>NC_064618.1:103637346-104262346 GCF_023898315.1 Schistocerca nitens
TTTCCGTTTTCAATTACGCAGTGGAATAGAGTGTGTCCCGACATGTCAGGCCAATAGATGTTCAATGTGTTGGCCATCATTTGCTGTACACAATTGGAATCTCTGGCATAATGTCGTACACGCCGCAGTACATCTGGTGTAATGTCGCCGCAGGCTGCCACAGTACGTTGTTTCATATCCTCTGGGGTTGTAGGCACATCACGGTACACATTCTCCTTTAAGGTACCCCACAGAAAGCAGTCTAGTGGTGTAAGATCAGGAGAACGGGCTGACCAATTTATGCGTCCTCCACGTCCTATGAAACGCCCGTGGCCCGTGTTTGTTACAACACGCGACTGAACGTCGGTGGGTTCAAGCGTCAACTTTAGGTTACAATATCTCCGGATGTAATTAACATTTTACAATGCAACAAACGGCACTGATTACATATTTGTTTCTACGTTCAGATGTGCTAACAAAACTAACGTGGTTCCATTTAAAAAAACGTAGGTTTGTCTTAAAAAACATACTTCCGTGCATTTTTGTATGGTTTGTATTAAACAATTACACTAGCCCCTCTCCTCTCGTTCGGTCTGTGGAATCGGTTCGTCAGTATTTGATGTGTTTTACGAAATATATCCAGCGGTAGCGTTAGGTGACTCACATTAATAAAACGATCATTAAGTAATAGAGAAAATAGAAATAAGAAAATAAATAAGTTGACCTGAAAATCGATAAAACATACAATGTGTCTTTTACAGTACTGAGCTAGGTTTTTATACTGACTAGTTTCGAAAAGTTATCTTCAGCGTATTCTGACCTTAATATCATTTTGAATGCGAATTATTTTCTCTTCGAATTTAATCTCACTACAAGAGAGGGGAGTGCTCATTTTACTTGAAATATCTTCCATATCCACTTTCTTAAAGGGTGTAGTATGACAGCTCGAACAGATTCCACTGTCTTGAAATCTGTGAATCGGTTCTCTGTGCTGTCAGGGTTTCCATATTGGCCCTACTTCTTGCAACTTCTTGATCCAATAATTTTTGTTGCTCTGACAGTTCGAACTGCATTTCACAAAAGTGTTTCACGTTTAATTTCTGTAACTATGCTATCCAGAATTGAACTTTCTGCGTGAAGCACTTTATGGAAGACGTAGATGGTATGATGGTTTATTTTTTTGCTTGACGTTCTTTGTTTAACTGACGTAGTGTAACTGTCACATCAGGTACAAATGCTAGATACAACAACCAGCTCAAATCACAAAGTTGGAAGTAACATTCCTCTCTTTCAAACACAAAAGATTTTGTTGCTGGCAGAAGTTTTCTCAATCTATTCAGAACTATACCAATACTCAGCCATCGAACTTCAACGTGCAAAAGCAGGTCTCTATACTGGCCGTCCAATTCTTCAATAGCACTCTAAATTTTCTTCTGTGTAGTGATTTTGTGCGAACTGAATCCACAATTTTTCTGAAAACACTCATAACATGTGCCTTTTTTGAAGTATGTCCATAAAGAACTGGTTGATACACGATTCAGCGATGTTTACCGAAAGGCGGGTAGATTCGTCGTTCACACACAAGGTAACATATCCTTTGTTTGTCTACCATGCAAGGCTCTCCATCAGCGATAATAGACCCGAGTTCCTGAGCTGTCGAATTATATTCAGAAATGAGGGATCTGAATGTATCGAAAAACCCGGCTCCACATGTAGCATCTTTTAAGGTCACAATTTGCACTGAAATATGGAGATATCAATCTTACAAAAATCTTAAATTGGGGTTAATCGATTCCATGTGCTGGCTCGTCTAACTGCAGTGCCTTTTATGTTTTCTGTTATTGATTCCACTTTGCAAATGGCTCTGAGCACTATGGGACTTAACATCTGAGGTCATCAGTCCCCTAGAACTTAGAACTATTTAAACCTAACTAAGGACATCACACACACCCATACCAGAGGCAGGATTGGAACCTGTGACCGTAACGGTCGCGCGATTCAGGACTGAAGCGCCTAGAATCGCTCTGCCACAGCGGCCGGCGATTCCACTTTTCTTACTATAGTAGGTCTTGACAGATGCGTATACCTGATGGCCGATATTATATCTGACTTGTATTTGAATGTGGAAAACAGATACTCACTGGCTGCCAGAAAGCACTCCTTTCCATCGTCAAATGGGTTTGCATGTTTCACCAGCATTTTCGATACGCGAAATGAGGCTATGTTTGACGGAAGACTTTTGTACAGCGTTTACGAAAGCGACTGGTGTGATTGTAATTTACTTTTAAGAAGAAAAGGCTTCGTCTTTCTCAACTCACTGCTTCCTATGCAAAGTCTTTGAGAACTGTTCTAAAATGGCGTCAAATATTTCCCTTTTTAGGTACGGCTAAAGCATCATTACATATCAAACATATACACCTACCTTTAAGCATTGTAACAAAAAAATGTTCTTCCCATTCACCATGTAAGTGGTATGTTTCCAAGTGTTTAGTTGCACTTGTTATTCACGAACACGTTACTGAGTGAGAACTGTAACTTTGTGCGTAGACTGCTTAGTTCTGAGCGGTAGCATTCGGCAGCGGTCGGGAGACTGCACAATAGTGATGCGGAGATGTTCTTTGCCGCCTGTACTGCATACTATTCGTCGGTGTTTACTGCAGTTCCGCTAAGCAGTACTGTAACTATGGTCTGTATCGTTACGCTGTTTTGATTGCGACTGTTTCGATAAAAAAGTGATAAGGCGGTTTCTTGACATGTCAGTACAAAGAGCAATCCCGGTTCAGTTACACAAACTATTTAACTGATAATTACCTCCGTCGTGCATATTGTTGTTTCGTGAAAGCTCTAAAACACAAGGTTTTGCTGCCTACTGGAGCCGGAGCTTCTTCGCACTCGACCTCATCACGCAGCAGAAACGTTGCCAAGTTCCTGTTCGCGAATAGTGTCCTCACCCTGTAGGTGGTAAGACTGTCGTTTCGCGAGAGTGTCAAATGTGGTGAAACCATTCTCCTTACCAAAAAGTGGAAACACGCTCTGGTATGATTTTTTTTCCGTAATTTAATTGAAAGCTTTGTTGCTTTAGTAAAAATAAAATTGGTTCTTTTTGTCGTGACAGAATAAATTACTATTAATCACACCAGATTTGTCGGAGAACAGCAGCAACATGTGTAATTGATCCAGCTTTAAGAAATTCTATTACCTTTTAGCGGAAAATTCGTGCGGTACTCTCCGACGTTAGAAAAGTCGTGGTGTTCCGTTCGAATTTTCCGCTAAAAGGTAATAGAATTTCTTAAAGCTGGATCAATTACACATGTTGCTGCTGTTCTCCGACAAATCTGGTGTGATTAATAGTAATTTATTCTGTCACGACAAAAAGAACCAATTTTAGTTTTACTAAAGCAACAAAGCTTTTAATTAAATTACGGAAAAGAAAATCATACGAGATCTGGCGCCCGAACAGGGACTTGACTAAAATATTGAAAGTGTCACGGTACTAATAAATGATTGTCTTATTTCATGTATCGCTCTTTGGAACCCAATGCTGCATAAAATTACGGATGAGCAATAAATATACGCAATCTTGAAGGACGCGGTATTTACACAAATATCTAGGGATTTAATAAGACGCAGACTTGCAGTTTTGAAGACAACGCCGAGTGAGTACCAAATTTTCGTTTGCCACAGTTCTGTCTAAAGAGTAGCTCATTGACCTTCAAATTCGACCTCACTCTATCCTTTCTCTAGCTTAACGTAAAAAAACATTTTTTTTCTACGTAAATATTTGAACATTTTCTGTAACCTTTTGCTTGGACTATTTGTTTTATACTGTAGTTAGTATTCTCGTGTAAGTTCAAGATGGATGCCATTTCAGTCTTTTCTCTGTAACAGCGTTGGCAATCAATTGTTTCAACGGCGTTGACTCCATCTTGTCTTTTTGCTACAGACGTGTGTCAGTTATTACCCACGTAACATTAGACATTTGACGAACGCGCCGCGACTTTAACTTGCGCGGCAAGAATAATTGACAATCAGAATTTCAGTTGGCAGTACCCATTTTAAGTTGGCAATAGTTGAATTTCATTATGGCGGACGGACAATCGAGCGCGAACTCTGCAGACGAAAGCGACGGCACTGTTAACAAACATTACCGACTCCGCTCACGCGGAACGACGGCCAGGACAGACGACAGACAAGAGGTAGCTAACGTGGACGACACTCAGCAGGAAACACCCACCTCCCCGATAACGGTATCAGTTGACATTGTCAAAATGTTACAGGAATTGATACTAGACAGACAGGAGAGGGAACAGCGCGAACGTGATCGCGAACAACGTGAGAAAGACAGAGACAAGTTTTTATCAGAGTTGAAAACGGATATGACAACACAGATTGACTCAGTTAGGAATGACGTAAATACCATCATTGATGCGAAAGTAGGTACCCTCAGTACGCAAGTAGGCTCTCACACAGCACAGATAGATTCGGTTAAGGGTGACGTCACGGCACAGATAGATTCGGTTAAGGGTGACGTCACAGCACAGATAGATTCGGTTAAGGATGACGTCACGGAGCAAGTAACCACTTTGACAACACAGATAAGCACTCTGAATAACAAAATTGATAACATTGGTCAGAATCTGACAACTCAAATCGAAGCGTGTCGCAAAGAAACCGATTCGGTAAAACTTGCGTATAAAACAGTTGCACGACAGGTAGACGAGTTAGCGACAGCGGTAGCCACTGTAGAATCAAAAGTAAGTGCAATGGCGAATGACATTTCGGACCGAACTATTGAGGAAAGAGTTAACAGTAGTGTTGCTTCGCACACTAAAGCACTTACCGAACATTACAAAGAATGGATTGATGTACAAGAGAAGCTTGTTGAGGAGAAGGTTACACGTGACTTGAAAGATGTTGTTAAATCCGCAACCTTAGACATATTATCTGCAACCCGCAGTTCAGGAGACACTGTTTGTACTGAACTAGGCCAAATTAGACGAGTGTTTACTCGGGATTTGCCGGAATGGCGGAAGCAAGTAACAGATGAGATATCCGACCTGAAACAGCAAATTCAAACACTACAGTATGATAACCAGAGTAACGGGAAACACTCACTACTTTCTGAGCCAGATGAACATCAATACCAGACAACACAACAACACAACACACCACAGTACATTCCGCGACTGAAAAATGAATTTAACGATTCACACAACAACAACACTGAACAATTGACACTCACAACCCTCATGAAAGAGGAGAGTGTATTGAAACACAGAGTTTTTCAACCATTCCAACCGGAAAAGCGAAATATTCATCCAGTCGTTTTCCTAAAGAACTTTTCAGGAGTCTTTCCAGCTGCCTGGAATGACAAACAGAGAATACAATTCATTACCGGGTACATACAAGGAGAAAGTGCTATATGGGGAACCGAGATGGTTGATAAGTGCAAAACATTTAGCGAGTTTGAGAAGAACTTTTTAAGCAAATTTTGGAGCGCAGGTGTTCAGCAACGCCTACGCAAAGAGGTCTATAACGCCGAACCTTTCCATTCGAACAGTGGCGGACTTCGCCGGTACTTTGAAAAGTACTTGAGAAAGATACAATATTGGGACACTCCCATAACAACAAAAGATGTTATTATGATCCTTAAGTCAAAACTACCCATTTCCATATGCGATAAATTAGTGAACGTGTCAGAGGAAGATCAGGACGCATTTTTATCCGTCCTTGATTCGCTCGATCTTATACACGAAGACGCGCGTGCGAATGCTAACCGTAAGAACAACAACGCAGGCACGTATTCGAATGGAAACGGTAGTAATGGAAATGGTTCACACGAAACACAATACGGAAACAAACAGTACAATAACCGCAATAGAGGCCGAAACAATGGTTACCGTAATGGTAAACACAAAAACAAGCATTACGGCAACCAACGGTACAATCCAATATACAACACGCAACAACAGTATTACGGGAATGCCCCATACCAATCAAACAATAACGGTAGTAACTTCTACGAGAATGGGAACAAATACAAGGGTAAACGTGGCAACAATCAAAATTGCGGAGGTCAGCTACCTCTACCACAACCCTATGGGCAGCCACAACACCAGCAACAACGGCAATACACGCCTCAGCAACAACCATTCATGCAACAACAACAGTACACGCCACCACAACAGGACTTTAGATACAATAACAATAAACCAAGAAAACAATACAATCCACCGGTATATTTTACGCAGGCAAGTAATGTACCGATTTTTCAGCCTGGTAACCAAGTGCAGTACCAACAAGGGTTTGATACAAATCAACACACACAATGGGTAAAAAACCAGCGAGAATGGTCAAGTGATGTGACAGAAGAATCAAATCAGTCGCATCACAAGAAAGCGGAAAACTAAAGGCAGCACCTTTTCGCCTCCTTGGGGATGCTGCGGGACATAATGGGGGCAAACTCGACCTTGAACGACTTAACGTAATACGTTATGATCGCGACACTGACTTGAGAGACGATTTGTTGCAGGAAAATATTGAGACAGACTTGAATGACGTATGGGAAGACGAAGTACAAGCAATGACTAAAATTTACATAGCCAATACACCAATAGATGCTATTATTGATACTGGTGCAAACGTAAATGCTTTATCACTATGTATGTTTAAGAAAGTTTCTGCAGGGATGAAAATTTTAACGTTACCAGTACAAGGTTGTTCAGTAACAGGAGCGGTAGGATCTTTATCACAGCGAGTCAATTTGCAAGCTCAGGTACCGATAAGGATTAATTCTACTTCTTTCATGTGTGTATTTCCAGTAGTTAAGAATTTGTCAGTGTCATGCTTATTAGGAATAGAGTTCCTGAGGAAGAATAAGGCAGTGATTGATATAGAAAAGGGTATCTGTACAATCCGAGTACCTGAAAAGGAAGTAACGCTGCAATTGTTGCGCGGCAAGGTCAAAAGAGTCAACACGGAGCACAAAGTTAAGGTACGCAGACTGGTACAGCGAATGTTTTTGAACCAAGCACACATGACAAGACAGGGTAACAGTTGGACGGATTTTAATACTGATGACGGACTTCCGACTAGAGAAGAGATTTTGAATAAAGTAAGCGAATCAAGTGAACTTGATTACATACAAAGGCAAGATTTACTGCACTTACTTATGAGGTATCTTCATGTCTTTTCTTCGAAACCTGGAGTAATACGTGACTACGAATATGACATGAAGGTCGCTCCTCATTCTACTTTTTGCAAGACAATGTACTCTGTCCCGTATGCAAGGCGCGAGGCTGTGAAAAATGAAATACGTAAAATGCTTAAGTGGGAGATCATTGAACCGTCAGACTCACAGTAGTCCGTTATTGCCAGTTTTGAAGCAGGATGGTAGTGTACGTATAGTTTTGGATGCAAGAAACATAAATAAAATAATTATTCCAGTAAGAACTCGACCTGAGGCTATGGATGAACAATTACAAAGGTTTCATGGAGTAAAATTCCTCACATCGGTAGACTTGAGATCGAGCTACTGGCAGGTCAAGATGACATCACAGTCTCGAAAATATACAGCGTTTATATTTGCAGGTAGATCATACCAATTCAAAGTAGTTCCATTTGGTTTGAATGTGAGTTCAGGCGTATTCATAGCTGCACTTGATCATGTATTAGGACCTGAACTGTTGGATCGAGTAACAGTGTATGTTGACGACTTACTGATTGCTACGAAATCTTGGGAAGAACATTTAGACATAATAAGCAAAATTTTCCAGAGGTTTGTTGACTATGGAGTCACAGCTAATCTACATAAGTCTAAATTTGGTAAAAGCGAGATTAAATTTTTAGGACATCTTGTATCATCACAGGGAATTACCCCAGATCCAGACAAACTAGCAGCTATTAAAAACTTTCCTGTGCCCTCTTCTAAACGCCAGTTGAAAGGCTTCCTTTTTCAGAAAGTTTATTTCGGACCAGTCGATGAACAGTCAAGCATTGCATGATCTTCTAAAGAAAAATACTCACTGGCATTGGACGCCAGAGTGTCAGGCAGATTTTGATCGCATTAAACAAGCACTACTTAACAGCAATATTTTGTTCCATCCACACATGGATAAAGAATTCTGTATTTCGTCAGATGCTTCATTTTAGGGGCTTGGTTCTTGTTTGTTTCAAATAGAAGTAATTGATGGGAAAGAAGAGATAAGAGTTATGAGCTTTGCAAGTAGGGTTCTCACAGAATGTGAGAGGTCATACTCGGTGACAGAGTTGGAGGCTCTGGCCGTTGTATGGTCCTTTAAAAGGTTCAATTACTACATCCATGGCCGGAAAATTAAGGTCTTTTCTGATCACCAAGCTCTTAGTTTCTTGCTCTCGTGTAAACTTCTTCATCCTCGTCTTACACGATGGAGTCTCTTCTTGCAAGAGTATGATTTCGAAATAGTATACATCAAGGGTAAAAACAACATTATCGCGGATGCTTTGTCACGCATGCCGCAAGGACTTCCCGAGTCCAGTGAACTTATCGAGCAGATGTCTAACTACCGAATTCTTCTAATGAAAGACCCACTACATAGAAAGTATTTCCTTCAGCTCTGCAAGCAGATGCGTATACTCCAAGAAACGGATCCCAAATGGCGTAAGGTCAAACAACTTCTTCTAACAAAACCCGATCACCACTTGTCCAAATTTTATAAACTACACAACGATGTTTTATTCCATCGAACTTCTCTCCTCTCTGGTAGATGGTGTGTGTGTATACCACACGCATACGTTGAACACCTTATCTTGTACACACATCTTTCCTGGGGTCATTATGGACCTGAAAAATGCAAACGAAAGATTTCTGCGTATTGCTATGTACCAAACTTGCACCATCGAATCCACAAGTTGTTAAGTACATGTCTTATCTGCCAGAAGGCAAAACCCTTCAACCATTCGAACCTAATTCCTCTGAATCCAATTATTACTGAGAGACCAAATCAAGTTCTGGCCCTTGATCTCGCCGGTCCCCTGCCGCAAGGGAGGGGAGGGGTGAAATACCTAGTCGCATTGATGGATCTTTTCACAAACCATGTGAGACTTTATGCAGTGAAATCATCCAGTGCACTTCCGATCATCCGTCGAATCGAACAAGACTATTTTCCTCGATTTGGCAAGCCGGAGGCCATTCTATCAGATAATGCATCGAATTTCACTGGCAGACAATGGCGCAATTTTCTTGCCAGACATGGCATCAAACAAATACTTATATCTCGTTTCAGACCGCAATCTAATCCCACCGAACGTATCTTCAAAGAGTTCAATAGATTCATTCGAACCTACATACCTAATCGACAAACCCGTTGGATTGACTTTGTATCTTCATTCGAGCAGATTGTCAACAATCTTCCACACTTCTCAACTGGATTTACACCTGCGGAATTAATGACGAGTCATCGGGAAAGAAATGAATGGTTAGATCCCATACCTAAAATTGTAGAACCAGAATTAGATTTAGATGCAAAACTTAGGCAAGCATTGGTATCCTTAGCTGTACAGGCGAATCTACGCAAGAAGTCTTATGACAAGAAGGTATCTAAGGCTCTTACATATGATATTAATGAAAAGGTACTTTTACGGACACATTTTAAGCCATCGAAGTTGTTGAAAAGAAATCGGAAATGGAGGCTATTGTACGACGGACCATTTGTAGTAATTAGAAAACCACATACAGGATGTTATCTAATAGCGGATCCAGCATCTGGCAGAATTAAAGGATTGTATCACCACCAGGATCTCAAGAAGTATAACGAGTCAAAGTAACAAGCAAAGGAACATTAGCCTAAGGTTTAACCTGTGAAACACTTCGGTATTCAAAAACACCAATACGAGTACTTACACTTTGGCGAAAAACTATGGAGATAATTGAAGATTTGATTTATCATGGCGTACGAAAAGGAAAGCACATTCCATTTGAGAGGACAGATTCTCAGTTAGTTTTATGTTAGTCATAGGTGTAAGCAGTCCAAGTTAGCTGTTGGCATTGAGGAATGCCGTTATTGGTGAAAGGAGATACGGAAGGAAGTAGCAGATTGCCACCTTCCAACTCCAATAAATATATATGTATGTGAAATATTAAGTTAAGCAATTTCTTTTTCAGCCCTCAAGATGGAATGTTAGTCTTTAAGTGTACAGAGTACAGCCTATTGCGTGTAAACTGTGCGTTATTGTAACACCGCCATGAACTATACCTTTTGTTAGCGCGATCTTTAGAATTAAACAGGTTTGTGTAGCCAAGTGTTTGAACTGTCAAAAGCAGTAAATAACAGAGAGAGAGAGTATCACGTAGTATTTGATAGTTTTCAGGAGATTCAATCTCAGATTCAAAGTATCATCTACGAACAGTAAGCCTCATAAAGATTTAATAGCTAAGCAACAAAGCATTTCCTTTATTCTGTTTTACAACAGCTGTTAGGTCATGTAGTCGAGAGTGCCACTACATGGAAACATATACGTCGTACTGACAAGTCTGAAGTATTCCTGATGGTAAACGTTTCTTCTTTAAACATGTAAGATGCACTAAAGTAATTAGCTATTTCACAGCCAATCCCGACAATCGCCCAGAAGGAAGCGTGAGAAACTAGAAAGCTGTCACCAGATATGACTCACATTATAATAATAAAACTAAGATCTGATATTAGATTAAAGAATAGCCACTTGATGGCACACGTGACGCATGTCATGCATCTAAGGTCACAAAAATATCCTAGTGTAGTTGTGCTAGAATTTGTATATGTATATAGTGTATTTATGTTCATATTTGGTCCTCTCCTCTTCCACTTCCCCATCCTATCCCATTAACAAAAAAAAAAGTGCGGATTAGAATTTGACAGGCTCATCTGAGTGCTCTTTAGACGGTTGAAGTGGAAACGAAATTTGTGGGAGAGATCCGTTAGCGAAAGTTTTGTTCTAATCGCGTATCGCGAGTAGCAATGTTGAGAGATTATAATACATTCCGCGAGTAGTACTTGCAGTCAGTAACTTTATGAAGCATGAATCTTCCGGAGAGAAATGCATGAGTATGCTCGACCAGTAGAGACAGAATTTGTTCAATCTGTGCTCTACATAAACAGTGACACTAAATTTTGAAGAGAAACGAAATAACAAGCTGCTTAAAAGATTTGTTTTAAAAAAAATTTTACCTTTGTAAAAGGGAGAGAGAATAACCGAAATAATCGTGCCTTGATGCACAAGTAGTGGTATTCAATACGCTAATCCGGCGTGGCGTGACTGAAAAGGTTAACAGAATTTTGTGACTGTAAGCAAACTTAAGAAATGTATGTATGTAATTTATGGACATTGTTTAATCTTGTAATGTATTTACCTGTGAGTAACTTGAACTGTGAACTTTGAAATTGCAATGTGAGATGGGAGATGTGAATTTGCAGACACCCTAAGACGTTCTAAACAAAATGCGAGTGATAAAGTGTACAAAATACGTGTGCAGTGACGTGTGTGCACGCAAGTGCAGGTAGTGACAGCGATCACAGCAAAACATTTTGCAAACTATATGTAAAACGTTGGCTTCACTTACCTGTGTGTGAGCAGCATGGCAGGTCGCAGGGACTGTCGTGTGAAATCCTCGAAACAGACGGTGGTATTTTCTACCCAAGTTGATACGCCGATCGACGATGGAGAAAGGACACTAGACGTGTGTTTTCCGCGTGTTCTCATTTTAGCAGAGCGCGAGTGACACACGTTAAACTTCATACGAGCATACACGAGCGCGTGTTGCACTGGACTAGTAACCGGCAACAGCGCGGAGCTGCTTGCAGTTGGACTCAACAATTAACATTTGAAACACAACCGACGCGCGCGCTGTGGAGGCGTGTCGTTGACCTTAGAATGTTTTCCGTCTCACAACTACGCAAGAGACATTGCTAAAGCTATCACAGTGAAACTTAATTATGAACTTTATTTATTCTGTAAAAAGAGAAGTCTTAGCTTCAAATTAATTTCCATTAAATCAGTCACGTCGGATATTTTGCGATAGATAGTTAAATAAAGACAAGGCATTACTGAGCATTGAAACGTTAACTGGAAGGGAAGGTTATCAATCCTGTCCAGAATCCTATAAAACATTTACCTGTAAGTCTACATTATAGCACGAACCTAACACAGGTTTCTTTCTGTTTATTTGCATGTAAACGACATGACGCTTGATGCGAGACACTAGAGAGGCAACACGAGCGAACACAAAAAAGACGCTACCCAGGGTCGTGACCTCTCGGACGACGCCGCTCACCGAACGAGAATAGACGTTGCAGACTCCGGTTAAGTGAGCGCGTGACAAATAAAAGTGTACAGTGTAGTGTCAAGTGAAACGTCCTGATTAACAACGACATTCTAAAAGAATCTAATGAAACGGATAAAAAAACATTACGAGACCAAACAGGTCACAGACAATTTTTGAGGACTGTTTAAGTAATTATTTCAATGTATCTGTGTATGTTTGTCTACTGACATGTTTTGTTTTCTGTATAGAGTATTATTCATTTATCTTTGTGTGTGTTAGACTTAAGATTGTTTTTTTTGTCATATTTTGTTTCACAGTAACAGCAATTAAGATAACAGTGCAAGGACACCTTACAAGGAACTGAGAGAAGTGCCAAAGTGCACAATAGACACTGAAAGACTATTTGTTTTCATAAATGTACTGGAAGCATAAAATAACTAGATGACAAACTCATTCCAATTTTATGTTAGAACGAAAGTAAACAGATGATAAAACACAGTAATGCCTTGAAACTACATGTGAGTCCTGATGATCCTTCCGGAATCATCATGCCTCACATGGGAGGCATTGTGACATTACAGCCTTTATCACTGCGATTTTTAACATGTAAAAGATTTTTTTTCTGTATTCGCGTCAGTATGTGCGAACTTTTAACATATACCAATGAATGTTGTAACCAGATATCTTTGCCGCGCTCCTGAAAAGCGCAGAATGTCACGATAGCTATAAACTGTTATACGCTGCTATCGATCAGTAAGAAAACGATGCACCTATGTTTCAAAATAACAATTGCCAATTTTTACTTCTGCGGGGAGCCGCGCCGCTCTCTAGCTGTTCTTCTGTGAATGTGTTGCGAGTCGGACGCAAAAGTATTGTGCTCCATACTGATATAATCATTTTATTGTAAATTTAAGAGTTTAAGTGATTAAAAATATATGTAGCCACAAACAAGTGAGAATGTGTATCATGAAAATTCGCTCCACCGCCACAATGGGTGGCCATGTTAATGTAAGTTTCCGTTTCATAATATAATACTTGAAGCCTTGAAGTTTATTTAATTTCAAAGAAAATCTCTCAACCTTATTTTCATTAATTATACTTGTGATAATCTTTTCTGTTTAAAAGATTTATGCAGCTTATGATCCAGCGTGTGTTCTGTCGGAACAGGAGGCTGTCGTGACGACATCGCTATAGTGTTTATTCCAAGTTCTTTCAGTTCCGTTTATATGTTCGTACAAATCCAATTAGTTGGTCCCTTAGGTTTCTTTCATGTAACTTCTGTCTGTTTTCTCCGCGCGATCTTCCTCCGAAAAAAAAAATTCTGTTCATTTTTTAGTAATTTTCGATATCGCGAATGAGAAAAGACAGCCGCCTCCTGCTCCGAACGGAACACCACGACTTTTCTAACGTCGGAGAGTACCGCACAAATTTTCCGCTAAAAGGTAATAGAATTTCTTAAAGCTGGATCAATTACACATGTTGCTGCTGTTCTCCGACAAATCTGGTGTGATTAATAGTAATTTATTCTGTCACGACAAAAAGAACAAATTTTATTTTTACTAAAGCAACAAAGCTTTCAATTAAATTACGGAAAAAAAAATCATACCAGAACGCCTGGTGGAATGATGAGTGTGACGAACTAATCCTAACAAGACAACGAGCTTGGAACATATGGAATGCAAATAAAAATGATAAAAATAGGAACTCCCTAAAATAAGCCCGAAAGCAAGCATGAAAAGGCCTTAAAATGACCAAAGTACGATACATGAAAGACCAGCAATCGCAGATGCAGATCTAAAGTGGCAGAGACACTGTTGTCAGATTTGCCGTCTACAAATAGCGTAGGAAAGTGTTTGGCAACGAAATAATATTTTACAAAAGTAGCTCATTTTAAAAGACATGGGACTAACGTTTTGAAAGATCCATTCATAAATCCATGGCGATCAAGTAGTCGATCGCTGCCGACCGGTTGAGCACCACTGGTACTGGTCTAGAATCTGCAGGATCTCTTGCAAAGAAGGATCCGGGTAGTTAAGAATCTTTTCCCAAATTCGAGAGTAAGCTACAATGTACGTGATGGGATCACGAATCATTGCATCACTGTGACATTTACCATAGTCACATTTGAATGCACACTCTCTGAAGAGGCCTTGCAGTTCAGTCGCCCATGACGATATTTTTGTCTGTCCTTTTTTTTTGTGCAACCTAAAGAATCTGTAACGGGCAGCTGCCACTTGTACCCTGTCCTTCGTACTTTGTAAGCGCCTGCAGTATGTCCTCCTACGGTACTTGTTCAAGGCAGGACTTTGAAAAACGTTTGGTGCACAGCCTAGAAGTAATCACTCAACATCTAAATATTCCGCAAGCCACCCAACGGTATGCGGCGGAGAGCACCTTACGTGCCACTGTCATTACCTCCCTTTCCTGTTCCAGTCGTGTATGGTTCGCGGGAAGAACGACTGCCGGAAAGCCTCCGTGCGCGCTCGAATCTCTCTAATTTTACATTCGTGATCTCCTCGGGAGGTATAACTAGGGGGAAGCAATATATTCGATACCTCATCCAGAAAGATACCCTCTCGAAACCTGGCGAGCAAGCTACACCGCGGTGCAGAGCGCCTCTCTTGCAGAGTCTGCCACTTGAGTTTGCTAAACACGCTTACCAAATAACCCAGCGACGAAACGCGCCGCTCTTCTTTGGATCTTCTCTATCTCCTCTGACAACCCGACCTGGTACGGATCTCACACTGATCGGCAATACTCAAGCATAGGTCGAACGAGTGTTTTGTAACCACCTCCTTTGTTGATGGACTACATTTTCTAAGGAATCTCCCAATGAATCTCAACCTGGCACCCGCCTTACCAACAATTAATTTTATATGATCATTCCACTTCAAATCGTTCCGTCCGCATACTCCCAGATATTTTACAGAAGTAACTGCTACCAGTGTTTGTTCCGCTATCATATAATCATACAATAAAGGATCCTTCTTTCTATATATTCGCAATACATTACATTTGTCTATGTTTAGGGTCAGTTGCCCCTCCCTGCACCAAGTGCCTATGCGTTGCAGATCTTCCTGCATTTCGCTGCAATTTTCTAATGCTGCAACTTCTCTGTATACTACAGCATCACCCGCGAAAAGCTGCATGGACTTCCGACACTATCTTCTAGGTGACTTACATATATTGTGAAAAGCATAGGCCCCATAACACTCCCCTGTGGCATGCCAGAGGTTACTTTAACGTCTGTAGACGTCTCTCCACTGAGAACAACACGCTGTGTTCTGTTTGCTAAAATCTCTTCAATCCAGCCACACAGCTGGTCTGAGATTCCGTAGGCTCTTACTTTGTCTATCAGGTGAACTACACTCCTGGAAATGGAAAAAAGAACACATTGACACCGGTGTGTCAGAACCACCATACTTGCTCCGGACACTGCGAGAGGGCTGTACAAGCAATGATCACACGCACGGCACAGCGGACACACCAGGAACCGCGGTGTTGGCCGTCGAATGGCGCTAGCTGCGCAGCATTTGTGCACCGCCGCCGTCAGTGTCAGCCAGTTTGCCGTGGCATACGGAGCTCCATCGCAGTCTTTAACACTGGTAGCATGCCGCGACAGCGTGGACGTGAACCGTATGTGCAGTTGACGGACTTTGAGCGAGGGCATATAGTGGGCATGCGGGAGGCCGGGTGGACGTACCGCCGAATTGCTCAACACGTGGGGCGTGAGGTCTCCACAGTACATCGATGTTGTCGCCAGTGGTCGGCGGAAGGTGCACGTGCCCGTCGACCTGGGACCGGACCGCAGCGACGCACGGATGCACGCCAAGACCGTAGGATCCTACGCAGTGCCGTAGGGGACCGCACCGCCACTTCCCAGCAAATTAGGGACACTGTTGCTCCTGGGGCATCGGCGAGGACCATTCGCAACCGTCTCCATGAAGCTGGGCTACGGTCCCGCACACCGTTAGGCCGTCTTCCGCTCACGCCCCAACATCGTGCAGCCCGCCTCCAGTGGTGTCGCGACAGGCGTGAATGGAGGGACGAATGGAGACGTGTCGTCTTCAGCGATGAGAGTCGCTTCTGCCTTGGTGCCAATGATGGTCGTATGCGTGTTTGGCGCCGTGCAGGTGAGCGCCACAATCAGGACTGCATACGACCGAGGCACACAGGGCCAACACCCGGCATCATGGTGTGGGGAGCGATCTCCTACACTGGCCGTACACCACTGGTGATCGTCGAGGGGACACTGAATAGTGCACGGTACATCCAAACCGTGATCGAACCCATCGTTCTACCATTCCTAGACCGGCAAGGGAACTTGCTGTTCCAACAGGACAATGCACGTCCGCATGTATCCCGTGCCACCCAACGTGCTCTAGAAGGTTTAAGTCAACTACCCTGGCCAGCAAGATCTCCGGATCTGTCCCCCATTGAGCATGTTTGGGACTAGATGAAGCGTCGTCTCACGCGGTCTGCACGTCCAGCACGAACGCTGGTCCAACTGAGGCGCCGGGTGGAAATGGCATGGCAAGCCGTTCCACAGGACTACATCCAGCATCTCTACGATCGTCTCCATGTGAGAATAGCAGCCTGCATTGCTGCGAAAGGTGGATATACACTGTACTAGTGCCGACATTGTGCATGCTCTGTTGCCTGTGTGTATGTGCCTGTGGTTCTGTCAGTGTGATCATGTGATGTATCTGACCCCAGGAATGTGTCAATAAAGTTTCCCCTTCCTGGGACAATGAATTCACGGTGTTCTTATTTCAATTTCCAGGAGTGTATATCGAATGCCTTCCGGAAGTCAAGGAAAATGGCATCTACCTGGGAGCCTGCATTTAATATTTTCTGTTTCTGCGTCTCATGAACAAACAAAGCGAGTTGGGTCTCACACGATCGCTGTTTCCGGAATCCAAGTATGTGATTTTTTGTGATGTGCGCACTGAACTCTGCGAGGTACACTGTCCAGTCCTCCTTCGCCACGTCAAACTCATGAAATGCCGGCACATGCGCAGGCAGTGCAGGCGGTGGCGCTGCCGTTGGGTGCAGTGTCTTGTGTCAATTCATCTGCGCCGTTATGAAGCGATTCATTACATCAAGCCATTTGTTGACTCTGGAACTGAATAAACCGAGTTAAACCAGCTACAGGCAGCGCAACAGGCGTTGTGGCTGGCAACCATATTGTAATAAACAATGCATAAATACAAGCAACTAAAAGCAACGGAAGCACGGAGACAGAAAAAAGGGATGCAGAAGCAGCAACCACAGAATCTAGAACATAAAGAGCACGAAGAAGGCAAACTCTGGGTACCCAAGGACAATGAGAAACAGCAAGAAACCAATCAAGAAGACGAGAGGGCAAAAAGCACGAAACTTGAAAATGGGCTCACGTAGGCACGAACACTGGTCGCCATGGTTTGTTGTGTACGAATTCATATATAATTGTAAGGAGAGTTGGGCTACAGAGTGATGTGGAAACTATCGTTGAAGGATATCTGGACAGGAGCAGAAATGATTACCAAATAAGTTAATCGCAGTAAACAGAAGACTTAGTGGACGTGTATTTCTCCAAGCGAATGCTGACTCATTGCAAATAACGAAGCAAGGAACAGAGTCCAGCCACCACAATGTTAACGAGGACGAGTCTCGCTGTACTATGCATGAACTACGGTGTTAGAGCCACAACTAGACGGAATCTGCATGGTGTCACATGGCGAATGGCTCTAAGCGCAAATGGGCTGAGTGGCTGCTGCCGAGCGTCCTATATTGCGGCGGCAGAGGGCCCTCGTTGAGATGTGGCTCAGCAGGTGTGCATCCTTTGGTCCACCAGTTACCGAGCGATAGCTATCGGCATCGTATGGAAACTTGCAATATGGCAAGGCCGAAATGGTAGTGGCCGACCGCTGTGACCGAGTGGTTCTACGTGGTTCAGTCCGGAACGACGCTGCTGCTGCGGTCGCAGGTTCCAATCCTGCTTCGGTCATGGATGTGTGTGGTGTCCTTAGGTTAGTTAGGTTTAAGTAGTTCTAAGTCTTGGGGACTGATGACTTCAGGTGTTAAGTCCCATAGTGCTTAGAGCCATTTGAACCAATTGGACTGTTAGTGTGTATTTCCGCTGGACAATAGGGCAGGTGTTTACGTGTGGATGCATGTACGTAAAACGATTCCTTTATACTGCCAGGCGTATTCCATTTAGTGGTACAGTGATTACCATGCAGAAAGTATCAAGTAGTTAATTATGTGACGTGAACGTGGGAAGATCGTTAGAAGTAGAGAAAAAATAACCCACTGACGTCTGTACATATTAAGGTACCAAAGATTACAATTTCTACACTTACACTAATACCCTTACACACACACACACACACACATCGATTTCTTCTACATACAGGTTGTTGTTGTTGTTATGGTCTTCAGTCCTGAGACTGGTTTGATGCAGCTCTCCATGCTACTCTATCCTGAGCAAGCTTCTTCATCTCCCAGTACCTACTGCAACCTACATCCTTCTGAATCCGCTTAGTGTATTGATCTCTTGGTCTCCCTCTACGATTTTTACCCTCCACGCTGCCCTCCAATGCTAAATTTGTGATCCCTTGATGCCTCAAAACATGTCCTACCAACCGATCCCTCCTTCTAGTCAAGTTGTGCCACAAACTCCTCTTCTCCCCAATCCTATTCAATACCTCCTCATTAGTTACGTGGTCAACCCACCTTATCTTCAGCATTCTTCTGTAGCACCACATTTCGAAAGCTTCTATTCTCTTCTTGTCCAAACTGATTATCGTCCATGTTTCACTTCCATACATGGCTACACTCCATACAAATACTTTCAGAAACGACTTCCTGACACTTAAATCTATACTCGATGTTAACAAATTTCTCTTCTTCAGAAACGATTTCCTTGCCATTGCCAGTCTACATTTTATATCCTCTCTACTTCGACCATCATCAGTTATTTTACTCCCTAATTAGCAAAACTCCTTTACTACTTTGTCTCATTTCCTAATCTAATCCCCTCAGCATCACCCGATTTAATTTGACTACATTCCATTATCCTCGTTTTGCTTTTGTTGATGTTCATCTTATATCCTCCTTTCAGGGCACTGTTCATTCCGTTCAACTGCTCTTCCAAGTCCTTTGCTGTCTCTGACAGAATTACAATGTCATCGTCGAACCTCAAAGTTTTTATTTTTTCTCCATGAATTTTGATACCTACTCCGAATTTTTCTTTTGTTTCCTTTACTGCTTGCTCAATATACAGATTGAATAACATCGGGGAGAGGCTACAACCCTGTCTCACTCCTTTCCCAACCACTGCTTCCCTTTCATGCCCCTCGACTCTTATAACTGCCATCTGGTTTCTGTACAAATTGTAAATAGCCTTTCGCTCCCTGTATTTTACCCCTGCCACCTTCAGAATTTGAAAGAGAGTATTCCAGTTAACATTGTCAAAAGCTTTCTCTATGTCTACAAATGCTAGAAACGTACGTTTGCCTTTTCTTAATCTTTCTTCTAAGATAAGTCGTAGGGTTAGTATTGCCTCACGTGTTCCAACATTTCTACGGAATCCAAACTGATCTTCCCCGAGGTCCGCTTCTACCAGTTTTTCCATTCGTCTGTAAAGAATTCGCGTTAGTATTTTGCAGCTGTGACTTATTAAACTGATAGTTCGGTAATTTTCACATCTGTCAACACCTGCTTTCTTTGGGATTGGAATTATTATATTCTTCTTGAAGTCTGTGGGTATTTCGCCTGTCTCATACATCTTGCTCACCAGATGGTAGATTTTTGTCATGACTGGCTCTCCCAAGGCCATCAGTAGTTCTAATGGAATGTTGTCTACTCCCGGGGCCTTGTTTCGACTCAGGTCTTTCAGTGCTCTGTCAAACTCTTCACGCAGTATCTTATCTCCCATTTCATCTTCATCTACATCCTCATCCATTTCCATAATATTGTCCTCAAGTACATCGCCCTTGTATAAACCCTCTATATACTCCTTCCACCTTTCTGCCTTCCCTTCTTTGCTTAGAACTGGGTTGCCATCTGAGCTC
The DNA here is from genome assembly GCF_023898315.1 of Schistocerca nitens. NCBI lineage: Eukaryota > Metazoa > Arthropoda > Insecta > Orthoptera > Acrididae > Schistocerca > Schistocerca nitens. Next base: position 103,657,660 of record NC_064618.1, read on the forward strand.
TTGATATTCATACAAGTGGTTCTCTTCTCTCCAAAGGTCTCTTTAATTTTCCTGTAGGCAGTATCTATCTTACCCCTAGTGAGACAAGCCTATACATCCTTACATTTGTCCTCTAGCCATCCCTGCTTAGCCATTTTGCACTTCCTGTCGATCTCATTTTTGAGACGTTTGTATTCCTTTTTGCCTGCTTCAGTTACTGCATTTTTATATTTTCTCCTTTCATCAATTAAATTCAATATTTCTTCTGTTACCCAAGGATTTCTATTAGCCCTCGTCTTTTTACCTACTTGATCCTCTGCTGCCTTCACTATTTCATCCCTCAGAGCTACCCATTCTTCGTCTACTGTATTTCTTTCCCCCATTCCTGTCAATTGTTCCCTTATGCTCTCCCTGAAACTCTCTACAACCTCTGGTTCTTTCAGTTTATCCAGGTCCCATCTCCTTAAATTCCCACCTTTTTGCCGTTTCTTCAGTTTCAATCTGCAGTTCATAACCAATAGATTGTGGTCAGAATCCACATCTGCCCCTGGAAATGACTTACAATTTAAAACCTGGTTCCTAAATCTCTGTCGTACCATTATATGATCTATCTGATACCTTTTAGTATCTCCAGGATTCTTCCAGGTATACAACCTTCTTTTATGATTCTTGAACCAAGTGTTAGCTATGATTAAGTTATGCTCTGTGCAAAATTCTACAAGGCGGCTTCCTCTTTCATTTCTTCCCCCCAATCCATATTCACCTACTATGTTTCCTTCTCTCCCTTTTCCTACTGATGAATTCCAGTCACCCTGTGACTATTAAATTTTCGTCTCCCTTCACTACCTGAATAATTTCATTTATCTCGTCATACATTTAATCAATTTCTTCATCTGCAGAGCTAGTTGGCATATAAACTTGTACTACTGTAGTAGGCATGGGCTTTGTGTCTATCTTGGCCACAGTAATGCGTTCACTATGCTGTTTGTAGTAGCTAACCCGCACTCCTATTTTTTATTCATTATTAAACCTACTCCTGCATTACCCCTATTTGATTTTGTATTTATAACCCTGTAATCACCTGACCAAAAGTCTTGTTCCTCCTGCCACCGAACTTCACTAATTCCCACTATATCTAACTGTAACCTATCCATTTCCATTTTTAAATTTTCTAACCTACCTGCCCGATTAAGGGATCTGACATTCCACGCTTCGATCCGTGGAATGCCAGTTTTATTTCTCCTGATAACGACGTCCTCTTGAGTAGTCCCCGCCCGGAGATCCGAATGGGGGACTATTTTACCTCCGGAATATTTTACCCAAGAGGGCGCCATCATCATTTAATCATACAGTAAAGCTGCATGTCCTCGGGAAAAATCACGGCTGTAGTTTCCCCTTGCTTTCAGCCGTACGCAGTACCAGCACAGCAAGGCCGTTTTGGTTAATGTTACAAGGCCAGATAAGTCAATCATCCAGACTGTTGCCCCTGCAACTACTGAAAAGGTTGTTGCCCCTCTTCAGGAACCACATGTTTGTCTGGCCTCTCAACAGATAACCCTCCGTTGTGGTTGCACAACATACAGGTTGAACTTTGTAAAATCCTAAATAGCTGGCATTTTCATCTATGTTACATAACAATGTTACATCTAAACTGGTTTCAGGGAGAGTACTTCACCCTCAGCATCAATAAGCCAACGAAAATTTGAACACACATTCAATAGCCATAGAAGATGCAATTTGATACACTTTCCCATGATGTGTATGAAAGGCACCCAAAGTATCAGTAGCTTTTTCCAAAACCTGCTATTTTAGTTTATACAAATTTTATAAAAGGGTCAAATTCGTCACATAGATTTTATTGTTTTGTTTATAAAAGTATATCTGTCATTAAAAATTACTTTCGGAAAATATGACTTTAAAAATATAGAATAGTAATTTTTGTAATTAACCTTGAAAATAACAACTTTGGCAACAATAACACACCTAGTCTGAGGCATAAAATGTTTTGGTAGCACCATGCATCATGGACTTAATTTTGTACAATGTTAAAGGTATGTATATGAAATAATTATGACAGTTTAAATGCTTGTTTACAAGTCTACAGCTTCTTCATTCACAAGTTGAGTGTTGTCCTGCATGCCGCCTTATCATCATCATCATCATCATAGTCTACAAGCTGGGCCCCCAAAGCTTCTATGTAGAAATAGAGTTGGTCCCATGGATGCCCCCTTGTAAGGAGTAGCTTTCTTTTACGTCTGACACCTTAGCTGAACTGGCCCTTGTGACATACCTTGTCATATATCAGCTTGTAGTTACTTGGTGGTAGCAATCACGGCGAGAAATTGTCTGTAATGGGTGCAGCATTGACTACATCCAGTAATGTGAGCGACACACACATTTGGTTTGACAGGTTTTAGTTAAATAAAAGTAGGACCCCTCACTGAATTAATTATGGCCAGTATGTAATTAAGTCTCATTTACCAGGCATGCACATATTACACCTTCTAATTGTATGACAATAGTCACTGCGCAATGTAACCTAATCAACCATTAACAGTCTCACTCAGATGAACAAAAACGAAACCTGTGGAATTTTTATATTAAAGTTAATCAGCAATCATTATTAACTGCCCTACTTCACTGTCTTCTTATTTACAAAAACAGGTCATTGCACTATTACATTATTATGGTTCAGACTGATATGGGTTTCCCGCTCGGAATCTAGGCACCGACTGTCTTTCACATTCAAGTTGATCCGCACACATTATTTACAGTTGTAATGCACAATCCGGTTTCATATTAAGTTAAACGCATTATTGCACAAGTGTGTTACGGCTGTTTTGGTTGGCAAGTGTTCCACGCTCGAAATTTCGGAACAGGCTGACCTAAAAACGGCTTCATGTCCAGTGCTTACATAGCTTTTAAAAATGGCCGCTAATGTTTCACATTGTGAAATACGTAATTTCGATAATTTACTATTACAATTTTACATCTTAAATTAATTGAATAGAGTAGAAAAATTGGTGTTGGTTTGAACTTAATATTACAAATAGAGTTTCGACTGAAATAGCCTTCTTGATGACGAAACTGCAAAATCATCTAAATAAACAATACAATACATAAAAGTGTTAATTGCCTAGAAACTAATTAATTGATGATGTTCCTACTATGTTTCGGAAATTTACTACAAGAGTAGTTTAAAGGTTTTCTATGGATTAATGTCCTAACTTAATCTGTAATAAAGAAGTTACATCTGTTTACATATCAACAGTGTGACTGGAATAGGAAGTAATTACTGTTAGTTAACTGAACTGAGCTTTAGCAAAATTAGTTACTTGAAATGGTTCAAATTAATTAGGAAATTATTCTGACTAATGTAATTTAGGAGTGTTGCACCTGATGATACACTCGGAATTACAGAATGATCGCTTTATTTTATGGCACGTCTAATGATAGTTAAGAAAGCAAAAAATATCATTTAAGGAGGCAAATAAGAAAACAAAATGGGAATGGGTTCCAGTTGGCTTTGCTGCACCCTGTCCGAACAGTTCATAGTCTTCAGAAAGAAAATTATGTTCTCCAGGGGAAACATATGATTGAATATGTTGTGGTGACTGCAGAAAAGTACACAGTACTAATGTTAGCCTGGTGGGTGAAGTATCAGGAAGTACTAAGACGTTTGCCTCTCTTGTTTTGAAGCCTCCTTCTGTCTTCAAGTGTTTTTCACATCCTGATTTCCAATCCACAAACTGTAGTTTTAAACACGGTTCCCACTGCTGAAAAAATATCGCCATATTGCGATGGATATAGAATAATTCTTTTCTACCTTGCCTTCCCAGTCTGCAGGCATGCAGGAGTGGTTATATATGGGAAAAACCACTCAAACTGAAGTTTCTTCAGCTGGCAGAATCGAACCAGGAATGTTAGTCCAGTGTTATTTTTATTCTATCCCACACAACAATAGGAAAAGAAGCGATGTCCCTTCACATTAATTTCTTAATTACTATACTGCTGAGGAAGTAATTCAAACAGGACATTACTTCGTTGCAGCCCCTACCATTCCCTCTCTCCAGCCATCTGTAGAAGAAGAATGTATACTATGTAAGTAGGCTGTTTAGGTTTTTATGTTTGTAACGCCACGTATCGCTCTGTATGAAAATCACTGACTGTGCTGCGTGCCGTATGTGGCTGGTTGGACTCATTGCTGGAATATTCGCTTGTGCAGTGTTGGGAAGATGGATGTGAACATCACGTAGCGTTGGGCAGTTGGAGGTGAGCCGCCAGCAGTGGTAGATGACGAGAGAGATGCCAGATTTTTGCGAGGTTACTATAAGCGGACGATCTGGACTTGTGTCCGCCAGAAAAACGAAATTTGTAAAGATGGATGTCATGAATTGACAGATTTATATATGACGACTTTTAACATTGTTAAGGTAAACACATTGTCTGGAAGTATTGGCGCTCGCTGTATTGCAGTAGTTCGAGTAACGAAGATTTTTGTGAGGTAAGTGATTCCTGAAAGGTATAGGTTATTGTAAGTCAGGGCCATTCTTTTGTAGGGATTATTGAAAGTCAGATTGCGTTGTGCTAAAAATATTGTGTATCAGCTTAGCGATGATCAGAAAAAGTAAAGAGAAAACTGTCTGTGTACGTTGTATTTTTCTCAGCTGTTTGAAAACCAAATAACGTGGAATTTTACCATCACAGTCATTAATAATTTACCAAAGGGGACGTTTCAACTAATTCAATGAATTTTCTGCTGTATGAAAAGGTGTAATAGCATAATTGGCGGATATAGTGTGCTTCATCTATATTGCTCTTTGGAAATGGTTGGTTTTGCTGAGATCAAAATTGATGCTGTAAGTTCCTCCAAGCAGGAGGTGGCACTCACTGCATTCCGGCTTGAGGTCACAAGTGGCCCATCGGGACCATCCGACCGCCGTCTAATCCTCAGCTGAGGATCTGAAACATGCTGTACACCCCCTGAGGCCTTCGTGTATATTCTGAGAGATGGTGTGTCTGAGATATTATCCTTAGAGATATATAAGAAAGCCGGGTGATTTCAATGCTGGGCGAAGAAGTTCTACCATCCATATCAAAAGATGTGAAATGTGGGTAAGAGTGCATTTATTTATTTACACGTCAAGTTCCGTACGACCAAATTGAGGGGCAAATCTCCAAGGTCATGGAACCTATAAGTACATGAAATTACTACATAAAAGAAATAACAGATATAAATAAAATATTTATGAACCAAAAAATTCAAGTCATAAGTTTCAGGAAACGCAGTCAACAATATCACATACTAATCAGCCGAAAGTTTCAAGGAACTCCTCAACAGAATAGGAGTGACCCATGAGGAAACTATTCAGTTTCGATTTGAAAACGCGTGGATTACCGATAAGATTTTTGAATTCTTGTGGTAGGTTATTAAAATGGATGCACCAGTATATTGCACAACTGCTGGTTGGATTTCTGCCTAGCATTAACTGAGTGAAAGCTGATTATTCTTGTGAATAACCTGATATTGTAAACAAGAAACGACAGTAAAGAATATATATATTGAGAGGCCAATGTCAAATTACCCAGACTAGTGAACAGAGGTCGACAAGATGTTCGTGAACTCATAGTATTTATTGCCCGAACCGCCCGTTTGTGAGCCAAAAATATCTATTTAAAATGGGAAGAGTTACCCAAAAATATAGTACCATATGACAGAATCGAATGAAAATAAGCAAAGCAGACTAATTTTCGTGTCGAACGATCACTTACTTCAGATACCGTTCGAATAATAAAAATGGCAGCATTAAGTCTCTGAACATGATCCGGAACAAGGGCTTTTGACGACAGTTTACGATCTACCTGAAGACTTAGAAATTTGAACTGTTCAGTTTCACTAATCCAATGCCCATTCTTTGAAATTAAAACGTCGGTTTTTTTAATTGTGTGTTAGAAACTGTAAAAACTGAGTCTTGTGATTTAGCGTTAGTTTATTTTCTACAAGTCATGAACTTAGGAACTGCACTATTTAGAACCGAGCGAATGTTGCACACAACATCCTTTACTACCAAGCTAGTGTCAACAGCAAACAGAAATATTTTAGAATTACCTTTACTACTAGAGGGCATATCATTTATATAAATAAGGAACAGGAGTGGCCCCAAACTGAACCCTGGGGCACCCCCTATTTGACCATACCCTACTCAGACCCCACATTAGAGGCATTCTCAGTAGGGTCAATAATGAGCTTTTGCTGTCTGTTGTTAAAGTAAGAGGTGAACCAATTGTGAGCTGCTCCCCGTATTCTGTAATGGTCCAACCTCTGGAGCAATATTTTGTGATCAACACAATCAAACGCCTTAGTTAAATAAAAAAAAATGCTTAGCATTGGAAACCTTTTGTTTAAGTCATCCACTACCTCAAAGAAAAATGAGTTGTTAAACGACTTCTAAAGCCGAACTGTATATTTGATAGCAAATTATGTGATATAACATCACCAATTATCTTTATATAGACAGCCTTTTCAGTAACTTTGTAAAACACTGTTTACACGGAAATAGATCTAAAATTGTCTACATTATATATATTTATATAGACAGCCTTTTCAGTAACTTTGTAAAACACTGTTTACACGGAAATAGGTCTAAAATTGTCTACATTATCCCATTCTCCCATTTTATAGAACGGCTTTACTACTGAGTACTTCAATCGTTCATCAGACTGACCATTCCTAAAAAAAAATACAAATATGGCTAAGTACAGGGCTAACATGTGCAGCACAGTACTTATAATATTCTGTTAGGCACTCCATCAATCCATGAGAGTCTTCAGTCTTCAGTGTTCTTTGACCCAATCTCCGTCCTATCTGTATCACAGAAATAATAAAAAAATGGCTCTGAGCACTATGGGACTCAACTGCTGAGGTCATTAGTCCCCTAGAACTTAGAACTAGTTAAACCTAACTAACCTAAGGACATCACACACATCCATGCCCGAGGCAGGATTCGAACCTGCGACCGTAGCGGTCTCGCGGTTCCAGACTGCAGCGCCAGAACCGCGCGGCCACTTCGGCCGGCACAGAAATAATATTTCAGGCTCAATCTCGGAAAAGCATTTGCCAAGAGAGTTATATGATTCACTGTAGAAACTAAAATTTTATTTCCTTCACCAGCAGTGTTCAGAAAATGATTGTTAAAATACTGTACATATCTCTGATTTATCAGCGACAGAAATGTATTTGCTGTGAACTGACTTTATGCCGTCGACCTTGTGCTGCTGACCAGACACTTCTTTCACAACTGACCGTATGGATCTAAATTTATCCTGTGAATTAGCTATTCCTTTGCGTACCACAAAAGGGAGGTTACCATGAGAAAAAGATTGAATAATCAACGAAAGGATAACGTTCTACGAGTTGGGGCGTGGAATGTCAGAAGCTTGAACGTGGTAGGGAAACTAGAAAATCTGAAAAGGGAAATGCAAAGGCTCAATCTAGATATAGTAGGGGTCAGTGAAGTGAAGTGGAAGGAAGACAAGGATTTCTGGTCAGATGAGTATCGGGTCATATCAACAGCAACATAAAATGGTATAACAGGTGTAGGATTCGTTATGAATAGGAAGGTAGGGCAGAGGGTGTGTTACTGTGAACAGTTCAGTGACCGGGTTGTTCTAATCAGAATCGACAGCAGACCAACACCGACAACGATAGTTCAGGTATACATGCCGACGTCGCAAGCTGAAGATGAACAGATAGAGAAAGTGTATGAGGATATTGAAAGGGTCATGCAGTATGTAAAGGGGGACGAAAATCTAATAGTCATGGGCGACTGGAATGCAGTTGTAGGGTAAGGAGTAGAAGAAAAGGTTACAGGAGAATATGGGCTTGAGACAAGGAATGAAAGAGGAGAAAGACTAATTGAGTTCTGTAACAAGTTTCAGCTAGTAATAGCGAATACCCTGTTCAAGAATCACAAGAGGAGGAGGTATACCTGGAAAAGGCCGGGAGATGCGGGAAGATTTCAATTAGATTACATCATGGTCAGACAGAAATTCCGAAATCAGATACTGGGTTGTAAGGCGTACCCAGGAGCAGATATAGACTCAGATCACAATATAGTAGTGATGAAGAGTAGGCTGAAGTTCAAGACATTAGTCAGGAAGAGTCAATACGCAAAGAAGAGGAATATGGAAGTACTAAGGAATGACGAGATACGTTTGAAGTTCTCTAACGCTATAGATACAGCAATAAGGAATAGCGCAGTAGGCAGTACAGTTGAAGAGGAATGGACATCTCTAAAAAGGGCCATCACAGAAGTTGGGAAGGAAAACATAGGTACAAAGAAGGTAGCTGCGAAGAAACCATGGGTAACAGAAGAAATACTTCAGTTGATTGATGAAAGGAGGAAGTACAAACATGTTCCGCGAAAATCAGGAATACAGAAGTACAAGTCGCAGAGGGATGAAGTAAATAGGAAGTGCAGGGAAGCTAAGAAGAAATGTCTGCAGGAAAAATGTGAAGACATCGAAAAAGGTATGATTGTCGGAAGGAGAGACTCAGCATACAGGAAAGTCAAAACAACCTTTGGTGACATTAAAAGCAACGGTGGTAACATTAAGAGTGGAACGGGAATTCCACTGTTAAATGCAGAGGAGAGAGCAGATAGATGGAAAGAATACATTGAAAGCCTCTATGAGGGTGAAGATTTGTCTGTTGTGATAGAAGAAGAAACAGAAGTCGATTTAGAAGAGATAGGGGATCCAGTATTAGAATCGGAATTTAAAAGAGCTTTGGTGGACTTAGGGTCAAATAAGGCAGAAGGGATAGATAACATTCCATCAGAATTTCTAAAATCATTGGGGGAAGTGGCAACAAAGCGACTATTCACGTTGGTGTGTAGAATATATGAGTCTGGCGACATACCATCTGACTTTCGGAAAAGCATCATCCACACAATTCCGAAGACGGCAAGGGCTGACATGTGCGAGAATTATCGCACAATCAGCTTAGCAGCTCATGCATCGAAGCTGCTTACAAGAATAATATACAGAAGAATGGAAAAGAAAATTGAGAATGCGCTAGGTGACGATCAGTTTGGCTTTAGGAAAAGTAAAGGGACGAGAGAGGCAATTCTGACGTTACGGCTAATAATGGAAGCAAGGCTAAAGAAAAATCAAGACACTTTCATAGGATTTGTCGACCTGGAAAAAGCGTTCGACAATATAAAATGGTGCAAGCTGTTCGAGATTCTGAAAAAAGTAGGGGTAAGCTATAGGGAGAGACGGGTCATATAAAATATGTACAACAACCAAGAGGGAATATTAAGAGTGGACGATCAAGAACGAAGTGCTCGTATTAAGAAGGGTGTAAGACAAGGCTGTAGCCTTTCGCCCCTACTCTTCAATCTGTACATCAAGGAAGCAATGATGGAAATAAAAGAAAGGTTCAGGAGTGGAATTAAAATACAAGGTGAAAGGATATCAATGATACGATTCGCTGATGACATTGCTATCCTGAGTGAAAGTGAAGAAGAATTAAATGATCTGCTGAACGGAACGAACAGTCTGATGAGTACACAGTATGGTTTGAGAGTAAATCGGAGAAAGACGAAGGTAATGAGAAGTAGTAGAAATGAGAACAGCGAGAAACTTAACATCAGGATTGATGGTCACGAAGTCAATGAAGTTAAGGAATTCTGCTACCTAGGCAGTAAAATAACCAATGACGGACGGAGCAAGGAGGACATCAAAAGCAGACTCGCTATGGCAAAAAAGGCATTCCTGGCCAAGAGAAGTCTACTAATATCAAATACCGGCCTTAATTTGAGGAAGAAATTTCTGAGGATGTACGTCTGGAGTACAGCATTGTGTGGTAGTGAAACATGGACTGTGGAAAAACCGAAACAGAAGAGAATCGAAGCATTTGAGATGTGGTGCTATAGACGAATGTTGAAAATTAGGTGGACTGATAAGGAATGAGGAGGTTCTACGGAGAATCGGAGAGGAAAGGAATATGTGGAAAACACTGATAAGGAGAAGGGACAGGATGATGGGACATCTGCTAAGACATGAGGGAATGACTTCCATGGTACTAGAGGGAGTTGTAGAGGGCAAAAACTGTAGAGGAAGACAGAGATTGGAATACGTCAAGCAAATAATTGAGGACGTAGGTTGCAAGTGCTACTGTGAGATGAAGAGGTTAGCACAGGAAAGGAATTCGTGGCGGGCCGCATCAAACCAGTCAGTAGACATACTCTTTGCCTTTCCAATAATATTTTTTACAACACTGCTTGACTGACTACTTCTAACATTATAATTCCAGCTTTGTTCTACATGATATCATTATCCCAGTAGTCAGCAACGAGGCTGTCTTTTACTGCTAGTACCCCGTTTAGAACGTTCTAATGGAAAGCAGCTCTGAAAGAGCATGAGAAATATTTTACGGAAAGCATTATATTTGTCATATATGTTATCGGCACTGTAAACTTCCTGCCATTCTTGTTCCTCGACGAGTTTTAAAGAACTCTATTGCTATTTCCTACATAGTTTGTAATTATATGTGACATCTGTTTGAGTACAAAAGCCTTTTAGGGATAAAATTTGTGCATCACTGTCTGAAAAGCCGTTTACCCTTTTACTAACAGAATGCCAATCTAATAATGAAGAATGAATAAAAATATTGTCTATGGCTGTGCTACTGCTGCCCTGCACCCTAGTTGGAAAAACACAATCTGCATCAGTTCATATGAATTTAGGAGATCTACCAACATTCTTTGTCTTACACAATCATATACACACCTTACAAGCACTCATCTGCAAATGCGTACTTTGCCGTGGTCTACAACCACAATTAGGTATCATTTGATAGGTTGTACATCTATATATGAATATTTAAAGAAGACTGACATTGTCACGTACGCCTTGTAAATAATTGTTGACGCTTTTGCATGAAAGGTGACGGAGTGACTTTATTACCAAAACGGCGTAATGAACGATCGGCTCTACTAGTAGAGGTTGGAACGCCAGTGCAGACGAAACGGCAGGTGGAACTCAAGCCCTGGGTGGAAAAAAAAAGCCAGCACAGGTATGGAGGTCCTGCTTGACATAGGAAGTGCCAAGATAGACAGTCTGAACACCTGGGCACTGAAACACAATACAGCGTCGGCTGGCCGATATTGTAGCTAGGTCGGAAAGATTATAATTCGGAAACTATGAAAATCTTGGACGCAGTTGAAAGAAACGAGGAAGTGTCACCTCGGAAATCACGCATGGTCGGTTATTTCTGCGGATTTTACTCAGAAGCGTACTGCTGTATGAGTATAGGCACTTCCTCGCAAACTTTCCGCGCTGGAGGACAAAAGACGTTGGTAGGCGCTCGGAAGAATCTGTAGAGAGGGAGAATATTCCGTGGTTTCGAGAAGATGATTTGTTTTGTGACTTACGAGGGTGGGGAGCCGAGCCTTGCTGGGGATCCAGCGGTGGAGAGAAGTCTTCCGTTTTGAGCGCCCATGTGTGACGGTCGCTCAGTATCAGCTTTGTGCCGGCTTGGGTGGCCGAGCGGTTCTAGGCGCTACAGTCTGGAACCACGCGACCGCTACGGTCGCAGGTTCGAATCCTGCTTCGGGCATGGATGTGTGTGATGTCCTTAGGTTAGTTAGGTTTAAGTAAATCTAAGTTCTAGGGGACTGATGACTTCAGAAGTTAATACCCATAGTGCTCAGAGCCATTTGAACCATCAGCTTTGTTGGTACAGGCGGACTTGCTGTCTTTGCTCTCAGGAGAGTTTATACTCGTAGTTAGAACGCTAGGCACTGTACTGTTGCGAACTTATACGATTCTGAACTTGGCCTCCGGGTTGGGAGTCGTCACTGAGTACGCAGCGTTCTTTGATTCAGAGCACTTCTATTGCCTATACTTACGTTGAGACGTTATTTGAAATCCGTCCTTGTGGCTGTTAGTTCGCATTTCTCATCTGTAGAGCAGAGAGAGGAGAAGACAGTATTAGAGTGTATTAGTCAGAGAACCGCCTTCTGCCGTCTTAGTGTTTGAAAGAGTTTTATTTTGTGGCTGGAGTTCTTCTATCGTCGTAGACGTGTACGAGAGCCATTACTACGATGAACCGGTCGCAGAACATATGGTGATATTGCTAATTGCTTGGGCTTAATGGTGTATAAAGGTTAACAGCTGTGATCACACTGGTTTATTTTCACTGAGGTTCCACGCCACCGTAGATCATGTTTGAAAGTAGTGTCTTCTAGTGCTTGGAACTTATATGATGTCAGTCATTTCGCGTTATTTATGTTAGATCGAGTGGCCATAAAAAGGGGCAGATTTGGGCAATTGATCAGTAATTTTAGGCAGGAAATGTAGACAATTGTAATATAAATGGTTGTTTTTTAATGTACAATAAATGTATAATAAGAAACAACCTTTATCATTTAGTAGTATTAGTTGCCTTATCCATTTATCTTGAGGTTGTAATATATACGTTAAAAAGCACTAAGAGATCCTAAGATCTGCTTCAGGGGGTAGTCAGACAGGACCAAATCATCATTTTAGCGTTCAATATTTTCCATTGAGCACCTGCATTTTACACCCGCCTTGAGTAGCATCTTGGAAAGTCACCATATATAACAAATTTCTGGTACTTCCTATAAAGTGAATCAAGAACCTTCTCAAGCTTTAGCAGAAATGCTCTGAAGTTAGAGAGTTAGGGCACCTATAAACAACAAAAATTAAAAGTTTAGTTAATTACATCCAACTGCCCCGGCACAAGTCAAATATCTATTCAGTGCAGTGCCGTAATATGTCTATGGGCTTAAATGGAATATTGGTTTTTACGTGCATGGCCATTCCACCACCCCACAAGGAACTCCCTGAAAAATGGCCAGCTAATCTATCTCCTAATAAAGGAAACCTCTGAATGGTCAAATTATTTAAGTGGTGCTCCGATGTACCAATAATTTCAGAGTCAACATCTAGAAGCATGTCACTGTAATCTTATATTTTGATGAAACATGCTAATTCCTTCTCTACTTGGAAACACGGCGTCCTCTGAAGATGATTCCCTAATTAGAAGTACTTCCTTTAAGCTGATTTAGCTGTCAGCTGACTTCAGTCTAAAAAAGTTGCATGTTAACGCCTTCCTGTCATGTGATATGTGCTCTGTCGTTCTGAGCAGAATAGTAGCGAAATTTGGTGGCAGTGCCCTTAACTGACCTTACACCTCAGATGAAGTTCCGAATCTTTCTGCACAAGTGTCGACAACTTGCTGTTTGAAGCGTTGCCATGCCCAGGAGGACTTAACATTGCGCCACGGTTCTGCATCGTTACAGACCAACGTCGTACGCGCCTTGGAGCTAAATTTCAAACTTATGACGTCGCACTGGGAGATAATTATGGGGTTTCGAAAAATTGATTCGTTAATTCTATTGAGCAGTGCAACATGGATGCTATGACACCAACACACACACACACACACAAACACACACACAAATGCATGTGCGCACAGAAAATGGTAAAAGTATGAACTAACAAAAGCTTTCCAGTCACTGACGTAGGGCCATGGCAGCACGAACCACGCACGGTGCGTGGCACGCACGCAGGCGCATATTGGTCCGCGACAGCGCCGCGCTACAGTAATGACTCCATTTCCGAGGCGTGGGTGTCGGCGCTAAGCGAGTTACGGCGCCAGCGGCACCTCCGGCCGGCCACGTGATTAATGGCCTGCTGCATAACAGTTCCACAGCGGCCGGCCGCTGCTGATTGCTGATTAGCTCGCACGGCTCACCACCAGCTCCACGGCAGTACGGAGAGATGGCGCTGTCCTCCTGGTGGAGAAAGTTTGACGGTCCCAACAGCGACCATGTAGCGAGAACTATTTGCGAGCTGCAGCTCTTTCACCCTCTGGCAATGGCGCTACATGGAATTCAGGAGCAACACTCCTACCACTACAGGTTACACACATTAACAAAAACACAGCAGGAAGCTACGTTTGAAATACAGCAGGAAGCCACGGTTGATATACAGATGTTGGCAGTGAATACAGGAGTCCAAGTTTGACAGGAGGAGATAGATTAATGAAAATCTTGCCAGAAGGAAGAGAAACGGTTCACTCAGTGTAAGACATTTTCCCTCAATGCATCTTTTCATCCTGCAAGGATGCTCTTCCGAAATATGCCCTAGATTGGGCGCTGAAGCTGGACATTTGCCAGTACCTTCAGTTGTCGGCCAAAATAAGATACCACCGCGACAGCATGTTTCAGCAAAGCAAAGCTTGTCTCTTCATATAACCTTTCACTCTCAGCATGTGGACAGGATATTGAAGAAAGGCTGGGATTCAGTATTACACTGACCAGTCACACTACTGTGCCAACCTGTCAAAAGCCTATATATCCATCTCATGCTGTATGGACCACTGCGAGACATGCTGCAAGAGGGTCATTGTGATTCCCGAAGGTATTGCCAGGGATGTTGAGGCCATGTGACTCCAAGTCACGTGGCGCTAGGTTTCTCGATTGGAGATCGATGTCCCCGACAGCACGACTGAGGTGGACGCACAGATCCTCGATCTGGTTTATATCTAGGGAGTTTAGTGGGCACGGGAGTATGGTAAACGCATGCTGGGGCTCTTCGAGCCAAGTAAATAAATTCCAAGCTGTGTGACGCATTGTCCTACTAGTAGATGACGTAGCGCTGAGGGCAAACAAACATGGACCCCAGGGACACACATAATTGTGTTTATCTGTTGTCTCTTCCAGAATGACCTCCCGGGAATGCCACAAAAACATCCCCAGACCATAACACTCCCTCCACCATCCTGAACCCTTCTGACAATTGATACAAGGTGTTAGTTTTTAGACTTCTTATGCCAATCGAGCACCAACAGTGATTCATCGGAAAAGGTCACGTGTCGCCACTCAGTGGACGCCCAATTACGGCATTGGGGTCCAAATTCTATTCTCCTCTGCCAATGAACAGCCGTAACTGTGGGTGCATGGAACAGGCACCTGCTGGAATTCAGGAGCCTGGAGGGACATACGTAGCATTGTTCACCGAACGCTCCTTCAGGAGACACTGGTGGTGGCCCCTTGGTTCAACTGGGCGATCGCCTGCTCGATAGTTTCATGTCTGTTCGCCAGTACACATCTGTCATCTGTGGCTTGAGATGAGCAAAAGTTGGCTCAGTGCCAGTTTTGGATAATGCCATTTTGCTGTGCCCAGTTTACTTTAACCAGTGCGACAAATGAACAGCGTTCAAACTAAACTCCATCCGAACAGGCCTTGGAAGGCCCAGCGGTACCGACCGGCTGCCGTGTCATCCTCAGCCCACAGGCGTCACTGGATGCGGGTATGGAGAGACATGTGGGCAGCACACCGCTCTACCGGCCGTATGTCAGTCTACGAGACCGGAGCCGCTACTTCTCAATCAAGCAGCTACTCAGCTTGTCACACAAGGGTTGAGTGCACCCCGCTTGGAAACAGCGCTCGGCAGACTGGATAGTCACCCATCCACGTGCTAGCACATCCTGACAGCCTGACTTTGGTGATCTGACAGGAACCGGTGTTACCACTGCAGCAAGGCCGCTGGCGCTGTTTCAGAAATGCTTGCACTCTTGGCCCAAAACATCACATAAAACGCTCCGATTCTGTAATATGACTATGACTGCACTGTTTCCCGCATCCCCCAACATGCTTTATATACCGTCCTCTGCTACTGCTGTCACCTGCCATCTGGGAGTGGTTACTGCACTTTGACGACAAACATATGTGTTGGTCACATTAATGTGACTGGGCCATGTATATACAGGATCAATCAAAATTCATGCACCCGGATGCCACAGTGCCATTCTTGTCATCCTTACTACCCAAAAAAATGTCAAAGTTTGGTCCTGTACATATTTTCGGTAGAAAATTGACGTCAGGGAAGGTGGCGTCACTGTAATCATCTGTCTGACTGCTAACTAAATCCGGTATTGTGTAGCTGAGCTGCCCATTTAGTGAGCACTTCCCGTCTTCCAAACTGTGTACGTCTTTATCAGTCAGCACTGACTTTTGAGAGTTTCATACCAAGTAAATTAATAAGATTCAGAAGAAATACTCATACGCCGAGCGGTTCTAGGCGCTACAGTCTGGAACCGCGCGACCGCTACGGTCGCAGGTTCGAATCCTGCCTCGGGCATGGATGTGTGTGATGTCCTTAGGTTAGTTAGGTTTAAGTAGTTCTAAGTTCTATGGGACTGATGACCTCAGAAGTTAAGTCCCATAGTGCTCGGAGCCATTTGAACCATTTTTTGAGGTATAGTAAGTGGTTCATGGTGTGGGTTCCTGTAGTCATGTCCTAGTTCATGAACCACGGGCAACGTATGAGTGGCCAAGTAAGTTGTCCCGACAGACGGGATGCCAGCTACTTTGGAATAAGGCTGGGCATTTCGGACATATTCTGAGCCGTGGTCACCTTTGTGCTCATACGGCAAAGACTACCAAATCCACCGGTTAGTCCCTCAACCGTTAGGGGTAAAACTCAATGGGACTCGGGGCAAGCAAGGCTAGCAACCTGCTTCCTTGGTACTTTAAATATGATGCTGGCAACAATCAGAGCAAAATGCCTCGGACCTTTGGAGGTGACGGAGTCCCACCTCTAAGTGACAAACCAGGGACTCCTAAGATACGACTTGGCAAACAAATGGTAATGAGATAGGGAGCCATTAATATCAATGGGGGCTACCCTGGGAAGAAGGTAGAGCTGGCAGAGGCTGCAAGTACGATGGGGCTGGACGTTTTAGCTGTTAGTGACATTCGGGTAAGGGGTGAGAAAGAAGAGGAAGTGGGAGAATAGAAGGTCTACCTGTCAGGAGTCAAAGCAGGAATAGCACAATGGGGTGTAGGGCTTTACATCAGGAAAGAAATAGAACCCAGCGTAGTTGCAGTAAGGTATGTAAACGAACGACTGATGTAAATAGATTTGACAGTGTCTAGCAAGAAAATTAGGATTGTGTCGATATATTCGCATTGTGAAGGGACAGATCAAGATAAGATGGATAGTTTTTATGAGGCACTCAGTGATGTAGTTGTTAGAATAAAGGACGTGTTCTGCTCATGGGTGATTTTAATGCCAAGATTGGAAATCGAACAGAAGGGTATGAAAAGGTTACGGGTAAATTTGGAAAGGATATGGAGGCCAACAGGAACGGGAAACAACTCTTCGATTTCTGTGCCAGTATGGGCTTAGTAATCACAAACTCCTTTTTTAAACATAAGAACATTCACCGGTACACTTGGGAAGGCAGGAGAACCAAATCTGTCATTGACTATATAATAACAGATCAGGAATTCAGGAAGGCTGTGAGGGATACACGTGTATTTAGGGGATTCTTTGATGACACTGATCATTATTTAATCTGCAGTGAAATTGGGATTGTGAGGCCGAAAGTGCAGGAGGTCAGTTCCATATGTAGGAGGATAAGAGTGGAGAAACTTCAGGATAAGGAAATCAGGCACAAGCACATAACAGCGATCTCAGAAAGGTACCAGTTAGTTGAATGTAGTCAATTACAGTCATTGGAAAAGGAATGGACAAGGTACAGGGACACAGTACTAGAAGTGGCTAAAGAATGTCTTGGAACGGTAGTGTGTAAAAGTGGGATGAAGCAAAAAGCTTGGTGGAATGACACAGTCAAGGCAGTCTGTAAAAGGAAAAAGAAGGCGTATCAAAAATGGCTACATACTAGAACTCAGATAGACAGAGAAAGTTATGTTGAAGAAAGAAACAAAGCCAAACAGACAATTGCAGCATCCAAGAAGAAATCTTTGGAAGACTTTGGAAACAGGTTGGAGACTATGGGTCAAGCTGCTGGAAAACCATTCTGGAGTGTAATTAGCAGTCTTCTAAAGGGAGGTAAGAAGGAAATCACAAGTATTTTAGGCAGGTCAGGAAAACTGCTGGTGAATCCTGTGGATGCCTTGGGCAGATGGAGGGAATATTTTGAAGAGTTGCTCAATGTAGGTGAAAATACGATCAGCAATGTTTCAGATTTCGAGGTAGAATGGGATAGGAATGATGATGGAAATAGGATCACATTTGAGGAAGTGGAGAAAATGGTCAATAGATTGCAGTGCAATAAAGCAGATGGGGTGGATGAAATTAAGTCGGAACTCATCAAATACAGTGGCATGTCAGGTCTTAAATGGCTACACAGGATAATTGAATTGGCCTGGGAGTCGGGACAGGTTCCATCAGACTGGACAGAAGCAGTAATCACACCAATCTTTAAACATGGAAACAGAAAAGATTGTAACAACTACAGAGGTATCTCTTTAATCAGCGTTGTGGGTAAAATCTTCTCAGGTATTGTTGAAAGGAAAGTGCGAGTATTAGTTGAGGACAAATTGGATGAAAACCAGCGTGGGTTTAGGCCTCTTAGAGGTTGTCAGGACCAGATCTTTAGCTTACGGCAAATAATGGAGAAATGTTATGAGTGGAACAGGGAATTGTATCTATGCTTTATAGATCTAGAAAATGCATATGACCGGGTTCCTAGGAGGAAGTTATTGTCTGTTCTACGAGATTATGGAATAGGAGGCAAACTTTTGCAAGCAATTAAAGGTCTTTACATGGATCGTCAGGCAGCAGTTAGAGTTGACGGTAAATTGAGTTCATGGTTCAGAGTAGTTTCAGGGGTAAGACAAGGCTGTAACCTGTCTCCACTGTTGATCATATTATTTATGGATCATATGTTGAAAACAATAGACTGGCTGGGTGAGATCAAGATATGTGAACACAAAATAAGCAGTCCTGCATATGCGGATGACTTAGTTGTGATGGCAGATTCGATTGAAAGTTTGCAAAGTAATATTTCAGAGCTAGATCAGAAATGTAAGGACTATGGTATGAAGATTAGCATCTCCAAAACGAAAGTAATGTCAGTGGGAAAGAAATATAAACAGATTGAGTGCCAAATAGGAGGAACCAAGTTAGAACAGGTGGACGGTTTCAAGTACTTAGGATGCATATTCTCACAGGATGGCAACTAAGTGAAAGAACTGGAAGCGAGGTGTAGCAAAGCTAATGCAGTGAGCGCTCAGCTACGATCTACTCTCTTCTGCAAGAAGGAAGTCAGTACCAAGATTAAGTTATCTGTGCACCGTTCAATCTTCCGACCAACTTTGTTGTATGGGAACGAAAGCTGGGTGGATTCAGGTTACCTTATCAACAAGGTTGAGGTTACGGATATGAAAGTAGCTAGGATGATTGCAGGTACTAGTAGATGGGAACAATGGCAGGAGGGTGTCCACAATGAGGAAATCAAAGAAAAACTGGGAATGAACTCTATAGATGTAGCAGTCAGGGCGAACAGGCTTAGATGGTGGGGTCATGTTACACGCATGGGAGAAGCAAGGTTACCCAAGAGACTCATGGGTTCAGCAGTAAAGGGTAGGAGGAGTCGGGGTAGACCGAGGAGAAGGTACCTGGATTCGGTTAAGAATGATTTTGAAGTAATAGGTTTAACATCAGATGAGGCACCAATGTTAGTACTGAGTAGGGGATCATGGAGGAATTTTATAAGGGGGCTATGCTCCAAACTGAACGCTTAAAGGCATAATCAGTCTTAAATGATGATGATGATGATGATGACTCATAGTAAACAAATAGGTGAGGACACCATTGCAGAAGCAATGAGAAATGCATTTCAGGCTTAAAAGAACACAGACTGGTGATGTTATATGTTTTTCGGACACAGTTCCAGAGCAGATTAAAATCATAATGGAAGGAGCCATCCCGGTGGAATTCTTGACCGATGCTGGGGAGTGCGATGTATGATGAGGTGACACAGCTGTGGAGTGCCATGGGGTGCCGTGAATTTCGTAGCCCCCTACCTACGCAAGGGAGAGCTGGGAAGCGTGCAAATATCTCCCAGGCCACCGAAAAATCTTCTTTTAGCGCCGCATTTGGGTGGCTGAGGCACCACAAACACACCTAAGACGTCCTGTGGCACGGCGCCAGAAATGGTATGATAAGGACTGCTATTTATACGGACTTCGAAGAAGGCACCACAGTGCAAAAACGTAGAAAACGGAAAATGAAGTAGAGGCCATCAGCTTTGGGATGCTTTGAAGGCGTGCGACTCCGCGTTGACTTCACAAAAACCAATTGTTTATGCAACATCTGAACTATCAGGACCGACTAATATGAATAAACTGAAGATGAGACAGGGAATTTTGACTGTGCCAATGAGGACCCAACTCACTGACCACAGAGAGAGATGGAAACAGAGTGAGACGCCTTTCTTCAGTGTTAAATAGTAGGCCACATTTTACTTGGTAGCCGCCTAAAGAATAGACCACGATAGGGGAGCAGCGTTTTCCAAGTAATATTTTGACGCTCATAAGATCCGTGGTACAGCCAACCCGAATAGAATAAAGAGCAAAAACGTGGAAATGAGAGTTTCTCTTTCAGCGAACACTCGGTACAGATTTACTCCCTCATAGAGAGGCCTTACCGCTTCCACTTCCTTTGCACTCCAAGAGCTGGGCTGCGACGTATCAAAGGATGTGAGAGATTTCGGGCTGAGTCACACTTAGCTGTTGGCAAGAGTCGTTGGAGTGCCGCCATTGACTGATTCTGCAGCCACTTCTGCTCCATCTACAATCTGCTCCGGTGACATCAAGCTGCAACTGCGGTGCGATGCGTAGGGACATTAAAACTATTCTCTAGAATGGCGTAACTTTGAAGACTTGCATTTAAACTATGATAATAGTTTTAACTAATTCTCTTCTTTAGTACTGTCTGTCTCTATTACTCTCGTCATGACAATCATGGCACAATTTCACAACAGCAGTTGTTTCATTTACATAGTTACCAGTATTTTACTCCAGGCACTTTAATCAGATGTGCCAAGGTTTCGCTAGAATAATACCATCATTACTTGTAAAATGTTTCCTTTAACTGAATAAACCAACTTAATTGTGAGTCTTGTTTCATTTAGTAATCATTTCATTCCTAAGTCATTACTTAGGAGGATGTGTAATTAATGTATGTCAGATAACGAGCCGAATTTCCACACCTCCAATGTGAATCACACTAGTGTAACCCAGAATTTTGAGGAAGCTACTAATTCAGTTCTTCAGTGTGTCATGGTTGTAATATAATTCTCATTCATTATCCCATCTCAGTTGCCCATACGTGATTAGATTATATGTTTCCGTCACTGTGGAACATTTTCAGCTCTAAAACGATGTGGAACTAAGTATGTACCTTCCAGTATTTGACATTAAGTAGAAAAGTAGAAAAGACAAGAATCGTGCATAAACGTATAATTTACCTAAATGGTTATGGAAACAACTAGTCTTGTCTACTCAGAACCACATACAAGGGTACTGAGTTTTGCAATTGCAGTCAGTGTTTTACATAATATATGTTGGAGTTAGGGGGAGGGGAGAAGGGGGAATTGAGTGTGGTGATTGGGGGAGGAGAAAGGAGGAAGGAAATGGTGGGGTCCTCATGAATTTAAAACGAAAGGTCGTGCTAAAATTGTAGAACCTATAATTACGTAAAATTCTCGCTTAAGCACTAATAGTGTAGAACAATGCATACGTAAAATTTAAACGGCGTAAAATTTTGAATTACCAAAATGCACGCATAAAATTGTAAAAGGGGATAAAATATTACTTTATAAAAGTAGAAATAAAGTAGCGAAAACTGAATTAGTACCTGAAGATATTCAAAGTGTGAAACTTCGAAAGTTTGAAGTCATATGTTCTTGCTATCAAAGCATAAAAATAAAATTGTATAATTTTTTTCGTTTAATATTTTCTCATTTACCGGTACTTAATAAACAGGGGATAAGCAAAATAATGTGAACAGTCGTAGTAATGGGAAGGTAGTGTTTGACAGTCGACAACTCTGGTAAGGCACGTGTCGCGCTGGACTGTGCGTGTTCAGTACGGACTAGGCACCAGTGAAGGTTGTTTACGAGTACTGTACACTTCGTATTTGCATTCAGAGGACGAGGTCCACGTGCAATGAAAGACCGAACAGAGTTAGAAAGAGAGCAGGTTGTGGGGGCCCGATTAGCTGGAACAAATGTGTCAAGAGCAACTGTGTCAACAATCATGACAGCTTACACAAAAATGGAAAGATATCATGTGTAAATGTAACAGTGGGCACAAATCAAAACTAAATGACAGAGATGGTCGTACGCAAACACGAATTGCGTCAAGACGACACAAAACTATGGCGGCTAAAGTGACCGCAGAGCTCAGTAGCCATTTTCCAGACCCAGTATCTATCGACACTGTTCGCCGAGAAGTCCTTAAAGCGAATATTAAAGGGCGAGCTGCTATATCGAAACCATTAGTGACCAAGGCGAAGAAGCGTAAAACATGGTGACAAGGCGGGCCGGAGTGGCCGAGGGGTTCTAGGCGCTTCAGTCTGGAACCGCGCGACCGCTACGGTCGCAGGTTCGAATCCTGCCTCGGGCATGGATGTGTGTGATGTCCTTAGGTTAGTTAGGTTTAAGTAGTTCTAACTTCTAGGGGACTGATGACCTCAGAAGTTAAGTCCCATAGTGCTCAGAGCCATTTGAACCATTTGAACCATGGTGACAGGACCATAAATCCTGGACGGCTGATCTGTGGAAACATGTCATATGGTCCGTCGAGTCAACTTTTTCGTTATTTCCAACATCGGGCCGGGATTACGTCTGCAGAACGCCAAAAGAAGTTTACAATCCTGATTTCTTTATTCCAACGGTTAAAAATGGAGGTGGAAGTGTAATGTTGTGGGCAGCCCTATCATAGTATTCTGTTGCTCCCATCATTACTCTGAAAGGCAGTGTTACAGCCAACGATTATATAAACACTTTAGGTGACCAGGTGCACCCCATGATTCAAATGTTGTTCGCCAACAATGTTGCTATATTTCAGGACGACAACCAGGACAGTACAATGGTGGTTTGAGGAGCATACAACTGAACTCCAGCGTCTTCCCTGGCCAGCACAGTCCCCGGACTTGAACATTATCGAACCCTTGTGGGCGATATTGGAGTGCAGACTCCGAAGCAGATTTCCGCCTCCCTCCTCAGTACATGACTTAGAAGAGGTTCTGAGCAAAGAGTGGCATAACTTTCCACTGGAGACTATACAATCATTATATGCCAGTATTCCAGGACGAATTGCAGGTGTATTATGGTCAACTGAGGGTCCAACATCTTATTAATAAACCATTTCCAAGTTAGTATAGGTACGCATATTATTTTCCTGACCCTGTATGTCTTTATTTATAACCACGTTTCAACTACTGACTTCATCAGATCAAGACTTGCAACTTGTAAAACGACCGCCAGTACCAGTATTAGCAAACGGTGTGACTAAACTGGGCATCTGTTGTGTTGAACTAGACAGTTTTATTCACATAACTAGTCTAGTACTCAGTATTGCCCAGGTGCTCCCCCCCCCCCCCCCGCCCACTCTCCCTGCCCATCTTCACCTCTACGTCTATCTGTCCACGTCCTGTCCCTCCCCCTTCTCACTTGATATTTCTTCTCCCTATGACCATCTACTCATCCTGCCCTCTCTGTCAATCGCCTCCCCTTTCTGTCCATTTCCTTCTCTCTGCCCGTCTCTTGCTCCTCCCTGTCGGCGTTCATCTGATACTTACTCCTTTCTGTCTTTCCATCTCTCCTGCTCCCTTCTATGTATACGTTACCAACCCCACCTCAATAGGAAGAAGCTTGTTCTTACCCCCACAGTATTTTCTTCCATATAGTAAACTTAGTTGAAATCTATCCAGAGGTATAGGATGAGCCTTTTACCCATGATATCGCCCTCGTGTACACTGTCATATATTATTTACATGTATCGAACATAGTTCACGCATATTTTACACATATTCACCTATATCTGTATTGAATTTCGCCCTGCAGTTCCGTTTCCACGCAGCTCAAAGTTTATGCCGCATTGTCTTCTGAACTATGTATCATCCATTGATATATTTTTTGAGGTACATTCAGTGGTATATATCTGCAAAATACGGTGAAAACAGAGTTAGCAGTAAAATGAGTAAATTAAAAGGTCATACTTGATGTCTCCGTTTTACTGCATGAACATCGGAATTATACTAAGCCATAAATCCTCTTCCTTCGATCATTTTGTCAGGGGTGTCAGTGAGAAAAATGTATATTAAATTATGTGTACAGTTAGTTGCAAGTCTCCAAGTGCTTTCAGTTTAAAATTCTGAATGGATATAATCTGGCTATTTTCGTATCGTGAATTATGGTATTATTTCATCCTGACTCACTTGAGAGAGGTGTGACTCTAATCGCCACATTGGGTCTCTCCACACATTAAGCGATGTGTCCCAAGATAGGTTGAAATCGAGCCACTTGTTTGGGAGGAGATGCGTAAGACACATGTAGACATACTTATATCCTCTTTTATAATATGTATAGATGGGGATATCCACAATGATGAGAGGCTTATCCAGAAATTGTAATTCCTTTATTAACAATGTTCCACACAAAACACTGATAAATTTACATGAATCTAACTGCGTAAAACAAAGAATTTTTTGATGACACATCTTTCCTAATTCTTCACACCACATGACTACAACTAACCGTATGAACAAACGTATTCGGCAGGCCATAGTAACACTTAACCATGGTATAATATACGCTAATATCAACGAAATCCCCGTGCAAGGCCAAAAGCATGTCAGCTTGCCCTAATTCACCCTCCATGGATGCAGTTACGAATGTTGTCTCCACATCCAGCTATTCCATTACTGTGAGCCGAATAGGGTAAGCAATACGCAAAAAAGAGGTGTGGGTCACAAGTGAGAAAAAACAACTGAAAATTCTCATGCTATGCCTGCAGTTACTGTCAGCGACTATCAGCATCCGCAGAGCCTGTGTTGCACCACTTACTGGCATAGTTGGAAAGAGCTTCTGTGCAGAAAGCGGGTCCCACAGCAAGCGAACAGCTGTAAACCGAATGACACCTTCCTATATTTTGTTATTAAGAAATTAACTTATTACAAGATATTCTGTTTGTTTACGGCCAACAGAAGGTATAAAATGAACAATTTCTGTGGTTCAAAAAATGGTAAGCATTTCAGGTTTTCCAATTTTAAAACAACTGTTCCCCGTGTGCGAATCAGGTGGAAAATGTCACTGGTCAGCCGACGAAGTACATGTCGTACAAAACATCCGCGTAACTCACCACAGAATATCATTCGAGTGTGTTGCACACATACTAGCCCTCCCGCTACCAGGATTTTTTGTTTCACAGAGCACCACAGGGTCATAAAGTCTCGAAGTAATTTACACGGGATATATTAGGAGTACTTTAATGAACTAACATAAAAACATAAATTACAGCTGTTCAGCGTAACATTACATTCAAGAAACACAAAGAAATTTAGAGTCGGCTCATATCAACCCCTGTGTGTAAACCACTACAATGCCTTTCTAGTTTATTTTACATTAATTTTGCGGTTATAAGAATATTGGGGTCTAGTAGGGGAGCTTTACGTAGAGAAAGCACTTTGTTAGGAACTAAAGGTGACCATGTGTTTCATACGAATATGTATCTGGTATACTTTTCAAGCATTAAGGGTATTCAATTGAAAAATTGGGTTGTAGCTTGAAATAATAAGAGTACATGTCAAATTACTTTGTTTTATTTTCCCTTTAACAAGTAACAGACTTCCATAGGAATGCCCAAGCTGATCCAGTCTTAACAGTAGCCCGCATCTCGTGGTCGTGCGGTAGCGTTCTCGCTTCCCACGCCCGGGTTCCCGGGTTCGATTCCCGGCGGGGTCAGGGATTTTCTCTGCCTCGTGATGGCTGGGTGTTGTGTGCTGTCCTTAGGTTAGTTAGGTTTAAGTAGTTCTAAGTTCTAGGGGACTGATGACCATAGATGTTAAGTCCCATAGTGCTCAGAGCCATTTGAACCATTTTTTTTTCTTAACAGTCATGCCTGATAAACACTCACAATGAATTAACCATTGTTACTTTGTATTTCCACACTAATTGAGCAGGTAGTTACTCATTACGGCAGCCTTTTTTTACGTTTTACTGCAAAAGTGTTCCTCCATGAAAAATACTGATTAACCAACACAACATAAGAATGCAGAACAATATTGATACGCTACAGAATCAAAGACAGCAATATTCCTTACATCCCCCGAGTGGAATATCTTCAAAAACGCGAGAAGAATTTCTTAGAAGCCAAAGAAAAGAAAATAGATACTCCAGAGGTTTTGACCCAGCAAAAAGATTCCCAAGAAACAAATAACTGCAATGGTTTCCTCCTGAGTTCTTATACAGTAATAGAACAGGAATACCATGAACACTTCAATCTCTCTTGTTTCTAGACCGAAAATTCACAGTTGTTTCTGATGTGTTGCTAGAGGAGGCCGAAATGCACGCGTTTAAGCTCACGCAGACTGGCGTGAGGTCTGGAACAGTTCAAGTAGTTTAGTCTAATAAATAAAGTACGAAGCTCATGGAATACTTAACTTTAATCCACAAATGGAGAACATCGCTCTTGTTGATACATGAATTATAATCTCAATATAAACTAGTAATCGCGCCTTGCTAGGTCGAAGCAAATGACGTAGCTGAAGGCTATGCTAACTATCGTCTCGGCAAATGAGAGCGTATTTGTCATTGATCCATCTCTGGCAAAGTCTGCTGTACAACTGGGACGAGTGCTAGGAAGTATCTCTAGACCTGCCGTGTGGCGGCGCTCGGTCTGCAGTCACTGACAGTGGCGACACGCGGGTCCGACGTATACTAGCGGACCGCGGCCGATTTAAAGGCTACCACCTAGCAAGTGTGGTGTCTGGCGGTGACACCACAGTTTCCTGTTTGGTTAATGTACGAGGATCGTTTAGTAAGTAATGCCCCATTTTTTTTTTCAGAGAAAGGCATTAATGCACATAGACAAATATCTTGTTGGTGCTTCACATTTGATGTCTGTTCTGTGCGTCGGTGAAGTTTCGAACCTTTCTGGCAGATGGCAGAGACGTAGTACAGTGTCAAAATGGCGTCTACATTCGACTCACGTTACAAGCAGCGTGCAGTTATTGAATTCTTGTGTCCAGAAAAAGAAACTGTGGTGAACATCCATAAACGTTTGTGTGATGGCGATGCTGCAGTTCATGGGAGTACAGCTGGGCGATGGGTAAGGAAAGTTACAGCCTCAGGAAGTGCAGAAACAGAGCTCCATGATCAGCCACGCTCCGGACCTCCTGTCACAGCCACTGCTGCAGACATGCTGAATCGTGCGGATGCCATTAGCCGTGCCGACCGACGCATCGAAACTCCACAATTGGCTCTACAATTGTCGATCAGCATTGTAAGTGGGTATGCAATGATCGAGGCTCTAAGATATTCAAAGAGGTACTTACGGTGGGTTCCACGAATGCTCACAGCAGACTACAAGATTCAAAGAAAGGCCATTTCAGCCGAATGTGGGAGCGTTTTGAGACCGACGGAGAGGCCTTTCTGTCACGGATCTTTATGGGGGACGAAAGCTGGATGCACCACTTTGCGCCTGGAACAAAAAGGCTGTCCATGAAATGGAATCATCCTCATTCACCACAAAAGAAGACATGCAAGACAACCCCTCTGTCAGAAAAGTCATGGTGACAGTCTTCTGGGATTGTGGTGGCGTCATTCTCAGGGATGTGATGACAAGTGGGTCAACCATTAATTCAGAGGCATACGTGAAGGCTCTGAATGAACAAAGAGCCTTTTCCGACGTCGGTCGTACAAGAATCCATCAGAAATCTTGCTCCAATACGATAATGCACGTCCACACACAAGTCTGAAACCCCTGGAACACATCGTCATATTGGGTTGGACATCATTGCCTCATGCACCCTACAGTCCAGACTTGGCACCCTCGGCCATCCATCGCTTTGGGCCGCTTAAAGATTGTCTACAGGGAACACACCTTGAAGATGACGAAAGTGTCAGTCATGAAGTTCTGACTCTTAACAATAAATATGTTCTGAGGAAAAAAATGTGGGACATTGCTTACTGAACGACCCTCTTACATGGTAGGTGAGCAATCAATACAAACAGAATTTAAAATGGTTGAACCAGAAGATACAATTTATTTTTAAATCTGAACTCTTTTGACTGCTGTGGACAAGTTAACTCGTCATACGCCGCCTCTCCCCAGGTGCTAAGAGCGTGTTTAAAGGCAGCCTCTAGGTTTCCCTTATATGATATTAACGTGTTCGCATGTCCCATTCTGGCGACCCTCCTAAAGCTACAAAGAAGTTAGTTCCATATCTAAGTGAATGAAAGAGTTCCAGGTATTTACCATACAACATATGTACCTCTCTTGCAAAAGACCTCGTTTCGGTGTCATATTTCGTAAAATATGACGTTTGTCATGACCACAAGATTCTTGATGCTCAGGGACGGAAGTGGACATGCTGCATGCGACTGTCTGCTAGATATAGAAACTAATATGGTGAGAAAGACGTGAGATATCGGCGAGTCCTAAGTTTTAAATAAGATTTCGATATGTTACCTACATTTTACACCTGGCAATGTATGAGCTAACATCAACAGTACGCAAAGTCTACACAAAGCTTTTTTACCTGTGCAAAATCCGTAAAATTTCGTGCAGTGCTTTGCTTAATTTAATACAGCAAAGTAACTACGATGAATAACGAAAAGAAATTCAGTCCTTTATCAAACGAAGATATTAGACTGTAAGATGAGGAAAAAAGCAAATTTTTTCACGGAATAGTTATTTTAAAATCGGATAACAGCTACTGTGATTTCGCGAAGTCTCTCTGCAGCGGCGACCCTCATGTAAGTTTCCTTCTCGAGCACGTAAGGTTGGCAGCACATTCAGGTCTCGTCTGCACGTGTTGCATAGACCTACAATGGCAGGGTGGGGGTGGTAGCGTAGTGTATGCGTTGCAGCTGTTAGTTCTGTCATTGTCTAGTACTTGTGGAAACTGAGTGTAGTGAGAATGCTTGCTATTCCAAAGAGAGCGTTTTTAGTGGAAGAGGTTTTCCGTGCAGCAAGAAACTTTATGGAGCGCGTGAGGTGGCAATTTCGGTTGCGTTTTCCTGCTTCGAATTTTCCACATCGTGACACTGTGCGCAATTGAAATCGCAAATTGCAGAAACAGGTTGAGTTCACGCTCCACCATGAACTGGTAAGCCCACAATGTTAACAGTACGGAAGCTTGACAGCACTTCGGACATCATGGTGGTGGTGGGTGGTAAGCCCTGTGGGACCAAACTGCTAGGCTTACACACTACTTGATCTAACTTACGCTAAGGACAACACACACACACACCCATGCCCGAGGGAGGACTCGAACCTCCGACGGGGGGAGCCGTGGGATCGTGGCAAGGCGTCTGAGACCGCGCGGCTACCCCGCGCGGTCATCATGTTGTGGAGTCTAACAAAATCAGTGAGGCCATTATCGTAAGAGGTTAAAGTCTCTCGTACGACAGAACGTAAGGCTGTAACCGAAGAACTGGGCATTTATCTACATAAAATTACTGCTGTGCGCAGTTGCATAGTATGGACCACGTGCAACGAATTTCGTACTGTGAATGGTTTCAGCGATTTGTTAGCAGATGTGGAGTTGATATTTTAGATCGTAACTTTTTCACTGATGAGGCTTGGTTCCACCTATCTAGCTTCATTAATTCCCAAAGATTCATGAATTTGGCCACCAGAAAATCTGCATGCCTATGGGAAACGTTATTCCATGCAGAGAAGATCAGAATGTGGATTGCCGTAATCCGACCGCGAATTATAGGGCCGAAATTTTCGATAACATAGTCACTTCCGGGGTCTATTGATCCCTGATAATTTACCAGTTTATTGCCTTGCTGAATGAAAATGAACGCAATCACTAATGTTTCCTATTACACAAAGCTACGGCACACCAGTCGCTATGACTTCTAGATGAAATCATTCGCGGCAGAGTATTTACGAAAAGTCTCTGGCTCCCGCGCCCACCGGATCTTTCACAGCCCTAAGATTTCCTTTGGGGTGCGGCTAAAACATTTGTGTATCAAAATAACCCAAAAACAATACACTAACTGAAACAGATTAGCTGCATTGGATTACACTTGAAATAATGGTAAATGTGTTCGCAAGTAAATGTGAAAGTGTTGAACTATGTCTTCAAGAAAGGGGAAAACATTTAAAGCACCTACCGTGATACTGTTGAGTACAGTGTATTTAATTGTAATTAATATAAGTACTAAATTTCATTCGTTTAACGGTAATAACGTTTAATCCCATAAGTGAATCACCGCCTCTAGCTCATACAGCGACATGAATGTGCTGCCATCCTTATGGATCCAGCAAAGACAGAGACACACAGAGCAAGCCGCTGCGGAGAGACTTTGCAGCCGCACCATATTTCACATCGGTCGTAATGCCGCGTCTCAGCGCAGGTAGCAACCTTAGGTGAGCAGTAACAGTAACGTCAAAGCAGTACTCATCACGGAATGCAGAGAACACGTCCATAGAATTCAAAGAGTTAGATCTCTGTAGCATACAACTTATCGTAATCAAGCATTTGTTTTCTTTAAACGTCATGGTTTTCTTTTTCTTTATCCCTACATTTCTGAAGACACTTTTTGACTGTATTCATGCATGACTTTTCACCTCCATTAGTGATATTTCCATAAAATCAGGGGCTGTAATGTCTTGACTCTAATTTGTATTCAAACATTGATCACTGTATGCGAAAGCAATGCTATTATACCAAAACTGCTACTTAGCGCATAGAAGAAATTAACCTGGAACCTAATTGGTTACCAACAACCTACCTAACGTGGTACAGTGTGTTACGATTGTACACGAAACGGCGCGTAGTTACTTACGTGATAATCAAATTTTGGCAAAGAATAGGAGTTTATACATCTGCAGCAAACAAAATGGACTCAGGTTCAAAGACATCAAATGAAGTATAGTTATTGTGTTGGTAATGTTGAACAAAGAGTCTGGTATATGAAGCTGAAAAAATATTTTTAACACAAGTAAATACAAGTTAACGATCAGCTGTGTGAGCTGAGCTTCTCACAGCGTATACAATGTTCATATAATTTACACGAAGGCAGTGGCATGACGTCGTCGACAATCGCCTACGTTTCGACAGGAGTACGCCCTGCCATCTTTATGGCAAAGCTGCAGCAAGTAAGTGCTGTATGAGGGAATTTAAAATCTCTGTTTTCAGAGAAACTGCGGCAAGATATCACTATAACACTCTCACACACCCTGTATCCATGCATGACTTTTCACCTCCATTAGTGATATTTCCATAAAATCAGGGGCTGTAATGTCTTGACTCTCCTTTGTATTCAAACATTGATCACTGTATGCGAAAGCAATGCTATTATACCAAAACTGCTACTCAGCGCATAGAAGAAATCAAGAAATTGCAAACTTTTCTTAACCTGGAAACATGTGTAGCCTACTATTTACTTTTTGTTCAATGATCATCACTACGAGCAGACAGAAGGAATTGCGATGGCAAGGTCGTTGTCACCTGTTATTGCAAATTTGTTTATGCAAAATTTCGGAGAACGTGCCTTGGATTCGGCGGCTTTGAAACATGGTGTTTTTTTTTCAGATATGTACACTATACTTCTGTCGTTTGGTCTCATGGCAGTGATAATTCTGACGACATTTTAGAAAACCTGAATTGAATGCACGAGAATATTTTTTTCACTATGGAGGTGAAAAAGATGGCTGTATTCCCTACCTTGATGTGGTGGTCAAGAGGAAGGTGGATTTGTAAGTTGGGACATATCGTTTATAGGAAACCTACTCACACTGTCTTGTATCTGCAGGGTGACAGTTGTCACCATCCGGGTCAACGTGAAGGGGTACTTCGTACTTTGGTTCACAAGCCGCATGTCAGCTCGGGTCCTGAAAGTTTGTCAGCTGAATTAGAGCATCTCGAAGGCACCTTTCGTCAGAACAGTTACAATGAAAGAGAAAATAGACGTGCGTTGCACTATCAATCAACTCTGCAACGGGTGAGTGATGATAATACCGAGACGGCACAAAGTCTACTGCTCTTTTGCCTTCCGCAGGAAGCATTTTGAGCTGGATCGTTTGTATTTTATGGAAATATGATGTGAAGTTTGTTTTTCGACCACCATCTAACATTCGGGTCCTTTTAGGTTTCGTAAAGGAAGATCTCGGTTTGGGTAAGGCTAGAGTCTACCACATCTCTTGCAGTTGTGAAATGTCATATACTGGTCAGAGTATCAGAACTGTGGAGGACCGGTTTTCTGAACATAATCGGCAGACGTTTCAACAGGTGGGCAAATGCGGCATTGTTGAATGTTGTGTTGGCACTGGACATCCTGTGGAATGTGAGAACACGGAGATTCTGGCATACATTTCCAAGTATTGGATAGCGTTATTGAGGAAACTATTGAAACTAAATTAGCAAGTTACCTTATAAACATAGATGCTGGTTTTTGCTTAAATTATGCATAAAATCGTGCTCTTTTCCTTGTCAAAAACAGAGGGACAGAGTTCCTGTACAGTCCCTCACATTCTTATCAGCAGACCAAGCGAGTTGCGGCGAAATCGATGACTGGGTGATTACATAACCGGAACCGCCACTCCATGACGTCGGAATTGTAGCAAATATGGAAACAACAATGCATCTTATTGTCTATGTTCATGACAATGAAATAAAACACGTGCTGCATGTGGCACTCCTACGTTCTCATTTCCTACATTTGTAAGGGTTGCAATGGAAAAAATGCCATACAAAGCAAATTTCACTGTTCACTATAACAACAGTCTGCATTGCTGCTAGCTTAACACATGTACATCAATTTTAAACCAAACAATACGAAATACTAGAGAAATCACTGTTCATAAATATTTGACAGCTCTGTTATCTTTTTCGTCCTATTCCACTGTCAACATTTACATCACCGCAAATGTTCAAATGACAGTAAGTCATTTCGGCTCTGGTTATGATGACTCACACCATTCTCTGTGCATATGTTTGACCTTGCGCATTCGTTCCTCTCTCAGTCCACTTCTTGTATTTTTCTAACCCTGTAGGCGAGCCTTAATTATGTTGTGCATCTTCGCGGAGTTAATCACGCTCTTCCTTGTTCCATTCGCTTATGTTTCATCTTTACTCCCACTGCTTCTTCTCTTTCGCATTTTGTGTGCATGTTTGTCATGCTTGCTCTGCAATTTTAATTATTGCACGATTTACACGAACAGAAACTTGGCACCATAGTCATTACATCACTCTGCGTATCAAGTTATTTTCCTTGTACTGTTCTTTAGAATACTGATTCCTGCTTAATTCATTTTTCAAATGTTTTCTGTAAATTTCTTCATATCTCTGATAGCATGGATCCATAAAAGCAAAATTTAAACTCTCATCTTTATGCTTTTAAACTGGCATTTATCTAAGAATACCTCAACAACCTGCTTGTATGACAAATTTATTTCTTCTTGCTTCCCAAACAACATATCTTCGAGTTTCTTCTCACGATCTAAAGAATTCGGATATTTTCTTTTGAATCTGGTATTCGTTTCGTAACAGTCTGCTTCAGCTCCTCTGCAGCAATAAGCTTCACATCCTCTGCCAGAATGTTTCGCTTAAAAGTACATTCTTTATCCACTGACAACACACTGAACCCAGACTGAGAATATGTGCAACCAATGAGACACCATCACGGTCTACGCATGTTTTATTCATTTCATCATCTGAGATCGCATTAGCTTGACATGTTAAGCTCACAGCTGGGTGTCTGAATTAACAAGTCGGTATACGATGCTGTTTTCAACTCTGACTCCATAGGTGACGCACATTCAATTAGAATAGGTGAATTTTGCGTATCTTCACATGTCTGTGGATTTTTCTTCTTCTTTCTCTTCAAATGTGTTCGCCTTATCCTCTTGAGGCTCCTTTAATTCAGATTTATTTTCTCCCTTTAATTAATTCAACATTTCTTTCTGATTTACTTCTATTTTTTTCATTTTTATCCCTTGATTCATGCACGATTTTCTCTTAATTTTCAAATATTTTCTATTTTTTATTTATCTTCCCTTCTAGCTTTGACTATTGCAATCATATCACATTGTCTGCTACTTGAAGGTGACTGATTGTATGGTTCTACTGCTAAGTGGGCCATTCTAAATTCTTCCCATTTTTGTATCAGTGGCGTTGAGGATTTAGTTAAACTCACCCACCCACCCACCCACACACACACAGACACACACACACACACACACACACACACACACAGATATAAACATCATGAAAAGAAGTTGGTTTTGAACATAAACTTCGTTAGGTTGCCAATAAGTAGGTAAACACAGTGTTCGAACAAATAGCAATATCCATAGGTAAACGAATAAGAACACACCACAAAAAAGAAGGGGAAACATGGTGAACGGTGTGAAAAAGTTCAGAATACAAAATTATCCTTATGTGTCGGAAATAAAAGTAGTTGTGCGACCTCCAGAGCCGATGAGAAGAAACGCAGATCACAAAAAACTGTAAGTAATTACATAGTTACATAAAGAAACGAGAAGTGAACTCTTTGATAATCTAAAAATAACAAAACTGCATCGTTATAGATCCCACCGAAGATGCCTTTGAGCAATAAAAAGGCAAAACGCGTCTGGGAAAAATAAATTAAACTGCAGCAAGAAAAGGAGATTTTGTTTACGAAACAAGTATTAGTTCTATGTTTACAAATTCTCTCTTGGTCACGTCCTCCTATCTGACATCTTTAAATTCTACTTTTAGCAGATCTGTGTTTGACGTTACTTTCACTTGCCGTTCCAAAGACGTCAACATTCTGGAAAAATAGTTGTACTTTCTGTCTCGTTACCTACGTCGATGAGGATGCCTCACTTCAGATATCTTCATCGTTTCTTCTCTACTCTCCTTGACCACTGATTTTTTTTCATATGCTATTTCCTCTTCACTTTCTCATTCTGTAACTCAGCCAGTAGTTCTATGTCTAGTGTTGCTTTTAGCTTGGCCCCGTTTATATCGAACATCCTGGAGGAAGAATAGGTGTGTTTTGTGTTTCTTTATATGCTTCCGCTTGTTTGATTGCTATTCTCACTGTAATTAATTTCGCTTTCTTCTTTCCATTTTTCTTAAATTCCTCAATTTCCTTGTTGATTCTCTTCCTCAATTCTTCGTCCATCTCCTTCATCTCCCCAGTCTAATTGCATTGTTTTCCTAATTTAGTTACGGTTCTCCTCATCATAATCCCTTACCATTGACAACAATTTATTTTTTGTATTGATTTTCTCCATTACCTCCATCTTTTCTTCCTTACTATGAAACTGAACACCTGCAACACTAACTACTGGAACTTGTTCCTTCTCTGAAGACATTTTTAATTAGAAAAACAAAAATAGAAACCACAAATCTAACCAACTTTCTCAAAACAAAATGGGTCATACACCAAATAAATTTCACTTACAGCAGCAGTCTCAAACTACGTGCAGTTGACATTATTGCCACACTTACGTTTACCACAGCGAGTATTAATTGGTGTCTTGTAGTATCATTGTGGAAAATGGGCCCTTTTTATTTCTGAAATGTAGAATTCCTCTTTGTGCACTTCATCCTAAGATGCTGTAGATTTGTGCCTTACATAATATTTTGTGTCCGATGGCGCACTCTTATTACTTTCTCTACGTGTAAACTCGTAGCGCTATTGTTCACGGTGCGTTTCAAATCACTATTCTTCACTAAAAAGAAACTGTCACCAAAGTTTGTTATGAAATGAACCTGAACAGTGTACTTTATATGTGTATGTGTCTCTTACACTTACCAAATACTAAAGCTATTCGTCTGAGTACTAGAAGTTTTACTTTGAATTGATATCATTACAACTGAAATTACTTTGTTTTATTGTCTCTTTAGTACAAAACACACACTCCCAACAATGCTTAAGTTCATACATTTTTTTATTTACAGTTATGCTCGTTTCACATTCACTACGGAGCAACCATTGCTACGTTGCGTTTACACACTAATTAATCAGGTACAAGAGTCACTTTTCACACATTAAGATGGAGCATGACCACTACCGCTGGGACATTGTTGCCAAAGAACAGTTCTAGAAGCCGTCGGTAGGAAAGAAGCACAAAATCAAAGACAACGATAATCTTTGCAAGTGGTACTCAGTGCAAGAAACCATCAAAATATTTTAATGTGTGTTTCAAATATAAAAGTGGCACAAAATCATTGTATACATTTCACTCAGAGGGAGAAAGTGACACATTTTGAAAATAATAGCTTTGAAAACAAGTAAGATGTACATTTTCAATTTGCTTGTGGGGTCATATTATTCCCAGTGGTAGTAGGAACGGTACAGCAACAGCTGAGGCAATAAACCGTAACACTGGGTACAAAAATAAGCGGGAAATTTTGTTTTCATTGTTGCAGGTGTTTCATATCACAGCTGATCAATGTAACATTCATCATTCTCTTTCCACAAGTATTACGTTCAAGAAAACAGCGAACAATTTCAACTGGCGTTGTATTTATGTCATTGTTACTCAGTGCAGAAAGCATGAATAAATTTCAGTGTGCTGTAAACGCGGAAGTTAACAAAAGATCATTGGATACAGTCGACTCCGCGGGAGAAAGTCATATTAAAACAACAATTAAACAATTTTTTCAGCCTTCAGTTGCAAGGTAATTTTATTCGTTTACCTAGGTTTCGATTCCAGTAATGGAATCTTCTTCAGAACCTATAAATTAAACCACATACAGACATATGTTACTACTACAATGCATTATCAGTCTAATGTTGAATATTAAAGAAATTGGGATACTTACAAAAATTAAATTATTTTGTGAGCCAAACTCTGGCCATGTCACAGATTAAAAATTAACATTAACGACGCATAATCATAAGATTATGTCAGTCAAAATTAACACCATTGAGGCGAACGTGGACGCTACGCCGGCCAGAAATAAGGACCACACGTAAGCGGCTCGAAAACTAGGCGTTGTGAGCCGTTACGCGGCGAGGCTGGCCGCGGCCAAGCCCATGCGCAAGCGCAGGGGCGAGAGATTACTGTCTCAAAATTACTTAGAGCAACTATACATATAAGCAAAATGTGACTGAAAGCCGTCCTAAATTGGACAAACCTATCTATTAGTATAGCAACATTAAACAATTTTTTTTTTTTTTTTTTTTTTATAACGTAGTACAAAGATACACATGTACAATTGCATTATAATAAAGGGACGAAGCAGATGGGGAAAACAGCATCGGTCATTCGAGGCGGACTGTTGGTCAACTCCACTGGAGTAAAGGTTGGAATCCTTCGAAATAACTTCTATTTTTTAATTGCAATTGCAATTAATTGCAATTAATTGCAATTGCCGCGGCCAGCCTCGCCGCGTAACGGCTCACAACGCCTAGTTTTCGAGCCGCTTACGTGTGGTCCTTATTTCTGGCCGGCGTAGCGTCCACGTTCGCCTCAATGGTGTTAATTTTGACTGACATAATCTTATGATTATGCGTCGTTAATGTTAATTTTTAATCTGTGACTGGAGTTTGGCTCACAAAATAATTTAATTTTTGTAAGTATCCCAATTTCTTTAATATTCAACATTAGACTGATAATGCATTGTAGTAGTAACATATGTCTGTATGTGGTTTAATTTATAGGTTCTGAAGAAGATTCCATTACTGGAATCGAAACCTAGGTAAACGAATAAAATTACCTTGCAACTGAAGGCTGAAAAAATTGTTTAATTGTTGTACATTTCACAGTTGCTGACACGCTGCAATATGTTAAAGATTTGTAAGAAAGTCATATATTTTGAAGGAAAGAATGTAGTTTAGAGTTTAACGTCCTGTCGACATTGAGGTCATTAGAGACGGAGCACAATTCAGATTAGGAAAGAATGGGCAGTAAACTGGCAGGGCTCTTTTCAAACGCAAGGTTCTGGCATTCACGTGGAGCGATTTACGGAAAGCACGAAGAACCTAAAGGTGGCTAGCCGCGCGCAGATTTGATCCATTGTCATATATTTGGAATACAATATTTTTCAAAACGAGGGAAGTGTCCTCATACATTTTGAATAAAATAGTTATTAAAACGAGGAAAGAATCGTATTTCCAATATGCTTATGAGGTCATGCCGACACCAGTGTTTTTTGGAGGGCTAGATCTTACTGTGAACGTATACAATGAAAAGAACACACATTATTATAGGATTGCTAGGCCGAAAGGAAAACATCACGGAAACTCTTAAAATATTGCAGACATACCTCTGCTATAACTCTGACAAATGTACCAAACAAAAAATTCTACACTCACAAAGTGGCGGACACTCATTCCCCAAAGCGACTACGCCTTCGGATCTAACAGTCACCCACAACGAAGAATACCGCCGTTTCAGTTGCGAATCGGGAACGGAACAAGGGCGAATATACGATAGAGTCGTCAGAGCGAGGAGTAATCTGAATGGAACGGATATTGGTAGATGGATTTATATGAACACACAAACAAAAGATTACAGTTTCAGAAAAAGTGGAGGATTTATTCAAGAAAAATATCTTCACAAATTGAGCAAGTTAATAACGACTTGATCCACATGTGGTGTAATGGTTCCTAACCGTTCTGAGATCATTACGCACGAGTGCCACTGCTCCCCACACCCCGTTCGGCACCCTTCACCACACACAGACATGCAGACACAAACACTATCATCAAAATTATCACCTAACCAAATTTTAGAATGAAAATAATTAAATTAAAATTTAAAAAATTAATAAAGAGAAAGCGAAGCATCTGCAGCGAGGGTAGACACTTGCTACAAAATATGCTCCTTCTGCAATACAACTCTCCCTGGTGGCACTTGCTTGACTCTCACCATACACCCGCATTTAAAATCGAAGAAGTTAAGTTATGTGCACCATTTCTAGCCAACTTTTTTAAAATCATTTCCGGTCCACTGCGGAAACTGCCTACGCGTACAACTCTGACAAGGCATTTTCATGAAATTTTAAGAATGGTTCAAATGGCTCTGAGTACAATGGGACTTAATATCTGAGGTCATCAGTCCCCTAGAACTTAGAACTACTTAAACCTAACTAAACTAAGAACATCACACACATCGATGCCCGAGGCAGGGTTCGAACCTGCGACCGTAGCAGTCGCGCGGTTCTGGACTGAAGCGCCTAGAACCGCTCGTTCACAGCGGCCGGCAAACTTTACACATATATTTTTATTGCCATAGCTGCTTGGTACAAAGTTATGTCTGTGCAGAGTGTACTGTGTGAGGAATATGATGTTCATAGATTCGTTGCAGAAGCTGTGAACTCTATCACATTCTGGATCAAGTTAATCCTACTAGTTAAAAATGTAATTATTAGTAACTTACGTTATCAGTTTTGCAGTCTTATGGAACAGTATTAATAGTAACGAAATTAAAAAAAAAATTGTTGTATGACCGAAAAACAATCGAGCGCTTTTGTTTTTATCCTCAGAAACTTTGGGAAGACACTATGGGAAGTACCATGGGAAGTACCATAGGACAACAGAAAATACCTTACATCCTTCGTCCTACGCTAAAATCGTTGTGCAACGAGGCCCATTGTGCTAAAAGAGTACATGTTCCGGGTTTCTCGCATATCCATTTTGGCTCTCAGAGTGGAAATGAGATGGTGCTGCAGTTGAGAACGTACTCCAAAGTTGAAGTACGATTCTTGTGCGCACACAAAAAGACCGTAACATTCTGGCGGTAAAAGGACAGGATGGCACATCGCGTTCAGAATCAGTCAGATGAAGGCTGCACACGAGTGGGTGTTGCTGATCGGAAAGGGAGGCAATCGACATCTGCCACAGGTGACAGGGCTCGTGCAATAGAGGAACCGTTTCGTAGCAATTGCAGTTCTTTCGTCTATTTAATTCACTCAGCAGTTTTCCAATGGTTCCGTGACCAAGGAGCGGACATGTATCGTCGAAGTACTGAACTACTGCCAGCCCGATGGAACCGTTGTTGACAGAGGCTTGGTGACAGTGTTGAAAAATAGTGCCATGTATCGGAGTCACTTTGGAGCGTAGTGCACCATTCAATAATAGTGACTTGGACTGATGAAATAAAGTGTAGCTTGGTTTTTGAAATTCTTTCGAATTGTGGAAATGGCTCGCTGCGGTTTTTACACGTGTATCATCCTCCCCTTCTTAACGTTGTTGCGACATCTCTTTTATCTAAAAACCATTCCAAAGTTGCAAATTTCACATTTTTTTATTCACTCGATCATCAATCTGGGGCCGTGGCCAGTTTCCAGGTCATCGTAACATAGCATGCTGGAAGATCGTAAAAAATTCCTTTTCTCACCGAATATGTGAAACACCTACTGCTTCCATGTCAGTTGCACTACTTCCCTCTGAAAAACCACTTCTGTAGCGCTGCAAATTTTTCCCGGTACCCAGCCGTCCTTGATTTACTTACATACAATGCCGTGCTCCAAACTTAAATTCCGCTAAATGTATTCCTCAAAGCGAAGGCTAATTTGATACTACACTGTCCCGTCTTATTAATGTGACCAGCTGTCATTTGTCACAAGCCTGAATAGCCACTTTTCACAGCATGGACCGCTACCAGACGTACAGGTAGAGAGTCAATAAGGTCCACACAGACGCCAGTGCTGTGGCCAGCAAAGCTAGGTTTCAGTGTTGGGGATCCATGGCGCCAAAAGCCTGATCGACGTGGTCCCACATGTTCTCGAATGGGTCTAAATCCGTGGAGTTTGGTGGCCAGCGGAGTATTGTATACGCAGCGTGGTGCTCTTCGAACCATGCACGTACTCTGCTAGCCGTGTGACACGTTGAATTGTCCTGCTGGTAGCTGCCGTCGTGCTGAGGAAAAACAAACTGCATATAGGGGTGTACATGGTCTCGAAGGGCAGCTGCATACTTGTCTTGATCCACTGCGCCTTCCACAACGACGAAATCACCCAGAGGATGCCACGAAAACATTCGTCAGGTCATACTACTTCCTCCTCCGGCCTCGACCGTTCTTACGATTGTTGCAGGACTGTGCATCCATCTGTCCGCTGGAGCCTAAGACGTGATTCATTTGAAAAGGTCACCTGTCTTCAGCCAGTTGACGTTCAGTTGCGGTACTGGAGTGCAAATTCCAAACTCTGTCGCCGATAAAGTACAGTCTACATGTGTGCCTGAACTAGGCGTTTAATGTGTGGGACAATAAGCAGCAACGTTCAGCGATCGGTCGTTGAGGGGACTCTGTTAGTAGCCTCTTAGTTCATTTGGGTGGTCAGTCACTCAACAGTTGCACGTCTGTTCGCTCGTACACATCTCTGCAGCTGGCGTTTACCCCTGTCATCTATGGCTCCTGGTGCACCACAGCTGCTTATGCAGCGGTTGTGGATAGTTCCACTTTGCTGCGCACTGTATGCTTTAACCACGGTGGCAAGCGAAGAGTTTACCATCTCTGCCGAATCGGAAATGCTTCTACCCCTGTCACGAAAGACAATGATCATGTACTTTTTGAAGTCGGATAAATCGCTCCATTTACACATTACGACAACGACTGCACTGTTTTCTGCGTCCGCCGGACACATCTAACACGCCCTCCACTGCTAATCCTGCCACCACATCCGTGGCTGGTTATTTCACGTTGACGTCGAGGACGGGTGCTGTCACATTAATATGAACCGACCGAGTAGAAGCCTTCTTTTAACAAGGAATTGTATCATAGCATGTACTGATGGCTTATGTCCTTGTGATTGTTAATACGACGTAAGTTCATTACGGTGGTTTTCTGTGACCGGAGCCGCTACTATTCGGTAGAATAGCTCCTCGATTGGCATTACGAGGCTGAGTGCACCCCGAAAAACGGCCACACCCGACAGCGCTTAACTTCGTT
This sequence comes from Schistocerca nitens, assembly GCF_023898315.1. NCBI lineage: Eukaryota > Metazoa > Arthropoda > Insecta > Orthoptera > Acrididae > Schistocerca > Schistocerca nitens. The sequence goes on from NC_064618.1 coordinate 103,699,564, forward strand.
GATCTGACGGGAACCGGTGTGGCCACTGCGGCAAGGCCGTTGCCCAAAAACTGAAAACGTGCATCGTAAAGTGTAGAACCTATGGAGAAGTCTCTCTCTGTTTCTACAGTTTATGAAAAATTTCATTTTTTCAGCAAAAAAATTGCATGTTGACTCAAAAAGGAAGATCAAATATTAACTGTTTATTACAATCTGTGAAACATAGAATGACAGTTGCGCATGCACTGGATAGAGGAAGGTTCAAACTATTATGTTCACATAAACACTATGTCGTACACACAACTTGAGCACTATGCGTCGCTCGAGAAAAAATGGTTCAAATGGCTCTGAGCACTGTGGGACTTAACTTCCCCTAGAACTTAGAACTACTTAAACCTAACTAACCTAAGGCCATCATACACTGAGATGCCCGAAGCAGGATTCGAACCTGCTACCGTAGCGGTCACGCGGATCCAGACTGTAGTGCCTAGAACCGCTCGGCCACTCTGGCCGGCCGCTCGAGAAACATTGGAAATATAGTCCATCTCATACAACACACAGGCCCCTCTTTATTGAAAAGACAACTTCAGCATTTTGATTACTCAGTTCGTGAAGAGTAGCTGCCATAGGTCCGACAAAGGCTCTGTCTTTTATGTACCACCACATAAAAACATATAAGGTGTGAGGTCAGGTGAACTGGGAGGCGAAAATCAGTGAACAAGATATTGTTGTCCACTTCCTCCAAAAGTGTTGAGGGGTGGTGCTGTTAAGATAAATCAACACCTTTAGGTAAAAGAGGGGCGGGCACATTCATGTATAAAAATCAAATCTTTGGATTCTTCGAGAAGTTTAGGAAACAACCAATTTTTCAGCATTTTCAGGAAAGACATTCCTGTTTCCTCCGTAAGAATTTAACGTCTAAGGCCTTTGTGAACAGAAATGGCACAAAAAACATTCAGTTTCGTTCAGACTCTTACATGTCCAGAAACGACTTCAGGACTTTTTGACCCCCAGATATCGCGGTTCACTTTAGCTGACAGATGAAACGTCAATTCGTTCGAAGAAATGAGTCGTTCGGAAAAATCGCCCTGTGCCACATCTTAGAGAAGTGAAATGCTAAATTCGTACTTTCTGTTATGATCACCGGGACGGAGTAAGTGCAGTTTGTAAGGCTTCATATGAAGGCTTCGTTTCACAAGACGCCACACCGTTGTTTGAAGAAGCTGAAGTACCAGCCTGCCCGTCTTGTGGACTTGAGTGGTCTCCGTGTGAACGCAGCCCGGATATGCTCGACATTTTCATCAGAGCGGGTCCGATAACTGGTTTCCCTCTTTGCTTATGAAACCAACTTCCATTAATTTGGTATGCCAGTCATACAGAGTCACAGTTATTAAACTATATGAAATAAAATCATCGTAACTTCTGAACGGTTGTGTTAGGACGCCCAAACTGCGCGGTTGGCCGCGAAGCATGATGGGAATTAGTATGCAATGAATGCTTTGGTTTAGCTACGAAGACCACTTTCATTTGGATGGGATCGTCAATAAGCAAAATAGGCGCATTTGGGGGACTGAGAAGCCGTATTTCGCAAGCGAGAAGTCTCTTCACCCTCAACGGGCGACGGTGTGATGTGCAACGTCCAGTCACAGAACAATCGGAGCGATATTCGTCGATGGCACGGTGACTTCCAAACGGTACGTGAAGGTGTTGGAAGATGATTTCATCGTCATTATCCAAAGTGACCCTGATTTCGAGAAGATGTGATCCATGCAAAACGGAGCTCGACCCCATCGAAGCAGGAAAACATTTGATGTCCTGGAGGATCACTTTGGGGACCACATTCGGGCCCTTGGATACCCATAGGTCGCTGGCAAGGGCCTCGCTTGGCCACCGTATTCTCCGGATCGGAACCCATGCGACTCATTTTTGTGGGGCTATTTAAAGACAGGTTGTACAGCAGTAACACGAAAACCATTGCCTAGCTGAAAACAGCCATTCAGAAGGTCGTCAACAGCATCAGTGTTCCGACGTTTCAGAAGACCATGCAGAATTTCGCTGTTCGTCTGTGCCACATCATCGCCAATGATGGCAGGCATATCAAACCATGTCATAACCTAACTCCGAATATCTGTAGTGACGTTTACATGTTGAATTAAGTATGTGCAAACTGTAGTTTGTAACTAATTAACGATTTTTTCCCATAAACTTCAATAACTATCACCCTGTAAAACTGCTTGTGCAGAATCGAATTCTTCCCGAATGCACGTTGCACTTAAACAATGTATTTACTTCACTCAAAACCCAACACACAAAAAGATTTCTCTTGTGGTGTAGTCGCCATATTGTTACAAAAAAACTGAGACATCCACTTATGAATTACTGTGCTGACAAACCCCTTACGTTATTTGATTTTCAAACAGCTGAGCAAAACTAAACTTACTCAGACATTTCAGTCTATACTTATTCTGATCATCACTAAACTGACACACAATATTTCTAGCACAATACAGTCTGACTTTCAATAATCCCTACAAAAGAATGGCCCTGACTAACAATAATCTATACCTTTCATGGATCACTTATCTCTCAAAAATCTTCTTTACTCGAACTACTGCAATGCAGCGAGCGCCAATGCTGCCAGCTAAATAAAAGATTCTAACTACTGAAGGCACTAACTACTGATAGGCATAGTTAGCAAATGAAAGATTTTGATAGAGAACAAACAATGTATTTACCTTAATGGTGTTCAAATGTCGTATATATATTTATTTATATCAGTTCATGACATCCAATCTTACAAATTTACTTTCTCTGATGGACACACATCCAGATCATCCGCTCTCAAAACTCTGCCACCTCTCTCCCCACATCCACCACTGCTGGCGGCTCACCTCCAACTGCACAACACTACGCGCTGTTCACATCCAACTGTCCAACAGTACACAAGCGAATATTCCAACAATGAGTTCAACCAGCCACAGACTGCACACAGCACAGTCAGTGGTTTTCATACAGAGCGCTACGTGACGTTACCAACATAAAAACCTAAACAGCCGACTTACAGAACAATAACGCAGCTGCGCCCGAACTTTCAACCTCCCTCTGTTCAGTGACATGCGCAATGTGGTTCTTTTACAGTTTATCTGTAATGAACAACTGAAATGTGTTCTATGTTTTTGAATCGTGCGGAATGGTCCGTGTCCTTGGTAAGGCGACCGCAGCGCCGCGGCCAGCCGCCCCCGCCGGCAGTTTGGAAGTTGATGGGCGGCGGCGTCGCCCATACAGTGGCCGCGGGGCGGGGTGGCGGGCTGCGAGCGAATAATTACTGGCGGGGGCTGACAAAGCGTCAGTTTGCTGGCGCCACGCCGGACAACTTGCCGGCCCCGGCGGCGGCGGCTGCGCAGTTTTGGTAACTGCGTTACCCGGCGTGGGGCGCCTTTCTGGAAGGCGAGCCGCCGCCAGGAAGCTAATCCCGCCCCCAGCCCGCCTCTGGCCGCCCGCGCCGCTACTCTTCAAAGGCGGCAAAGCGGCCGTTCCGGACTTGTCCTGATCAGTTTTCACCGTCAACTTTGACCATTATCAGCGCCACCGTAGCGTGCGACTCGCAAGCACAAAGCTCCCACAACGTAGTCACCTGTCAGTGTTGTGTCACGTGACGCTTACTGCAGGTCACGTATCAAAACAGCAACACACAGGACCTGTTATGTAAAGGGGAACTGATCACTAGGGTCACGAAAAGCTGACCCGTCAGAGTGAAAGGAGGTGGGGAATATTGTGACGTCAGCGGAATAGCAGTAACTTCAGTATTGGTCGTTCAGTGGACCTCGGTGACTTACACTACTGGCCATTAAAATTGCTACACCACGAAGATGTGCTACAGAAGCGAAATTTAACCGATAGGAAGAAGATGCTGTGATATGCAAATGAGCTTTTCAGAGCATTCACACAAGGTTGGTGCCGGTGGCGACACCTCAACGTGCTGACATGAGGAAAGTTTCCAACCGATTTCTCATACGCAATCTGCAGTTGACCGGCGTTGCCTGGTGAAACGTTGTTGTGATGCCTCGAGTAAGGATGAGAAACGCGTGCCATCACGTTTCCGACTTTGATAAAGGTCGGATTGTAGCTTATCGCGATTGCGGTTTATCGCATCGCGACATTGCTGCTCGCGTTGGTCGACATCCAATGATTGTTAGCAGAATATGGAATCGGTCAGTTCAGGAGGGTAATACGGAACGCCGTGCAGGATCCCAACGGTCCCATATCACTAGCATTCGAGATGACAGGCATCTTATCTGCATGGCTGTAACGGATCGTAGAGCCACATCCCTGAGTCAGCAGATGGGGACGTTTCCAAGAGAACAACCATCTGCACGAACAGTTCGACGACGTTTGCAGCAGCATGTACTATCAGTTCGGAGACCATGGCTGCGGTTACCCATGACGTTGCATCACAGACGGGAGCGCCTGCGATGGTGTACTCGACGACGAACCTGGGTGCACGAATGGCAAAAGGTCATTTTTTCGGATGAATCCAGGTTCTGTTTACAGCATCATGATAGTCGCATCCGTGTTTGGCGACATCGTGGTGAACGCACATTGGAAGCGTGTATTCGTCATCCCCATACCGGCGTATCACCCGGCGTGATGGTATGGGGTGCCATTGGTTACACGTCCATTGTGTCTATTGTTCACAATGACGGCACTTTGAACAGTGGACGTTACATTTCAGATGTGTTACGACCCGTGGCTCTACCCTTCATTCGATCCCTGCGAAACCCTCTATTTCAGCAGGATAATGCACGACCGCATGTTGCACGTCCTGTACGTGTATTTCTGGGTACAGAAAATGTTCGACTACTGCCCTGGTCAGCACATTCTCCAGATGTCTCACCATTTGAAGACGTCTGGTCAATGGTGGCCGAGGAAGTGGCTCGTCACAATACGCCAGCCACTACTCTTGATGAAGTGTGGTATCGTGTTGAAGCTGCATGGGCAGCTGTACCTGTACATGCCATCCAAGCTGTGTTTGACTCAATGCCCAGGCGTATCGAGGCCGTTATTACAGTCAGAGGTAGTTGTTCTGGGAACTGATTTCTCAGGATCTATGGACCCAAATTGCATGAAAATGTAATCACATGTCAGTTCTAGTATAATATATTTGTCCAATGAATACCCGTCTATCATCTGCGTTTCTTCTTGGCGTAGCAATTTTAACGGCCAGTACTGCAGAATGTCGACTAGTCACGGAATTCACCTGACAAGGGGAAATCCCCATCGTACTTCTCTCTGATTTATAGTGGTAAAACGGCCCAATGGATCGGCAGTCGAAAACTGAACGCAAATCAAGCATGTAAACAGGAAGAATGTGTACGGGACTATGAAAGAGCAAGCAAAATGGAAACAACGAACGGTGCAATGTCAAGGTGTGTAACATCGAGCTAATTTGAAGAACCACAACGTTGTGGTTGTGTGGTCGTGGTCATGGTGTTGGACTGCAAACCGGAAGAACCGTGTTCAAAATTTCCTGCTGCCTCTTCTTTTTTTCACAGAACTACGAACTTCCGTACGGTCATTGCCGTTTCATTTCTCTTTCTGTAGTTATGTCATACTATTCATTGGTTAGAGAATACGAATCATGTGATAAGAATATATTACCATCCATCGGCGAGAAAGTTTGGAATTTGGTGGTGGTGGTTAGTGTTTAACGTCCCGTCGACAACGAGGTCATTAGAGACGGAGTGCTAGCTCGGGTTAGGGAAGGATTGGGAAGGAAATCGGCCGTGCCCTTTCGAAGGAACCATCCCGGCATTTGCCTGAAACGATTTAGGGAAATCACGGAAAACCTAAATCAGGATGGCCGGAGACGGGATTGAACCGTCGTCCTCCCGAATGCGAGTCCAGTGTGCTAACCACTGCGCCACCTCGCTCGGTTTGGAATTTGCTCTCCAGTACTGTTGTAAGTAGGCTGTTTAGGTTTTTATGTTGGTAACTTCACGTAGCGCTCTGTATGAAAATCACTGACTGTGCTGTGTGCAGTCTGTGGCTGGTTTGCATTGCTGAATTATTCGCTATTATAGTGTTGGGCAGTTGGCTGTGAACAGCGCGTAGCGTTGTGCAGTTGGAGGTGTGACGCCAGCAGTGGTGGATGGATTGGATTGTTTTGGGGGAAGAGACCAAACAGCAAGGTCATTGGTCTCATAGGATTGGGGAAGGACGGGGAAGGAACCATCCCGGCATTTGCCTGGCTTAGGGAAATCACGGAAAACCTATATCAGGATGGCCGGACGCGGGTTTGAACAGTTGCCCTCCCGAATGCGAGTCGAGTGTGCTAACCACTGCGCCACCTCGCTCGGTAGTGGTGGATGTGGGGAGAGAGATAGCAGAGTTTTGAGAGCGGACGATCTGGACGTGACTCCATCAGAAAGAGTAAATTTGTAATACTGGATATCATGAACCGATATATATAGACTTTTGAACATTATTAATGTAAATACTCTTATTCTCCATCAAAATCTTTCGTTTGCTAACTATGACTATCAGTAGTTAGTGCCTTCAGTAGTTAGAATCTTTCATTTAGCTGGCAGTATTGGCGCTCGCTGTATTGCAGTAGTTCAAGTAACGAAGATTTTTGTGAAGTAAGTGATTCATGAAAGGTATAGGTTATTGTTAATCAGGGCCGTTCTTCTGTAGGGATTATTGAAAGTCAGATTGCGTTGCGCTAAAAATATTGTGTGTCAGTTTATTGTTGATCAGAATAAGTAAAGAGAGAAATTTTGGAGTACGTTGAGTTTTGCTCAGCTGTTTGAAAATAAAATGACGTAGAGGTTTACCAGCACACTCATTCTTAATTTTTCTAAGGGGTTGTTTCACGGTCCTCCAGTAGTAAGAGCAGGCGAGATGCTGCACAGACCTCTCACAGAAACTAAAACAAGAAATAAAGTGGTGTGAACCATGTTACAACAAAGGAAAAGGACAGTCAACACTTCCAAAACGGAACGCAACACTCATAACACGTGGTAATTGAGTAGAAGAAATAGGAAGGACGTACGTCTGGAGGTCCTTCCCTTACACCTCGCTGGTGCAAACGGACGTTACACCACGACACAGACACAAATCTGAATACAGCAAAAACAGACGCGTCAGTGGCCAGACGGACAGTTCATAATTTTGTGAGGATGAAAAGGAGCCCTTCGCAGTGCAACACTGTCACCACATAAGGACTACGCCACGTCTCCCAAAATTCGCTCGATGTTGCACATCCTATGCCTGGACCGTTCGTTTTTTTTTTCTATTTTGCATCTTTTTTCACACTTCAGCACACCTTGTCTGTTTTCAGGCTTGATCTGCGCTCATTTTTTGACGGTCTATCTACTGGTCCATCTTACCAGTAATCTGAGAGGGGTGCGATTGGGAGTTTCCCATGTCAGTAACAGATTCTTAAGAATCGTTTCGACACTTCTAGAGGGGCCCAAGTCGACTCTCGGTGGCGTGATTGTGAAGCGGAAACGCGAATTAACAACCACAGATAAAAGTAGACCGCGCAAAACCTGTGTACTGTGGGTGAGGGACCCTCGATTAGGAAGGTGGCCGTAAAAACAATCACAAGAAATCAGCGGAAGGAATCAGTCGTGATTCCCAGAGTGATACCAGAAATCCAGCTGTGCTTAGGGTACAATGGTCGAGCAATTCTTTCTAAGCAACACTTTATGTAGCCAGTGTTATGCGAAGCTTCAGATGGTATAAAGAGCGACACCATCACTGGTGTGCCAATTCGATGGAAGAGTTGGGCCTGAAGAACGTCTGGAGAACGTTAGATGCCCTCATCAGCTGCTGTTGCAGTCGAGTGGTGTTTCTCGTGGTTAGCATGAAGTACAGTAAAGTCGTACAGCATGAATGGCGAAGGACAGCTTCAGATACCTAATTGTAAAGATTTCTCCTGCCCCTGCCACCTTCTGTCACCGTTTCCTTCGCGAAGTATGAAAGCTGTGTGAGTAAGTGTATCTGTGAAGTGTGCCGAATGTAAAGGGTGTGTGTCTAGTGTAGTGTAATGTTCGTGTTGGAGCTGATGAGAGAAGGGAGAGGGTGAAAGCCGGTGCCGGGTACCCATCTGATGGACGGATTACGAACAACAGTGTTGCGTGCCATGACTTCATGAGTCATTGCAGAAAGGTTGGAATCTCATTCAGGACATGTCGTGGAGTAGCTCACAATTGGTTCACCTCTTATTTTAACAAAAGACAGTAAAAAATCATTATTCACAGTGTTGGGAAGGGCTGTGATGTCGGGTTTGAGTGGGGTATGGTCAAATTGGGGGTGCCCCAGGGATTAGTGTTGGGGCCACTCCTGTTCCTTACTTACATAAATGATCTGCTTCTAGTATTATTTGTAACTCTAAGATACATCTGTTTCCTGATGACACTAGCTAGGAAGTAAAGGATGTCGTGTTCATCGTTGGCTCGGTTTCAAATAGTGCAGTTCATAAGTTCATGACTTGTAGAAAATAAACTAACGCTAAATCACACCAAGACTCAGTTTTTACAGTTTCTAACACACAATTCAACAAAACCCGACGTTTCAATTTCATAGAATGGGCATATGATTAGTGAAACGCAACAGTTCAAATTTCTAGGTGTTCAGGAAGATAAACTGTCGTGGTAAGTTTATGTTCGGGATCTTGTTCAAAGACTGTCATTTTTACTATTCGAACGGTATCTGAAGTAATTAATTGTTCGACATGAAAATTTGTCTGCTTTGCTTATTTTCATTCATTTCTGTCGTATGGTATTATATTTTGGGGTAACTCTTCCCATTCTAAAAGGATATTTTTGGCTCAGAAACGGGCGGTTCGGGCGATAAGTGGTGTAAGTTCGCGAACCTCTTGTCGACCATTGTTCACTAGTCCGGGTATTTTGACGTTGACCTCTCAGTATATATATTCCTTACTGTCGTTTCTTGTTAACAATATCGGCTTATTCCGAAGAATAAGCCGCTTTCAGTCAGTTAATACCCGGCAGCAATCCAATAAATGGTTCAAATGACTCTGAGCACTGTGGGACTTTATATCTGAGGTCATCAGTCCCCTAGACTTACAACTACTTAAACCTACCTAACCTAAGGACGTCACACACATCCATCCCCAAGGCAGGATTCGAGCCTGCGACCGTAGTAGCAGCGCGGTTATGGACTGAAGCGCCTATAACCGCTCGGCAACAGGGGCCGGCTACAGAAATCCAATCTGCATATGGATCGCACTTACTTAACTCTTATGCAGAAAGGTGTGCGGTATACTGCTGCATCCATTTTCAATAAGCTACGACAAGAATTCAAAAATCTTAGCAGTAATCCACGCGCATTGGAATCAAAACTGAAGTTTCCTCATAGGTCACTCCTTCTATTCTATCGAAGGGTTCCTTGAAAACTTAGCTGATTCTTGTTATATTGTTGATTGCGTTTACTTAACCTTACGGCTTTACTTTTTTTTGTCATAAACATTTTATTTTTATCTGTTATTACTTCTGTGTTGTAATTTCACGTACAGACATTTTGCATGACCTTGGAGATTTGCTCCCAATTTGGTCCTACGGAACTTGACGTGTAAATAACATAAAAATAAATGATACTGACGCCAAGACTGGTTGATGAGGGAGTTTCCACCACCAGCCCTCCTGTTTCCTCTGCAATAAAGGCAAACGGAAAACAGTTAATAGCGCGCGGCTTACCTGGACGGTTACCCATCTCAAGTACTAGTCACACGTGAAGAAGCTGCTGACCGTGGTTACGATGTGTTCCGGTTACTGCGCGTTAGAAAACTCTAAATGCGGAAGCATATGTTCAGATTTCACAGCATTGTGTGCTGCGTAAAGCGGAATGACAGTTCGCACAAGACGATTATTTGTATCAACATGAAAATCCACGCTATCGTAAAGGAGCATCTGTGAGACAAAGGTTTTGTCGGACGTGAAACTATTGCTTCACTGTGGAATGAATTACAACATCGACTTTACTCCCAGCCCCAGCGCCCACCATCACTAGCTTCTGTGGTTTCATCTCTGGAGGAAAAATACTGTACCATTCCTCCGCAGACACTCAGACGCCTAACATAGTTTCCAGAAGAGTTTAACCCTTGCGATGCTTATTATCTAGAGTGATGGAGACAGATGTTTGGGTTTATAGAGAGTCGGGCAGGTCCAGGTATCAGCAGTGCATGAGATGGAGAGAGATGGTGAGAGAAGGAGCAATAGTTAATACAAGGGTTAGATATCGGACTGATGTCATTGCATGCAGAGTCGACTGAAGTTGCTTTGGGATATGTTATACATTGTGTGTGTAGGTGAAGAAATGTGCGATGTGTTCGTAAAAGCGTGGCAGCATAGCTGGATTATTGATACGAGAGGGAACAATGCCTCTAGTTTGCCCACAGTGTATGATATTCGGAGGTGTTCTGTGTGGGAATTGTAACATCCACGAGATAAATTTTAGCTACAGTGCGACGAGAGGGAATTCTGCCTCTAACAGTTATAAACATTATCTATCCGACATATGAAAAAACAGTGAATTAAATATTAATTATTTATATATTATTTTATGATGTAATTGGACATATCGATGTGTATCATACAAAGACAATGATAATTGTAAATTCCTTTTATCATCTGAGTTTGTCTTCCTTTGTTTTTACCTTTTGTTGGTTGGCTTTTGTAGGTTGCAGACGCAAGACGCATATCAAACTGAGGTCTGTTAAGAAATTGTAATTATTTGATAATTCTTACTTGAGAATAGAGTTCATTATTATTACAAATATGAGTGAATAATTATTTGTAACTTTAATTCCTCTCTCAATAAGCATTATCTGTGTTAATTATTTCTTTCCGCTGCAAGGATCGCAGCCATTGATGATAGCGATTTGTATCGCGTTTTTATCTCTGTTTCTTAGGAGAAAAATAAAGGTTTGCTTGATGAAAATTAGTCTAAATAGTGCAAAATATGAAAGTAAAGTTTAATAAGCATTTCAAATACTTATCCTGTTAAAAGGAAAGTTGCTCTAACAATAGAAAGTCTCTGTCAATTGTCTGCCGCCATCTTAACAATTATCTCAGCGGCAAATTCAAATTACGCAACTATGCAGAGATAAATGCCGAAGGGAAAAAAAAGTGTAAGAATAAATGTGTACCGGTGGTCACGAACTCATTTTAATGAAAATAGTTCGAATCAGATTGGTTCTTTAAAAACAGTACTCATAGCACGATCCATATAACAAACTTTTCTTGCTGATGTATGGAGCCGAAATAAATTACGCGCAAGTTGCGAAGAATATTGTTTCAGGTAGCATACGTCAGTGTTGTGCACGGCTTTTTTCGGTGGTTTTAATGATCATTTTCCTGAAGATAACTGTTTCCATCATAATCAATAGTTGTATAGAATCTGTTGTATGAAATGTGATTTAGTGACACTTACACAACTTACAGACAACACTTTAACACAACGTTAACTTGGAGTCCTTTAGCAATTTGACCAAATCTTTATCCGGGAGAAAAATTATTTAGTAATTACTCGCTGTAGTGAAATAAGATTATCATTTTCATTTACAAATTAGTTAAGTACCAAACCACTGAATAACACAGAAAAACGCCACAGAATAGGTGGGTGAGAATTTCATAAGGGCGTAGATGATGTACGTAGTGGGAGGCAAACGGATGCGGAAAGCAAGACGTAGTGCCTGGGGCTCGTTGACTTGGTTGGAGTAATAGAACTTGGGTGCATTTAATTTCTGACGCCGTGCGTCATTTTACATAGCCGAACACCCTTGTTAGGTCGACAGATCCTGTAGAAGTGTTTTAATTTTTGTTCTCATACTGTTACTACGTAACCCAGCGCCATAACCGCCTCTCTACTGCCTTTATCTTTCCTAAAATTAAGCTGATGTGTTACCTAGGACTGCAAAATATCGGCATGAACTTTAAGGGGAATTCGATAATGGACAACGTAGATTCGTTAATTTACTATTATACGGAGCAACATCAGGTACGGCAACTACGAGCAGTTATTCTGATCCATTCAGAAAAGTGAACATCTTTATGCAACAGTTTCCATAGGCGGTAGCAGCATGTCTCAAAACATGTCTGTTTCCCTTGTAACAACTCTGTTGCATCATGCTTACTCGTCAAATATGGGGTGCCTAGGAAACCTGCTTTCTCAGATCGCAAGACAACAATTCAAGCAAATCGTATTATTGAATTTTATTACAAAAGGAAATGATTACAGTACGTAAATTTGAGAATTTACAACGATGAGCCTCAAGCAGACAGACAAATAAGGAATCTCTTCAGTATATACAGTTCCAATACAGGTGAAGGAATACAGTTCCTCAGCCGATGCCTTACAAGTGCCTATTCTTGATGCCACTGTGGAAGTCGGCGAACTGTTAGTCTTCAACTGGTCCGCGGCCAGGCGGGGCGATGCTTTGTTTTCTTCGTGCCGAGGGCGCTGCCGTCGGGTTGTTATCCTAGGGACGGGTCAGTCCACGTGCAATTTGCTGACGTCGTCTCATAGCCCTCTCTGCTCTAACTTTCCCGCCAGGCGTGGCGCCGGAACAAACAGTATATACAAGTCTTAAGACAGTGAAACTTCCTGGCAGATTAAAACGGTGTGCCGGACCGAGACTCGAACTCCGGACCTTTGCCTTTCGCGGGCAAGTGCTCCAACATCTGAGCTACCCAAGCACGACTCCCGCCCCGTCCTCACAGCTTTACTTCTGCCAGTACCTCGTCTCCAACCTTCCATACTTTAAAAAAGCTCTCCTGCGAACCGTGCAGAACTAGCACTCCTGAAAGAAAGGATATTGCGCAGACATGGCTTAGCCACAGCCTGGAGGATGTTTCCAGAATGAGATTTTCACTCTGGAGCTGAGTGTGCGTTGATATGAAACTTCCTGGCAGATTAAAACTGTGTGCCGGACCGAGACTCTAACTCGGGAACTTTGCCTTAAAACTAGTAGTCGCATTTTGTGCCTTTCCTCAATCACGGGACTGATTGTTAATATCTCGTGTTAAATTCTTATTTTATAACACCCATTCCGTTATAATCTCGCTGCTTCTCGTAACAAAGATCACTTCCTTTTCTCCTGTTCTAAAACGGGGTGCGGTACTAATAGGGAAATTGTCTTACCGGGCTTTCACGAGTTTTCCTGTCGACAATAGTAATTTACTATTACTGTTATCTTTTACACTGTAACCAGACTTCAGTGAACGCTATATGCGACTGCTCTTTAGGTAGCTACGTGAAAAGTCATTTAACTAAACCTTGAAACATCGCGCTATCAACAGACGAATCGTCTGATGGTCAATTTCGCGCGACATTCACTGCCATCGATTGCCGAAAGCTCTGCTGACCGACTCGCACTGCGTGCAGAGCTAAAAGCAGGATGGGAACCATCACACTGTTTTGTCCACTGAGGCTGTCCTACTCGTTCTCACGATACTATTGTTCGCTAGGCTTGTCTATATATGTCGATATTCGGACTATATGTGGAAACAGTACCGTCACACCCTCTGTGACCAGCCTAAAGGTATTTTTCTGTAAAATTAAAGCAATAGCAGCCCTTGTTCACAAAAAATGGAGTCTTTTGACCTAGGTTTCGGCACACCTATGAGTGCCTTAATCAGAAGTAAAACTCTCAAATGGCATGTCACCTACAAAACTAAACATCAAGCGATAAAGCTGACGCTACCGTAGCTCGACGTGTGTGAGCAGTCCATAGTGGCTTGCCTTCTATGTACTCTTAAAGTTTCATCGCTTGACATTTAGTTTTATACGTGACATGCTAATCTGAGAGTTTTAATTCTGATGAAGGCACTCATAGCGGTGCCGAAACCTAGGTCAAAAGACTCCGTTTTTGCGACCGATGGCCACTATTTCTTTAATTTTTTCTTTGTAAACGGTTGCTGACGACGCAGCCATGTTCAAAACTTGCAGTACTTTACTATTTTACAAATGTATTTCAAGTCCCTTATTTCGGAATCATCTGTGGTGCCGATTTCGTACCGCTGTTTTTCATTGTGTAAGAATGTTTTTAAAGGTAAACCGGCGAAGATGCGAAGAGTACGTACGAAACATGCGCACAATGAACCAGAACAGAATGTACTGGACTGTACACTACAACCAAAGACCGTTGCCGTTTGTACACTGTAGAGGATTACAACTCATTCACCTTCTTGAAACACGTGTACGCTTTTGGTAATGTTTACACAACTGGGCGGGAGGGCTAACGATTCCTCCAGTATACACGCTCTGCTCATGCACTTTAAGGCCAGGTAAAGCTTGGGAGATTCAGTAGCTTATAACGCTGGTAAACAGAGAAGAGGGAAGATAAGCAAGCACACAACTGGCACTATGCGATGCGACGTTTGTTGCGTCTTTCGCGCAACTCGTTAAGTAGCGAGCAGGGGACTACGTTAGTGCTGAAAAGCGACGCCCGTTTCGGTGTTTGCGCAGCGGCGTCCCCCGTCATCAGGGGCGACAGCGGCGGTGTTGATACGGCAAACAGGGCGGCAGCAGTGAGCTGCAGTACTACAGTACTCGCGTGGAGCTAACCAGGCCGCGCTAGCCCACGCACGTGCGTGACGCGCGGGCGCGCATCTCGCAGGCAGTGTGCGTGCGACGCGCCTGCTGATAGCGCCTCGCGCTGACGGGAGGGAGAGGGCGTGGCCGGTAGTGGGAGGGCGGCGCCGCCACTGTGGGGCACCGAAAGCTGCCGCGCCAGGGCGAAGCGTTGCAACGCGAAGGGCCACACCTGCGTTTAACGAACCACGGTGTAGCTGTTCGTCACAGTATCGGCATCCAGTGATCGGAAGCAGACATCCTCGGTGTAGCGGAGTACTGTTGAAGCTGTTGTCTTTAGTCTCTTTGTCAGAGCCAGTCGAAGACTAATTCGATCTTCCCGAGGTCTGGACCGTCCGGATCAAGTCGTACCTACTTCCCTTGCCAGACCGGAGCCTTGAGTCCAAATGTCTGTGCTCTCTGTTGGTACAGTGTTCACACGTCCTTCTTGTCAAAGATATGACCTTTCACAAAGGCCGTAAAACGAGTATCAGTTGCACAGGCACGTCCTCTGAGCATGCCGTGTTGGGTCTCCACCAGAAAAGCTATCCTATACTCATACCAGTCACCATTAGAGGTGATGGCTTTTTGTATTGAAGATAATCTCACGTAGCGATGAAATATTGGTTGGTTGGTCCATTAAATTTCGGACATGCAGCCACGCAAATAAAATTTCCTCCACTGATATTTCGGCCGCGTACCGTCCGGCCATCCTCAGAGTGAGTCACAAGACTGACGACAAGATGCCAAGAGCGGCCTTATATGCTCCACGGGGGCGGTACTGCGCATGCGTGTCACAGATGCTGCTCGGCGGCAGAGAAATACGCTTACACATGCATCGCCTGTGGTGAAGGCGTACAAACATTCGATTCTCTTAACGATGTATAATCGGCGGCGGTGACACCATGACGACTTCTCTGCAGTTTAATTACCCCAAGAGCCGGATTCCATGCTATGTCCAAATTAAAACCATTACCTCTATTTATTAAATTATTAGCTAATCTAATCTCTATAGCTTCCTTGAAGACAGATTCCCAAAAAGAAGAGGTGGATATTAAAATCTTCACATCACTGTAATTCATGGAATGCCCTGTATAAATACAATGTTCGGCCACAGCT
Organism: Schistocerca nitens; assembly: GCF_023898315.1. Classification (NCBI taxonomy): domain Eukaryota; kingdom Metazoa; phylum Arthropoda; class Insecta; order Orthoptera; family Acrididae; genus Schistocerca; species Schistocerca nitens. Next base: position 103,715,260 of record NC_064618.1, read on the forward strand.
GACTTGTCTGGCTGTAATAAGCGTGTCTATCTTAGATTCTCCACACACCTGTCATGAACGGTGCGTGTTGTTTGACCTATATGCGACTTCTCACAATTTCCGCAAGGAATCTGATACACATTCGCTTTACGAAGCTGTAAATCGTCCCTCACAGAGCCGAGTAAAACTGAAATCTTTGTGGGTAGCCGGAGGATCACCTTAACATGGTGTTTCTGAAGAATGCGGCCTATCTTCGAGGAGAGAGCACCCACATAGGGCAAAAACGCACTATATCTGAAGGAATTACTATGTTCTTCCCCATCACAGACCTGCATTTTAGGTTTTGCATCGAATGCTCTACGAATTTGTTGTGGAGAAAATCCATTCGATTTAAAAATGCTCTTGAGGTATGTGAGCTCTTCTTGCAAATTGTCTTTATCGGATATACAGTGCGCCCGAAGCACTAAGGTCTTAAGGACACCTATGGTTTGTGAAGTGTGATGGCAGCTACTGGAATGAGATATAAATTTGTGTGTGTGTTGGTTTCCGATATAATGCATGTCCTAATGAGCAGTTGAAAACGCACATTGGTTGGTTGATTTGGGGGAAGGGACCAAACATCGTGGTCATCGGTCCCAGCTGAACAAGGAAGATGGGGAAGGAGGTCGGCCGTGCCCTTTTGAAGGAACCATCCTCGCGTTTGCCTGAAGCGATTTAGGAAAACCACGGAAAACCTAAATCAGAATGGCCGGACGCGGGTTCGAACTGTCGTCCTCCCGAATGCGAGTCCAGTGCGCTATCTACTGCGGCGTCTCGCTCAGTGATGAAATATTAATCAACACATCTGGCAGATATGGAACTGCTCACCTGAGTTTGCATGCCTTCGTGGCCGTTGTCACTGAAGGTAAAATCGCCTGATTTGTTGGACCACGTCACACACTGCGGTGACGTAAGTCGTGGGGTACCTCGTAAGACAGTGCCGCACCTGCTTTTGCAGCACATAGCGCAGCGACTCATACCAGGCGATGTAGATCGCCAAATCATTCCTTCGAATATTCTTCAAACTAATCGCGACCAATTGTAGCCCAGTGACATGCAGCATTGCCATCCAAAAAAATTGCGTCGTTATTTGAGAACATGAAGTCTATGAATGGCTGAAAATGGCCTCCCAGTAGCAGAACATTACCATTTCCAGTGAATGGTCGCTTCTAATAGGACCAGAGGACACGGTCCATTCGACGAAAACACAGTCCACACAGTTATGGAACGACCACCAGCTTGCACAGTGATTGCATGGCTTCGTGGGGTTCGTGCCACACTCGAAACACACCATCAACACATGCCTTGACTCATTTGAACTGTCGTCTAGGGTCCAACCGATATGGTTACGACCCCTGGAGAGGTGCTGCAGGGGATATAGCTGTTACCAAAGGCACCAGCGTCGGCCGTCTGCTGACAAAGCCTATTAACGCCAAATTTCGCCGCACTATCCTAACGGTAACGTATCATATCAATTTCTGTGGTTATTTCACCCAGTGTTGCTTGCCTCTTCGCTCTGACAACTCTACGCAAACGCCTCTGCTGACAGTCGTTAGGGGAATGCCATCGGCCACTGCTTGTTCTTGTTGTAAGGCAATGCCCGAAATTTGGTAGTCTTGACACACTTTACACTGTGAATCTCGGAATACTGAATTCCCTATCTATTTCCGAAATGGAGGGTCCCATGCGTCTCGCTCCAACTACCATGCCGCGTTCAAAGTCTGTTAATTCCAATCGGACGCGCATAATCACGTCGGAAACCTTTGCACGTGAATCACCTGAGAACCAACACAGCCCTCCATTGCGTTGCTTTTTTATACCTTGCGTATGCAATACTACTGCCGTTAGCAGATGTGCATATCACTATGGTTCAAATGGCTCTGAGCACTATGGGACTCAACTGCTGTGGTCATAAGTCCCCTAGAACTTAGAACTACTTAAACCTAACTAACCTAAGGACCACACACACTTCCATGCCCGAGGCAGGATTCGAACCTGCGACCGTAGCAGTCGCACGGTTCCGGACTGCGCGCCTAGAACCGCGAGACCACCGCGGCCGGCGCATATCACTATCCCATGATCTTTGTCGCTTCAGTGTATTTCTTCTATACGATCAGCGTTTCGACCCCTCTGCTGGATCTTGATCACGATCTTGTGGTGTCCACGATTTGCGTTTAGTTACTGAACTGTGTTCACTTAACTATTTTCAGTTACCAACTGTGGTGAGTTATTGAAATGTGTTCAGTTACTGAGCTGTGTTCAGTTATCCGTCAACACCATATGATCCTCAAGAGTATCTCAACGGAAGAATCAAAGCGCCGGTCGTGGAAAACAAATACGACGCAACCTAGAAACCGAGACGATTTTATCGTATGACACTTCCCATTTCTGTTAGCTTATTAAACGTTAGGTGCCACCCGAGTGCAGAGAAGTCATCAGAATATGTTACCTCTGAAGGTCTACGCCAGCCCTCTTGAAATACCGAAAATTGTTACACAAACAGCCTCGATCGGATTGCTTGCAAACGTTAGAATGATTCATTTGCGACTTGTCACAGGACACATTACATATTTTGCTTACCATTCCTTGAAGTTTCGATCTATTTATCGAAACTATCCTCGACTTAAGCAAAGTGCCCATGACACAATTTTACAAAACATGCGACATTACCCAAATTTGGAAGCTCAGAATTTTTCAGATTGTCTTGTCACTACTTCACTATGCGTCGAAAGTTATGAGCACATCTTCTAGTAGAGATTAATGTTGTCTGCATCCATCCTTCGTTTTTACAACGGTATGAACTCTCCTGGGAATACTTTCAGTTTGAATCTCTGTGGAGAAACGGCAGTCCGCTCTTCTTCGAGAGAAATGGCCAGAGAGGGCAGTGGTGCTGGACGCCTGGGTGTGGTGCGATGTCCAAGTACTGAGTCATCCGGAGAGTGGGGTTGATGTCGGAGCTCTGTGCGGGCCACATAATTTCGGGAACATTATTGTCTACAAACAATTGCCTCACAGATGCTGCTTTGTGCAGGCGTGCATTGTCATGTTGCCTCAAACAGTCATCCTTTTTTTTTTGGGGGGGGGGGGAGGGCCATAAGGGGACTACATTCTAACCTTGAAAAACTTCTCCATATCTTACACCATCTCCTCGGGACTTCACTGTTACCGCTACATTTTATAGCAGATAACCTTCTCTGGCTTCTCTGGGCATTCATTAAACCAAAGCCAATGCACTGCATTGCCATAGAGTATCGCGTGATTAGTCTCTCGGATTCAGTGTCCAGTGGTCTTTACACCACTTCAATTGTCGTTCAGCTGTAGCTGCAGAAATGTGTGGCTCATGACGAGGTGCTCCACCATTGTACACCAGTCTTTGATCTCCCAATGTACAGTGCGGGCTGGTTCGCTGGCAGCACTTTGTAACTCACGAGTGATTACTTCTGATGATATCATGTGACATTTTAACGACCACCCTCCACACTGCTATCTGGCCCTGTCCATCAGTACATGAGTTCTGAAAGGTGTTTTTTTGGCTGTGGTTGTATCTTCGCGCTTCCAGTTCAGTCCCATAACCAACAGTCGACCTGGTCATCTTTAGAAGGGTCGAAGTGTCCCTGGTGGATGTGTTACTGAGGTGATGTCCAACGACTGGTCTACGTTCGAAGTCATTGAACTCTCCTGTATGGAGTATCTAATACAAAACGGTATCACAAAATTTGTTTGTCAAATGACATCAGTTAAAGAAGTGAAAACAATGGAATACTTTGGGTCACTTTTTATCATGGCAGTGCCAGATGTCAAACAGTGCGTCAAAGAATCGACTATTTAACGGCAAAAATCATATAATTAATTTCTCATTGGACATGTCCGCCTCATTTATCAGCTAATGACATGTTTTCGCCCTTGTTGTAGGAGGTCGTTCCGAAAGTAATGCTTCCTAATTTTTGTGGTGACTTTGGATGTGCGCGCCAGATGGCGTTGGTGTAGTGCTAATGCCTGAACCTTCCTGTTTCATTTGCAGGTGACTCCGATGTTTGGCGGTAGTTGGCGCCAGCAGAGGAGTGTTCCAAACTAGAGTCGGATATGGACGAACGTATAAAACAACTATGTGTGGTTGAAATCCTCACTGCTGAAGAAACTGCGCCGATTTAAATCCATCGACGCTAGGTAGAGGTGTATGGAGACGATACAATGGACGTGAGTAATGTGAGGCGATGGGGACGGCATTCTGGTGAGATGGGTGTGCATGACAAGCCACGGCCCGGTCGACCCTGCACAGCTGTCATCCCTCGCAATGCAGAGCGTCTTGATCAACTCATCTGTGCTGATCGAAGAATAACGGCAGAATTGTGTGCAAAGCTGAATGTCGGCTGTAATGCCTTGGAAACATTATTGTAACATGTTGGTTTTCGCAAAGTCTGTGCGAGATGGGGCCCATGGATGCTTACAGAAGAACAAAAAACCCATCAAATGTAAATATGCCTGGACTTTCTGGACCAGTATGAATCTGAAGGTGATAATTTTCCGAATAACATCGTTACCAGAGACGAGATATGATGTAACCACTACGAGTCTGAAGCCAAAAGACAGACCACGGAATGGGGACATGCACATTCTCTGTCAAAGAAGGCACTGAAGACACAGCCGTCTGCAAGTAAAGTGATGTGAGCAGTCTTGTGGGAAAGCCGGGGTGTTGTTCTTTCAGATGTTCTGTAGCCTGGAGAAACTGTCATTTCAGCACGCTGCAAGACGACATTGACGAAGCTGAAAACCCGAATTTCCAGAGTAAGACCAGAGAAGATGACCAGCTTTCACCTGCAACATGGTAACGGCAGGCCCAAAATCGGTTCTGTGGCCACGTAATTCACTGCAAAATTCGGTTGGACTGTCTTACCATATCCACCGCAGAGTCTCGATTTAGTGTGTCCAGACTTCCATCTCTTTGGGCCTCTGAAAGATGAACTATGTGGCAAGCATTTTCAAGACTTGAATGCTGTTAACAAAGCAGTAACAAAGAGCTTAGCCTCAGCTGGTTCCGATTTTTACAAGCGTGGCATGCAGGCTCTGGTTCATCGTTGGCAGAAGTGCGTAACGAATGGTGGTGACTATGTGGAAAAATGAGCTGAAATATTGTTCTGTTTAGCTCTACTGTAGTTTAGATGAATAAAAATAGGAGGAATTATTGACGGAACGACCGTCGTAAACAAAAAGTACTTAGACAGTTTCTAGAAACCGCAGTCTGGTTCAAATGGCTCTGAGCACTATGGGACTCAACTGCTGTGGTCATAAGTCTCCTAGAACTTAGAACTACTTAAACCTAACTAACCTAAGGACATCACACACATCCATGCCCGAGGCAGGATTCGAACCTGCGACCGTAGCAGTCGCACGGTTCCGGACTGCGCGCCTAGAACCGCGAGACCACCGCGGCCGGCAGTCTGGTTCCACATAAGAAAGCTGTTACACTTAAATAAACATGATTGGTGGGAGGAATAAAATTTTTCTCGCCCAAAAAAAAAAAAAATAATGCAGCGTCCATGAAACACTCTAAGTATTTACCATTCAATGCGACTCATTTTTCACGAGGATGTCCTATTTGGCGGTCACCTTCATTGTAGAAGTCTGCATTTTAGTTGTTCAGTAAACGTTCCAGCTTGAATATTAGTTCATCCTTATTCTGGAAATGCCTACCACATATCTTTACCGTAGGAAAAACGACTTCCCCCATGAACCATGGACCTTGCCGTTGGTGGGGAGGCTTGCGTGCCTCAGCGATACAGATGGCCGTACCGTAGGTGCAACCACAACGGAGGGGTATCTGTTGAGAGGCCAGACAGACATGTGGTTCCTGAAGAGGGGCAGCAGCCTTTTCAATAGTTGCAGGGGCAACAGTCTCGGTGATTGACTGATCTGGCCTTGTAACATTAACCAAAACGGCCTTGCTGTGCTGGTACTGCGAACGGCTGAAAGCAAGGGGAAACTACAGCCGTAATTTTTCCCGAGGACATGCAGCTTTACTGTACGATTAAATGATGATGGCGTCCTCTTGGGTAAAATATTCCGGAGGTAAAATAGTCCCCCATTCGGATCTCCGGGCGGGGACTACTCAAGAGGACGTCGTTATCAGGAGAAAGAAAACTGGCATTCTACGGATCGGAGCGTGGAATGTCAGATCCCTTAATCGGGCAGGTAGGTTAGAAAATTTAAAAAGGGAAATGGATAGGTTAAAGTTAGATATAGTGGGAATGAGTGAAGTTCGGTGGCGGGAGGAACAAGACTTTTGGTCAGGAGATTACAGGGTTATAAATACAAAATCAAATAGGGGTAATGCAGGAGTAGGTTTAATAATGAATAAAAAAATAGGTGTGCGGGTTAGCTACTACAAACAGCATAGTGAACGCATTATTGTGGCCAAGATAGACACAAAGCCCATGCCTACTACAGTAGTACAAGTTTATATGCCAACTAGCTCTGCAGATGATGAAGAAATTGATGAAATGTATGACGAGATAAAAGAAATTATTCAGGTAGTGAAGGGAGACAATTTAATAGTCATGGGTGACTAGAATTCGTCAGTAGGAAAAGGGAGAGAAGGAAACATAGTAGGTGAATATGGATTGGGGGGAAGAAATGAAAGAGGAAGCCGCCTTGTAGAATTTTGCACAGAGCATAACTTAATCATAGCTAACACTTGGTTCAAGAATCATAAAAGAAGGTTGTATACCTGGAAGAATCCTGGAGATACTAATAGGTATCAGATAGATTATATAATGGTAAGACAGAGATTTAGGAACCAGGTTTTAAATTGTAAGACATTTCCAGGGGCAGATGTGGATTCTGACCACAATCTGTTGGTTATGAACTGCAGATTGAAACTGAAGAAACTGCAAAAAGGTGGGAATTTAAGGAGATGGGACCTGGATAAACTGAAAGAACCAGAGGTTGTAGAGAGTTTCAGGGAGAGCATAATGGAACAATTGACAGGAATGGGGGAAAGGAACACAGTAGAAGAAGAATGGGTAGGTTTGAGGAATGAAGTAGTGAAGGCAGCAGAGGATCAAGTAGGTAAAAAGACGAGGGCTAATAGAAATCCTTGGGTAACAGAAGAAATATTGAATTTAATTGATGAAAGGAGAAAATATAAAAATGCAGTAAATGAAGCAGGCAAAAGAGAATACAAACGTCTCAAAAATGAGATCGACAGAAAGTGCAAAATGGCTAAGCAGGGATGGCTAGAGGACAAATGTAAGGATGTAGAGGCTTGTCTCACTAGGGGTAAGATAGATACTGCCTACAGGAAAATTAAAGAGACCTTTGGAGAGAAGAGAACCACTTGTATGAATATCAAGAGCTCAGATGGCAACCCAGTTCTAAGCAAAGAAGGGAAGGCAGAAAGGTGGAAGGAGTATATAGAGGGTTTATACAAGGGCGATGTACTTGAGGACATTATTATGGAAATGGAAGAGGATGTAGATGAAGATGAAATGGGAGATAAGATACTGCGTGAAGAGTTTGACAGAGCACTGAAAGACCTGAGGCGAAACAAGGCCCCGGGAGTAGACAACATTCCATTGGAACTACTGATGGCTTTGGGAGAGCCAGTCATGACAAAATTCTACCATCTGGTGAGCAAGATGTATGAGACAGGCGAAATACCCACAGACTTCAAGAAGAATATAATAATTCCAATACCAAAGAAAGCAGGTGTTGACAGATGTGAAAATTACCGAACTATCAGTTTAATAAGTCACAGCTGCAAAATACTAACGCGAATTCTTTACAGACGAATGGAAAAACTGGTAGAAGCGGACCTCGGGGAAGATCAGTTTGGATTCCGTAGAAATGTTGGAACACGTGAGGCAATACTAACCTTACGACTTATCTTAGAAGAAAGATTAAGAAAAGGCAAACCTATGTTTCTAGCATTTGTAGACTTAGAGAAAGCTTTTGACAACGTTAACTGGAATACTCTCTTTCAAATTCTGAAGGTGGCAGGGGTAAAATACAGGGAGCGAAAGGCTATTTACAATTTGTACAGAAACCAGATGGCAGTTATAAGAGTCGAGGGGCATGAAAGGGAAGCAGTGGTTGGGAAAGGAGTGAGACAGGGTTGTAGCCTCTCCCCGATGTTATTCAATCTGTATATTGAGCAAGCAGTAAAGGAAACAAAAGAAAAATTCGGAGTAGGAATTAAAATCCATGGAGAAGAAATTAGAACGTTGAGCTTCGACGATGACATTGTAATTCTGTCAGAGACAGCAAAGGAGCTTGAAGAGTAGCTGAACGGAATGGACAGTGTCTTGAAAGGAGGATATAAGATGAACATCAACAAAAGCAAAACGGGATAATGGAATGTAGTCGAATTAAATCGGGTGATGCTGAGGGGATTAGATTAGGAAATGAGAGACTTAAAGTAGTAAAGGAGTTTTGCTATTTAGGGAGTAAAATAACTGATGATTGTCGAAGTAGAGAGCATATAAAATGTAGACTGGCAATGGCAAGGAAATCGTTTCTGAAGAAGAGAAATTTGTTAACATCGAGTATAGATTTAAGTGTCAGGAAGTCGTTTCTGAAAGTATTTGTATGGAGTGTAGCCATGTATGGAAGTGAAACATGGACGATAATCAGTTTGGACAAGAAGACAATAGAAGCTTTCGAAATGTGGTGCTACAGAAGAATGCTGAAGATAAGGTGGGTAGATCACGTAACTAATGAGGAAGTATTGAATAGGATTGGGGAGAAGAGAAGTTTGTGGCACAACTTGACTAGAAGAAGGGATCGGTTGGTAGGACATGTTTTGAGGCATCAAGGGATCACAAATTTAGCATTGGAAGGCAGCGTGGAGGGTAAAAATCGTAGAGGGAGACCAAGAGATCAATACACTAAGGAGATTCAGAAGGATGTAGGTTGCAGTAGGTACTGGGAGATGAAGAAGCTTGCACAGGATAGAGTAACATGGAGAGCTGCATCAAACCGGTCTCAGGACTGAAGACCACAGCAACAACAACAGGAAAAACGAGTATCCACATCAACAGAATACGGACCTGGTTGGAGGGTACACTGGATGTGCAAAGAAGCGGCATGTGTGGCTGTATGCTATGCAGTATGAGCTGGTCAGTTGCAATATTTAATAACACATTTATCGCATTTTTAAGACTGGCCTTCGTTTTCTGGCAACAAAAAGCTTTTAGATACATTCCCAGTTACTTACTTCTCGAAAAATATTCTAATATTTGATTGCACACAAAAAAGTGTCCATCATCATATCGAATGCAGTTCCGTTGACATGGAGAACGCAACGGGAAACCACTCCGTTAAATAACTTACAGATATCACAAGTAGAATGAAACCATGGAAGTTGGCACTGACGACGTACTATCGGAAATCGGAAGCCAAGATCTGGTAGGAGAGGATCCCATACAGACAAGCGAAATACAGACAGAAGGAAATTTTAGCTACATCTATATCTACATCTACATTTATACTCCGCAAGCCACCAAACGGTGTGTGGCGGAGGGCGCTTTACGTGCCACTGTCATTACCTCTCTTTTCTGTTCCAGTCGCGTATGGTTCGCGGGAAGAACGACTGTCTGAAAGCCTCCGTGCGCGCTCGAATCTCTCTAATTTTACATTCGTGATCTCCTCGGGAGGTATAAGTAGGGGAAAGCAATATATTCGATACCTCATCCAGAAACGCACCCCCTCGAAACCTGGACAGCAAGCTACACCGCGATGCAGAGCGCCTCTCTTGCAGAGTCTGCCACTTGAGTTTGCTAAACATCTCCGTAACGCTATCACGGTTACCAAATAAACCTGTGACGAAACGCGCCGCTCTTCTTTGGATCTTCTCTATCTCCTCCGTCAACCCGACCCGGTACGGATCCCACACTGATGAGCAATACTCAAGTATAGGTCGAACGAGTGTTTTGTAAGCCACCTCCTTTGTTGATGGACTACATTTTCTAAGGACTCTCCCAATGAATCTCAACCTGGTACCCGCCTTACCAACAATTAATTTTATATGATCATTCCACTTCAAATCGTTCCGCACGCATACTCCCAGATATTTTACAGAAGTAACTGCTACCAGTGTTTGTTCCACTATCATATAATCATACAATAAAGGATCTTTCTATGTATTCGCAATACATTACATTTGTCTATGTTAAGGGTCAGTTGCCACTCCCTGCACCAAGTGCCTATCCGCTGCAGATCTTCCTGCATTTCGCTACAATTCTCTAATGCTCCAAATTCTCTGTATACCACAGCATCATCCGCGAAAAGCCGCATGGAACTTCCGACACTATCTACTAGGTCATTTATATACACTCCTGGAAATTGAAATTAGAACACCGTGAATCCATTGTCCCCGGAAGGGGAAACTTTATTGGCACATTCCTGGGGTCAGATACATCACATGATCACACTGACAGAACCACAGGCACATAGACACAGGCAACAGAGCATGCACAATGTCGGCACTAGTACAGTTTATATCCACCTTTCGCAGCAATGCAGGCTGCTATTCTCCCATGGAGACGATCGTAGAGATGCTGGATGTAGTCCTGTGGAACGGCTTGCCATGCCATTTCCACCTGGCGCCCAAGTTGGACCAGCGTTCGTGCTGGACGTGCAGACCGCGTGAGACGACGCTTCATCCAGTCCCAAACATGCTCAATGGGGGACAGATCCGGAGATCTTGCTGGCCAGGGTAGTTGACTTACACCTTCTAGAGCACGTTGGGTGCACGGGATACATGCGGACGTGCATTGTCCTGTTGGAACAGCAAGTTCCCTTGCCGGTCTAGGAATGGTAGAACGATGGGTTCGATGACGGTTTGGATGTACCGTGCACTATTCAGTGTCCCCTCGACGATCACCAGTGGTGTACGGCCAGTGTAGGAGATCGCTCCCCACACCATGATGCCGGGTGTTGGCCCTGTGTGCCTCGGTCGTATGCAGTCCTGATTGTGGCGCTCACCTGCACAGCGCCAAACACGCATACGACCATCATTGGCACCAAGGCAGAAGCGACTCTCATCGCTGAAGACGACACGTCTCCATTCGTCCCTCCATTCACGCCTGTCGCGACACCACTGGAGGCGGGCTGCACGATGTTGGGGCGTGAGCGGAAGACGGCCTAACGGTGTGCGGGACCGTAGCCCAGCTTCATGGAGACGGTTGCAAATGGTCCTCGCCGATACCCCAGGAGCAACAGTGTCCCTAATTTGCTGGGAAGTGGCGGTGCGGTCCCCTACGGCACTGCGTAGGATCCTACGGTCTTGGCGTGCATACGTGCGTCGCTGCGGTCCGGTCCCAGGTCGACGGGCACGTGCACCTTCCGCCGACCACTGGCGACAACATCGATGTACTGTGGAGACCTCACGCCCCACGTGTTGAGCAATTCGGCTGTACGTCCACCCGGCCTCCCGCATGCCCACTATACGCCCTCGCTCAAAGTCCGTCAACTGCACATACGGTTCACGTCCACGCTGTCGCGGCATGCTACCAGTGTTAAAGACTGCGATGGAGCTCCGTATGCCACGGCAAACTGGCTGACACTGACGGCGGCGGTGCACAAATGCTGCGCAGCTAGCGCCATTCGACGGCCAACACCGCGGTTCCTGGTGTGTCCGCTGTGCCGTGCGTGTGATCATTGCTTGTACAGCCCTCTCGCAGTGTCCGGAGCAAGTATGGTGGGTCTGACAGACCGGTGTCAATGTGTTCTTTTTTCCATTTCCAGGAGTGTATATTGCGAAAAGCAACGGTCCCATAACACTCCCCTGTGGCACGCCAGAGGTTACTTTAACGTCTGTAGACGTCTCTCCATTGATAACAACATGCTGTGTTCTGTTTGCTAAAAACTCTTCAATCCAGCCACACAGCTGGTCTGATATTCCGTAGGCTCTTACTTTGTTTATCAGGCGACAGTGCGGAACTGTATCGAACGCCTTACGGAAGTCAAGGAAAATAGCATCTACCTGGGAGCCTGTATCTAATATTTTCTGGATCTCATGAACAAATAAAGCGAGTTCGGTCTCACACGATCGCTGTTTCCGGAATACATGTTGATTCCTAGACGTCAGAGATATAGGTCTATAGTTTTGCGCATCCGCTCGACGACCCTTCTTGAAGACTGGGACTACCTGTGCTCTTTTCCAATCAAATGGCTCTGAGCACTATGCGACTTAACTTCTGAGGTCATCAGTCGCCTAGAACTTAGAACTACGAGTAATTAAACCTAACTAACCTAAGGACATCACACACATCCATGCCCGAGGCAGGATTCGAACCTACGACCGTAGCGGTCACGCGGTTCTAGACTGAAGCGCCTTTAGCCGCACGGCCACACCGGCCGGCTCTTTAACAATCATTTGGAACCTTCCGTTCCTCTAGAGACTTGCGGTACACGGCTGTTAGAAGGGGGGCAAGTTCTTTCGCGTGCTCTGTGTAGAATCGAATTGGTATCCCGTCAGGTCCAGTGGACTTTCCTCTGTTTAGTGATTCCAGTTGCTTTTCTATTGCCGGCCGAAGTGGCCGCGCGGTTCTGGCGCTGCAGTCTGGAACCGCGAGACCGCTACGGTCGCAGGTTCGAATCCTGCCTCGGGCATGGATGTGTGTGATGTCCTTAGGTTAGTTAGGTTTAACTAGTTCTAAGTTCTAGGGGACTAATGACCTCAGCAGTTGAGTCCCATAGTGCTCAGAGCCATTTGAACCATTTTTGCTTTTCTATTCCTTGGACACTTATTTCGATGTCAGCCATTTTTTCGTTTGTGCGAGGATTTAGAGAAGGAACTGCAGTGCGGTCTTCCTCTGTGAAACAGCTTTGGAATATAGTATTTCAGCTTTACGCGTGTGATCCTCTGTTTCAATGCCATAATTATCCCGGAGTGTCTGGATATGCTGTTTCGAGCCACTTACTGATTTAACGTAAGACCAGAACTTCCTAGGATTTTCTGTCAAGTCGATAAATAGAATTTTACTTTCGAATTCACTGAACGCTTCACGCATAGCCCTCCTTACGCTATCCGGCCGCGGTGGTCTCGCGGTTCTAGGCGCGCAGTCCGGAACCGTGCGACTGCTACGGTCGCAGGTTCGAATCCTGCCTCGGGCATGGATGTGTGTGATGTCCTTAGGTTAGTTAGGTTTAAGTAGTTCTAAGTTCTAGGGGACTAATGACCACAGTAGTTGAGTCCCATAGTGCTCAGAGCCATTTGAACCTCCTTACGCTAACTTCGACATCGTTTAGCTTCTGTTTGTTTGAGAGGTTTTGGCTGCGTTTACACTTGCAGTGAAGCTCTCTTTGCTTTCGCAGTAGTTTCCTAACTTTGTTGTTGAACCACGGTGGGTTTTTCCCGTCTCTCACAGTTTTACTCAGCACGTACCTGTCTAAAAAGCATTTTACGATTGTATTGAACTTTTTCCATAAACACTCAACATTGTCAGTGTCGGAACAGTAATTTTCGTTTTGATCTGTTAAGTAGTCTGAAATCTGCCTTCTATTACTCTTGCTAAACAGATAAACCTTCCTCCCTTTTTTTATATTCCTATTAAATTCCATATTCAGGGATGCTTCAACGGCCTTATGATCACTGATTCCCTGTTCTGCACTTACAGAGTCGAAAAGTTCGCGTCTGTTTGTTATCAGTAGGTCCAAGATGTTATCTCCACGAGTCGGTTCTCTGTTTAATTGCATTGCTCGAGGTAATTTTCGGATAGTGCACTCAGTATAATGTCACTCGATGCTCTGTCCTTACCACCCGTCCTAAACATCTGAGTGTCCCAGTCTATATCTGGTAAATTTAAATGTCCACCTAAGACTATAACATGCTGAGAAAATTTATGTGAAATGTATTCCAGATTTTCTCTCAGTTGTTCTGCCACTAATGCTGCTGAGTCGGGAGGTCGGTAAAAGGAGCCAAATATTAACCTAGCTCCACTTCCACTTCACTACAGGATAAACTACCACTAACAGCGACAAACACGCCACCACCGGTTGCATGCAATCTATCCTTTCTAAACACCGTCTGTGCCTTTGTAAAAATTTCGGCAGAATTTATCTCTGGCTTCAATCAGCTTTCTGTACCTATAACGATTTCATCTTCGGTGCTTTCTATCAGCGCTTGAAGTTCCGGTACTTTACCAATGCAGCTTCGACAGTTTACAATTACAATACCGATTGTTGCTTGGCCCCCGCATGCCCTGACTTTGCCCCGCACGCTTTGAGGCTGTTGCCCTTTCTGTACTTGCCTGAGGCCATCTAACCTAAAAAAACCGCCTAGTCCACGCCACACAACCCCTGCTACCCGTGTAGCCGCTTGCTGGGTGTAGTGGACTCCTGACCTATCCAGCGGAACCCGAAACCCCACCACCCTACGGCGCAAGTCGAGGAATCAACAGGGAAATAACCGAAACAGGTGAACATTTGATAAATTTCTTCTATCAAAATGGTATGAGCATCACAAATGAATTACGAGAAGTTCCTCTTAGAAAAAGGTGCGTATGGGAGGCACCAGTTAAAAAACGATTTCATTCAGAATACAAAAAAAAAATGGTTCAAATGGCTCTGAGCACTATGGGACTCAACATCTTAGGTCATAAGTCCCCTAAAACTTAGAACTACTTAAACCTAACTAACCTAAGGACATCACACACACCCATGCCCGAGGCAGGATTCGAACCTGCGACCGTAGCAGTCCCGCGGTTCCGGACTGCAGCGCCAGAACCGCTAGACCACCGCGGCCGGCTTCAGAATACAATCAAGGAACGGAAATCAGATAAAATTGTGCCACAGCTGTCCAGTTCCAGACATAGACAGTGACCGTACACTTGCGTTAGCCAAGTGCAACATGACAGGTAAAATAACCAAGAAATCTGTAAAAAGAAATGGAGTGTAAAAGAATTGAAAGAAGAAGGAATAAAAATGGCTTTTCAAGAAAAAACTAATAAAATAGCCAATGGAAGCGATGACCCAATGTTTGGTGTAATATAAAGATGGGCCTCTTTGGAGCAAGAAATTAAGTTTTAGAAAAAAGAAACTTGGAAACTATTGATGCCAGACGAAACACTTAAGATAATTCAGGAGAGAAATAATCTCAGGAAGGAAAAGACAGTAAATTACTGCAAAAGAATTGCATCACATTACAACCAAAACCAGAGAAGAAAAAGAGAACTGCACAAAAAGCATTATTGACGGGTTACAAAATGATGAAAAAAAGGGAAAACAGGACCAGGTTTATAAGAAATTAAGAGACCTTCAGTACAAATTAAGAACAAAATTTGTAGTAGTCTAAAATGAAGAGAGAATATTACTAACAGACAACGACGAGATACGCGTTATGATTACATAGAATAACTGTACTATGATAAGGATTTCTGGAATGAAAGCAATCTAACTAAAGACATCAATGAATGTTGAAGAGAACTGCATATTACTACAACAATGAGAAATAAATGTGAACATGCCCATTGGAGTCTCAAAATGGATAATCAACTGGTGCCGATGACATTTCCGCAGATTTTTTTAAAAACATGAAAGACCAATTATTCAGAGTAACGAATGACTGCTGCAATAGAGGGATAATGCCAAAAGATTTCAAACAATGTAGAGTCATTACCATATCTAAAATAGGAAAGACAGTTGGCTGCCCCAATTACAGTACACTATCAATGTTATTACACACTTCCAAAATTTATTTAAAAGCAGGATAAAACGAAAAGTAGATAAGCATATTGGAGAGGACCGGTTTAGATTTAGAGAAGGCAAGGAACAAGAGTAGCCGTTTTGGCAATACACATGCTACATATATGATTGACAATTAATACCGTACAACAGATGTTTAAATACAGGCGTTAATACAGGTCTTGAAAATATTAAAATATAGAACTAAATGAGACGTCCAATAGCCCGCCGTAGCTGCATTTAAATTGGTTAAAGACTCACACAATCATTTTCGCAAATCTGAATTTGCATCTTCTAGTGTATGTAAATGCTGTGTCATATGGTACAGGGGTTTACAGAATGCCGTAGTGTAACGATAGCTATGGCTATCGTAGTTCTCAGCCCACCTCAATTGATAAAAATCGTTATCAATGATAAATGTCCATTCTCTGTTAAAATCACGAACTGTCATCAGTTTACTAACCCAATACATTTCTGGATATCGTTTACGAGGGGCACTATCTGTTCCTTGACGTAGGACGACAGGAACATACGAGGGTCGGTCAAAAAGTAATGCCTCCCATTTTTTTTCTACTTAAAGAAATTAAGTTAAGTGAAAAATTTGAATTTGGCGCCATTCCTCAAACCTTCTTCTGCAATCCACTGCAGTAGTAACTTTCTGTGTCAACAGGTGGCAGCACAGCAGAAGTTTGTAAGATGGCCGACATCGATGTTCGTTTGAGACAGCGTTGTGTGATTGAATTCTTGAATGCAGAAGGTGAAACGCCCATACGCATTCATGAAAGACTGAAGAAGGTGTATGGTGTTGTGACAGTGGATGTCAGCACTGTTAGACGATGGGTTCGTCGTTGTAAGGAAGCTGAAGGGCAAACACCGTTGACTGACGAAAAGCGGAGCGGCAGGCCGGTGAGTGCAGTGACTCCACACAACATTCAGCAAGTTGATGACATCATTCGTGGTGACCGTCGGGTGACTGCAGATGAAGTGTGTCGCATTATTTCTCTTAGTAAAGGCAGTGTGATCACGATTATTAAACAATTGGGGTACTCAAAAGTTTGTGCACGGTGGGTTCCAAGAATGTTAACCGATCAGAATAAAGAGGCAAGGAAAACAATAGCCTCCCAACACTTGCAGCGCTTCCGTTTGGAGGGAGATGAGTTTCTGAAAAAAATTGTGACCGGGGACGAAACATGGGTGCATTTTTTTGAACCCGAATCAAAGAGGCAGTCAATGGAGTGGCGTCACACAAGCTCGCCGAGGAAGAAAAAATTCAAAACTGTGCGATCGGCAGGGAAAGTTATGGCAACAGTTTTCTGGGATACAGAGGGTGTGATTCTGGTTGATTTTTTGGAGCAGGGATGCACAATAAATTCTGTTCAATACGTCACAACCCTCAAAAAACTTAAAGCACGTCTCCAGCGAGTTCGCCCAACAAAATCAATGGCAGATGTTCTTCTTTTGCATGACAATGCAAGACCACACACCAGTCGTCACACCTCTGACGAGATTGTCAAAATTGGATGGGAAGTTTTGCCTCATCCCCCATACAGCCCTGACCTGGCACCATCAGACTTCCATCTGTTCGGGCCACTAAAAGAAGCTCATCGTGGGATTCATTTTGAAGATGAGGAGGCCGTCAAAACATCCGTGCGTCAATGGCTTAGAAAGCAGAGCTGTGATTCTTACCGTGCTGGGATACATGCCCTTGTTCAAAGATGGACCAAAACTGTAGAGATGGGCGGAGATTACATTGAAAAATGACAAAATGATCCTCAATGTTGTGGTTTTCAACCTATGTAATTGCATTTAAATTTCCTGACAATTAAACGTAGAAAAAAAAATAGGAGGCATTACTTTTTGACTGACCCTCGTATTTTAAGTCGTATTGTGATGACAGTTCGTGATTTTAACACAGAATGAATATTCATCATTAATAACAGTTGTATCAGTTGAGGAGGGCTACAACTTTGCATAGCCATGCCAACTGGTACACTGCGGCATTCTGTAACTCCATACCATATGACACAGCATTTATATACACCAGAAGATGCAACTTAAAGTTTGAGAAACCGGTAGTGTGGGGGTTAAGTCGACTTAAACAAATACAGCTACCGGGGAATAATGGACTTTTCATTCAGTTTTATATTTTAATTCTTTTAATATCTGTATTTAAACACTTGTTGTACAGTATGAATTGACAGTCAGTTATGTACAAGTATTTTTGCTGTGGCTGCCCCAGATTTTTAATTATCTTAGATGTGGTGTTGGGGAGAAGGGTGGATATGAATAGAAGACTTTATCTTTACTGGCTTAGGGAAAGCTTGTGACAACGTGAATTAGGAGCTGCTCTTTACGACAGTGGAAAAAAGTAGAACAGTAGTGCAGAAATAAACATAAATAACATAGAGGAACAGGCCAAGACACGGATGTGCTCTTTTCCCATACTTATGTAATGTGTCGATTGGTGAAGTTACTCAGATCATAACAGAGAAGACAAAGGGAATAAAAGCAAATGGTGTAAGTATCCTTTGCATTGGATTTTCTGATGACATCGTTATAGTTGCAGACTCTGGAAAGAAATGAACAGAATATGGCAAGTCCTATAAGACACTCTTAAACTTTGGAAATCAAAAGCCAACTAATGCAAAACAAAAGTACTGTTAGTACAGAAAAGAATGAGAAAAATTAAAACCAATATCAAAGCTGATGACATGAGAAATGAGGAGATGAAGCACTTCTGTTATCTCGGTAGTATCATTAAAGAAGGCTTCATGGAAGTAAAGACGAGGGCAGCATTGGCAAAGAGGGTATTTTAACCAGCCAACACATGAATATAGACGTCAGAAAATCCTTTGCAAAATCATCCGTACGGATGGATGTGAAAGTTGGACACTGGGTAAACTGCAAAGGGATAGACTTTAAGATTCTGAAATGTGGATACGTCGGAAAACGGCAATCACCAGCTGGACGGGAAGAAGGATCAACCAGGATGCCTTGAGAGAAGTCAATGAAAAGAAAAGATCCTTACTGGAAATGAAAAAGAGAAAAAACTTATCTGCCATGTCATCGTTAACACTCTTGAAGGGAAAGTATTGGGAAAGAAAGGAAGAGGACATCCTAGGATGAAGTATCTGGAAGTCATACAGAAGACGATAGCATATGACAATTACCTGGAACTAAAACGAACGTCGAGTGAGAGAAGAGAGTGGTGGCATCGACTAGGCACTGGTCTTTAGAATATCTAATGTAATGCTTCACACTAGCCGATAGCAGTAACGTTGTTCTAGCCAACAGCAACCAATAAAATAGATTCCACCATGAACTACAGAATAGATCCAAACAAAAATGTCGAACAGGAACTGTAGAACTTATAATAAATTAGGTTCACTTCGATTTGCTTGGATATTTTTTGTTTCTGTTTGATCGAATTTGTGTGTTGTTACCCCTGTTGCTCATGTGCAAACAGTATATCTTGTTACGCAGATTGAGCTGCGGACAGGGTTTTAAGATTAATAAAGCAATTGTTAGTATAATATTTGCACACTTTAAAAAAAATGTAATTGTATATTCCTACGCACATTGTCGATGTACACAACACTCAAGGAAACAGTGTACGTGGTCATCCTAAAGCGATACTCCTGTACATGGAATTACATTTAAACGTGGTATCTATTTTGTCATCAGTGGTAATTAGTTTGCGTAGTAATTACAACAAAAATAATTTTATTAACATATATTAGGGGTACTGAAAAATGTATGTATCGAAGATTAGAGTCTTTTTCTATGCAGTTCTGACAAAGCCGATTTGTTGCGGTGAGTGTGAAATATCTTTTTTAGTTTAGTTCACATATTGCAACATTTACTAAACTTTTCACTGTAAGTTAGGCTATAAAAGCATGGTCTTTACATATTATAATATAACGAATTATTTTCATAACGATTTTCACCCCCTATTTCACCCCCCCCCCCCCAGGGGCCGAATTTCCAAAAACACTGAAACACGTATTTTTTATTTCCAACAAAGAAATCTAATACCAATATTCGTAGATGTAATTTAAAATATGCTTTAGTAATCCTTCAATAATGATTTATTAAAAAGACATACACCCACTCTTTCGCCACTTTAGGAGCTGAACTTCTACTAGTCTAATGCTGAAACGCTTATTTGTTTTTTACTTCTGACCGAGAAACTAGACTCTAGTTTTCGTAGTTCTAGCTTCGAATTGCATTAATAGCGACATATTTTCAAAAATCTTTCATCCACCATTTAACGCGCTTGAGGGTGGAATCTTGAAAATTCTCTTCTTAAATGAACCCTACAATATAAGAGCAACTCCCTCTCCAGATTTAGAGATTTTAGCCGTAGCGGTAGGGGCTGGGTGATGCTAAGTCACTGCATCAGTCCTTTCATCTAATCGACTGAAAGGGCGAGCAGAAAGCATATGGCCATTATGTCAAAAATATGTTAAACCAACCGATTTTTTTTTGTTGGTAGGAATGGTTCTCATTTGAAAATGGAGTTGTTCGTGACCAAGTCTTTCAACGAAAACACAAGAGGAATAGCATTAACAAAGAATTACATTGAAAGAGCTGTTGTGATCGTTTGTCTAAGAACTGTTTTCATACAGCTCTTTACTCTTGTCCTGTCCCATGAAAAGGGTACTCGTCATTGCTTAGGTACTGCAACCTGTATGTAACTGAATCTACTTACACTAGCCAAGCCGCAATCTCCGATCAAAATTTTTATCCCACACTGTCCTCCATTACGAGACTACCCTCCTCCTTGACACCTCGTGATGCGTTCTATTAGCCGACCCCTATGTTTAGTCAGCTTCACCCTCAAACATTTCTTTCTCCCTTAATACGTCATTACTTACTCGAGCTACACGTTTAAGCTTCAGCTTCCTTCTGTAGCACCGCATTTCGTATTTTTATATTGTCATTTTGCCTCTACTGATTATGGTATCTCACTTTACTTTCCCTCCTTTAGAAGTTCTTTCTAATACAGATTTAAGCACGCTGGACAGAAAAATTAGTGACCCCCAGGAAGCATCGTGCTAATACTGCGTAACGCTGCCTTTAGACTTCATAATGGCTTCAACTCGTCGACGAAAAGAGCATACGAACTCCTTAACGTATATAACATCCGGTTGAAGACGCTAATTGATTAACCAAGTAGAACTATCATGTAGCATGGATGCTGACTGCTATAATCAACCACTGTAGCAAAATGTTCCAGGCATTTCTGGATAATCGGGTGATTCTGTGGCGAGACGAGTTGCGATAGGTTGCCTGGTGTTAGTGAAACCTGAGAACATGGCTGTTTTCAGACGGAAAGTCGGGGTGTTCACAACATACTGACCACGAAGATGTGAAGGAAAAGGCAACAACTGGTCAGCGAGAATGCTGAAAAAGGCATCCTCGTTAATTTTGATTTTATCCATACTGAATGAGATGTCGTTGTTGTGGATGTCCCAAGGACCTCATGTAACTACATTTTTAGCAATTGGCAGGATACCATCATTTCAGGAGGTCCTTGGAACATGTATACGTTATCTGTTTGTATAGACATCTCTGTGACTTCCTTGTTTACTTGCGTGTGAGCTCACTAGCGTTTCAGTGTCGTGTTTGGCTACGTGGGTGTGTGGTACCAACGAAGACGTACGGGCGGTTTACAACGACAGAGCAGAGAGCCATGTGGTCAGATGTTGAACACCATAGGCGTCACCATTTTAGAGTTGTTTATATTTTGACGACTATGTGGAGATGCACCTTGGAAGACACGGCTGCAACAAGGAAAGTAGCCACGATGTTTTAATTTTATTATCAATTTTATTGTGCCAGGTGCACGTTCCATTTTAACGAGTTTAAACAGGTTCTTTTACATTTTATTATTCTGATGATGGAAGCTTGACTTCCGAAACGCGTCAATCTTAGTGTTTTACACTATAAACAAGTGGTTGAGCCGACATATTTTTTAACATCCTGGTTAATGTTCACGGTAACCTAAAAGTGGACAAGTCACGATACGAAAAATGGCCCCAAGAAACACAGAACGACCTCAGTGAGAAATGCAGTTGCTGATGAGTTTGAAACTGATTGTCGTAAAGAATACGTAAGACTCGTCTCTGGTCCCTGTCTGTTGTGATAATTTTACGAGCAATTTTCTTAACCGTGTTACATGGAGGCGAGCGGAACAGCATCCCTTCACAAAGATATGCAAATATTTTAGTATGTTCCTCTACAAGTAAAACTAAAGAAACAAGTTCATATAAACACAGGTCCGCTAATGTTTAGTTACGGAGTTACGGCTAATAAAAGATTTTGCCTGAAATTTAGCAACTTCGTTGATATGAAGCGATCGCAAAACTGCACGAGGTTAAAGTAAGGCACGATTTTCGTTTACATTGTTATTATTGGCCTGGTGAATCTAATAAAACGTGTCCCAGGCGTGTATCTGCAGAGGTTTTCCAGAACATCCAGAGAAGGAAAGATTATTGTACAAATAAATTTGTTTACTTCTTGTTAATAATGGTGTGATATAATCAAGACAAACTTTGTAATGTGGCTTCAATTTCGCACCTTACAAGAACTTATCCACATACTTTGCCGTGATCTACAAATACAATTAGACACTATGTGACAGGTTTTACGTTGTATATATGAATATATAAAGGAGACTGACATTGTCAATTGTCACATAGATGTTGTAAATATTTGTTAACGCTTATTGCATGAAAGGTGACGGAGTGGCTTTATTATAAAAATGGCGTAATGAATGATTGCCTATACTAGTAGGCCCACACTAGTACGCCCACACAGGTGTTGGTCCTGCTTAAATACAGGAAGTAGCAGGACAGACGTCTTGGCACCTGAGCTCTGGAGCACATTAGGGTGACGGACGGCCGCTATTGTAGTAGGGGCCGGAAGGATAACCGGATAATACTTCCGAACGCTGAAAATGTTGGACGCAGGTGAGAGTAACGAAGAAGCGGCACCTCGGAAACCAGGCAGGCAGGGTTATTTCCAAGGAAAAACCAATACTGGTACAATGGTACAGAAGCATACCATTTTACGAGTACAGGTTTTTCCTCGCAAACTTTCCGCGTTGGACAACAAAAGACTAAAATATAGTTGGTTCGCGTTCGGAAGAATCTGTAGAGAGGGAGAATATTCCGTGGTTTCGGGAATATGATTCGTTTTCAGAACTGCGATGGTGGGGAGCCAAGCCTTGCTGGGAAGCCAGTGTTGGAGAGACGAGGTCTTCCGTTGTGAGCGCCCGTATGTGACGGTCGCTCGATATCTCTTTCTTGGGACAGACGGACTTGGTTGTCTTTGCTCTCACGAGAGTTTATAGTTAGAACAGTTAGGCACTGTACTGTTGCGAACCTATACGATTCTGGACTTCACCTCTGGGTTGGAAGTCGTCGTTGTGTACGCAGCGTTCAGTAATTGAAAGCACTTCCTCTGCCTATACTTACGTTGAGGCGTTATCTGAACTCCGTCCTTGTGGCTGGGAGTTTGCGTTTCTCGTCTGTAGAACACAGAGAAGAGAAGACAGTATTAGAACATACACTCCTGGAAATTGAAATAAGAACACCGTGAATTCATTGTCCCAGGAAGGGGAAACTTTATTGACACATTCCTGGGGTCAGATACATCACATGATCACACTGACAGAACCACAGGCACATAGACACAGGCAACAGAGCATGCACAATGTCGGCACTAGTACAGTGTATATCCACCTTTCGCAGCAATGCAGGCTGCTATTCTCCCATGGAGACGATCGTAGAGATGCTGGATGTAGTCCTGTGGAACGGCTTGCCATGCCATTTCCACCTGGCGCCTCAGTTGGACCAGCGTTCGTGCTGGACGTGCAGACCGCGTGAGACGACGCTTCATCCAGTCCCAAACATGCTCAATGGGGGACAGATCCGGAGATCTTGCTGGCCAGGGTAGTTGACTTACACCTTCTAGAGCACGTTGGGTGGCACGGGATACATGCGGACGTGCATTGTCCTGTTGGAACAGCAAGTTCCCTTGCCGGTCTAGGAATGGTAGAACGATGGGTTCGATGACGGTTTGGATGTACCGTGCACTATTCAGTGTCCCCTCGACGATCACCAGTGGTGTACGGCCAGTGTAGGAGATCGCTCCCCACACCATGATGCCGAGTGTTGGCCCTGTGTGCCTCGGTCGTATGCAGTCCTGATTGTGGAGCTCACCTGCACGGCGCCAAACACGCATACGACCATCATTGGCACCAAGGCAGAAGCGACTCTCATCGCTGAAGACGACACGTCTCCATTCGTCCCTCCATTCACGCCTGTCGCGACACCACTGGAGGCGGGCTGCACGATGTTGGGGCGTGAGCGGAAGACGGCCTAACGGTGTGCGGGACCGTAGCCCAGCTTCATGGAGACGGTTGCGAATGGTCCTCGCCGATACCCCAGGAGCAACAGTGTCCCTAATTTGCTGGGAAGTGGCGGTGCGGTCCCCTACGGCACTGCGTAGGATCCTACGGTCTTGGCGTGCATCCGTGCGTCGCTGCGGTCCGGTCCCAGGTCGACGGGCACGTGCACCTTCCGCCGACCACTGGCGACAACATCGATGTACTGTGGAGACCTCACGCCCCACGTGTTGAGCAATTCGGCGGTACGTCCACCCGGCCTCCCGCATGCCCACTATACGCCCTCGCTCAAAGTCCGTCAACTGCACATACGGTTCACGTCCACGCTGTCGCGGCATGCTACCAGTGTTAAAGACTGCGATGGAGCTCCGTATGCCACGGCAAACTGGCTGACACTGACGGCGGCGGTGCACAAATGCTGCGCAGCTAGCGCCATTCGACGGCCAACACCGCGGTTCCTGGTGTGTCCGCTGTGCCGTGCGTGTGATCATTGCTTGTACAGCCCTCTCGCAGTGTCCTGAGCAAGTATGGTGGGTCTGACACACCGGTGTCAATGTGTTCTTTTTTCCATTTCCAGGAGTGTATTAGCCAGAGGACCACCTTCTGGAGTCCTAGTGTTTGAAAGAGTTTTTATTTTTGTGGCTGTTCTTCCAAAAATGGTTCAAATGGCTCGGAGCACTATGGGACTCAACTGCTGTGGTCATAAGTCCCCTAGAACTTAGAACTACTTAAACGTAACTAACCTAAGGACATCACACACATCCATGCCCGAGGCAGGATTCGAACCTGCGACCGTAGCGGTCGTGCGGTTCCAGACTGTAGCGCCTTTAACCGCTCGGCCACTTCGGCCGGCGCTGTTCTTCCTTCGACGCAGACGCGTACGAGAACCAGTACGTCGACGCACTAGACAAGTACATACCGTGATATTGCAAATTGCTTCGGCTTATTAGGGCTATAAAGCTGAACAGCTGTGATCACGTTAGTTTATTTCCACTGAGGTTCCACACCACCGTAGATCATCTTTGAAAGTAGTGTCTTCTAATTTTTGAGACATAGATGATGTTAGTCATTTCGCGTTATTGATATTAGAACGCGCAGTCATAATAAGGGGCACAGGTGGGCAACTGATTAGTAATTTTACTTAGGAAATGTAAACTTTGTAATATAGGGTAAACCTTGGTAAGTTCGTGGCATTGCTTATTTCGTGATACTTTGTGCATTCCTCTTCACGGATTTATCAACTACGCTAGAAGAGCAGTCGCTGACCCACAGATAGCAGCACATGTCCCCTACCTGGAGCGGCATTTCACGTTGCGCTTCCAGCGGCCTTGGCAGCACAGAGAGTTGTTTTCTTCCGTTGGGGGTAGTTGTCTTTCGCATTCGCGCTGCAGAATCCCAAGTGTTTTCAAATTTCTGATTACTCCTTACATTAACAATGAAAATTTTTTTGATTTTGCGCAGTTGTTTATGTGAAATAAATACATTTTTCTGGTTAAGGTTTGTGTTTTTGCGTTCGTTAGTTTAGACGTAATAGCCTTAGCTGCGCTAGTAAAAATATTTGCATTTTAACTGCCATATTGCCGCCACCCTAGACAGTCTTCGGAAATACTGGCTAATAAACGTATTTAAAAGCGGATTTTTAATTATTTGTAGTAGCATGCCCGTGGTATAGATAGAGCACTTCATTTTAAACCAGATAATATATTAAATTTACATATCACGAATTAACCAAGCTATCACACACTTAACCAGATTTTTCTTCTGCATGTTAAATGCCTCCAAAATATCGCAAATATGCCAACCAAAATATTTCTACAGCAGCAAGGTTGGTAAAAGAGGAGAAGTACTCAATTTAGAAGGCATCAAAGCAATGTGACGTGCCATGGTCTACCCTGAAAGACTTTCTTAGCAGGATTGAAGGTGAATGTGTAGGCCTACCTAAATTAGGGAAACCGTTTGCTTAACCTTTACAAATGGAACAAAGAATATGCAATGACATACTTCCCATGCAGGAATTAGGAGTCGGATTGACTGTAATTCAGATTCGAAAACTTGCATATAAGCTAGCTACAGTAACAGGCAGGAAACATCCCTTCAATGAAAAAGAACAAGCTGCAGGGGACTGGTGGTGGAAAGATTTTAAAACACGTTATGGGCTTACCTTAACAGTGCCTGAAAATATAGCTGCTTATAGGTCTGCAATAGGAAATAGGCCAATAATTACCAACTTTTATCAAAAATTAGAAGCATTAGTCACAGATATAGATCATCCAGATCTATTATGGAATTGCAATGATATAGAGCTCTCAGCGGAACGTTTGCTGATCGAGGTGAAAATCACTCTTTGATTGCCTGTCTCAATGCTAGTGTTCACTGGATACCACGTACGGTGATATTTAAGGGTGTTCGAATGTCAGAAGATCTTCTGAAAGACGTAATTCCTGGCACCATTGTGAAACTATCACCAAAAGGGTGGATAAATGGAGAACTTTTTCTGGAATGGCTCAATCATTTCATACAATCTATACCTCCTGCAAGACCTATAATTTTAGTAATGGATTCCCAAAGATCCCACATTTCAAAGGTGGTTATTGACCTGGCCAAGAAGAACCAGATCTTTATTCTGACGTTTCCTTCTCAAACCACTCATATTCTGCAACCATTGAATGTAGGGGTATATAGGCAACTTAAAAGATCATGGGGAAAATCTTTAAATAGCTTCATGGTCAAGAATCCAGGTCTCAGACCCAACAGATCTAATTTCCACAAATTGTTCAAACCTGCTTACTATTGTGTGGTGTCACTGCCAGACACCACACTTGCTAGGTGGTAGCTTAAATCGGCCGCGGTCCATTAGTACATGTCGGACCCGCGTGTCGCCACTGTCAGGATCGCAGATCGAGCGCCCCCACACGGCAGGTCTCGAGAGACGTACTAGCACTCGCCCCAGTTGTACGACGACGTTGCTAGCGACTATACTGACGAAGCCTTTGCTCTCATTTGCCGAGAGACAGTTAGAATAGCCTTCAGCTAAGTTAATGGCTACGACTTAGCAAGGCGCCAATTGTATCAGTGCATGTATCTTACGAGTCTCATTTGTATAGTCAAGAGAGATGTATCACAAGGATTGATTAAAAGTTAAGTATATTCCAAAGATACGTATTTTCTTTATAGTATTCAATACGTATCCTGTTCCAGACTTGACGCCAGTCGGCGTGTGTGTACGCTTGCCTTTCGGCTTCCTCCTCAGTGTGGCGTGACTAGCTTGTTACGCCACAACATATTGTGCTCTCAGGCCTGAGACCATCACATCAGCTTTTAGGAATACTGGGATATATCCATTTAATCCTGCCGCTGTGACTGATGAGCCAATAGCAACATCAAAGTTGACAGATAAACCTGCAGAAGACAATCTGCAACCAGCATTAGATGATTCAGAAAGTCTTTTAGAGGTGAATGAACTTCTTGCTTTGTTTGTCTTAACAGATGATGGGAACAAACGCAAGCGGAGGAGAAAGATAGCAAGGCAAAATGTCTGATTCCAATTCAAGAAGCAGCTCCCAAAAGAACCAGAGGTAGACCTGTGGATTTTCTAAAAACTATCTCACGTCCTTCATTAACAGAGTTGACAGATGTTCCTTTGAGTTGTTGTTTATTTATTTTAATGAAATTTATTGATTTATAGCTAGGCCACGAAAGGACGATACAGTAAATCCACAACCCAGCACTTCTGGAGTGACAAAGAAGAGGACGAAGGAGGATTCTGTGGCCACAATTATTTAGAAGACGTGAGGAAAAAATCAGGGGCAGTATGGATTCAGTGTAGTTTTTGTTTAATATGATACCATTCGAAGTGTCAACATACTTTTGAAGTGAGTGAGGAAGTTTTTATGTGCAACTAGTGTTCAAATGGTTCAAATGGCTCTGAGCACTATGGGACTCAACTGCTGAGGTCATTAGTCCCCTAGAACTCAGAACTACTTAAACCTAACTAACCTAAGGACATCACACACATCCATGCCCGAGGCAGGATTCGAACCTGCGACCGTAGCGGTCTTGCGGTTCCAGACTGCAGCGCCTTTAACCGCACGGCCACTTCGGCCGGCTGCAACAAGTGTCAAAACCTTTCTGATGAAGACTAAAATAAGGCTTTCATTTAACCAGTAAATTCAATTCAGCGTTTTTGCTCATTACTTCGTCAGTACTTTATCATTATTATCATAAATAAGCCTCAATGTCGTAAAATGTCAAAATAAAATCTTTTATAGAAATACAATGCTTTCATTATTTAATTAATGCATTATCACGAAATTACCCAAGTAATGTCACGAATTTACCAAGGGGTATAAAGAAAAATAAATTCTTAGCTGATGAAATCAGAAGGGAGAGAATGTACAATCAACTAATCGTAACATTCAGCATATTTAGTAATGCATTTAAGAACAGGCTTACATATGTAATTTAGCAGGCTAGCAAAATATTTTTTATGTACTTTCAATTAACTTAATACAGAAATCCTCTCAAAATTACCAAGGTTTACCCTAAGGTTTTTTTTAAATCTAAAATAAATATATAAGCAGGAATAACGTTTATCATTTAGTAGGATTAGATGCTTCATCATTCATTTATGTTTAGCTTGTAATTTATAGAATTAAGAGATCCTAAGATCGGCTTCAGGGGGTACTCAGATAGGGCCATATCTTCATTTTAACGTTTATTACCCTCCGTTATGCACATTCATTTTGCACCCGCCTGGAGTAGCATCTTGGAACTTTACTGGACCATTCATTTTGCCAGCACGTCTAACTGGCGAGACGTTCTTACAATTCCTTCAAGAAGAAATTCCCCGCTTGCTCGAAGATGTTCCACTTGCCATGCGATTGCAAATATACGAGGGTTGGAACTTTAATAGTGGCAACTATTTATTTACAGCTCGTACAAAATAGATACGTGTTTCAAAGTTTTACTGGCCTTCAGAGTAGTTACCAGCATAGTGTATAGCCCGCTGCCAACGATGTGGAAGTTGAAGGATACTCTTAGCAGTGCCAGTTGTGTTGACAGTTCGAGCGGCGCGGTCTACTGCCCGACGAATTTGTAGCATTTCTGAAGCGAATGCCGTGAAGTGTCTTCTTCAGTTTAGAAATCGAGTTGAACTCACGAGGGCTTAAGTCAGGGAAGTGCGGTATGCGGTATAGCACTTAGCAGCCCCATCAGTCAAACAAATCAGTAACAGCTTGCACTGTAGGTGCTTGAGCATTGTCCTGCAAAATGATGGTCATGTCCTGCAGAAAGTGTCATTACTATTGTCTCTAGGCTGGTAGCAGGTTGTGTTCCAAAAATGAACAGCATACAGACAGAAGAGACATTTTCTGCAGGACCTGACCATCATTTTCCAGGACAGTGGTTAAGCACGTACAGTGCAAGCTGTTACTGATTTGTTTGACTGATGGGGCTGCTAAATGCTTTACCACCTACTGCACTCCCCTGACTTAAGTCCTCGTACGTTCAAATCGATTTCTAAGCTAAAGGAAATATTTCACGGCATTCCCTTCAGAACTGTTAGAAATTCTTCGGGCAATAGACCGCCCCGCTCGAACTGACAACTGGTACTGCTAAGAGTATCTATCCTTCGACCTCCAAATCACTGGAAACGGGTTATACACAATGCTGGTGACTACTCTGAAAGTCAGTAAAACTTTGGAACACGTATCTATTTTGTACGAGCTGCAAATAAATAGTTGCCACTATTAAAGTTTCAACCCTCGTAATTTTCAACATGACGCCGTGCCTCCGCATTTCACCAACGCCGTTACTACACATTTAAATGAATATTTTCCCCAGAAATCGACTGGTCGTGGTGCTACACCTCTGTGGCCACACAGATCTCCCGATTTAACACCACTGGATTTTTGTGTATGGGGATGGATGAAATACATAGTTTATGAAAAATGTTCAAATGTGTGTGAAATCTTACGGGACTTAATTGCTACGGTCATTATTCCCTCAGCTTATACACTGCTTAACCTAAATTATCCTAAGGACAAACACACACACCCATGCCAGAGGGAGGACTCGAACCTCTGCCGGGACCAGCCGTACAGTCCATGACTGCAGCGCATAGTTTATGAAGACAAAGTCAACACAAGTGAGGCAATAGACGTAATTAAGAACGACCCTTTGAAACTGAAACGAGCAACAAAATCTATTCATATTCGTGCAGGTAAATGCATTGAATTCGGTGGTGACATTTTTGAACATTTATTGCGAATGTATTGTGAATTTGTATGTACAGTGTACAACTTCATAACACTGGGCTTTGTTTCTTCCGGTTTAACGTGAATTCACGTGTGCTATGGTGTTAATAAAAGCAGATTATCTGACACATTCAAACAGTTTCACTTAATAATTAAATTCTCCACAGTTAAATTCTCTACAATTTACGTTGAAAACTTTGTGCAATTGCCTTGCATTTAAAAACAAATTGGGCCAAGTATTTAATAAATTAAAAATTGTACGAACTAACTTCTTTGCTTCTCAGGATGTTCTGGAAAACTGCTGCAGATACACGTCTGGGACATGTTTTATTAGAATCAGCAGACCAATAACAACAAAACAAATGGAAATCGTGCTTTACTTTAAACTCGTACAGTCTAGCGAAATTGCTGAATTTCAGGCAAAATCTTTTATTAGCAGTAGCTCCGAAACTAAACATTTGCGGACCTATGTTTATATGAACTTTTTTCTTTAGTTTTGCTTGTAGAATAACATATTAAAGTATTTGAATATCTTCGAGAATCACCCTATAGATACGTAGGATAGCCCACATTTGCACACAAACAAATCGAGAACCCACATTTGCACACAAACAAATCGAGAACTCGTCATGGACATGTCGAAACACAGCAGGCAGCTACGTTCTGTCAGTGTCTCGCGTCGAACCATCTTCCTTTGCTTATTCGATGCAACCGACTGGCACACAGACTCATTGTTGTTGATAATTCTTCCGGGTTATATGGCCGTGGTCCATGGAATACTTCTATTCCTAACGTTTTGTCCACCGTAGTATTGTTGATAATTCTTCTGGGTTATATGACCATGGACCACGGCCATATAACCCGGAAGAATTATCAACCACAGTACCATCCGGTCGTGAAAGCCTTCATTGTACACAGACTTATTCCCATGACTTACATCTGCCATAGAGAGTCAAATGATTCTCTGGCACCAGTTCTCCACCACCTGTATCTCTCCGAAGTGACCAGTGTGCGGTTTTGATAGGATAACTAATAGCTCTTTCGGTTATCCTGTAGTCGATATTTGTCTTTTCGATTACCACTTTCCTTGCCATCGCCGGTATAGAATTTCGTGAGATAGGCTCATAACGGGGAAGCATCTAGGCTGGTATAGAGTGGACTGGAGATATCAGTTGGTGATGCCTGCCCAGAAGCATTCTGAGGAAGCATGCACGTGGGTACACAGGAGGTCATGCTAGGAGCGAGCGGGCCGGGCTCACCTGCTGTGGAGGCGGAGCGCAGAGCGGCAGCCGCGGGCGCCACGGCAGTGCGTGGTGCGCCGCCTGTCCACGCGTGAAATAGCCCGGCCGCGGCAATAAACACGGCCGCCTCCTCTCTGCCCCCACCCACCGCCCAGCAGCGCGGTACGGGCAAAGGCAAACACTGGCGGTGGCTGCCGCCCCCTGCCACCCACACAACAAACAGCTCTCTCTCCCTCTCTGCCCGCCTCAGCGCAACACTCCGCACGGAGATTCCTCCCTAATAGATTTCGCTGACGAGCGATTGCTTCGCATCACTCGAGCCGGCACTCAGTTCCAAATCGGTCCGAAACGAAAAATGTAACATGTTTATCAACACATAAATGTTCGCGTGGACACACTGCCACGCGAGGCGAGCATCGATGGTTTACGTCCTGTTTCTGGAGGAAATGGCGTTGTATACTCGAGTAGCTACCTTGCGGTGGTTGATGTAGTATTTTCTTGGTATCGCTTCGATACCTTCCTTTCTCTGTTCCATTCGAGGATGGTTAATGGGAAAAACGACTTTCGATAAACCTCCATATCAGCATTAATGTCTCTGATTTCCTCGTCGTGCTCATTTGACGAGCGGTATATTGCAAGATCTAAAACACTACCCGACACTTCCTCTCGGAAATTTAACTGCAAACAATTCCGTCATGCATAATATCTAATGTAGCGGCTCTCACTGGAGTTTGTTGAACATACTTTTAAGGGGGGGTAGGACGTCAAACGGGCCGACTTGGAGCAGGAAAGGCACCACAGGACATTTTAATTTCCACTGTCTATACTTTTAGAAGTAAATTCATAAAACTTTGTCAGCATGACCAGGAAGGATTCAGGAGTCACGCTCGTAGCACCGGAAGTTCAGAAACATAAAAAAATAATTTTTTTACATGTAAAATTTCATCATTTTTTCACTAACTATTGGCGGCATTTGTTGCTATAGGTACACTTTTCTTCATAAGTAAGAGAGACTGTTCGATGAATTTTGCACAGCATACAAACCATACTTACAGGTGTCTGAAACTGTAGAATCTATTTAATTTGTGAAAAAATGAATGAGCTGTTACGTTTTAAACTTTATGTTTAGAAAAAAATCAAATTTTGTAGTTAATTATCCCATTTTTTACCACAGTTTTTAATAGATTTGGAAAATTCTAGAGATTCATACACCTGCAAGTATGGTTTGCATGCTGTGCAAAATTCATCAAAGAATCTCTCTTACTTGTGAAGAAAAATGTACCTATAGCAACAAATGCAGCCAACAGTAAGTGAAAAAATGATGAAATTTCATATCTAAAAAAAAATTTATTTTGTTATGTTTTTGCACTTCCACTGCTATGAGTTTGAATCCTGAAACCTTCCTGGTCATGCTGACAAAGTTTTATGAATTTATTTGTAAAAGTATAGACAGTAGAAAATAAAATGTCCTATGGTGCCTCTCCTGCTCCAAGTCGGCCCGTTTGACGTCCTACCCCCCCTTAATGTTCTCGCGCTTAACAGACAATCATCATCATCATGTTCTACAGTTTTCAGCCCCTAGCAGGTTCTGATTAGAGCATAAGTATGCCAGGCTCTACAAGTCCTCCTGCCATTTTTCTGTCTCCACCCCGTCTCACTCTTCTCTTCTCTTCTTTACATATTCCTTCACTCCAACGATCCATCTCTCGCAGTTTTCCTCTTGGTCTCTGGTCATGGGCCTGACTCGGTATCCTACCAACTCTCGTTCTTTTGACATACCCATATAATCTTAATCTTGTCTTTCCTATAGTCTCTTGCATGGGCATTTATTTCAATATTTCCGACACTGTCGCATTCCTTACTCTGTCTGTTCTGGTAGCTACTGTTCTGATGTTTTGAAATTTCATATGGAAAGCATGTAACCGGATTACCCTATTCTTCATTACCCACATTACTGATGCATACGTGATTATTAGAGCATAATATACTCGGTATAACATTTCCTTGCACTTTGATGGCACATACCGTCCAGATCAGGCTTCTTACACTCTGAAACCATTGGCTTGTCCCTCTCTTTCACTATTGTCATTATCACTCTTCCCTCTTCTGTTATGCTCCCTACATAGTTCAAACTTTCCACTTTTTGTAGTACTTTCCCTTTAATACATACAAACGTTGCCACTCTATTCTCATTCCTTGCTGTCACCATCACTTCCCACTTCTTCGCATTACTTGTTTATCAAACGATACTTCGAAGGTATCCGCTGCTCTTTGCTGAATCTTTTCTGTCTCAACTTTTAATCCTACCTGATGACGCACACTAATCTGGCAAGAGAGTAATTTTTATATCACTGCTTTGTGAACGAAATACATTTTCTTTTCTTCCACTGGTTGTCGACCTGTCATCCACTTTTCGTACCATAATCTCTACTTAAGTTTTTATTTATTTAACCTGATGTGATTACGGCCATCGGGCTCTCTCTTACACAGGAACAAGGTTTCACACAGTAACTTTTGTACATTATAGTTATTTACGAGATAATAATTTTAATATGATTAAATAATATTAATATTATTTGAGTGTCTCAAAAGACAATTTGAGTAAACAATACTGACTATGACCTGACGCGATTCCCGAACAATCGAACAGTATACAATAGAGAGTCGCGCTAGTGCCGTATATGCGATCCCCTTTACAGGTGAACTACACTCCCCTAAAATCGTCACAGTACACCGAGGTCGACCATTCACCTTCCCTACTACAGTCCTTACGTGCTCATCCAAATTATTATTGCTGTGAAATGTTAGGTCAGGATATTTAATCGAGACGACTGTGTCAAACAGCAGGCTGCTTGTACCGTAGCCGAATATTATAGGCTTGTTTTTCCTACATACTTATGTTAACTTACAATTTTTTTACATTTGGAGCAAGCTGCATCACACAGAGTAGAAGTTTTGTCTAAGTCATCTTGTACCTTCCTCCAAATCACTCAATGGCGACACCTTCTCAACGACACCTTCCCACACAGCACAGCATCATCAGCAAACAGCCACAGACAGCTGCTTACCTGTCCGGCAGATCATGCATGTGTACATAAAACAGCAGTAGTCGTGTCACACTGCCCTGGGCCACTCCTGACGATATCCTTGTCTCTGATGAATACTCGCCGTCGAGGACAACATAATGGGTTCTGATACTTCAGAAGTATTCGAGCCACTCACATACCTGGCAATATATTCCATGTGTTCGTACCTTCGATTACAGTGGGCATTGTGACAAGGTGTCATATGCTTCGCGGAAATCTAGGAATAGTTGGATAGGTGGATAGAGTGCATTGGAGGCGTGTTCGAGTATTAAACGTAGGTTTTAACTCGAGGAGGGAATTTCTGAGATTCTATGTCTGCGGAACAGCATCGTATGGTTGCCAGACATGAACTGTGAGAAAATCAGAACAGAAGAGAATCGAGTCCTCTGAGACGTGGTGCTACAGAATAATGTCGAAAATTAGGTGAACGGTTAAGGTAAGGAATGAGGACATTCTCCGAAGAATCGGCGAGGAAAGGAGTATATGGAAAATACTGGCAAGAAGAAGTGACATGACAGTAAGACCTCTGTAAAGGCATCAGGGAATAAGATACATGGTACTAGAGAGAGCTTCCGGGTAAAAACTGTAGAGGGAGACAGAGATTGGAATACACGCAGCCAATAATCGATGACGTAGGGTGCAAGTGCTATTGTGCTGTGAGATGAAGAGGTTGGCACAGGACGGGAATTAGTTGTGGGACACATCAAACCAGTCAGAAGTCTGTTGAGTCAAAAGAAAAAAAAAAAGGAAAAACCCTCTTGCTCTTCATCCATGGTTCGCAGGATCCCATGCGAGAAAAAGGCGAGTGTTTCGCAAAAACGACGTTTCCTAAACCCTTGTTTATTTGTGGACATAAGCTTTCCTCCTCAAAAAAATAAATTACACTCAAACTGAGAATTTGTTCAAGGATTCTGCAACATACCGGTCTTAAGGATGTTGTATTGCACTGTAATGTTTTGGCCCAGTTCTTTTACCTTTCTTATTTACAGGAGTCGCTTGGGACTTTACGTATGTCGAGAGATGCGCGATAAATGCAGGCTATGTAAGTCACTAATGCTGTAGAGTTTGTGAAGAGTAATAATAATAATAATAATAATAATAATAATAATAATAATAAAGGCAATGTAACTAATGATAGTGGTAGATATTAGAATAATTCATGTTATTGTTGTATCTTCCCCTAAATTCTATTCAGTACTTCCTCATTGGATATGTGACCTGCCCATCTAATCTTCAGAATTCTTCCTTAGCACCACATTTCAAAAGCTTCTATTCCCTTCTTGTCTAAACTCTTTATCGTCCATGTTTCACTTCCATACATGGCTACACATCATGCAAATACTTTCTGAAAGGAGTTCCTGACAGTTAAGTCTATACTCGATGTTAAAAAATTTCTCTTCTTCCGAAACGCTCATCTTGTTATTGCCAGAATACATTTTATATCCTCCCTTCTTCGACCATCATCAGTTGTTTTGCTTCTCAAATAGCAAAACTCATTTACTACTTTAATTGTGTCATTCTACCATATCTAATTCCCTCAGCATCACCCGATTTGATTCGATTACATTCCATTATCCACGTACCCGTGGTCTAGGGGTAGCGTCTTTGATTCATAATAAAAACGTCTTCGGTCCCGGTTTCGATCCCCGCCACTGCCTAAGTTTTGATAAATAATCAGCATTGGCGGCCGAAGACTTCCGGCATAAGAAGTCAGCCTCATTCAGCCAACGGCCTTGTCAAAGAGGGCGGATGATGTTCAGGGCACTCTCTTGTCCTAGGGGTGGGAAATTGCCCCTAAAGGCGGAAGAATCAGCAATGATCAACGACATGAGGATGCAGAAGGCAATGGAAACCACTGCATTAAAGACACGTAACGTGTATCCACAGGACATGTGGCCTGTAATTGAAGAAGTGTCATGTTGATCTCTCTATTGGCAAAAGATTCCGGAATAGTCCCCCATTCGGATCTCCGGGAGGGGACTGCCAAGGGGGAGGTTACCATGAGAAAAAGATTGAATAATCAACGAAAGGATAACGTTCTACGAGTCTGGGCGTGGAATGTCAGAAGCTTGAACGTGGTAGGGAAACTAGAAAATCTGAAAAGGGAAATGAAAAGGCTCAATCTAGATATAGTAGGGGTCAGTGAAGTGAAGTTGAAGGAAGACAAGGATTTCTGGTCAGATGAGTATCGGGTAATATCAACAGCAGCAGAAAATGGTATAACAGGTGTAGGATTCGTTATGAATAGGAAGGTAGGGCAGAGGGTGTGTTACTGTGAACAGTTCAATGACCGGGTTGTTCTAATCAGTATCGACAGCAGACCAACACCGACAACGATAGTTCAGGTATACATGCCGACGTCGCAAGCTGAAGATGAACAGATAGAGAAAGTGTATGAGGATATTGAAAGGGTAATGCAGAATGTAAAGGGGGACGAAAGTCTAATAGTCATGGGCGACTGGAATGCAGTTGTAGGGAAAGGAGTAGAAGAAAAGGTTACAGGAGAATATGGGCTTGGGACAAGGAATGAAAGAGGAGAAAGACTAATTGAGTTCTGTAACAAGTTTCAGCTAGTAATAGCGAATACCCTGTTCAAGAATCACAAGAGGAGGAGGTATACTTTGAAAAAGCCGGGAGATACGGGAAGATTTCAATTAGATTACATCATGGTCAGACAGATATTCCGAAATCAGATACTGGATTATAAGGCGTACCCAGCAGCAGATATAGACTCAGATCACAATATAGTAGTGATGAAGAGTAGGCTGAAGTTCAAGACATTAGTCAGGAAGAACCAATACGCAAAGAAGTGGGATATGGAAGTACTAAGGAATGACGAGATACGTTTGAAGTTCTCTAACGCTATAGATACAGCAATAAGGAATAGCGCAGTAGGCAGTACAGTTGAAGAGGAATGGATTTCTCTAAAAAGGGCTACCAGAGAAGTTGGGAAGGAAAACATAGGTACAAAGAAGGTAGCTGCAAAGAAACCATGGGTAACAGAAGAAATACTTCAGTTGATTGATGAAAGGCGGAAGTACAAACATGTTCCGGGAAAATCAGGAATACAGAAGTACAAGTCGCTGAGGAATGAAATAAATAGGAAGTGCAGGGAAGCTAAGAAGAAATGGCTGCAGGAAAAATGTGAAGACATCGAAAAAGATATGATTGTCGGAAGGACAGACTCAGCATACAGGGAAGTCAAAACAACGGTGGTAACATTAAGAGTGCAACGGGAATTCCACTGTTAAATGCTGGGGAGAGAGCAGATAGGTGGAAAGAATACATTGAAAGCCTCTATGAGGGTGAAGATTTGTCTGATGTAATAGAAGAAGAAACAGGAGTCGATTTAGAAGAGATAGGGGATCCAGTATTAGAATCGGAATTTAAAAGAGCTTTGGAGGACTTACGGTCAAATAAGGCAGAAGGGATAGATAACATTCCATCAGAATTTCTAAAATCATTGGGGGAAGTGGCAACAAAACGACTATTCACGTTGGTGTGTAGAATATATGAGTCTGGCGACATACCATCTGACTTTCGGAAAAGCATCATCCACACAATTCCGAAGACGGCAAGAGCTGACAAGTGCGAGAATTATCGCACAATCAGCGTAACAGCTCATGCATCGAAGCTGCTTACATGAATAATATACAGAAGAATGGAAAAGAAAATTGAGAATGCGCTAGGTGACGATCAGTTTGGCTTTAGGAAACGTAAAGGGACGAGAGAGGCAATTCTGACGTTACGGCTAATAATGGAAGCAAGGCTAAAGGAAAATAAAGACACTTTCATAGGATTTGTCGACCTGGAAAAAGCGTTCGACAATATAAAATGGTGCAAGCTGTTCGAGATTCTGAAAAAGTAGGGGTAAGCCCCTACTCTTCAATCTGTACATCGAGGAAGCAATGATGGAAATAAAAGAAAGGTTCAGGAGTGGAATTAAAATACAAGGTGAAAGGATATCAATGATACGATTCGCTGATGACATTGCTATCCTGAGTGAAAGTGAAGAAGAATTAAATGATCTGATGAACGGAATGAACAGTCTAATGAGTACACAGTATTGTTTGAGAGTAAATCGGAGAAAGACGAAGGTAATGAGAAGTAGTAGAAATGAGAACAGCGAGAAACTTAACATCAGGATTGATGGTCACGAAGTCAATGAAGTTAAGGAATTCTGCTACCTAGGCGGTAAAATAACCAATGACGGACGGAGCAAGGAGGACATCAAAAGCAGACTGGCTATGGCAAAAAAGGCATTTCTGTCCAAGAGAAGTCTACAAATATCAAATACCGGCCTTAATTTGAGGAAGAAATTTCTGAGGATGTACGTCTGGAGTACAGCATTGTATGGTAGTGAAACATGGACTGTGGGAAAACCGGAACAGAAGAGAACCGAAGCATTTGAGATGTGGTGCTATAGACGAATGTTGAAAATTAGGTGGACTGATAAGGTAAGGAATGAGGAGGTTCTACGCAGAATCGGAGAGGAAAGGAATATGTGGAAAACACTGATAAGGAGAAGGGACAGGATGATAGGACATCTGCTAAGACATGAGGGAATGACTTCCATGGTACTAGAGGGAGCTGTAGAGGGCAAAAACTGTAGAGGAAGGCAGAGATTGGAATACGTCAAGCAAATAATTGAGGACGTAGGTTGCAAATGCTACTCTGAGATGAAGAGGTTAGCACAGGAAAGGAATTCGTGGCGGGCCGCATCAAACCAGTCAGTAGACTGATGACCAAAAAAAAAAAAAAAAAAAAATCCTCGTTTTGCTTTTGTTGATGTTCCTCTTATATCCTCCTTTCAAGACACTGTCCATTCCATGTAACTGCTCTTCCAGGTCCTTTGCTTTCTCTGACAGATCGCCACATTTTGTACCGTGATTCGTCACACTACACAACGTTTTTCTACAGTTCAATCGTCCAATGTTTACGTTCCTTACACCAAGCTAGGCGTCGTTTAGCATTTAACAGCGTTATGTGTGGTTTATGAGGAGCCGCTCGACCCTGAAATCAAGTTATCTCACCTTCCGCCGATTTGCCATAATACGGGTGATCAAAAAGTCAGTATAAATTCGAAAACTTGATAAACCACGGAATAATGTAGATAGAGAGGTACAAATTGACACACATGCTTGGAATGACATGGGGTTTTATTAGAACAAAAAAAAAATTAGTTCATAAAATGTCCGACAGATGGCGCTGGACAGCAAAACGTCAGCGACTGCGCATGACAATCGTGTAGGCACTAGAGTCTGGAACCGCGCGATCGCCACGGTCGCAGGTTCGAATCCTGCCTCGGGCATGGGTGTGTGTGATGTCCTTAGGTTAGTTAGGTTTAAGTAGTTCTAAGTTCTAGGGGACTGATGACCTCAGAAGTTAAGTCCAATAGTGCTCAGAGCCGTTTGAACTATTTGAAAAATCGTGTACAAAAGGAGCTGTAATGAGAGAGAGAATGAGATGCGCCAGCAGTCGCAGCATGTTGACGTTACCTGAAGAGGCGCTTTTAGTAAAGCTGTATTATCAGAATGGGGATTGTGCTAGTTCAGCGTTACGATCCTATAGCCATAGGAAGGGGATTCGAATGGGTAAAGGTCCGTTGACAAATGCAGCTGTGGCGAGAATGATTCCGAAGTTCGAAGCCACGGGTTGTTTAGACGATAGACCCCATAGTGGCCGACCGAGCACAAGGCGTAATGCTCCTGAGACAGTTCAGGAAGAAATGGAGGCTGTAGCGGGTTCGTCTATGCACAGGGGAGTCAGCGCTCGTGCAGTCGCACGTCACACCGGCATTCCATACACTACTGTTTGGTTGGTACTTAGGCGTACCCTCCGATGCTATCCGTACAAAACCCATTGGCATCATGAACTGTTACCTAGCGATTTAGTGAAGCGGAGGGCATTTGCGGTGTGGGCGTTTCAAAAGATGGCGGAAGATGACGATTGTTTGAGTAACGTGTTGTGGACCGACAAAGATTTCACGGCCGAGTGTCTGTCAACAGCCACAACTGCAGAATTTGGGCTACCGAAAATCCTAGAACTGTCTTGGAAACTCCATTGCACAACGAGAAAGTCACGGTATGGGCTGAATTTACGACATCTACCGTTATCGGGCCTTTTTTCTTCGAGGAAATCTGTGATTCTGGTTTTGTAACTGCTACCGTGACGGGTGAGAGGTACGCCGATATGTTACAGAATCGCATCATCCCCAGCCTGGCTGATAAACACCTGCTGGAACGTAAGGTGTTTATGCATGATGGCGCTCGACCCCATATTGCTAGACGCGTGAATGATCTCTTGCGCACATCGTTTGCTGATGATCGTGTGCTCAGCCGCCACTTTCGTCATGCTTGGCCTCCCAGGTCCCCAGACCTCAGTCTGTGCGATTATTGGCTTTGGGGTTAACTGAATTCGCAAGTGTATCGTGATCGACTGACATCTCTAGAGATACTGAAAGACAACATCGGACGCCAATGCCTCACCATAACTCCGGACATGCTTTACAGTGCTGTTGACAACATTATTCCTCGACTACAGCTATTGTTGAGGAATGATGGTGGACATATTGAGCATTTCCTGTAAAGAACATCATCTTTGCTTTCTCTTACTTTGTTATGCTAGTTATTCCTATTCTGATCACATGAAGCGCCATCTGTAGGACATTTCTTGAACTTTTTGTATTTTTTTTTTTTTTGGTTCTAATAAAACCCCATGTCATTCCAAGCATGTGTGTCAATTTCTACCTCTCTAACTACATTATTCCGTGATTTATTCAGTTTTCAAATTTATACTGACTTTTTGATCACCCGGTACTTGCAGTGGATCCTGATACGGTTCAAATTCCTGTGTGATGGTCTGGATAGATGTCTGCCTATTACACATTACGAATCTCTTCAACTGTCGGCGGTCTCTGTCAGTCAACAGGCGAGGTCGGCCTGTACGCTTTTGTGCTGTACGTGTCATTTCACGTTTCCACTTCACCATCACATCGAAAACAGTGGACCTAGGCTATGTTTGTGGAAACCTCGCGTACAGACGTATGACACAAATGACACCCAATCACCTGACCACGTTCAGAGTCTGTGTGTTCCGCGGAGCGCCCCTTTCTGCTCTCTCACAATGTCTGATGACTATTGAGATCACTGATGTGGAATACCTGGCTGTAAGTGGCAGCATAATGCACCTAATACGAAAAACGTGTTTTTTAGGGGTGTCCGGATACCTTTGATATCATAATCTTCCTTCTTCGTCTTCTTGTTGCTGAAGAACACTACCTCCGTCTGCTTGGAGTGAGTTGTACCAATCGTGGTATACAGGAGGCATCCATTTTAAGCTTTAGAGAATGTCTCTGAGCTTGTCTTCTTTAATAGGAGGAGGCCCAGAATATTTCGGTTTAAGCTCTGCCTGGAAATAACTGCTTGCAGGTCTTCCATGTTTTGATAAGGCAACAGATTCTAGGCAACCATTGTATGTATCAATTAACATTAATGTTGAGGTGGGACTTTGTAGCTCGGCAGAAAATACGAGTCGAACACAACTTCTAATACTGAATTTGCTTTTAACACTTGATGCCTGTGGTTGGTGGAACAACTGTTTCAGTACTGACAAGCTGTAGAAACATTCTTGAGTCATACGATATACCTTGAATGGCTTCTTTCGCTGGGATATTCTTAGAACTTCTTCCCAATAATAAGCTGCATACACACTTGAGCAAAGTCTCTGTCACTAGGTAGCATGCTATGTCCACACTGAGGAAAGGTGTGGTCGATGCATCTGAAACGACCAGACTTGAACAGGTATAGCCAAAACGCCACTACAGTATGATTCTTGTTTCGTCCACCACAGTTGTCGGAAAACTCAATCAACTTTTCATTTTTGACGTCATTCTTTTCAAAGTACATATTTAAACAGTTTGCTTTTTCGTCTGGTCCCCTTTTAGCTCTTGCTTCATCCCAGAGAAAAAAAAAATATCCTTGGCTATCTGCACAAGAATGGACACTAAAATTGTAGCACCATTTTTCATGCTTATAAAACATTGGCCCAATCCTCTGTTTAGGCGTGGATAGTGTCTGTGGGAAATCGAACGTAATTAGAGGAACATTTTTTCCTTGTTTTGCTACTTTCATTTCTTCACGTATTGCAGATTCCCAAGTTCTGCTTTTCGATGGCAAATCTCCTGCTTCACTCGCAATGAATGTATTTCAGTTTCGTTTTTAAATTTCTCAGCTTGCTTGATCGCTACATAAATTCAATCACACTGATGAGAGGTGTCAATTTTAGGGCTCTTAAAACTTATATTGAATTCCTCGGTAAATATTCGTCGAAATTTGTGTATAGAAACAGAACTTTTGCTTGCTGAGTGACATTCCTCGACGTACAGCAGAGTCCCGCTAATCCGAATCCCGGTAATCCGATAGTTCGGTTAAGCGGAACATCAAAAATGCTAGTCTAAGTATGGAAAACTGTGCGGCAAACTGCTGTACATACACAATATTTTAATTTACACAATACAGTAAACATGTATCAGAAAAAAACTGGTAAGAAAACATTACGATTAAACAATCATAACAATTAAAGAAAAGCTGTCAAACTTACTAAAATACAGCGGACATTTAACCCTACTTCTTAGATGACAA
Source organism: Schistocerca nitens (assembly GCF_023898315.1). Classification (NCBI taxonomy): domain Eukaryota; kingdom Metazoa; phylum Arthropoda; class Insecta; order Orthoptera; family Acrididae; genus Schistocerca; species Schistocerca nitens. The sequence goes on from NC_064618.1 coordinate 103,758,595, forward strand.
AAACTCAGTCATTGTTTCTTTGGCATAATGAAGACAGTCTGTTATATGACGCATAGTTGCGCCATCGTCTCATAAACGTCAAATCAGCAGGTGTAGCAGTGGGGTGTTGCTCCAAATAACGTGACGCGAGGTCAAGGGCTTGTGCTGCGTCACTGTTTGGCACCAGCTCTCCTTTGTCGCTTTCAGGCTCATTGTCACTTCCGTCACAGCAGTCCACTTCTTCCTTGTCTTGTGTCGCAGCAGCAACGAAATCAGCATCAGTAAGCTTCACCACACATGCCCCATTCGCTGCCATCCACTCATCTACGTCTCCTTCACTAGCTTCTTAACATCCAGGGATTGTCTGTATCATTTGCAGTAGGTTTTCGTCTTAATTTTCAACTAGGTTGTCCTGAAATTCAGGGGTGTCCACAGTTTTCTCCACGATTCTCTCAAAGTATTTTCTGAAATGTTCAGCCATGCCTCAGCCACCCAGTGAACAGCATCCTTCACATTCGTCTTTTTTGTTTTCTCCACTAAAGGAATGCTATCATTTTGGATCAGCATTCTTAAAAATTGTTTTCTGTAGATCAGTTTTAATGTCTGCAGTACTCCCTGGTCCATGGGCTGAAGAAATGGTGTAATATTTGGCAGCGAAAACTTCGCCACGATTTCTCCATTGCGTAATTCCTCAGTGCTGTGGTGAGATGGCAAGTTATCAATCAAAAGTATTGCACGGGATACAAATTATTTTCCTTAGAAAACGGAGGGAACAGAGGGAAAAAACTGGCCTTGAAATCATTCTTTGAACAGCTTAACCATTCATCCATTCATGCTCTTTTTCTGGTTGCGATAATGTACGGACGGGGACTTCATGTTGCAGTTTTTGAAAGTTCTGGGTGTAGAAGATTTGTCGATCAGCATTAAAGGCAGCTTGTGATTACCAGCAGTGTTTCTGCACGCTAATAAAGTCACACGATCTTATCACATTTTACAACCAGGGCCATGGTCTTCTGTTTTTGGTGCCAGTCTTTTCGTTGGCAATTCCCTATAATTAAGGCCAGTCTCGTCAGCGTTATAAATTTGTTGGGGAGAATACTTTCCCTCTCTTATCATTTTTTCAAACTCACCCAAGTATTCCTTCGTTGCATCACGGTCTCTCCAGTAATTGTTAGCTGACGGATTCCATGACGTTTTTTGAATCTGTCCAACCAAACCGTAATCGCACTGTAAGACTCATCAACGCTCATTAACTTGTTGAGGTAAACAGCCTTCTCCTGAGCCGGCCGCGGCGGCCGTGCGGTTCTAGCGCTGCAGTCCGGAACCGCGGGGCTGCTACGGTCGCAGGTTCGAATCCTGCCTCGGGCATGGATGTGTTTGATGTCCTTAAGTTAGTTAGGTTTAAGTAGTTGTAAGTTCTAGGGGACTGATGACCTAAGATGTTAAGTCCCATACTGCTCAGAGCCATTTGAACCATTTGAACCTCCTCCTGAACCAGGGCTCCACTCAAAGAAGTTCCCCTTTCTCTTTCCTGCCTAAACCAAAGGAAAATAGCTTCATCCACTTTAACGTACTGGGACTGTTTCAAAGTCTGCCGAAGACGTTGCACAGGACTATTCAAGCTTCACTCGATTCTTCTTCCAATCACAAATGATTGCTTTACTAGCACCCAGTCCGTTGCCAGTTTAGATACATTCTCACCATTGTCTATCCGCTTCAAGGCATTCGGTTTTTCTTTCAGAGTTAACGTTGTATGTTTCCGTTTACTCATGACAAAAATACGTACACCACTACACCTGAACGTATACAATACAACTTTTACACGTGTCAGCTATCGATAACTAACATAACCAAGCGCTTTGCAAGCCAACTGGTAGTTCACAGACAGACTCTACAAAGGTCTCAAAAATGCACAGCAACAAGGGCAGGGAGTGAGAGTGAGCCGTTGTTCCCACACTTCTTCCCATTTGTTACCATGGTGTACCTGCTTATCTGCTTGGTATACTTCATTCCAGCAACTGGTCACCGTAATTGCGGCTAATCCGAACAAATCGGTAATCCGAACAAGGACCGGTCCCAATTAGTTCGGGTTAACGGGACTCTATTGTACTTGTCATAATATAGCTGCATGGAATATTTCATACTTAAGTACTCTCGCGATGAATCTTTTCGAGTGTAGTGACTCCTATACTTTGGAAGTTTGTCAATAAATGCTTTCACATCGTTGATGACATCATTAGAATATTTTCTAGAATGACTGGTATGCCAACCTCTTCCATCAGAAATAGGTGAAACGGCAGCATTTTTCAATCGTTTCACGATATTCTCCACACGCCCTTTTTTTTCTGAAGTCCATGAGGTTAAGAAATGCAATTTTGTAAACAATGACATCCTTTCCGGCAGTTTTTACTGTATATAGGATTTTTGACTGCATCTAGATATCTCCTGTTTAGTATTCTTTCGGATAACAGTATTTGATCGCAAACGACCTTGTAGGTAAGCATTTTGAGTATCATAGCAATTCATTTCCCAGAAATTTCGGAATGTTTTTGTTTAGCTACTTCGTTGATAAGCTACAAACAATTTTTAGGTCATTCGTATTGCGGGCCTATCCTTTTTCTTCAACAACAGTACCCTTTACTCTGTATTTCGTATACTGTTTTACTTCGTTATTGTTTTTCTTCATCTGCTCTTGCACACTGTCACGTTTTAGCCTCTTTCCTCCTTTCAGAATGCTCTGTTGATCGTTAACATTTTTAATGTCTGGTTCATCATTGTCACTACTGCATGTATCCTCGGAGTAATATCTACCTCCAAGAAGCCTCTGAACCTACAAAGAAATCAAAATCATAAGAGTAACATTCTGCACAGTTCTAAGAATAATGAAATGCCTAAAACTATACATCCACACTAGTTTTCATTATATAACATATACATCGATGTCCTTCCACACACCTTCTCTAGAAATAAAATCTTGAAAAAGATAAGCGTGTGGAATAGAGAAACTCCATAATGATAGAACCGTAACTTAATGCAGATTGTTGGTAGAAGGCTAGGTATCAACATAGCTACATTTACAGATACCGTAATACTTCATAGAAAACTAATCTGGATTTCGTACTATGGCACGTAAGTAATGTTAAGGTTAGCCCTTAACATTATTGGCATCACATTGTCAAGTAAATTCATGTACATAATTTTAAGGGACGAAGCTTAACACTGTTTACTTGCAGAAATAAATATTCATATATACCTGATTGTCAACAACCCTAGAGGTGTTTTCTTCTTCAGGAACGTATTCCGGGTCTTTATCAGATCATCTCCTCACTCTTTCAAAACCTAGTGAAACGCTTGTTTTTACACGAAGTTCACTCTCACTAGCACTATGTTTCAGGCACTTACCATTCTTTACTTGCATACGAATCGTAAAAGCTGCCAACAGCGAAAATCTGAAAATTGACAAACTGGTGGCATCTATCGGTTTTTCGTGAAACTTTTTACTAATATGACTGAAACATGACATTTCACAATTAATATCACTGTTTCTCGCAGCCTGTCCCTTACCATTGTTTACTGCCGAGCCCCTCAAATGTAAGGATGTAGAAGCATATATCACTAGGGGTAGGATAAATACAGCCCACAGAAAAGTTGAAGAGACCTTTGGAGAATAGAGATCCATTTCTATGAATATCAAAAGCTGAGATGGAAAACCACTCCTAAGCAAAGAAGAGTAACCAGAAAGGTGGAAGGAATATATAAAGGGTCTGTGCAATGGACATGTTTTTCAGGGCAACAATGAAAGAGGACATAGATGAACATGAGATGGGAGAAACAATGCTGCGTGAAGAATTTGACGGAGCACTGAAAGACCTAACTCAAAACGAGACCCCGGGGGTACACAACATTCCGTTAGAACTACTGATAACCTTGAGACAGTCACTCGTGACAAAACTCTTCCATCTGGTAAGCAAGATGTATGAGATGGACGAAATACTCTCAGTGATACGCCCGCTAAACCCGCTGGGCAGAACAGGTGATTAGGATTGTGGAAAGGGCCAAATAAGGTGTCGGTCAGGTTCACTCAAAAATGTAATTTATTGTAATTTAATAAAACCTTTAAACCAAAACGGCACATAGCCGAACCTTTAGACCAGGGCCGCACAAACACGGAAAACCGCACGCGTGCAAAGCGAGGTACAGCGAGTGCCTGCACGGTACATCGGTTCAACTCGGCATACTTCGCCTCAACTCGGCTTGCTAGGTGAGGCCGACGCTGTGCGCTGCCGAATGCGCTGCCAGACGGCTTAGTCAACATTGGAATACGTAAACGCAAGACAGTTACCGGAATAATGGAAATATCTGCTACAAAAAAAGGGAAAATTGCCGAAAGTCAATTTAAACCGGAATGGGAACTTTCCTACTTTTTGTGCGTTGTGACGATAAAGCCAAATGTCTAATCTGCGGTACACTAATTACGTGTGTCAGAAAATCGTCTATTGAAAGGCACTACAGCAAACTGCATTCAGAAAAGTATAGTGATATAACAGGGGATGCCAGAGAGGAAGAATTACGGAAGTTGCAAACTCTTGCCGAAGAGAATTCTGTATCTACAAACGAGGTTTGTTGCAAGTACTTTAGCATGTATACTTTGGTTAAAGGTCATGCGAAACGAAATAACATTTGTTTAGATTCCTTAGTTTTCGTTTTCGCATAAATTATTTCTAACATATCTTTTTTCTCTACTTTAGGGTGAAGATGATGAGGGGTGTGCGAAAGGACTCTCAGAGCTAGTTACAAAATTGCTCTACGTTTAGCAAGAGCTGGGAGGCCATTTATGGACGGGCCATTAATAAAAAAACATTATTTTGGACGTAGTAGAGACAACGAATCCCACATTAGCTCCCTCGTACAGTAAAATACCACTTTCAAGAATGACAATACATCGGAGAATCAACGACATTGCTGAGAATTTGCATGAACAACTGGCAGGCAAAATTGAAAACTTCCTAGCGTACTCCATCGCACTAGATGAGTTCACGGATATTAACGACACGGCGTGGACGACGACCTACATGTAACGGAAGAGCTCCTGGATATGCTTTCGTTGAAGGAAACTGTTACAGGGGCGGATATTTTAGCAGCTGTTGAAATGGCAGCTGAAGGAATAGGACTCCCTTGGGAAAAGCTGTTTTCCGTAATCACAGACGGGGCACCAGCAATGTGCGGTAAAGCAAAAGGGTTTACTGGCCTACTGCGGAAAGAACTTAACATGCCGATTTACCTTCCGTTCATTGTTTTGCACACCAAGAGGCTCTTTGTGCTAAAGTTATCGGTCTTCAAGATGTGATGAAGGTAGTGGTGCGTATCCTGAACTACATTCGTTCTCATGGACTCACTCATCGTCAATTCAAAGAATTTTTGATTTCCCTTGGAGGAGAGGATCCAGATATTCCCTACCACGTTGAGGTGCGCTGGCTGAGCAAAGGAAAAGTGATTTCCCGAATTTTTCGACTACGCCACACTGTGGCTCAGTTTTTGGAGAGCAAAGGATGTCCGGCGCCACTCTGTCATGACCCTGAATGGGTAGCTGATTTAGGATTTTTATCAGACATTATGGCTCTCCTAAATGATTTAAGTCTGAAACTCCAAAAAGAAAACAATCTCATCAACGATATGATCAGCAAAATAAACGCTTTCCAGTATAAACTGAAGTTTCTCAAAAACAACCTTTCAGAGAAAAATACGCAACACTTTCCTGAACTAGGTAAGCGAGATATAAATTGTACCTTTATTAAAACAGCCTGATTTTTATAACCGATCTAATCAAAACGGTACTATGTTTTTGTTTGACAGCATCTGTGCAGGAAGCAGCAGACTTTGAAAAATACGTCGAGGTGCTACAATCCCTTGAAAATGCGTTTAACGACCGATTCCAGGTAATGTGCCGGTATATGACATACAGCTAAATAAAGGAGATTGCGTTACATATGCAAGTGTAACATTACATTAAAACCAATAGTACACATTACATGTTTATTAAAATCTATCGTATTTTAGTACTTCGAAACAACGGCTTACATTACTTTCATTTATTAACATTGGCTTTGTTATTTTTTCAGGAAATTACCTACCTGCAGTCAATTCTCGATGTTTTTGTGAAACCTTTTTCGATGGATATCGAAAGTGCGCCTTCAGATTTACATTTCGAACTAATTGATTTGGAAAGCGATGTTCACCGAAAGGATGTGTTTTACAATACAAAAGGTTTGCTCCAATTCTACCAGAATTTCCCGAAGGAAGAATTTCCCAAGTGACTCAGAGAAACAGCGAAGATTATTTCTATGTTTGGTTCCACTTGTGTATGTGAAAGTTTTTTTCTGTTTTGTCTTGAACAAAAACTAGATTGCGTGCGAGTATTTCTAATTGTAATTTAAAAAATTTTCTCAGAATTGCTGTCAGCCAATCTCTTGTTCCAGATCTTAGTAGCATAATTGCAAATAAAATAAAGAGCACATAGGAACATACATTTGTGTTGAAACCAAATTTAAAACTGTTACCATTACAGTTATTATATAAATCTCTTTTGTACCGGTACACCAAACCAAGCTCTCCACCTAGTGTACATTAGTATTTGGCAATGACGAAGACAACAGGGCAAAGCCGAGGAGTGGGGGGTCTGCACCGTCGTCAACATAGCGCAGCCGCCTTCTGCACTCTGCACTGTGCGATGCACCGGTGCATGCACCTTGTGCGGCCATGCTCTAGACCTACGAGTTTCAAAAGACAAGTAATTCACGGCTGAGGGCCTCCAAACAAGAAATCTTAAAGCAACAAGATATATCTCAGGCAAGGGTGAATAGACAAACGTAAACAAGATGCAATACAAACAGCTGAAGGCCAACAAAAAAATTTTCAAGATTTTAAAATAAATTACCATAACCTTTCAAAGGCAAAAGGCCGCAATGTTTCTTTTTTTTAATAATAAGGCTTTAAGTGGCTGAAGGCCTACAATTGATTTTCCAAGATACATAAAGTCCAGTAAAAGTAAGAACTTTTTAAATCATTGGCTATTATAGATTATAAATAGAGAATTAAACACCGGTGAGAAGGACAATAAAGAAAACGGCACTCAGAAGACTCCAGGGAGGTCGGTCTGCCCTCGTTCACATAGGAACCCAACCACGGGACAGGCACGGACCGACCGACAAAACGACTTGCTTGCCACCAGTCGGTACATCAGAACTCAAGCACAAAAGGTTACGAACATCATTATCCACAATGAAATATGTATTAGCTGTCGAAAATACTCACCATGTTGGACAGCGACAACAGGTGAGGAAAGGACGCTGCCTGAAATTTTGTTAGAGGGGAGGTAACCAAAACACTAACGGCCACAATGCAGAAAATTCCTCTGGAACACTTGAATTGTAGTCAACCAATATAGTTAATTGCACTGCATGGCGGCTAAATTTCAGCATTCAGCAATAGAAACACTCGGCGTTGCTCACAGGAAAACCTCCCCAACAGCGAACCACCGAAACCAACCACCACAACATGAATGGACGTGGCTTGGGTAGTTGAAACCACTACTAAAGTTTGACGTCGGTGAACTACGAAGCTCGTAGCCATCGGACAACTCTACACACGCTCCGACACTGCGCAGGGACCGCCAGTGGACCCAGCCGATAGCACCGTGCGGAGATAACTTCACTGGTCCGCAGCAACCGACCGATTCCTTCAGAACGCCGACAACATCTAAAATAGTCGTTAGTGGAAATAACGCCAACTACACAAACCTGACAAACACTTGCACAAAGACCTGAATGATACCCAACAGTAACTAAACATGCACGAAGACAAATCGGGGAGTCGATGCGCACACACACACACACACACACACACACACACAACCGACACATGAACGTTCGGCGAGCCAAAACGCGTCGACCGGTAGGACGACCGACCGACGATCCACCAAGACCGTGGCCGGGCTCAAGTGATGCGTGGCGGCAATGGTCGGGCGAGCCATGTCGACGCAGCCGTCACTGCTTCAACCCGACTACACTAGTGCCACCTTGCAACTCCCCGACTGGCAGGTCCGGACTGCGCTCCAGACGCGTTCCAACTGACTGGCAGCCCGAATTCGCAACCCGAACTCTCATACGACAAAGATAGCAGTCGAGCAAAGATACTACGAGAGGGCAGCACGTATCGACGTGCTCCTAACGCCACTCACGGTCAAACAAAGCAGCAACTCAGTGACAGTAGTAATTTAAATTAACGTAGTGTGGTGGAAGCACGTTAAAAACAAGATGTAAAATACATGATGGCGGGAACACGAGCCACGCACGGCTCACTCAGACTTCAAGAAAATATAACAATTCCTATTCCAAAGAAAGCAGGTGCTGACAAGTTTGAAAATCACCGAACTATCAGTTTCATAAGTTATGGTACCAAAATACTAACATAAATTCTTTACAGAAGAATGGAAAAACTGTTGGTAGATGGGCTCGAGGAAGAGGAGTTTGGATCCCGGTGTTTTCGCAGAAGACAGGTTATCATCTGTAGACTTAGATAAGGCTGTCGAAAATGTTGACTGGAATACTCTCTTTCAAATGCTGAAGGTTGGAGGGATGAAATATAGGGAGCAGAAGACTATTTACAATTTGTAGAGAAACCAGATGCTTGTTGCAAGAGTCGAGGGGCGTGAAAGGGAAGCTGTAGTTGAGAAGGCAGTGAGACAGGGTTGCAGCCTATCACCGATGTTATTCAATCTCTACACGGGGAGCAAGCTGTAAAGAGAACAAATGAAAAAATAGGAATAAAAGTCCAGAGAGAAGAAATAATTTGCCAATGAGACTGTTAATCTCTTAGGGACAGCAAAGGACTTGGAAGAGCAGTTGAACAGAATGGACATTGTCTTGAAAGGAAGATATTAGATGAACATCAACAAAAGTAAAACGAAGACAATGAAGTGTACTCGAATTGAACCAGGTGATACTAAGGAAACAAATTAGGAAAAGAGGCACTTAGAGGAGTAGGTCAGTTCAGCTATTTGGGGTGCAAAATAACTAATGATGGCCGAAGTAAACAGGATATAACATGTAGATGACAGTGGCAAGTAAAACATTTCGGAAGAAGAGAAATTTGTTAGCAGCGAGTCTAGATTTGAGAGTCAGGAAGCCTTTTCTGAAGGTATTTGTATGGAGGGCAGCCATGTATGAAAGTGAAAGTGGACGCCAAACAGCTTAGACAAGAAGAGAATAGAAGCTTTTGAAATGTGGTATTCCAGAGAAATGCTGAAGATTAGATGGACAGGTCACATACCTAATGATGAAGTACTGAACGGAATTGGGGAGAAAAGAGGTTTGTTGCACAACCTGACTAGAAGAAGGGATCGGTTTGTAGGACACATTTTCATACATCAAGGGATCACCAATTAAATAGTGGAGGGAAGCGTGGAGTTTAAAACAGGTCAGAACAACAACAACAGCGTTAAGTTAATGATTAAAATTCTGAGGGTCAATTCTCACTGTACATCTCGATACTGTAAGCGGAAAGCCAACTCTTGTTATATTTGGTTCACTATCTTAGCGACTCAATACTCACTGTGTAAAAGGTCTATTCCAAAATTAGCAATACAAAAATTTTTCTTAGTAGCGTGGGATTATGAAAGTGCTTGTATGTATGTTTGTGTGTGTGTGTGTGTGTCTATTTTTACTAAATTTTATGACTTAGATACCGTTTTCAACTTATTTTCTACTCCAAAACAGTTAACTTTTTGCATAATTTGGAGATTTAAATGCTTAACAATCACTATATAAGTGAGCACTCGTTGTTTTTTTATCACAACACACGTCTTTCAAGGTACATATTAAACAGTCACATCCACCCATCGTCACAACCCTGCCAAACCGCGAGTAAGGAGGATAAAGGATTTACTATTGTAAGAAAATCAAACACCTGCCGCCGCACTTAAGATGTCATTTATTGTGTAGCTACCAGTTTCGGCGCTTCAGTACACCATCTTTAGTTTTACGTAAGGCTCCAGATAAACTGAGAAAAACAGAGAAAATGACGTTACCACTAAGAAATACGAATCGGGAATTTGGATTCCGACGCAGTCTACTTCGCTTAGTCGAACTTTCGTCACGACGCAAGGAGATATAGGAGTTTAGAGGAGTGATAGATCAGAAAATTGGTAGGTCCTCATGATGTCGGTGAGGTACATTGACAAGATTTTTTGAAAACCAGAGTCAATCATCTGGCCGAAAGCTGTGGAGGAATATAATAAATCCCAGAGCAGGAAGAACACAAGAAGTTAAACGAGAAAATCACTTACAGCTCCATACATACATCCACTACATGCGAGTGATATTAGTTGAGAAGACGCACGTCAGACAACTTCAACAAATTCGTGGTCCTCGTACTAACTCGTATCACTGGAAATAATGCTTTCGGCAGAATGATTTGAAAAAATTAAATAGCATCACAAGCTTCTATCCTATGGCCTTGAGTGTTCTTACAAATGTTAAGCTTGTAAAATATAAGCATTTACAATCATTAGGGAACTATTGTTGATCAGAGCAAATGTCTTACGCCACGAAGAGGGGCACAAAAGATGGACATGTTCATATTACCCAACTACACAGATATCTGACGCTAATATTGGGTCTATGTAGATGGACAGCAGGCTACTGTAGCTAAGAGCGTCTGTCTGCTGCCACTTCCCAGAAGCAATAACGTTCTCACCAAAATGGTGTACTCTATTTCTCTGCCAGAAATTCTGACATGATATCAATTCACTACACGGACGGTGGAGAGCCTTTGCCCCTACCACATTCCACAAGCTTCACTCATTGGCAGATGTATCGATACTATTGTGAGTGTGTGCACGTCTGAAGGACGTTCCAGAGTACATCTAACCGACACAGGCATTGCAATAGAGTATTTCATGCTTCAAAATAAGACTCAGGCTTTAATCGTACTTTTTTACGAGATTCGCAGTATCTGTACGAGTATAGGATGTGAACAAATCGGTGACATATTAAAGTTTAGAATCTTTCCTTGGAGCGTGTTCGGATAACCGAACAGATTAAAGTGACTGCTTGCGTAAACCACGAAATCAGGGTTCGAGTCCCGTTCCGGCACAAATTTCCATAGACGCAATTTTATTGTGCAGCTAGAGTTTCAAATGGTTGAAATAGCTCTGAGCGCTATGGGGCTTAACATCTGAGGTAATCAGTCCCCTAGAACTTAGAACTACTCAAACCTAACTAACCTAAGGACATCACACACGCCCGAGGCAGAATTCGAACCTGCGATCCTAGCAGTCGCGTGGTTCCGAACTGAAGCGCCTAGAACCACTCGGCCACCGCGGCCGGCGCTAGAGTTTCACCTCGTATTTCATATGGCTAACATTAGCAGCACTGTCTGTTGCTTCAGATGTGCCTGCGTGCCTGAAGGATATTACAGTGTTCATCGAAAATACTCAGGTACTGCAATATAATCTTTTCATTCTATTTTGTATTCCATGTTAGAATTCACGTGGACTCCAAGGTTCAAGTGGTTCAAATGGCTCTGAGCACTATGGGACTCAACTGCTGTGGTCATAAGTCCCCTAGAACTTAGAACTACTTAAACCTAACTAACCTAAGGACAGCACACAACACCCAGCCATCACGAGGCAGAGAAAATCCCTGACCCCGCCGGGAATCGAACCCGGGAACCCGGGCGTGGGAAGCGAGAACGCTACCGCACGAGGACTCCAAGGTCTGCTTTGTGAATGGTATAAGGTAACATATCAGAAGGTAAAAGTTTGGTTTTGTATATAGTAACATGAAGAGGATTCTTGCCATTATTGTTATGTGGGTTCTGGTTTATGAGGAGTAATGAAACGAATTATTAATAACCTGTGATGCATAGTGATTTAATACACAGACCCTTCTACATATTCATGCTTTTCGGAAGTGCGATTAAAAATTGTCTCTCACGTCTTACTGATATGATCTCAGAAACAGTAGTTGCTGAGGTGAAAGTGAATCTGATGATTATATTTACATATCATATCACATGGTTGGAAGGAGACGATTGAATGGTACATATTCTATTTGATGGTATTGTGCAGTATAAGTCCACGAACGTACCTGTGTTAGTGGTTGCTGATTTGTTCTGTGTTGTAGCACTGTTTCAATGCATTATTATTATCTCATACTTTACTGAATGGTTAATCATTGCATTCACTGTAAAAAAACTAATGCATATTCTGAGCAACAGATCCACTGAACTGCCAGTCACTATGAGAGGGAAGCGAACACTTACTAGTACGACTAGTTGCTTTCACGAAGTTATCTGCTTATGTACTTATGTTGTTCTTCATATATGCAGGCCCTTATCTTTCCACTTTGCTCGTTTATATGAATGTGTGTGCTGCGTGTCTAGACGTGTTTATTCAAATCAGACGAGAGCCAGAAATTTTTACATGGACGTTACATACTTCACTTGCATGTCACTAGAATATGGGTGCATTGTCATTACTTCCTGAGAGAATGGTCGAAGCATTTGTGGAAACACACATAGACCTTTCAATATAATGCTGGCCTAGTGTCACAATGTTATTTCCACTATTTCCACACCTAAAATGTCTGAAAAACCATGTTATTTCCACATACACAGACAGACTGACATCTCCTTCAAAACATGACTGTGCACTATGAACGCAGGTGCTCCGATGCTATTTTCATGCCTAAATTGTTACAAAACACGCGACTAAGAAATAATGGGGCTAAAAATTAAGTTCTAAGCTGACATTTGACATTTATTTTGAGATTAAAGGAGGTTATGCACAAAAACACACCGGACCAATCCTAAAACAGTAAGAAACACACATTGATTGAAATACTATGCTAAGCTGTCAAGCACATTAACAAATAGGAAGTCTGAAGTACTGTGTGCTACAGAAGAGTACAAGTAATGTCTAACTTATGCTTTATACCTAAACCACTACAGTGCATTCTCAAATTAAATGCAAAATGCCAGCTCCACATCTAAATTGTTCTATAACTTTACGAATGTGCCATGATAAGCAGTCAGTTGATGTTTCTTCCTAAGACAAACTGAGAGTATGAAAAAAAAATCAAGCCTAAACAAATACCGTTACAGTGGAGCAGGGGGATTCAGATAGAACATCATGTCATACACTAGAAAAATACAATCGACGATAGTGAGTGGCTAATATTGATTTTTGTTGCATTGCAAACACTACGAGACGTTCATAATGCATGGAATACAAATGTGAACATGGCCAAAGACAGTAGTGGAACAGATGGAGATTAAACTTGAAAGTTAATCCTGTGGGGGCTATATAAATGATTGAAAATGAAGGGAAATTTACTACAGTTCTAACAATATTTATTTAAAAAAAAAGAAGAAATAGACATAAATTATGCTAAGCAAGTTATTGATTGAATACCATAAACAACTAACAGTTGGTTTAAGAGTACAATGGACAAGGATCGTGGGTGGCAGAAGTGAGTCAAGTACTCTAGAACTAAAAATGTGGATAACGCTATATGAACTGATCTGACGCTGAGCAGACTTTGATTGATTAAATCTACTGTGGTTTCACTACACAGGTGCAGCTGAGAGCAAGTGGCGATTGAGATCTGTACGCCCTGACAATCCCAGAGCAGCAGTACATTACCGTGTCTGCATCGTGCGCTGATGTAATTTGCAGATGGCGAGATGGGTGCGGTGGAGGTGAGACATACGGCGGCACCTGTGAATCGATCGCGGCCACAAAAAAAAAAAAAAAAATGCAAAAATCTCACAGTCTAGCGATCAGGCAGAGGATCTCAATTTATTCTCTACCAGAGTCCTGAAATCATGGTAGATTTCACTGTGTGACACGTCCATTCACTGGTCGTACCAAGGACCAATTTGGCTCACTTATACGAGAGAGCGCACAAGGATACCAAACGTCAAGACCGGTACACCAAAAGCAAATAAGTTTTCCCTCGGCAAACGAGTAGTCTGAGATGTTTGAAGTCACACTGTCGGTACAGTAAGAACTTCACCACAGGATCCCCATTCTAAACTACACTCAAGTGAAGTCAGTCTCAGGACAGGTCCCAAACACCAACCACACATGCCAGTGCATCGACCAGAAGTCTCCTACCAGACAAAAGTCCAGCACCCGAGTGGTTCGCACCTCTTCCGAAAAAATTCCATTTTCTCACAAACTGCACGAACGGCACCGCCTTCACGCCGTCTTGAGCCAACCATAGGGCTCTAGAGGCGCAAAATATCCCTTCCCACTCGATAGCACAAACTCCTGTTATACCAGGGAAAGAGTTAAGAAACCTGCATCACTGGAAGGAAAGAAACCGCCAATTACTGGTTTTTCTAAGTTTTCGCAGAGGGGAAGATGTTTCTCTCCGAAGTCGCGTCACTTCCCGTGGCAACAAGTGAACAGCTACAATCTTACAGATGTTTATCTAAATGGCCTGTGCATTGGAGCCTGTTAGTCCTAGCTATGAAGTGTAATAACGATTCTATCTCTAAACGTTCCTCAGACACTGGAGTTTTTCATGCAACTGAGGACGTCGATGGAAGTGGTTCACAGGCTTATTAGAAGTATCGCTGAACACGAAAACTTGTGAATTTTTTATTACACATGGCTCTGCATACAACGCCCAGTTTATGATTCCACTGCGTAGATGCATCCCTTCAGTCCGTTTCCCCCAGCCCATGCTTCAGATGGAGCCAGTGCAGGTATTGTGGCATTGTTTTGCTGGAGACCTGTCTTGACCAGGGCTGCTCTGTCTACCCTATATGGCTGTGGGCCTGTCCGGCAAGATTTACTGGGGGATGGTCTCGCCACCAATTGCTTCCAACTCCCAACATACCGTTTCTATGAGCTAAGAACGATAAAAATACCTCTTGCTTTTAGCACCCTACCAGGCTCCATCAACGTCTGCTCGGGCTGGTAACTTTCTAGAGTCGTGCTCAAGGTGTATCAGCTTGTATCACAGTCTTTAATAATTTTCTGTAAATGAAAAATCGGTGAGAGAGTAACTTGTCCTCTCTCAATGCCCTCTACCTGTCAGCGATTTCTGTGTGGGTAGTGTCTTACTTCAATATTGTTTAGTGTGACATGAACCAGAGGAAATCACTGAAAATAGTAGGAGAATCTCATTGTGATAGCTGATATATAAGTGAAAGAAGGTAACTTTGCCAATCAGGATTGCCCATGGCCTCATTCATTCCAGGGGTCATTCACTCACATGAAGCTGCAAGCCACCAAGAGCACATCTAAACATTGCTGTGAGTAGTATGAATTATGTTAGATCCAGGGTCATTGCTACATCACAGACTTCCAGTAAACATTTGCTAGGTGGTTAAAAGGCCTGGGATCAGACACGTCTAACATCCCTAATAAATTACAATGTCCTGTAGTATGAACTGTTCTCTGCTCATTGATTTACCCCTGCTCTACCACTCATTTGGCCTCAATCATCAAACACATACATCGCTCAATTTCTCAATGAACAACGAAATCACATGTGTAATCTGTTTGTCATATTACCTAAGTTCTGTAAAATTGTGTATTATTTTCTACGACATCAAAACAAATAGAGGCTCATAATCAGACCATTAATAAATCTGCAGAAAAATATGTGTATCACAATGAAGACAGTTCAATTGATAGATATAAAAACACAAAACACATAATGATATTACAGAAAGGTATCCTATCACTCCCTCCACAACGGTCCCTGGGAGAAAAATTTATAACTGAAAATGTCACACAAATTGAGAACATGGCACTAATGCACACACAGCAACTGTGACTGGCACGACTGAAGAACAGCAATTTGTGCCAGAGTGGAATGGTCTCTCACTCAGTGCATGACATGGCAGAAGTGGTGGCAGACATCTCTGGAATTCCCTCTCGTCTCGAGACAGTATCTGGCGACTGGGCAGCGACCTTGGCATCATCCTGGTCAGACAGCAGTTAGCCATCGATGACTGGTATGACAGCATTGCATTTGATGTGCAACCCACCCCCTGGTGTAGAAATCCATTCAGCATTAGTAGTACATTAGACAGCCCTGTGCTATATATATATATATATATATATATATATATATATATATATATATATATATATATATATCATTCAGTCTTATCCATGGTCCATCCGTTCATTTCTGCTTCCTTTTTCTGTGTCCGGGGTTCGCCACTCTGCTGTGACTTGCACTTATCCATGCTTATTCTCCATACACAATATTTCGCCGACGGCGCTCACATGGCACTGGCAAATTTATACCATAAGACAGACTACATCGAATTACAGGTGCTCATATCACACCGAGTCTTAGTGCTGACATGCGCCCAAAGTGTGGCTCTGCACACAATATCTGGTTTACGACTCCACTGTGTAAACATGTCCCTTCAGTCTATCGAACCAAGCCCAGGCTTCTGCTGGCTCCAATGCAGGTATAACGGAATTGTTCTGCTGGAGACCTGCCTCGATGAGGGCTGCTCTGTCTTCCCTCTACAGCTGTGGACCTGTCTGGCGAGATTAACTGAGGGATGGGCTCGCTGCCAATTGCTTCCAACTCTCAAAAATCCGTTTCTATGAGCTAAGAAACATAAAAATACCTCTTGCCGTTAGCGCCCTACCAGGCTCCATCAATGTCTGCTCAGGCTGTTAACTTTCTACAGTCTCGCTCAAGATGCGTCAGGTTGTAACAGAATCATTAATGATTTTCCATATATGAAAATTAGGTGAGAGAGTAAATTGTCCTCTCCTAAAGTTTAATATTTTTCACAGGTTTCTGACCATGAAAAAATGCGACTTTTTCGCCGAAGTAAAACCATTGGAGATGTGAATTAAACAACACGTTCAGTCACAACTTTTTCGTGTTTTATTAACTACACGATGCATTTCGGACCCTGTGGGTCCATCGTCAGGCGTAATTTGTCTTAATACATATTTTATTTCTTCTCCTGAATGAGGTGAAATAAAACGTATTAAGACAAATTACACCTGTTGACGGACCCACAGGGTTTGAAACTCACCGTGTAGTTAATAAAATACGAAAATGTTGTGACTGAGGGAGTTGTTTAATTCATACCTCCAATATTTTGAATACAGTCACGTTTTAAGCTGCAAAATATGGATAAATATTTTATAAATATAAAACCATTTATGAAAATAGATAGAGCTTTTAGTGACTCACATGGTCACAGGTTCCTTATTCTAATATGCAAGTATAACTTCAGATCTCTGATCATAAACGAGGATACGATTTTAGCACAAAAATAATTTCTCAAGATATGTGACATTTCGAGAACAAAACAAGCATGATGCTACTATCACAACTTAAATTCTCTGTAACATCAAAACGTAAAATACTCGTGGCTCACATATTGGCACTGGTCATGAACTTACTGGTTAAGATCTGCTGGGAAGACCGAAGTTCAATTAATGTGCCACACTTTTCAATTCACAATGGACACTAAAATTAGATATTTCTTGTTCTAGATTGTCCATATTACATATCAAAATGCATGTTGCTCCCTTGTTGGCACTACTGAAATAAATTATAGGTTAATCAATGAGCTTACTTCAGTCTTTAGATAACGCATTCAATTTATCAAAATTTATAAAGATTTGTTCAATAACATTACAAAACATATGTGGGCTCCACTGTTTGGAAAATGTACAGTTTACATTTAATCTTTACACCAAAGTAAATAATATTATTCCTACAAGCAAATTTTGTCAAATGCATATCTTAACGAACTACACCCACTATCAGATTCAACCAAACATTACATCAGGGTATTAATTTTATGTTTCACTAGAAAACATTTCTCGTCTTCTGCTGACAATGCTAAATTACACTTTCGGACAGTGGTGATTGCATGTCACTTCACTATTTACAAATCAACACCTTACAATGAAATTATAGTAAATTACCCTGCGTACAGAAGTATGTGACAACAAAACTGTAAAAAATGCTCCATGTTACAGCAAAAGTTAAAGAAATTGTCCCGTGTAGTGACATATTATAGCCGAACTGTGACAAATTACTCCACATTGCAGCAAAAAGGTAACAGATTGCCAAATACATTATCACATTACATTAAAGTTGTAACAAATTGGGTCATGTTATACTAAAAATGTATCAAAGTGCCTCATGTTTCAGCTAAATTGCAATAAAGTGCTGTGGACATTGTGATCATATAGTGTAAATATGGCTGACATTTATAACAATGTATGTAAAAAAGGCATAGTCACTGCTCTCAAAACCCAACAAAATTCTGGCCATATGTAAATGCTATTAGTGGCACAGAAGTTAATTTCTAGCAGCCCATGGGTTACACATGATGTAAAATCGATGGTAGGAAATCTAAATCTAAAATGAAGAACTCTGTTATCTAATTTTCCACTGCAAATAAATATCCAGGGGTAACGGCTCATTCCAATTCTCACATCAATACGAGATGGGAAATATCGTTATTAATATCAATGGGGTCGAGATAGAGCAGAAATCACTGAAACTGAATAAAGATCGAAGGCCTGATGGGATCACTATCAGGTTCTATACAGGCTTTGTGGCTCAGTTAGAACCTTCTTTTAACCATAACAGTCATTACATCCCTCGAATAAAATAATGTACACAGTAGTGGAAAAAATTCACGTATCAGACTTATCTACAAGAAACAGAATTTGAAACATATTCAGGACACAAATTTAGTGAGATACCTCGACTTCCTGCAAACCGACCAACATGTATTTCAAAAACATAGATCGTGTCGACTCCAGTATGACATCTTTAAACACTTTGGTTAACGCAATCAGATTGCTGTAATAATGTTTCCCATCCAAAAAGCATTTGACTGAATACCTGACCAAAGCTTGTTGTCAAAAGTCCGGTCATATGAATTACGAAACAAAATTTGTAACTGTATTAATAAGTTTTTGGCCTGGAGGAGTCGGCGTGATATCTTGGATGGTGAGTCATGGACAGATGTGGAAGTAAATTCAGATGTGATTGGAATCTTGCTGTTGATGTTGTAAATTAATGACACAGGAGACAAATTTTAACAGAAAAATCAGACTTCTTACAGATTATTCAGTTATCTATAATGAAACTGTCTGAAAGAAGTTGCGGAAATATCCAGTCAACACATGATAGATTTCAATGCGGAGCAGTTGTGGCGTCTTGTTTGAAATCAGAGATACAAATTTGAGTACAGTCACGAAGAGGCATTCAAGCAATCACTTTTACTGCATGCTACAGGCAGATGAAACGAGACGTATCTTCTTCCCCACAGATCACGGAAGTTAACAGGATATAAATGTAGATACAATAAAAGGGTACTGGGAAAAATCCAGACAGTTTACAATGATGAGTGTTTATTAACGCTAGTGCGACCCATCCTATAACAGTGATGTCTGTGGGCCACATACTATATACGACTCACAGATGCAGTTGAACGTATACAAAGAAAAGCAACACGAATGGTTGCATGTTTGGATGACTCAGAGGAAAGATATACGTACATAGCGAAGAGCCAGAACTGGCAGGATTTTCAAGATAGACGTCAGGTGCCCCTGCGGAAGCTTATTTAACAAGCTGGAAGGAATCTGTCTGTGTACCACAGTCCCTCTTTACTGATCCAGCAGTGATTACGAAAACAAGTTTACACTAAATATTGTGCACACGAAGGCACTCAGTCTATATTCGTATGTTCCACACGCGAAAGTATCAAACTCTAATAGAAGTTGCAATGGGGAACGCCCTCTCCCGTGGAATTCACAGCGAATTGCAGTATACAGATGAGGGTGTAGAAACCTGTGTACCTCTATTAGATCGGTAAAAGTCTACATAAAGAACTGTTTCGTCTCATAGCAAGGAAGTTATTTAGAGGAGGAATCCCATCTCTGTCTCGAAACAGAGCACTATCGGGAGAGGAAGATAGCATTGCAGCCAAAATTCGATTACTAATGGTGGAATGCTTTTTTCCAGTGTGGTCGCCCCAAATATTGTACGTTGTATGTTGTAGCTTACAATATTTCATGCGGTCCTTTCAGTTGATTCGACATATATTTTCCTTTGATTGGTACCAATTATGATCTGTGGTGGATCCCGTTTTGGTTGTCTAACCTACCTGATGATACCGTTCTCCGCACTTTTCGTGACCATATACAAGGTGTATTAATGAAAATAACGGACTCTGTTGTCGCTTGGAAAGAGCTGTATCAATGTTACCCCCTACAAAACAGCCCACATTAGATGTTGTACACCTATGCTAGTGCTTTTCTGAATCCATGAACACTTTTGGAAGTCACTCACTGAGATACCGTTTATCTCTCTCAGCGATCTTATCTGTGTTTGTAAAATGACGGCGTATCAAGGACCTTTCATTTCTGAAACAGAAAAATGGCTCTGAGCACTATGGGACTTAACTTCTGAGGTCATCAGTCCTCTATAACTCAGAACTACTTAAACCTAACTAACCTAAGGACATCACACACATCCATGCCCGAGGCAGGATTCGAACCTGCGACCGGAGCGGTCGCGCAGTTCCTGACTGTAGCGCCTAGAACCGCTCGGTCACCCCGACCGGCAAACAGAAAAGAGTAACATGGGATCAAATCTAGGGAATGTCGTGGCTAGTACATCATTATGATGTAGTACTGTTTTTGGCGAAAAATTCATAAACAGACAAGGAAGTGTGGGTAGATGCGTTATCGTGGTGCAGAAGCCTTGAACTGTTTCGCCCCAAGTCCAGGCTCTTTGCTTCATGGAAACGGCAATAAATTTGTAAATGGTGACCCTCGTTGATCGTTCGACATTGTGGCAAGACGAATGCTTACAATGGATCCTTAGATTCGACGTCATATCCATAAGAACATGTTTCATTTTTTGTCATGATAAGTTTCTGTAGTTCTGTAACGTTGTTGATTTCATCTTAATATTTCCAAGAAACTTGCATTCACCGCTGTTTCGTTCGAAAATCAAGAAGTTTGGAATAAATCCTTCTGTCACACGTTTATACCCAAAACATCCGAAAAAATATCATATCACGAGTCAGTTGGTATGTGCATATGATCAGCGACTTCTCTGACTCTGACTTTGCGATCGTTCGTAATCATTTCTTTCACTTGATCCGCGATATCATCGCTTGCTGATGTGGTGGGGCATCCAGGGCGCTAATTACCTGTAACGTCTTCATGACCTTCTTCGAAACGCACATACCACTCTTGAAGCCTTGTTTTACTCACAGTAGCCCCACCAAAAGCGATGTTTAATGTTTCTAAGATTCCGCTGCAAATTATTCAGTGCTTCCAACACAATTTAACACAAATTCTCTGAATCATTAGTAGACACTATGGCTAACATTGTACACTCACTTTTTCATGTTTACCAACCCAGCAGCAAACAACAATAGCCAAAACAGCCTTGAAATGATTTTGTTTTGTCATTCCGTTGTAAGTATCTTACACTCAGCCTGCTATCACTTTCCTTGTCTGTTACGTATCACCTTGTTAAATTCATATCCCTACATTTAGATTAACAAGTAAGAAAGAATGGTGTCCTCACGTTGTCCATTTCGTACTTTTGTATCTCACAGAAAGAGGCTGTTGAGAGTCTCGGGGTAATTCTCGGGAGACAGGGGGAGGCCGCTGTTCTCTTCCTATGTATGCCGTGGGCTGAAGCGGAGCTGTTCCTTCCAAACTTCCCTTTCTTTATTGCGAGCTGCGCGGAGGGACCAGATTTCTCAAGTTAAATTAGTTTCTTGTCACTGTCAAATAAATACGAGAGAAGCAACACAAGAAATAATGTGTTCCGGATCCAATGCAATCACGTAGGTCCCTATTCAGACAAAAGAAATAAAGGCACACAGACCGGTAACTTACTTCCGGAGAGGTTTTCAGTTCTCGTGGAACGCTTTCGGCATAAGCAAAGGAATTCTTTCTTTATCAGAGAACGGAAGACTGCTTTCTGGGCAACCGAATTTCGTTTCCGTTGCTGCATTTTCTTGGCGGAAAACATTTCTTTCTGGTCAACGCAAGCCACTTGGCTACTGTGAAGGAGTTGTGATGAACCAGCAGGTGGCGCTGATGTTCTCTGACAAGCGACCTCCACGAATTAACTGAAATGAAGAAGAAAGCAAAAACTACTGAGACAAAAAAGGAGTTAAACGTCTTTCGACACATGTCGTTGTTTCGTACAGTTGAGGATGTAACGTTAGGTAGAAATTCAGGGCTAAGAACACGAGGAAAATATGAAACCACAGAGCTTGTTAGGTACCTAATATCTGCGTAAATGTGTGTCGTGTTAATCTTTAGCTTCGAGGTGACCGATTTATCTGCAGGATTGTTTGGTCTACAATCTAGTAAAATAACGGAAATAACTTTATACTGTTGCGTAACCAGCAACTGAATATAGTGTTGACTTAATCCACATAACATGTAACCAAAAGACATTCTTCTTATAGAATCAATGACAGCTTCTTGGTAAAGCTGAAATAAAGCATTCAAATATATCTAAATCTTTTCCGAATCTACGTACATCGAAATTTACTACATGTACACACGACAGAGGTATGAATAAGAAATGTTTCGGACTCAATTATGCACTGAGGTAAGACCGTCGTATCCATTACAGATACCAAAATAAAAGAAAAAGAAGACGTAGAACGAAAATTTTTTGCGATTTGACTAAAAACAACAACTAAGAGTAGAGAAACGTTTGACACCTATTTGAATGATATGCAGCAGCTGAGAAGCTACCTTAGTGATGCAAGGGTAACAATGAGTGAAATTACATTTGACAACTATACATCCTCTGTTACATTACAACATTTTAAGATTCTAAGGTAAACAGTGAATTTTAAATTTTCAGTCGGCATCTTACCTGCTGAGCATTATTTCGAGCATCATTCAAAGGCCCATCAGATGTTTAACTAATCCATTTTCCCTGCATTTAGATAAGTCATATCACCAAACATTTGACCGTTTCGTTTTAATTTCTTATATTTTCAAGTTTCGTTCAGAAAGCATTAAATATGATATATTTAAATATTGGTGGGTTTATACCATTATTAAGAGTATCGTTGCACAGCAGATCCAATTCCCAGGTACACATGTAATTTGATAAAATTGTTACTTGGCATGGAGGGCAGAAAATCAGGACCGGCACCATATCTCGTTCACAATCAGGATATGGAGCAAGCAAAGTGTACCGATGTTGCGGAAGGTGGGGGGGGGGGGGGGGGCTACTCGTAACGCTTTGCCACATTAAGCCAAGCTGTAATCAAGGAGTGTAAACATTGCAGTATGACAGCAAGCAGTACGTCATACCGCGAACCGTGCAGTGCAGAGCTATAACATGTGAGGTCACACATTCCATGGCATCCTGGCACTGATGGACAGTGTGAAGGCATGGGCAACCGACGATAACTGAGACACCAAGGGAAGGACAAGTCGGCTGACACCTCTGGATAACGCAGGCAAGTGACCTCGTCGCCAGCCACGATGAAGTTACACCCGGCTCCCAGACTCAGGAGCCTCAGTCTCAGTGACTGGTCGTTCCATCTGCATGTCTGATTCCGACAGAATGACTAGTTACAGTACGACTTGGTTAGCGAATCCTGATATGCTGCCTGCTGCCTAAGTAAAGACATCCATCGCCTCCGAGACCACAGAAAACCAGATGTAGTGAGACCTAAACAGTGCAAACTGCCACTGCAGACAGAAGATGCTGACGAGCGTGGGACTTCCTCAATTGGAGCGCCGTACCACTTTTTTCAACCTATTGAGTAAGGTTCAAAAATAGTTCAAATGGCTCTGAGCACTCTGAGGTCATCAGTCCCCTAAAACGTAGAACTACTTAAACCTAATTAAATTAAGCACATCACACACATCCATGCCCGAGGCAGGATTCGAACCTGCGACCGTAGCGCTTAGAACCGCTCGGCCCCACCGGCCGGCTGTTGAGTAAGGTATCTGACTAGTGCCTCCCTGGATGTGCGTGGTACCGCTATCATCACTGTACACTATGTTTCTTATTTGGGTTCACGGCCTCTGCCCTCAAGACACCACCATTCGTGATTTGCTGTCGTCGCACGCCTAAGCTCACGTCCGTGTCTGTGAGCACAGAGGTGGGTTACTGGCGAGCCAAAGTAGGCTCCTGAGCTGGCTACCTGCACGAAACCACTATCGGATATTGAAACTCGCAACGGCTGCAGCCACCTAGAGTGGTGTGTCCAGATTTCTTGTTGCACATCTGTGTGCAATTCGCGGCGACTTTTTCCTGGCCAGAGAAGACAATCCATGTTGTAAAACACATGTTGTAAAACCACGAGTTATAAATGTGTTTCCAGGCAGTGCTGTATAACCGACACATCTGGGCATATGACAGCCACGATCAACAGCTCCCCATGCTCGGCTTCCTACACCTATAGCAGTGCCATCTGACCTGCTCAGTGTCCACGCCCACTAAACACCCTGACGGAAGGCGTGACTGCTGTAACTGGTGGTCAAAAGTGGGCCTCTCGATCACGACACTACAACTGGTGATCACTTGATACGGCTGCAACTGGGCACTAGAATTGGCTGATCACTGCTACAGCTGCTGGTCAGAAGTGGTCCTGACGCCACTATGACTGGCACCAGTTTAATGGCACCATCTACAATCGCTACAATCTCATGCCAGTCGATTCCAACGTCGACAAGTGAAGCATGTGACTCGCACAGTCTTTGCACACGACAGCAGCCTCACTCATCTTGCGGCCAACGCTTCACAGAACGCAACGTGGTGACTGAGAAGCATTTTGTTGTCATTATAACTGGCCGTTTTCGTCGTATTATTCAATGGCCGTAGTGCATTGCAGGGACATTCTTTTTTATCTGTGGGTAACTCTTATGCAGCCATACGCACATCCTGAAGAGTCTAGTGTTAAAGGTGATTAGCGTGAGTCATAGTCGACCCCTATCTGGTGAATACTTCACAGCCCTTTGGGCACAACCTGCCGTGAACAAATGAAGTGCGAGCCATATGTTTCACTTGACGACGTTGGAATCGATTGGCACGAGATTGTAGTGATTTTACATGGGCTACGGTACGCCGCGAGAACTAGGGTAACTTGTCGTGTATTGTGTACCACGTACACTCCTGGAAATTGAAATAAGAACACCGTGAATTCATTGTCCCAGGAAGGGGAAACTTTATTGACACATTCCTGGGGTCAGATACATCACATGATCACACTGACAGAACCACAGGCACATAGACACAGGCAACAGAGCATGCACAATGTCGGCACTAGTACAGTGTATATCCACCTTTCGCAGCAATCCAGGCTACTATTCTCCCATGGAGACGATCGTAGAGATGCTGGATGTAGTCCTGTGGAACGGCTTGCCATGCCATTTCCACCTGGCGCCTCAGTTGGACCAGCGTTCGTGCTGGACGTGCAGACCGCGTGAGCCGACGCTTCAACCAGTCCCAAACATGCTCAATGGGGGACAGATCCGGAGATCTTGCTGGCCAGGGTAGTTGACTTACACCTTCTAGAGCACGTTGGGTGGCACGGGATACATGCGGACGTGCATTGTCCTGTTGGAACAGCAAGTTCCCTTGCCGGTCTAGGAATGGTAGAACGATGGGTTCGATGACGGTTTGGGTGTACCGTGCACTATTCAGTGTCCCCTCGACGATCACCAGTGGTGTACGGCCAGTGTAGGAGATCGCTCCCCACACCATGATGCCGGGTGTTGGCCCTGTGTGCCTCGGTCGTATGCAGTCCTGATTGTGGCGCTCACCTGCACGGCGCCAAACACGCATACGACCATCATTGGCACCAAGGCAGAAGCGACTCTCATCGCTGAAGACGACACGTCTCCATTCGTCCCTCCATTCACGTCTGTCGCGACACCACTGGAGGCGGGCTGCACGATGTTGGGGTGTGAGCGGAAGACGGCCTAACGGTGTGCGGGACCGTAGCCCAGCTTCATGGAGACGGTTGCGAATGGTCCTCGCCGATACCCCAGGAGCAACAGTGTCCCTAATTTGCTGGGAAGTGGCGGTGCGGTTCCCTACGGCACTGCGTAGGATCCTACGGTCTTGGCGTGCATCCGTGCGTCGCTGCGGTCCGGTCCCAGGTCGACGGGCACGTGCACCTTCCGCCGACCACTGGCGACAACATCGATGTACTGTGGAGACCTCACGCCCCACGTGTTGAGCAATTCGGCGGTACGTCCACCCGGCCTCCCGCATGCCCACTATACGCCCTCGCTCAAAGTCCGTCAACTGCACATACGGTTCACGTCCACGCTGTCGCGGCATGCTACCAGTGTTAAAGACTGCGATGGAGCTCCGTATGCCACGGCAAACTGGCTGACACTGACGGCGGCGGTGCACAAACGCTGCGCAGCTAGCGCCATTCGACGGCCAACACCGCCGTTCCTGGTGTGTCCGCTGTGCCGTGCGTGTGATCATTGCTTGTACAGCCCTCTCGCAGTGTCCTGAGCAAGTATGGTGGGTCTGACACACCGGTGTCAATGTGTTCTTTTTTCCATTTCCAGGAGTGTATTTTCTTTAGTATTGTATAGTCCTTTGTTGTTTTGGAAGGAGTACGATACGAAAGGTGGCGGTGGAAAAGCCCACTGCTAATACGAACGATTCGGTTGCCGCTATGATACAGCAGGTAATCACCTTACAAGCAGCATTTGGACAGAAAACTGGGGAAGTATAACGTTATACCGTCCATGCACAGACACTGGAGACGTACTATGGCAACTTGGAGAATTTAAGAGTGTACGATCCCCTTCCATTTATGCTACTATAACTATTCTGATAATGCCTTCTTTTTGTGGCAGGGAAACAGAGGACATAAGTTTTACCCTCTATTACATTCTCTTAGTCGGAAGTCTTCGTACTGGATTGATGCGGCCCACCATGTGTTCCTCTCCAGAACCAACCATTTCATCTCGGAGTAGTTATGGAAACCGGCGTTCTTAATAAAAGGAAAATTCGGAGTACGTATTAAAATCCATGGAGAAGAAATAAAAACTTTGACGTTCGCCAATGACATTGTAATTCTGTCAGAGACAGCAAAGGGCCTGGAAGAGTAGTTGAACCGAATGGACAGTGTCAACAAAAGTAAAACGAGGATATTGGAATGTAGTCGAATTAAGTCGGGCGATGCTGAGGGAATTAGATTAGGAAATAAGATATTTAAAGTAGTAAAGGAATTTTGCTATTTTGGGAGCAAAATAACTGATGATGGTCGAAGTAGAGAGGATATAAAATGTAAACTCGCATTAGGAAGCAAAGCGTTTCTGAAGAAGAGAAATTTGTTAACATCGAGTATAGTTTAAGGTGTCAGGAAGTCGTTTGTAGCCATGCATGGAAGTGAAACATGGCCGATAAATAATTTGGACAAGAAGAGAATAGAAGCTTACGAAATGTGGTGCTACAGAAGAATGCTGATTATTAGATGGGTAGATCACATAACTAATGAGGAGGTATTGACTAGAATTGTGAAGAAGAGAAATTTGTGGCACAACTTGACTAGAAGAAGTGATCGGTTGGTAGGACATGTTCTGAGGCATCAAGGGATCACCAATTTAGTATTGTAGGGCAGCGTGGATGGTAAAAATCGTAGAGGGAGACCAAGAGATGAATACACTTAGCAGATTCAGAAGGATGTAAGTTGGAGTAGTTACTGGCAGGTAAAGAAGCTTGCACAGGATAGAGTACGATGGAGAGCTGCATGAAAACAGTCTCTGGACTAAAGACCACTACAACAACAACATTCCATTCTCTGCCTTCCTCCACAGTTTTTACCCTCTACAGCATCCTCTTGCACCGTGGTAGTTATTCCCTGATGTCTTAAGAGATGTACTGTCATGATGTCCCTACTTCTTGTCAGTGATTCTCATATATACTGTCCCCCCCCCCCCCCCCCGCCCGATTTTGCAGAGAAATTCCTCATTCCTTGCCATGTTAGTCTACCTAATTTTCAAAATTCTTTCGTAGGACCGTATCTCTCATGATTCGACTCTCTTCTGTTCCGGTTTTCCAGCCGGCTTTGTGGCCGGGCGGTTGTAGGCTCTTCAGTCTGGGACCGCGCGACCGCTACGGTCGCAGGTTTGAATCCTGCCTCGGGCATGGACGTGTGTAATGTCCTTAGGTTAGTTAGGTTTAAGTAGTTCTAAGTTCTAGGGGACTGATGACCTCAGATGTTAAGTCCCATAGTGCTCATAGCCATTTGAACCGGTTTTCCACAGGCAGTGTTTTTCTACTATACAGTACTCTACTCCAAAAATTCACAGAAACTTCTTCCTTAAATTAATGCCTGTTTTGATACTAGCAGACGTCTCTTGTCCAGGAGTGCCCTTTTCGGCAGTGCTTGTCTGCTTCTTATGTCCTCCTTGCACCGTCCATGGGGGTTATATTGCTGCTTAGGTACCAGCATTGCATAACTTCGTCTACTTCTTCATCACCAAATTTGGTGTTACGTTTCGCGCTGGTTTCATTTCTGCTACTTGCACTGCTTTCGTCTTTCTTCAATTTACTGTCAATTCATATTCAGTTCTCATTAGATTGTTCATTATATTCAACAGACCCTATAATTTTTGTTTGCTTTCACTGAGAATAGCAACTTCATTTGCGAATCTTATCATTGGTTATCTTTCATGTTGAATTTTGATCAAATTATTGAACCTTTATTTTATTTCCGTCATTGCTACTTCAGTGTCATCTGTTCGTCATCTAATAAATGGTCAGTTTTCTTTCTCATTCTTTTGTATATTATTCTTGTCAGCCAATTGTATGCATGAGCCGTTAAGTTGATTGTGAGATAATTCTCGCACTTGTCGGCTCTTGCTATCTTCGGAATTGTGTGGACGATGTTTTTCGGAAGTCTGGCGGTATATCGTCAGTTTCATGCATTCTGTACACCAGTGTGAACACTCGCTTAGTTGCCACTTCTCTCAATGATTTTAGAAATTACGATGGACTGTTATCCCTTCTGCTGTCTTTGATGTTGAGTCATCCAAACCTCTTTCAGATTGGGGTTCTAATACTGACTCCCGTATCCCTTCCCTGTTGACTCCTGATTTATTTAAAGTAAATTGGGCGGTTGGTATAATAAAACGTGCCTTCCGATGGCCAATTTGCGGTTGATTGGAAAGGCTAAGGTGTATGTTACTTATCGTGAGATTCGGCCAGGTGAGGGTTTACGACGGCGGTATCATAGGCAGGAGTGCTCGATTCTTCAGGGAGAAATTGAATTTGTGATCTCAGAAGCATAACGCGTTCCTTAAATCAT
The DNA here is from genome assembly GCF_023898315.1 of Schistocerca nitens. NCBI lineage: Eukaryota > Metazoa > Arthropoda > Insecta > Orthoptera > Acrididae > Schistocerca > Schistocerca nitens. Next base: position 103,787,935 of record NC_064618.1, read on the forward strand.
TCTTACGAGGGGACTTCGTGTTTGCCTTATCACCGATTTCGTCCAGATTTACTGCATGTGTAGAGATTGGCCGGGAATTAATGTGATACAAGAGGGGTCTCCAGATGGTGAAGCGTTAGGAAAAACGTTGAATTCTTGGCGCGGGTAAGGTAACGCATGAGCCATCTGGGTTATCGTGGTTTCCAAGTAGGGGGTAACCCAGCGGAAACAACACAGGACAGTAATCCTAAGGTCACATGACCGTGTCCCTAAGCGGAAACTTTTAATTTCAAATTATTACGTTACTTACACTAGTTTAAATTATTACGTTACTTACACCATAAATAAACCGAAATAATGCTCAGTTTGTTGTACGGCTATTTATTGTTATTAGTGATTTCTCATAATAAGCAAATAACTCAACCAACTTTTCTTTACGTTCTTCTTCCTCTTGCTCCAACACGATTTCATTTCTTTCAGAGAAGGTTTTGTTTACATTCTTGAGACCACTTTAGTCTGTACTGATGTTTTGCAGGTTGCTCTGATGTAACTCCCCGTTTGTCTAGTTTTTGACTGAAGGTGTCTCTTTCTAAAATGTTTGTCAGTCTTAAGTTTGCGTTTTGGGATTCATATGAGAGCGTCGAGGTGCACGTATACGTTTGCTTGGTTGAAGTTTCCAACGTTGGTATCAACGGAGATATTGAAGTAAGTACGTTTTTTAAGAGGAACCGCATGCTTTTTATAACTGTATTTGATAGCTCTTGAGAGGACAATGCTAGGACATTTCCTGAACTTTTTTACGACGGGTTTCAATGTCACTATAAACAAACGCTATCCTACGGTAATTCACTTCGCAAAAGCTATCAAATGCAGTTACGAAAGTGTACGTTTCCATTTATAAAATGTACTTACTTCAATATCTTAACACCAGACCCAGAAACATTACCCAGACAAAAATATGGTTGCCGCCCGACGCTCTAACATTTGCCATAAACTGCGTTCTGATATGCGTAACCATTCACGAAATAATAGAGGTGTTATGTCTTATGTGAGTCACCATATATATATAAAGTTCTACATTTACATCTACATCGATACTCCGCAAGCCACCTGACGGTGTGTGGCGGAGGGTACCTTGAGTACCTCTATCGGTTCTCCCTTCTATTCCAGTCTCGTATTGTCCGTGGAAAGAAAGATTGTCGGTATGCCTCTGAGTGGGTTCTAATCTGTCTGATTTTATCCTAATGGTCTCTTCGCAAGATATACGTAGGAGGGAGCAATGTACAGCTTGACTCCTCGGTGAAGGTAAGTTCTTGAAACTTCAGCAAAAGCCCGTACCCAGTTTATCTATCATCTCCGTAACGCGTTCGCGATTACTAAATGATTCTGTAACGAAGCGCGCTGCTCTCCGTTGGATCTTCCCTATCTCTTCTATCAACCGTATCTGATACGGATCCCACACCTGTGAGTAGTATTCAAGCAGTGGGCGAACAAATGTACTGTAACCTACTTCCTTTGTTTTCCGACTGCATTTCCTTAGGATTCTTCCAATGAATCTCAGTCTGGCATCTGCTTCAGCCGAGCGGTTCTGGCGCTACAGTCTGGAACCGCGTGACCGCTACGGTCGCAGGTTCGAATCCTGCCTCGGGCATGGATGTGTGTGTTGTCCTTAGGTTAGTTAGGTTTAAGTAGTTCTAAGTTCTAGGGGACTTATGACCTCAGCAGTTGAGTCCCATAGTGCTCAGAGCCATTTGAACCATCTGCTTCACCGACGATTAATTTTATATGGTCATTCCATTTTAAATCACTCCTAATGCGTACTCCCATATAATTTATGGAATTAACTGCTTCCAGTTGCTGACCTGCTATATTGTAGCTAAATGATAAAGGATCTTTCCAGAATGAGATTTTCACTCTGCAGCGGAGTGTGCGCTGATATGAAACTTCCTGGCAGATTAAAACTGTGTGCCCGACCGAGACTCGAACTCGGGACCTTTGCCTTTCGCGGGCAAGTGCTCTACCATCTGAGCTACCGAAGCACGACTCACGCCCGGTACTCACAGCTTTACTTCTGCCAGTATCTCGCCTCCTACCTTCCAAACTTTACAGAAGTTCTCCTGCGAACCTTGCAGAACTAGCACTCCTGAACGAAAGGATATAGCGGAGACATGGCTTAGCCACAGCCTGGGGGATGTTTCCAGAATGAGATTTTCACTCTGCAGCGGAGTATGCGCTGATATGAAACTTCCTGGCAGATTAAAACTATGTGCCCGACTGAGACTCGAACTCGGGACCTTTGCCTTTCGCGGGCAAGTGCTCTACCATCTGAGCTACCGAAGCACGACTCACGCCCGGTACCCACAGCTTTACTTCTGCCAGTATCTCGCCTCCTACCTTCCAAACTTCTGGAAACATCCCCCAGGCTGTGGCTAAGCCATGTCTCCGCTATATCCTTTCTTTCAGGAGTGCTAGTTCTGCAAGGTTCGCAGGAGAACTTCTGTAAAGTTTGGAAGGTAGGAGGCGAGATACTGGCAGAAGTAAAGCTGTGAGTACCGGGCGTGAGTCGTGCTTCGGTAGCTCAGATGGTAGAGCACTTGCCCGCGAAAGGCAAAGGTCCCGAGTTCGAGTCTCGGTCGGGCACACAGTTTTAATCTGCCAGGAAGTTTCATATCAGCGCACACTCCGCTGCAGAGTGAAAATCTCATTCTGGAAACATCCCCCAGGCTGTGGCTAAGCCATGTCTCCGCTATATCCTTTCTTTCAGGAGTGCTAGTTCTGCAAGGTTCGCAGGAGAACTTGTGTAAAGTTTGGATGGTAGGAGGCGAGATACTGGCAGAAGTAAAGCTGTGAGTACCGGGCGTGAGTCGTGCTTCGGTAGCTCAGATGGTAGAGCACTTGCCCGCGAAAGGCAAAGGTCCCGAGTTCGAGTCTCGGTCAGGCACACAGTTTTAATCTGCCAGGAAGTTTCGATAAAGGATCTTTCTTTCTATGTATTCACAGCACATTACACTTATCTACAACGAGATTCAATTGCCATTCCCTGCACCATGCGTCAATTCGTTGCAGCGTTCAAGTTCAATGAATGTCTCCTGTATACATGAAAAAAATGAAATGATTGTATGGCATTTCTGGCCGGGACGACATTCGGGTATGTTTGGTCGCCGAGTGCGAGTCTTATTGCCGTCGATGCCACACTGGGGACTCGCGTGCCGGTGATGAGGATGAAATGCTGATAAGTAAATCACCCAGTCCACGAGTGGAGAAAATCTCCAACCCGGCCGGGAATCGAACCGAGGCCCGCTGCATGAGAAGCACCCATATACACTCCTGGAAATTGAAATAAGAACACCGTGAATTCTTTGTCCCAGGAAGGGGAAACTTTATTGACACATTCCTGGGGTCAGATACATCACATGATCACACTGACAGAACCCCAGGCACATAGACACAGGCAACAGAGCATGCACAATGTCGGCACTAGTACAGTGTATATCCACCTTTCGCAGCAATCCAGGCTGCTATTCTCCCATGGAGACGATCGTAGAGATGCTGGATGTAGTCCTGTGGAACGGCTTGCCATGCCATTTCCACCTGGCGCCTCAGTTGGACCAGCGTTCGTGCTGGACGTGCAGACCGCGTGAGACGACGCTTCATCCAGTCCCAAACATGCTCAATGGGGGACAGATCCGGAGATCTTGCTGGCCAGGGTAGTTGACTTACACGTTCTAGAGCACGTTGGGTGGCACGGGATACATGCGGACGTGCATTGTCCTGTTGGAACAGCAAGTTCCCTTGCCGGTCTAGGAATGGTAGAACGATGGGTTCGATGACGGTTTGGATGTACCGTGCACTATTCAGTGTCCCCTCGACGATCACCAGTGGTGTACGGCCAGTGTAGGAGATCGCTCCCCACACCATGATGCCGGGTGTTGGCCCTGTGTGCCTCGGTCGTATGCAGTCCTGATTGTGGCGCTCACCTGCACGGCGCCAAACACGCATACGACCATCATTGGCACCAAGGCAGAAGCGACTCTCATCGCTGAAGACGACACGTCTCCATTCGTCCCTCCATTCACGTCTGTCGCGACACCACTGGAGGCGGGCTGCACGATGTTGGGGCGTGAGCGGAAGACGGCCTAACGGTGTGCGGGACCGTAGCCCAGCTTCATGGAGACGGTTGCGAATGGTCCTCGCCGATACCCCAGGAGCAACAGTGTCCCTAATTTGCTGGGAAGTGGCGGTGCGGTCCCCTACGGCACTGCGTAGGATCCTACTGTCTTGGCGTGCATCCGTGCGTCGCTGCGGTCCGGTCCCAGGTCGACGGGCACGTGCACCTTCCGCCGACCACTGGCGACAACATCGATGTACTGTGGAGACCTCACGCCCCACGTGTTGAGCAATTCGGCGGTACGTCCACCCGGCCTCCCGCATGTCCACTATACGCCCTCGCTCAAAGTCCGTCAACTGCACATACGGTTCACGTCCACGCTGTCGCGGCATGCTACCAGTGTTAAAGACCGCGATGGAGCTCCGTATGCCACGGCAAACTGGCTGACACTGACGGCGGCGGTGCACAAATGCTGCGCAGCTAGCGCCATTCGACGGCCAACACCGCGGTTCCTGGTGTGTCCGCTGTGCCGTGCGTGTGATCATTGCTTGTACAGCCCTCTCGCAGTGTCCGGAGCAAGTATGGTGGGTCTGACACACCGGTGTCAATGTGTTCTTTTTTCCATTTCCAGGAGTGTATATCCCTATAGTAAGACTGGAATACAATGAATTTTTACGAGGGTGAACTGGCAACTATTTATTTACAGCTCGGACAAAACAGATACGTGTTTCAAAGTTTTACTAACCTTCAAAGTAGGCTCCATCATCGTGTATAACCCGTTTCCAGTGATGTGGAAGTCGGAGGATACTCTTAGCACTGCCAGTTGTGTTGACAGTTCGAGCGACGCGGTCTATTGCCCCACGAATTTGTAGCAGTTCTGATGCGAATGCCGTGAGTGTTTCCCTCAGTATAGAAATCGAGTTGAACTTACGAGGCCTTAAGTCAGGGGAGTGCAGTAGTTGGTGTAGCACTTAGCATCCCCATCAGTCAGACAAATCAGTAACAGCTTGCACTGTACGTGCTTGAACATTGTACTGCAAAATCATGGTCAGGTGCTGCAGAAAGTGTCATCACGTCTGTCTCTATGCTGTTCATATTTGGAACATAACCTACGACCAGCTTGAGAACTGCTACAAATTCGTTGGCCAATAGACTGCGCCGCTCGAGCTGTCAACACAACTAGCACTGCTAAGAGTATCCTACGACTTCCACATCGCTGGCAACGGGTTATACATAATGCTGGTGACTACTTTGAAGGTCAGTAAAACTTTGTAACACGTATCTATTTTGTACGAGCTGTAAATTAACAGTTGCCACTATTAAAGTTCCAACCTTCGTATTATAAAATTAGATAGTTTTATTATTTTACAGTTCAGCAGTTCTGAAGCTTTTCGATCAACTTATTTAGATAGTTTTTTTCTTACAGTATGAGTAACATAAAAAACAACAATTAAAAAAAGTTTCCACACAGAGACTCGATTCCACGACCTTTCGATTTCCCTGCCACACTCTTTCGGCTGAGTGCCAGCCACTGTTTGCAATCTACGCTAAAATAGTTGACTCATGTCTCGCTCAGCCCGCGCCAAAGAATGCTATAGGCCTATTTTGTAAGCCTATTTTGAAACCGCTTGGCATCTGTAGCGCTCGTGTCTGGCCAAGCCTTGGGCATTTCATAAACTTGGACGAAATCTGTGATTGCGAATAGGTGCAGACCCCTTTTCAAATAGGATTTGAAAGATCAACATTCAAACTTATCAGTTAACATGAAAGAGGAACTCCATAAGCGCTACGCCGAGAAGCCAAGAATAGGGTTCCCGACGTATTTTTGAGCGGAATTTCCACTGAAGTGTCGCGTAGGGTTACGATGAAGAATCCTTCTCGTTTGGTCGCAGCTCTCAGTACCGCCACAAAGTTGGAAGAAACAGATACACCAACTAGGGACTGTGGTGACTACTGTGTGTCTGCTTCAGTAATATCAAAGGTGAGGACTTGAGGACCATTTCACACAACACTGCCCTAATCTGGGGTGCTGCATGTGTGGACTTTGCTTTCACTAGGTGAGGCCGCCGCAACCGAGGTAATGTCACAAGGCACGCGGATCATGAAGGCTCTGCCGTCTGTTCTGCTTACACGCACACCAAAGAAGGGTTGGTATGATAACGTACTGTCAAGTACAGGTAACTTAGGTTGGGTCTCAGTGGTTACAGACGTACCACTAGGCATGTTATGCGGGACTGAGCGACTTGAAAATAACGAGGATACAGTGCACTGTTTTCGCGAATGTCTGGTGTTACTGAAAGACAGCAGCCGGCCACGACACACTCATCGTGTCATTACCCCCTTTGCCAATGCTGTGGTGAATGTTGACGTTAGAAATGACGGACGGTGGATGGTGGAACTTATCACTGTCGTTGGACATCAGTCACTGTGCAGCTAACACCACCATGACAGAGCACGTAAAGTTCCGCAAAATTTGTGGGCGGTGGGCTCCCCACAGCCTGACGGAAAAGCAGAGGCTGAACAGAACATCGAGATCTCTGCAGCACCTGGCACCTGGAACGGTATCAGGATCACAAGTATACATTCTTGTCTCGTGAAAGTTTGTCTTAATTTTGTGGCAGAGAGCAAACGTCCGAGCCTCCAATGAAGCACATCGTTTCATCCCTAACGAAAAAGATCGACAACCATGCATTCCCTCTCTGGGAAACAAATATTTCCTTTTCCTTTGCCTATAAGAACCTGCTGCTCATTGACCTTCTGGGACGAGTCACAACAGTTAACGCACAGCAAGTTCAGACGGCCTGGAATGTTGATAGACGTCATCAGTTTGCTGCATGATAATGCCTGGCCCTATTTGTTTCGACTACGCGGCAGAAGTTTTGCTGGGACGCCCTTACGCAGCCTCCAGACACTCCCGATCCTTGTTTACGCGATTTTCACGAATTTTTGGAGACCTGAAGAAATACAGTCGTGGCCTTCGATCTCCTTCTGACGAAGAGGTGCACACCTGGGCAGAATCATAGTTGCGTTGGCAACCGCAAAGAATTTTCCATGAAGACATTGACCATCTCGTCTGGCAGCGGGATAAATGTGTTACCAGTTACGGCGATTAGTTTTGAATCAATTAACAGTTTTCTTACATTTTAGTCATGTGTAGTTTTCATTTGACTTCCCCTTACACATAGAGGTTTTCGGATACTTTTCATCATGTGGCCTAGGCCTAGAAACATGAGCAGCTGCCGTCGAAACTTCTTGGAAATGATCCGCTCTTTATTTCCCTATCTCTGTGTACTGTTTGTCGCTCCAGCGATCTACGATAAACTACCGATCGCAGAGGAGCAGTTTCCTTCGCACAACGACTGTAGAGTCTCAGAAAAAGCTCATCCGATCCAGATGCGTTTCCACAGCCTTTTATTTTTCCACCTGCCTGGGGTTGTGCAGGATTATTAAAATCTATCTGCTGACTTCCCACACTACACACTCCCAATCCTGGACGCTCAAGCAATAATCTGTTTCTGATCCATGTGAAACAACAACCAACAGTGGTCTAATATTGAAATTCCAAGAATTGCGCAACGAAGAATTAAACTGAAATGTTCGGTAACTGCTCTATATTTATCTCTCATTGCGTCTTGCCTACTACAACTTAAATTGAATGTTGTCCGAATCCTTAAAACTTTCGATCTGTACTATTTCATGATAGTATTTCAAACTGAAATTATATCTTGTTTTGATCAATTGTCACGGGATAGTCTACAAATCAATAGCCACATTATATTGCTATCGGGCTACAGTCCACAAGAAGAGATAAATAGAGGATTTCATACATACACCGGTGTCCAAAATTAAAGCAACAAACGGAAATTTTGCAAAGCTGCGTTTAGTTTGCCACAAAACAGTACAAGCAGGTGATAGTAAAGTAGAAAAGACGCAAAGAAAAAAACTACTGCAACATGCGTAAAGGCAGACAAGAATGTTCTTCGTTTTTTGCATGCTCATTGTGGGGTGTGACCACCTGTGGCAGCAATACAGACCTGACAACGGCGTCATGTCACAAATGTCATGTTGTGGCAATAATGTCCGTTCTTCCTTCAGAGCTGCTCGCAATCGTGGAGAGCAGTTGGTGGATGCTGGCGTGATGCAAGCCGTCTCACTAGTACATCTCAGACATGCTCTATGGGATTCAAATGAGGAGAGCAAGCAAGCCACGCCATGTGTGCAGTATCTTCCATATCCAAGCCAACATAAACCACCCATGCACTATGTGTCGAGTATATCGTCCATCAGTACGAAGCCTGGGCCCACAGCACCCCGCAACAACTGAAAATGAGGTCCCATGATCTCGTGGCGATACCTGACAGCAATTAAACGCGTACAATTTTATGAAGAGGAGTAAAAAGTGGTAAAGATAATGCCTGCCCACACTATTAGAGATACTCCCCGATGTAGGTCTCTTTCCACAATGTTTGAGTCCCAAAATCGTGTTCCACGTTCTCTCCAAATGCGAATCCATCGAGAATCACTCTGCAGACTAAATTGGGACTCATCTGTGACCACAACATTGATCAACTCTTCGACTGACTCCACTCTAGACGTTCGATTCTGTGAAGATGCCTCAGAGGCAGTCATACAGCAGGTCTCCAACAACAACGGCCACTCCGCCGAAGCCTTCTGCATACTGTTTGCCTCGATTCAACACGTCCAGTGGGTACTGCGAGCTCACATACCAGTTGCCATGCATTACTATGGCGCCCATACAGCCAAATAACGATCCTCTCTTCTGAAGTCACACTTGGTCGGCCCTGTCCCGGTTTTCGGGATACAGTTTCGGTCTCTATAAACAGTCGCCACATCCGCGAAACAACAGAACGATTCACATTTAGCCACCAGGACAAATCAGTTTGCGACTGACCTGATTCCTTTATTTCTATGACCCTCCTCCACAGAGTGACAGATATCTTCTCTGTATCATACTGCACCGCCTGCGACTGTGTACACAGTGACTTTGCATGTGTAGCTACCTGGCAAACACAATCTCGTTTCATAGGTGCCTTGACATCATCGTTGGCATGGTTGTCTGTTGACCGGAATGCTATCTACCGTGCAGATCACCATCGCACGAATATCTGCCTGACGGTTTGTATGATTATATAGTGAATTAGTCGTAAGAGAGGTAAATAGCGTTTTGGTGCTTTAATTTTGGACACCAGTGTATTTTCAAATAAACTGTGCAGTTACGCCTGCCGTGCTTTGTCTGCCGTAGCTACAGTTTAATTATTCAAACAGTTACCTTTAAACCTCTCTGGCCTGGAACAGCATAGAGCATTACGTCAATCTTTGAATCACACAAAAGCAATGACTGTGAATTTTACATAATTCATCTCATTTATTGACTGCAGCAGTGGAGTGTTGTCGCCCTGCTGTCACAACATATGCAGACCTCGTCGGGTACTCCATTCACCAACACTTCTGGCAGCTGCCTGGCATCACAGAAACTGTTTCTAAAACATATTTCAGAAAAGAACAGCATATAATTAAGCTCCCAACTTGTCAGTTCATTTGGTCTTTCAGCAGTGTTTATTGCCACATTTGTCCTGCTTTTTTTTATTTACCAACTGTCACCTGCAGGTGTGCTAGCATAACAGTAGTTTTATTACGATGAGTAATGTTGAGAAAGTAAGGTGCCGAACATGCAATAGCGTCAGCTGCCGTCACGCGTCTGCGTGTTGGGGTAAACATGGCTCGTGATGTGCTCCTCACTTCCCCCCTCCCATGCTGTCCCAATGCACAGTGCATCGACATGAGCAGAGTCACTGCCGAGAAGTGTGTACCAAGGGGCATGGACAGGAGCGCACATCAGTGCTGTGTATTCAATACTTTCAATTGCATCACGTAGCACACATCATCTGATAAAAGCATTTTGACAAATGTGATGAAGCTCAAAAGTCAAAGGGTAAATATGTTTCCGTAATTCGTTCAATATTCTTCAAATCTGTATGTATGGCGTTTCACACACTTTCTCAAGTAGGCTCTGTTCTTGACTCAGGATTCAAGCTATTTTGTTACTAAATTTAACCGAAATTAGTTCAGAGGGTTACTAATAATAAATTTAAACGTCATGCAACATACGACAGTTTTCAGGCATCTCATTGTTTATGATGCTATATATTGTTGTTGTTATGGTCTTCAGTCCAGAGACTGGTTTGATGCAGCTATCCTGTGCCAGCTTCTTCGTCTCCCAGTACCTACTGCAACCTACATCCTTCTGAATCTGCTTAGTGTATTCATCTTTTGGTCTCCCTCTACCATTTTTACCCTCCACACTGCCCTTCAATACTAAGCTGGTGATCCCTTGAAGCCTCAGAACATGTCCTACCAACCGATCCCTTCTTCTAGTCAAGTTGTGCCACAAATTTCTCTTCTCCACAATTCTATTCAGTACCTCCTCATTAGTTATGTGATCTACCCATCTAATCTTCAGCATTATACTGTAGAGCCACATTTCGGAAGCTTCTATTGTCTTCTTGTCCAAACTAATTATCGTCCATATTCCATTTCTATAAATGGCCACACTCGTTACAAATACTTTCAGAAACAACTTCCTGATGCTTAAATCTACACTCTATGTTACTAATTTCTGTTCTTTAGAAACGCTTTCCTGGCCATTGCCAGTCTACATTTCATATCCTCTCTACTTCGACCATCATCAGTTATTTTGCTCCCCAAATAGCAAAAAAAAAAAAAAAAAAAAAAAAAAAAAAAAAAAAAAGATCTACTACTTTAAGTTTCTCAATTCTTAATCGAATTTCCTAGGCATTACCGGATTTAATTTGACTACATTCCATTATCCTCTTTTTGCTTTTGTTGATGTTCATCTTATATCCTCCTTTCAAGACACTGTCCATTCCGTTCAGCTGCTCTTCCTGATCCTTTGATGTCTCTGACAGAATTACTTTGTCATCTGCAAATCTCAAAGTTTTTATTTTTTCTCCATGGATTTTAATTCCTACTATGAATTTTGCTTTTGTTTCCTTTACTGCTTGCTCGATATACAGATTGAATAACATCGGGGAGAGGCTACAAACCTGTCTCACACCCTTCCCAACCACTGCTTCCCTTTCATGTCCCTCGACTCTTATATCTGCCATCTGGTTTCTGTACAAATTGTAAATAGCCTTTCGCCCCCTGTATTTGAGCTCTGCCACCTTCAGAATTTGAAAGAGAGTATTCCAGTCAACATTGTCAGAAGCTTTTTCTATGACTACAAATGCTAGAAACTTAGGTTTGCCTTTCCTTAATCTATCTTCTAAGATAAGGGTCAGTATTGCCTCATGTGTTGCACCATTTCTGCAGAATCGAAACTAATAATACACGAGGTCAGCTTCTACCACTTTTTCCATTCGTCTGTAAGGAATTCGCATTATATTTTGCAACCGTAACTTATAAAACTGATAGTTCGGTAATTTTCACATTTGTCAACACCTGCTTTCTTTGAGATTGGAATTAGTATATTCATATTGAAGTTTGAGGGTATACCGCCTGTCTCAAATGCTGCTCACCAGATGGTAGAGTTTTGTCAGGGTTGGCTCTCCCAAGGCTATCAGTAGTTCTAATGGAATGTTGTCTACTCCCGGGGCCGTATTTCGACTTGGGTCTTTCAGTGATCTGTCTAACTCATCACGCAGTATCATATTTTCCATTTCATCTTCATCTACGTCCTCTTCCATTTCCATAACATTGTCCTCAAGTACATCGTCCTTGTATAGACCCTCTAAATACTCCTTCCACCACTCTGCTTTCCCTTCTTTGCTTGGAACTGGGTTTCCATCTGAGTTGTTGATATTGATGCAAGTGGTTCTCGTTTCGCCAATGGTCTCTCTAATTTTCCTGTAGGCTGTATCTATCATACCCCTAGTGATATATGCCTCTACATTCTTACATTTGTCCTCTAGCTATCCCTGCTTAGCCATTTTCCACTTCCTTTCGATCTCATTTTGGAGACGTTTGTATTCCATTTTGCCTGCTTCATTTACTGCACTTTTATATTTTCTCCTTTCATCAATTAAATCCAATATTCCTTCTGTTATCCTAGGATTTCCAATAGCCCTCGACTTTTTACCTGCTTGGTCCTCTGCTGCCTTCACTATTTCATCTCTCAAAGCTGCCCATTCTTCTTCTACTGTATTTCTTTCCTGTCAATTGTTGCCTTATGCTCTCCCTGAAACTCTGTACAACCTCTGGTTTAGTCAGTTTATCCAGGTCCCATCTCCTTAAATTCCCACCTTTGTGCAGTTTCTACAGTTTTAATCTACAGTTCATAACCAATAGATTGTGGTCAGAGGCAACATCTGCCCCTGGAAATGTCTTATAGTTTAAAACCTGGTTCCTAAATCTCTTTCTTACAATTATATAATCTTTCTGACACCTTCCAGTGTCTCCAGGCCTCTTCCATGTATACAACCTCCTTTCATGATTCTTGAATAAGTTAAGCTCTGTGCTAAATTCTACCAGGCGGCTTCCTCTTTCATTTCTTACCCCCATTCCATATTCACCTACTACTTTTCCATCTCCTCCTTTTCCTCCTATCGAAACCAGTTACCCATGACTGTTAAATTTTTGTCCCCCTACACTGAGTAAATAATTTCTTTCATCTCATCATATATATCATCAATCGTTATCTGACGAGCTAGTTGGCATAAAAACTTGTACTTCTGTTGAGGTGTGGGCTTCGTGTCTATCTTTGCTAAAATAATGCGTTTATTAAGCTGTTTGTAGTAGCTTATCCGCACTCCTATTTTTTATTCATTATTAAGCCCACTCCCGCATTACCCCTATTGGATTTTGTACTTATAAACCTGTATTCACCTGACAAGACGTCTTGTTCCTCCTGCCACCGAACTCCTAATTCCCACTATATCTAACTTTAACCTATCCATTTCCCTTTTTAAATTTTCTAACTGCCCGATTAAGGTGTCTGACATTCCACGCTCAGATCCGTTGAATGCCAGTTCTCTTTCTCCTGATAACAACGTCTTCCTGAGTCGTCCCCGCCCGCAGATCCGAATGGGGGACTATTTTGCCCCTGGAATATTTTACCCAATAGGACGCCATCATCATTTAACAATGCAGTAAAGCTGCATGGCTTCGGGAAAAATTACGACTGCAGTTTCCCCTTGCTTTCAGCCGTTCGCAGTACCAGCACAGCAAGGCCGTTTTGGTTAATGTTACAAGGCCATATCAGTCAATCATAGATTGTTGCCCCTGCAACTAGTAAAAAGGCTGCTGCCCCTCTTCAAGAACAACACGTTTGTCTGGCCTCTCAACAGATACCCCTCTGTTGTGGTTGCACTTACAGTACGGCTATCTGTTTCGCTGAGGCATGCAAGCCTTCCCACCAACTGCAAGGTCCAAGGTTCATGGGGAGGATGACGCTATATACCCTAAATTATTTTTCATACAATGATATCATATTTGATACGTCGTGGTATGGGAAAACATAACCAAAACTTAAAGTAAGCAGAGCCCAAAAGGTGCAGGGAGTGAAAGTGTAGACCCAAATGAGGTTACAGTTTCAAACACAATTTAATTTTATTAAACATTAAAAAACACTTGTTCACACACGCACACACACATAAACACAATACATTTTTTTAATCTCCAGGCCTGAAGGGCCGCTGAATATTCGCAACTGTAATGTCACAATGACAACCTTAAGATTCAACGTAAGTAGATAATCACGGTCTGAAGGACCCATCACCTTTGATTAATTATTGACCAGTACAATAAGTTACTGAAAGGAATGACTTTAATCATTCAGCCAGAAGGGCCAATCAAATATAACCACAAATGCTGTTTTGATAATGCTACAAGAATGCAAAACGAACAGTTAATTTACTTCGTCCAAAGGAGCTGTAAAGACCAAAAGACAAATTCATATACCAAAGGTTTTTTTTAATGAAACCAGCTAACAAGATAACATTAGTAACCAAAAAGTGTAGTCACGTCGCCACTCGGCCTGAAGGGCCTGAATATCAGTAGTAATAAATATTTGAGAATGGTTGAAGTTAAAGAGCACTTGAAACCAGCCCGTGCTCCTCACCAGTAGGAAAAATTTAGAACCAGGTGTGCTAGGACCGACTGCTTTAGCAATATGGCACAGACCAGCAGAATAACTAGAAACTTCACCAACGTGGCGAATCGTCCACATAGGGCATGACAGCAACTCTCTATAACACATAAAATAAAAATTACTAAACATTGAAACACATGGTTCAAAATATAACGCCTATCTAGGCAGGAACTGTTAATGACACCCACTGGCCTTCGTAAATCTTCGACTTAGTAGATGTGACGGCCAGTACTAAATAATAATACCACTCAACAATTTGTAAAATACAAGATCGTTACTGCACTTGGGTCAGAATAAAATTTCAACCACAGATAATATTTTAGGTTCAGTTATTAAGGCACAGAGAGTTTACACTCTTTTCTAGTGATAGTTACCTTTGACAATATAACAGCAGGTCATTGAATCGAGATTTCGGGCACGCCTGAGCCTATTAAATTGCGAAACACCATGGCACACGACCTTAGAGCAAAACACACCCGACGACACGGGCAGAAATTGAGTTAGACACATTAAGTCAAGAAATTCTCACCGTTAGTCCAGAAGGCAGACAAGCATTCGGCGACAGGTTGCAACCAGCACCGACTCGAGTAACATCAATCGCCCCAGTTCCGCCATAGCAACGCGGACACGCCGCGTCAACAATTGCCACGCCGAGCTTTCTTACCGCACAGCCCGTCCAGAACGACTGCCGCCGTCCCGAGTACACACGCTCGTAGCAATCACGTGCGTTCACAGGAAGTTATACCACCTTTCCCGCAACATTGCGCTGCCACACAACCGGAAACTAAACTCCCCGTCCCACTCCGGTAGCAGCACTCGATCCTCTCGTCGTCAGCAGGTCTCTCCACAGAACGCAGCGCCCTCCGGAATTTAAAAGCAAACGGACCAATCGCGGCAGAGCAAAGCCAAGGCTCCGGAAGACGACACTCCACACCTAGGCAAAGATGAAGATCATACGGTTCAATATTTATGGTACATTCAGTAGTATATGTGAACACTATCTGCAAAATATGTTACGTATACAGTTAGTAGTGAAGATGTAATAAACGAAAACATAATCCTTGTTGCATAAATAGACAACGAAAATATAGCAAGCGATTAGCTTTATTCCATAAATCACTATTTTTTATGGAGGGATAATCGAGAAAAAGCTTTTTAAAGGTTTGATATTGTGTACAATGTTTTTTGCAAGTAACCAAGTGCTCTCAGTCTCAGATATTGTATGATTAAACCTTGGCATTCATGCATTGTAGTGTATTCTTTTTCAACCCGACACTCATTCCGTTGGTAGGTGGGTGATTCTTGCAATCATAGTGATTCCTACCAGATGGCAGGCGATATGTGTAGCGTGTTCAGTTGAAATCGAGTTTTTACTTATGGCTTTTCCCATGTACAAACATGTCAAATATATTTCACATAAATTTAATGTATTTAGAACCTATGTGTTCACACATTACACCAGCAACTCTACTGAATTTCACTTTGGAGTTCCATTTTGGTGCTTCTCAGTGTTTCTGGCGGACGCCTCTCTTAAACTTTGTATCATGCAATGATATATTTCATTCAGCGTCATATGTGGATACTGTCTCCGAAACTTGTTTGCGAATGGAGTTAGCAGTAAAGAAGCAAAAAACTAAAATGTCATACATGATGTTACAGTTTTTCATGCATCTCAGTATTTTACATCATATCCCCTGAACTATGTGTTGTAAAATAAGATTTTTATGTAGATACTGTGGTGTCACCGCCAGACACCACACTTGCTAGGTGGTAGCTTTAAATCGGCCGCGGTCCATTAGTACATGTCGGACCCGCGTGTCGCCACTGGCAGTGATCGCAGACCGAGCGCCACCACACGGCAGGTCTCGAGAGACTTACTAGCACTCGGCCCCAGTTGTACGACGACTTTGCTAGCGACTACACTGACGAAGCCTTTCTCTCATTTGCCGAGAGACAGTTAGAATAGCCTTCAGCTAAGTCCATGGCTACGACCTAGTAAGGCGCCATTAGCCTTAGATAGCTTGTATCTAAAGAGTCTCACTTGTATCGCCACGATCTCCAGATGTCTCATCAAGAACTATGTATACAAGGATGGATTAAAGTTAAGTATTCGAGAAGCTACGTACTTTTCTTTATAGCATTCATAACGTATACTGTTTCAGACCTCACTCCATCCTTCGTGAGTTAGCGTGTGCATCTTGGCCGCCTCTTTCAATTAGTGTGCGTAGTGTTGGCAAGTCTGCCGACACTACAGATACATTCAGCAACATATTTAAATACCGTCCGCAAAATATGTCTTACACAGTTAGTGGTAAAGAAGTAATGAATTAAAACGTCATGTTCAGATGGCTGTTTTGTTGAAAGAACAGCGAAAATATAGTTAGCGATTAACTTTTTCTTCCTTTCATAATTTAGTGGGAGTTGTCAGTAATTTCCATAAAAGCTTGAAAGTATGTGTAAAGTTTGTTGCAAGTCGTTAAGGGCACGCATTCTGAAATACTGAATTACTGCACTACGGCTATCTGCACGATGCAGGCTAAACAGCTTTTGTACCCCTCTCCGCACCCCTTCGTAGGTATGTGGTCCATACCACCACAGTGATGATTTTCAGATGATGACTTTCAGACCATGAGTGAAGTATGTAGCACGTATAGTTGAAATCGGTCCAGTGGTTTGAGAGCAGATGTGGCGCACATTTGAGAGCATATGTGGCGCACACAGCCATGCATACATACACACATTATATAATACGTATGTGCAGTATCACAGATCGGTGTCACTCTCAGTGGTGTGTTACAGCTGGCAAAGGAAATGCACTCTTCCGAGAGACGCCGCCAGCGATCGCGTGGGGACCTGGTGGATCCAGTGATGAGCGCCCGCTGAGCCATGCAGTGAGCTGCTCCACTGCGAGCACCCTCTGCCAGTGCGGTATAAGAGGGCCAGCTGCAGCCACACAGCCAATATCTGTTGCAGTCTTCGACAGTCTTCAGTCTGAGTCAACCATCAACAGTTCACTCGTGCACTGATAGTGTATGCCCCACTCTACACGACGCTCCTAGATGCTTGTTGTACGATAATAAGTATTGCTCCCCATTTTTTCTCAGAACATTTTTATTATTAATAGTCAGAATTTTGTGACAATGTACATCAACATGTCTTGTCCATTTCCTATTTTTCTATGTAGTCTCCATCACGTTCTACGGCAATATGCCACCGTTGTGGAAGAGCTTGTATTCCCTGTTGGTAAAAGCTCTTATCCTGTATGCATAGCCATGTTTGCAGTGTATGACTGACGCTCTAGTCACCTTCAAAGTGTGTTGCCCGTAGAGAAACTTAAGTGGTCCAAAGAGCCGGTCGGCACGGCTAATGGTATCCGCACGATTCAGCAAGTATGGAGCAGTGGCTGTGACAGGACGTCCCGAGCGTGGCTGAACATGGAGCTCTGTCTCTGCATTTCCTGAGGCTGTAACTTTCTTTACCCCTCACCTAACTGTACTCCTATCGGCTGTAGCATCGCCATACACTGCAGACAAACATTTATGGATGTTCACCAAGGTTTCTTTTTCGGCGCACAAGAATTCAATAACAGCACGCTCTTTGTAACGTGAGTGGTATGTAGACGTCATTTTAAAGCTGTACTACAACTCTGCCGTCTACCAGAACGGTCCGAAACTCCACCGGCGCACAGATCAAACATCAAATGTAAAGCACCAACAAGGACGTTTTTCTATGTATATTAATGGCTTTTTAAAAAAATGAGGGGCATTACTTACTGAACGACCCTCATAATAGCTGGACTTTATTGCTGCTTGTTCTTTTGTTAAGGGAAGTCGTACCACCCAAAATGACAAAATTTACCATTTTTACTTTTATGAAAATTATGAAAATATGGACGTTTATGCTTCATTTGGTGTTTGTTTTATCGAAATATGCGATTATTTACTCTTTTAATTAAATGTTTGAAAATAATCATGCAATGACATTTCCGAGAATTTTGTTTTCCATCATTTCCCATACTGGCATTTTTCTCTGGGCCTATATAGTCTAGAAGGCTGTGGTTTCTTTTGTTTTGTAGAGAACTGTCCGTTTCATAAGTTGCCTACACTGGCGGTACTTCGCAGTAAACTCTTTGAACTGTACATTTGTTTGTGTTTGACAACAACAGTTATCCACTAGCCGCGTTTTAGTTTCTGTGTTTTCTGTGATAGTTTTCGTCATGGCTAAACCAAAAGGAGTGTTTAAAAAATACGAAACAAAGGAAACAGATACTACAGAACAAATATAGCAGCAGTAAAAAGAGTGGGTAGCACGGAAGGGCGTGGTAATATGGTTGTATGATGTAAAACAGAACGCAGCTTCAGACAGTGAAACAAACTGCAATACCATAATTAATCTCCATATACTTATTTCAGCTTTGTGTGAAACAGTGTGTTGTCGTATATGTGGAGGGGAAATTGAAATTTCTGAAAATCTATCTCAACGCAATGGTCTGGCGTGCACTTTACAAATAATGTGTTTGAACTGTAAAAGCGTAAAGACTTTCAAGACTTCAGAAGTAAGTGTAAAGAATGGACTTTTTGACACTAATCTAAGATACTTCTATGGACATAGATGCATACGAAAAGGCCATTACGCTGGTAAGGTTCTTTGTGGCTTGCTGAACCTTCATAGTCCCACTGCAAAATCTATCAAATACAACTCCATAGTAAGAAGTAGTGTCAAAGCGTGTGCTATGGAGTCAATGACTACAGCAGCAGAGCAGGCTGTAGCAGAAAATTATAGTTCTGACATAGCCACATCTTCGACGGATCCTGGCCAAAAAAGAGGTTTACAGTCAAAGAATTCATGTTCATGTATTATCAGCATCGACAATGGGAAAGTGTTGGATGTTGATGTGTTGACCAAGTACTGTAAGGGATGTAGGCAAGCAGGCAAGACTACTGAAAAGCAAACTAAGCATGAAATGAATTGTCAGAGAAACTATGAAGGAACTAGTGGAGGGATGGAGGTTGCTTCTGCAGTGAAAATGTTCCAACATTCCCAGCATGACCGTGCTGTTCGCTACATGAGTTTTTTGTGGGATGGAGACTCACGATCGTATAAGGCAGGAGAGTAAACCCTATGGTGATTTGTCAATTACAAAACTAGAGTACATTAATCATGTGCAAAAGAGAATGGGCACAAGACTACGTAGACTCAAAAAGCAGTTGGGAAGTACCAAGTTATCTGATGGTCTAAGACGTCGACTGACTGATAAACAAATTCATCAAATTACACAATATTACGGTATGGCTATTAGAAGTTACAGAGATAATATAGATGGTATGAAGAATGCTACTTGGACAATTTATTTTCACAAGCTGTCTACAGATGCTGAACCAATACACAACCTGTGTTCCACTGAATGGTGTAAACACTTGAAGGCAAAAGAGGAGGGTAAAGTAGACACTTTCTCTGTTATGCTTGCCATGAAACCTGTGTTTCAGGATCTTGCCCAACCAGAGCTGTTGAAGCAATGTCTCAAGGGCAAAACACAAAATGCGAATGAATCATTTAACAATGTTGTATGGTCAAGGATAGCAAAAAATGTGTTTGTTGGAAAGTCAGTCTTTGAACTTGTTTAGGATGCTGTTCTTACTTTTAATGATGGATATTCTGGAAGTCTACAGGTTTTGCAATATCTTGGCATTCATAAAGCTTACACCACCACTAAAAGTGTGACGGACTTGGACCAACTGCGAATCATGAAGGCAGAGATTTCAACAAACAATATTTCAAAAGAAACCAGATCCAAGAGAAGGAGGGCAGCATTGGATGAGGAAGATGAAGGAGGACATGAGGACTACCATCCAGGAGGATTATAACATATTTTTTATGTATCAGTCGGCTGTATATTACAATTTTTTCTTTAAACGCAAATTTTTCAACATAACATTTTGCTGTATAAAAGCCCCTTTGTCAGAAACTTCTGAATCTACATCAATGAATTATTTACCTCATCATAGATAGTACAATGATGTTGTAGATATTTAGTAGTATTTACTGCAATAGTTAAAATTCAAGAAATTAAAATTTTGAAAATTTACACAAAAAAATTATATGTTTAAGGAAAAAAATCATAACTTTTTCCCAGTTGTTATTTTAAAGTGATTGTAGAGCAATACAGTCACAAAACATGGGAGAACATGTGATATAAACACCACATTTATATACTCAACAATTCCTGAGAAAACGGGGCATTTATGTAGCCAATTTTACATTGTCGAGATTGGGCGGTACGACTCCCCTTAACTTCCGTCTCAGCGCTCGGAGACTGCTACAAGTTAAGTAAAGCTTCTGCTTGCTGTATTTGCATGTTTGCTAGTCATGTCTGCTCCTGTCCATCTTACTTAAGAAGAAAGCTGATGCACCACTCTGTAGCCCAATGCGTGCAAAGTGCTGCATAACGGTATGAATATATATATTTTTCGTGATTTTTTGAAATAAACCCTGTACAGTGCCCAAAGCTATACTAAAGATACCTGCGAAGACTCCATGATATTTCGTTTAGTAGTTTTGGAGATGAGTGTGTTCAAAGAAAAACAGCGACGATGGTTTTAGGAAATTGTTAATAAAGAGTACAGGACTAAAAGTTGGCGCGAACGGCCGACGTTCAGTAGCTTTATATGATTTTCTATTCCGCGACCGCATTAGACACTGCTCAGCCTCTTCCTTCCCTGTCACTCTCTCTTCACTTCCGGCGTGATGCCGCTGGCTCGCCACACACACGCCCTTCTGATCCAGGCGGGCGCATCGGCGTACGAGGCCGACGGCCACAAAGCGTCTGCTGACCCGGCGCCGCCAGCACATCGCCGCCCCCGCATCACTTGGCGGGACGGAAAGTCGGCGTTTTAATTCCGCATTCGGCGGGGACGCGCTGTAATTGCGTGGGCGGGACGCGGATCGCCGCTCGGTTGGAGGAGGCGGGGGAGGAGGGGAGGGGCGTGGCCGGCGGTGATGAAAGGCTGCCGCGGTCCCCCTGGCTCGCCGCGTAATCAGCGTCCGGCGGCGGATCGGCGGCGCGACTGCTGAGCTGTCGGCCGCTGCACCACCCCCACCGCCCCCGCACACAATGAGCGCTTCGGTCCGGCCTGCGTCGCGTCCAGCCGCGATCGTCGCTTTGTGTCGGCGAGCCCGCCTGACGCAGCTGTTCCTGCCGCCGCTGCGCTTTCCGGCGCTGCAGTTACCGCGAGCGTGACTGGTTGACGGGCGGCCCACTTGAAATTTCTGCCGCCCTATCTCCTCTTCGAACGTGACACGCACATCAAGACTCGAGAAACACGAAGTACCCGATTTGCCGTTTACAGAGACTAACATAATTATCTATCCCATATAGTCCAAGATGTGCAATTTGTGCCAAAGGAAAAAGGCCCACTGTGCGGCTGGTCCTGGCGGAGGTTCGAGTCCTCCCTCGGGCGTGGGTGTGTGTGTCTGTCCTTAGGATAATTTAGGTTAAGTAATGTGTAAGCTTAGGGACTGATGACCTTAGCAGTTAACTCCCATAGGATTTAAAAAAAAAATGGACCGAAAAATATTTACAGTCAGACTGGCGTGGTACTGACCCTTCAACTGTCTGATTTGTTATAAGTACACTACTGGCCATTAAAATTGCTACACCACGAAGATGACGTGCTACAGACGCGAAATTTAACCTACAGGAAGAAGAAGCTGTGATATGCAAATGATTAGCTTCTCAGAGCATTCACACAAGGTTGGCACCGGTGGCGACACCTACAACATGCTGACATGAGGAAAGTTTCCAACCGATTTCTCATACACAAACAGCAGTTGACCGGCGTTGCCTGGCGAAACGTTGTTGTGATGCCTCGTGTAAGTAGGAGAAATGCGTACCATCACGTTTCCGACTTTGATAAAGGTCTGATTGTAGCCTATCGCGATTACGATTTATCGTATCGCGATATTGCTGCTCGCGTTGGTCGAGATCCAATGACTGTTAGCAGAATATGGAATCGGTGGATTCAGGAGGGTAATGCGGAACGCCGTGCTTGACCCCAACGGCCTCGTATCACTAGCAGTCGAGATAACAGGCATCTTATCCACATGGTTGTAACGGATCGTGCAGCCACGTCTCGATCAACAGATGTGGACGTTTGCAAGACAACAACCATTTGCACGAACAGTTCGACGACGTTTGCAGCAGTATGAACTATCAGCTCGGAGACCATGGCTGCAGTTACCCTTGACGCTGCTTCACAGACAGGAGCGCCTGTGATGGTGTACTCAACGACGAACTTGAGTGCGCGAATGGCAAAACGTCATTTTTTCGGATGAATCCAGGTTCTGTTTACAGCATCATGATGTACGCATCCGTGTTTAGTGACATCGCAGTGAACGCAAATTGGAAGCGTGTATTCGTCAACGCCATACTGGCGTATCACCCGGCGTGATGGTATGGGCTGTCATTGGTTACATGTCTCGGCCACCTCTTGTTCGCATTGACGGCACTTTGAACTGTGGACGTTACATTTCAGATGTGTTACTACCCGTGGCTCTACCATTCATTCGATCCCTGCGAAACCCTACATTTCAGCAGGATAATCCACAACCGCATGTTGCAGGTCCTGTACGGGCCTTTCTGGATACATGTTCGACTGCTGCCCTGGCCAGCACATTCCCCAGATCTCTCACCAATTCAAAACGTCTGGTCAGTGATGGCTGAGTAACTGGTTCGTCACAATACGCCAATCGCTACTCTTGATGAACTGTGGTATCGTGTTGAAGTTCCATGGGCAACTGTACCTGCACACGCCATCCAAGCTCTGTTTGACACAATGCCCAGACGTGTCAACGCCATTATTACGGCCAGAGGTGTTTGTTCTGGATAATGATTTCTCAGGATCTATGCACGCAAATTGCGTTAAAATGTAATCACATGTAAGTTCTATTATAACATATTTGTCCAATGAATACCAGTTTATCATCTGCGTTTCTTCTTGGTGTAGCAATTTTAATGGCCATTAGTGTGGAATTAGGAATTGATATAGGAGACATACGGAATACAGTATTAGAATCGGATTTAAAAGAGCTTTCGCGGGCTTAAAATCAAATATAACGGAAAGTATTGGTAACATTCTATCCCAATTACTAAAACCATTGGGGTTAGTGGCAACATAACGACTACTCACATTGATGTGTTGAATATATGAGACTGGCGATATACCGTCAGACTTTCGGAGAAACATTCCGAAGATTCCACAAGCAGACAAGTGCAGTAATTACAACACCATCAGCACAACAGCTCATTCATCCATATTGCTGACAGGGAAAAGAAAACTGAATGTCTGTTAGAAGTCTTTCAGTTTGGATTTTGGATAGGGAAAGGTGGCAGTGAGGCAGTTCTGACATTGCACTTGATACTGGAAGCAAGACTGAAGAAAAATCAAGACATATTCATGGAATTTGTCGACTGGATAAAGTGTTCGTCGATATAAAATGGTACAAGATATTCGAAATTCTGAGAAAAAGAGGAGTAAGATAAGGGAAAGACTAGCAATATACAATATCTACAAGAATGGACAGGATACAACAAGCCTGGAAACCAATTAGGAAGTTCTCGGATTAAAACGGCTACATGACAGTGATGTAATTTTTCGTCTCTGCTGTTCAATCTATACATCGAAAAAGCAATGACAGAAACAAAAGGAAAGTTCAGGACAGGCATTAAAATGCAAGGTGGAAGAATATCAATGATAAGATTCGCTGATGATATTTCTATCCTCAGTGAAAGTGAAGAAGAATTACAGGATCTGCTGAGTGGATTCAACTGAATAATGCGTACAGAATAGGGATTGACAGTAAATCGAAGAAAGACGAAATTGACGACAAGTAGCAGAAATGAGAATAGTGAGAAACGTAACCTCAAAATTGGTGATCGTAAAGCAGATGAAGTTAAGAAATTCTGCTAACTAGGCAGCCAAATAATGCAGGGCGGATGGAGCAACAGAGATATAAAAAGCGGAGTAGCACAGGCAAAATTCACAATTTTGAGAAAGGAAAGGCTACTAATACTAAACGTAAGACACAGACTGAAATGTATCCAGCAAATAATTGAGAACGCAGCCTGAAAGCGCTACTCTAAGATGAAAAGGTTGCCTTCGCTCTATTTGCGAGTGGAACACGGTGATATAGTGTACTCTCCGCCACGCGAGAGAATCTACGTAGACGTAGACGTAGCTCTAGAATTCGTGGCGGGCTGCTTGATGTTCCTCGTTCCTACCGGTAGCAGATGTGCGGTAGTACTGGTCTCAGTGTCAGTTGCTACAAAACGGTTTTTGCTATCTACTGGTTTTGGTTCGTGCATTGCCCCAGAAGTGTGGCTTGCAGTTCTCCTCGGGGTGTTAAATGGTGTTTCGTCCCGCGCGTATCAATGTACGCATCCATCAATCCATCATCCGCTACAGTGGGGCGGGGGAGTGTACCTCTCCAACCGGGTTTCCAACCTTAGCGCCTTTCTTCCCGACGGGAGACCTGCCTAACTGATCCAGAGATTTTGACTTCGTAGAAGTTGTGTCCAGATAGGTGTAAGGTAGTGTTGCAGTTTATCGAAGAAGCAATCAAAGAAGTAAGGGATGATTTCGGAAAGGGAATACAAGTGCGTGGTTCGCAGCCGACAGTGTCGTTATGATTGGAGGTAAGGAAGAAATATGCTTAGTGAAATGAATAGGAACCATACTTACCACGGAATGTGGCTTAAGGATAAGGAGGACCAATAAGAAGTGGTGAAGCTTGGGTGAAAGTGGACTTCCTTAAGACGAAGCTATACAGTAGTATAACAAGATAGGGATATTTCCTGATTAGGAAGTGAAGTTTAGCCGGATGGCCAAAGCAATGAAATTACCAGGAATAGATCGCTATAGTGGAATAAAACTTTTTATCAATATGAGAGTACTACTGGTATCAGATATCGATGTGGCAACGTCCCCAAAAATGCACGTCAATGTGTTGCATTGGAGGGAAGTGAAACGTTGCAGAGAAGGCTGTGAGACGCTGAGAATGCTGACTAGGACGACACCACGACAGGAGTGGCGTCTATAAGAAGAGAATATAAGCGCCGCTCCAGCTAGCCCGGGCCGCACTAGAAGAAGCGTACCAGAAAACAAGCTGTGATATAAACTCTATAGCAGTGACTTATGAACTTGTGTGATTTGTTTGTATGGAAATTGTGTGTCTCGAAGGGCATTGATTATTTGCATGTCGTCATTTGCTTGTGACCCATCTTTATAGAAACGCAAAGTATTGTCAATTTAACTTATTGTAATAAACTCCGTTAATATCGCTACATGGCGCTACAAGCAACACAAATACGGCAGAATGAATCGAGTGCTATAGTCCCGCAAGGTATTCAGGAGAAATTCTGTCAAGGAGATGTATTTTCGGAATACGGCTAAGAGGGCATGTCGTCAGTCGTGCTTGGACAGCTTAGTCGGTAGAGTACATGTCCGCGAAAGGCAGAGGTGCCAGTTTCAAGTCGCGGACTGACGTCAAGTTTTAATCTGCCACGAAGTTTTAACAGAAATGCCGGACAGTAGCATCGGTATCACATCAAAAATCCTTCACTGATATATTTCGTATAAATCGATATGTATGTTTTAATATTATTACTACGCAAAGGCTTAGTGTAAATGACAACTAATAAAGAAACCAATGGCCAGCATTATTTTAATGAAATTTCGCCGAAGATTTGATACACAACAGTACAGGACTCGGCGGTCACACCTTCGTAAATCCTTGGGCAATGAGCAGCTTTTTGTTAATCTGACTTTCACATACATCTGCCTTAACTGACCTTGGAATAAATTCACTTTCCTAATTGTGGGCAGTTTTGTTTTCCTGATTGACCTCCAGATGATTTTTTTTATTTTTATTTATTTATTTATTTATTTATTTATTTTTGCCGCCAGTGCTAACTTCATAATCTTAGAATTGCACCTGCACCCAACGTTATCACTCCCTCTCTTACGCTAAACTTTCTACAGCTCCATCCACTACAATACAATTTATCTCCTGATGTCTTAACGCATGTCCTGTCAACGTCTTCTTTTCATATCATCCTATCGCCGCGGCAATTCTTCGAAGAACATTCTGATTCCCTATCAGCCCAGCTAATTAATCAACGTCCTTCTATGACAGTACATTTCTCTCCTTTTCCGTTATTCCCACTGTCCATCATTCACGAGCTCACAGTGGTTTGCTGAAAACGCAGATTCTTGTCAAATTCACGCTTTTGTTTGACACTAGTACTCTTCTTCTGGCCAGTAATGGGCTCCTTGGCAGTGCTTATCTGCGTTTTAGGTCCGCGTTACTTCATCTGTCGTGGGTTATCTTGCTGTCAACTTACAGGGCAATGTTAAACGTTACTATGTTATAAATAGCGTACATTCCCTGAGGATGCACCGATAAATGGTGCAAAACCGGTCGCAGATTTAATAAAAATCATTCATACAGCCAGTGGGGAATTTTCTTTGAAAAAATGTCGAAGTTTGGCTGCGGTTGCGCGCTCTACAAAAAAAAAAAAAAAAAAATGTTACAACAATGCTCTAGCTTTGTCTACTTCGTAGCCCCAATGCTTATGTTAATTTTGTCACTAATGTCACTTCTGCTGCTCCTCATCACTTCCGCCATTCTTCGATTCACTCTCAGAGCATATTTTGTGCTCGTTTGGCTGTTCATTTGGCATGTATTTCTTGCTCGCTTCCAGAAAGTATTGGAATGTCGTCAGTTGAAAAATGGTTCAAATGGCTCTGAGCACTATGGGGCTTAACTTCTGAGATCATCAGTCGCCAAGAACTTAGAACTAATGAAACCTAACTAACCTAAGGACATCACACACATCCATGCCCGAGGCAGGATTCGAATCTGCGACCGGAGCGGTCGCTCGGCTCCAGACTGTAGCGCCTAGAACCGCACGGCCATTCCGGCCAGCAATGTCGTCAGTCAATCTTGTCTTTGAGATACGAAGGTTGCCGAGAAAGTAATGCAGCGCATTTTTTCTTCAACAATTCTTTATTGAACACAATGAGAAATACACACACGAAAGAATGGTGTTTTATTTGCACACCCTATTTTTCCACGTAATCTTCATCCCGTTCTATGGCCTTCCTCCAGCGAAAAACTGGGGTGTTTATGCCGTGTCGGTACCAATCCTTGTCCTGGTGGCGGAACCAGTGGTTCACTGTGTGGACTACCTTTGCTGATTGACAGATGCAGCGCCAACCGCCGGGTCGTAATGCGTCTGCCCTCGCGAATGACAACATCAGCTCGCTGCGACAGTTTCTTTCAATGACGGCACGTTGCTTGTAACGTACATCACTAAAGACGCCATTTCGAAAATTCCTACAGCTACGCTATCTGTCGGAAGTGGCGGAAACTTGGCGCTCTCACTCAGGAAACTTTTACGTAACGTTTCGCATTCGTAGCATCATGTTCGGCTGAGGAAACAAATGCGGTGCATTACGTTCTGGGCAACCCTCGTACATTCATCTAGACTTTTAATCTCCCTCCCGGACCTACCTTTTATTTCCCTGATTGTTCTTCAATGTACGTATTGAACAGTACGGGTAAGGCCGAAGTGGCCGTGCGGTTAAAGGCGCTGCAGTCTGGAACCGCAAGACCGCTACGGTCGCGGGTTCGAATCCTGCCTCGGGCATGGATATTTGTGATGTCCTTAGGTTAGTTAGGTTTAACTAGTTCTAAGTTCTAGGGGACTAATGACCTCAGCAGTTGAGTCCCATAGTGCTCAGAGCCAGTACGGGTAAAAGATTTCATTCATGCCTTGCATCCTTTTGAATCTGGGCAGTTTCTTCTTGGTATTCAATTTTTATCGTTCTTTCTTGATCCTTTTACGTGTGCATTACTCATCTTACCCTGTAGTTACTCC
This sequence comes from Schistocerca nitens, assembly GCF_023898315.1. Classification (NCBI taxonomy): domain Eukaryota; kingdom Metazoa; phylum Arthropoda; class Insecta; order Orthoptera; family Acrididae; genus Schistocerca; species Schistocerca nitens. The sequence continues at coordinate 103,816,087 of NC_064618.1, forward strand.
TATATATTTCGCACATCTTGTACCGTTTTACATTATAGCACCTCTTTTGTAGGTCGGCAAATTCTTTTGTCTTGAATTATCTTAAGTTTTACTTTCAAACTTAACTTCATAACCTCTTTCTTGAGCCTTTAAATTTCTTAAAAGGAGACGGACCATTTTCTAACATGTTCTCACTTTTATTGTGTGTATATTCATATTAATAATCTACATTAAAGTACATATGGTGTCTGCACAAGTCCTGCTCTCCGTGAGCCCAAAGTGATCCGTTTCAGATATTGTGATACTTTAGGGTATGAGAGTGTTCTCTGTCCTCGTTCTATTTTCTGCGTTCCTCAGTATGGATGCGGCAGCTAGTCCGTCATTTGAGCGCACGGGGCAGGTGCGCCGTCTCCTGGTCGCCGGCAGGCAGACGGGGTTCCTTAATTGCAGGCCGCGCCGCACTGCCGGCCTCTCGTGGCGGCCCATATTTTTGGGGCCGCCTCCCGCCGGCGCTTGTCAACTTCCGCCTCCGGATATGACCCCAGCCGGGGCCCGGCGCCTACATTATGCATGCAGAGAGGCCGCCGATCCTCCTCTGCAAACAGACTACCTGCCGGCGGCGGTGCGGCGGCGTGCGCATGCGCGCGGGGTGTACTTACCTGCTGCAGGTGTCCGCTAATTGGAGACACTGCTCCGGCGTTGTCACACGTCCCGCGGCTCCTGTACTGCCCGACAGGAAGGACAAACTGTCAGCCTGCGGCCGCCCTGCAGTCACAAGACCACGCTATTATTCGTTTCTCGATGCTGCTGTCATGTCACCTGTTTCACCAGTTCAAATTAGAAAGGATCTGTGCACGGAATCCTAAAGTACTGCTTATCCATTCTGTAACCGTAAAATCCATTTGAACGTAAAACCTGACATGTGATGTGGAACTTGCGTTTGTTCTTCAGACACTAAATTATAAGAGGACGTAACAAATTTCACTATCCACAGTAATTTCAGATAAAAGAAAAACAGTTAACACGTACCACAAGCGATATTGTTCTACTGTTACAGATTTGGAGATAGTTTCAGGATTCAAGTTGTAGAAAAGATACCTCTGCTTTGATATCGACGACACGATACTGAGCAAGCCGTTGTGGCCGAGCGGTTCTAAGCGCTTCAGTCCGGAACCATTCGACTTCTACGGTCGCAGTTTCGAGTCCTGCCTCAGCCACGGATGTGTGTGATGTCCTTAGGTTAGTAGTTAGGTTTAAGTAGTTCTAAGTTCTAGGGGACTGATGACCTCAGATGTTAAGTACCATAGTGCTCAGAGCCATTTGAACCATTTTCAACACGATGAAGTACCGAATTCTGCATTAGGAAGGCCGTGTGCTTGCAGTGGGACAGAATAAGCCGAAAGTGGAAACCATCCAATGATGTGTACGGGAATCACATACAAGTTGTGTATGGAGTAAACTACATCGTCAACAAAGGACCATGTTGTTTGGATAATCCTTCCAATGGGTTACAGTTTTTACCTACAACATTCTGCGCCATTTTCTGGTTCTTATCATTTCACTGATGAATCCATATCTTCGCTGTTTCAAGTGTCAGTTTTCTAGAAATTCTCGTGTTTTTGCATTTTACACTTAAATGGGCTTTTCTGCTATCATCGTTAAGACCGCTGTCTTAGAAGTCTCTTTGATTTTGTACAACGAGTTTCCTTTCATTTTATTATCTGGAAAGTAAGCAGATTCGATATGTTTATCTGGATGTATTTGTTCGGCCCGCAGGGTCTGCAACATGCCGCACATCTCGTATACAATGCAAATTTTTGGGTACACATGTTGATTATGATTTTTCTGACGCTCATGTTCATCACTAATTTTGTGTGAATCCCAAAAAATATCATTTTCAGTTCCACTCATGGCACTGAGTGGCGTATGTAGCATATAGCTCCATTTCAGAGCCTTCTGCATTGCTTGCTTATGACCTGTTAGAAGCCGTTCGCTATCTGGCAAAGTTTTTTCATGCGTGACAGAAAGACTTGTGTCTCTGAGATGTTTGACTTTACCCATTTACATAGACGTCAATATTGTAAACTGGACATGTCATTTTGATTTTCGTAAGTCATCGATGTTTCCGTCAGAGAGAGAGAGAGAGAGAGAGAGAGAGAGAGCGAGAGAGAGACTGAGAGAGAGAAAGACAGAGCAACTTACGTTACTGTTAAACAATCTTTGGTGTTGTTGTAGCATCTTTGGCTTCTGCGCAGTCCGATACTTTCTTAGTAGAAGTGTGGTAGGTGACGGACGTATTCAGTAGCGCTGTGTTGACTTGTGATTGAATCTCTTAGATGAAGAAAGATTTATTGTAAAGGACAGTAAAGATGAATATATATATTGGAAGGTTGAAAAGAAAGTAAATTTTGAATGAGATTATTATTATTTTTGAAGAGAAGAAGTTTGAGGTGTAGCACTGCGCACCAAATTTGTTAGAAAAGTTACTGACAGCTAGCTAACTTACCCAGATCTGAGAGAGAGATCACCCTTCTTTCCAATGTCATGCATTAAGATATCAACTGATTGAGATGTTTGGTTCTCATAGAAACTCACTCTTAACATTGCACCCTTTTCAAAAAATTTTTCACTGTGTTAAGCATAGTGCTGTTCAGACAAATGTTATGGGTGAAGATCATGGAGATATTTACTGTGTCTTTTTCTATACATACTTCATTCTAAAATCGTTTGCTTAGAATATCGTTTCATAGGAATAGTTACTCTCCCCACCTTACTGTTTAAAGAAGGGTTATCATTACCATGTGGCAAGGTTGGATACTGTTTGTAAATCTTACTGAAAAGTAGAATTCTAGCTTAGCCGCTTCCTGCTTGCTGTTTGCTGTTCTGCTTTCGAGAAATCTTCAATAATATTGTCAAGACGCGAGGTAAGTAGAAATTCTGATTAGAGCGAGAGAACTGTTTAACTTCAGTTGCACTTTTAATATAAAGACAAATTGTATTGAGAACAGTTACATTTCAGTTCAAAATAGGTTCTGATAAGTAAAACGTCAGCATAAAAGCTTAAATCGGATAATAGTTTGTGAGTACATAGTTCTGGTAATACTGAGACTTTTTGTAGAATGGGACGTGAAGTTGGGCTAAATTTCATACAGCTACGTATGGTAGTGATGTTACAATATTTGTGTGCCCGAAGATTATTTCCTAATCATGCAGTAACCTGTTTAGAGTGCCTTTATTTTCACTTACAGTTTTTACTACTATTCTCAAGGGTTAATCAATTCACATCTCTTCCAATAAAATCCTTGCAACTTAGGTCTTTTTTTTCAGATGTTAGCGTATTTTTTATCACGCATATATTTATGATCTCTCTCTGTCTCTCAAGCACACACACACACACACACAACGAACCATGCACCGGCTCCCCATCCCCTCCCCCACCCAACGACCTCCGCCCTCCCTCTCCTTACATCCTAACTACACTGGTGTCAATGTAATATCTTACCACAGAATAAAACCTGTACTATATTTCTAAATGTTAAAGCCCTTTACTGCTAACATAAATCAGTACTTTTATAAATATTAATTCTAGCTGGAACAAACAGAAGCTGCCTTTACCAATATTCCAGATCACTCTAATGTAAAAATAAAAATAAGTCAACAGTTAAAGAACTTTTGTTCATGATTCTTTAAATATAAAGTGTGCTGCCAAACAAACAGCTTTATTCCATTAACAAACAATAACTTTTATACATATATCTTTAGCTAAAATGAACAGAATCTACTCTTGATAATACCCCAGGTCATGTTAACATAACAACAGAAATAAGTCAACAGTTCATCTGAAGATTTGTTATTAATTTAAATATAAAGGTCCTAGTCATACAGACAGCTGCATCTCTCTGCAGATACAAGAACTCTGTATTATTGATTCCTGCGTATTCATGTTAATGCCAATCATCATTCAAAAGAAATTGCTATAGACTGCCTTTATTTTATCTTGTGCGCTCATGTTATCGCCATTCTGATTAAAATACTTGCCCTTGTATCGACTTTAATACATCTAAGGAACACTCTGTACAAAGCAGGCCTATGCCATATCATTTGTCAAGATCTTTGTTACAAGCAACAGTTGTAAGGCACATGCTGGATGCTGGAAAAGTCTCGCTGTCACAATGTAAATGAATATAGTTTGTGTGGAAGTGTGTACTGATATAACTACTGGACATCAAAATGGAAGCAGACAGATGGACACAAACCGAAAAAAGCCGCCTATACTGTCGCAGTAAGTAAAAAACTAAATTTACATCCATAGCGACAGATAAGCTATAGTCACGGCGATACATTAAAGTTTGACCCATCTTTTTGTCATAGAGCCAGCACCTACCATTATGCTAGCAGTAATGATGTAACTTCCTGAAACCATTTGAAGATGAATCTGAAAAGTTTCGAAAATCGGTTCATGGAATAAAACATAATTATTCAAAAAAGTGACTGGTTGCAGTTTTGTGTAACTTATTTGCAATCTGGCGTTAATTCCTACAGGAGAAGAAGAAACTTAAATATTGAGGACTTCGGTGTAGACGCTGTGAGAGTACGACATTTTGATACGACATTATTCTCTTTTTAGAATAGTTTCTGACGAGGTTAATTTTCAGACAACGCCTTTCAAACTGTAATTGTTGGTGGTCATCAAGATGGAGGTGGCCGTCAAGAAAACTCTTTGGCTTTTCGAGGGTAAATCCCAGGGAGGAAGTTGGCCATTAGGACCATACAGGTAATCGCAACCACAGAAATATGGAGAAATCTCTCAGATCTCATTGGTAAAACTGTCACAGCTTTTTGCAGTGACGGTCTGTTACGGTGATATAAGAAAATCGTGCCTATCCTGACAAACCCCGTTTTCTTACTGAGAGCGAGTTTTTAAATAGGAAGTGGCAGGGTCCGTCAGGCTGACTTTTGTCGGTGTCCTGGAACAGTCAACACGAGGCATCCGGTCTAACACAAAAGGCCTCGTGTGTGACCGCCAGAAGTAGTCGGCACAACACGGCGAGAAGCTACGGTAAAGCGAGTCGCCCCACTCCACTGTTGCTCCTCACCACTCCCATTTATCTCTCTAGCTAGACTCAAGCTTAGAGAAGTTTCATTGTTTTCATTGTTGTAGCTTCTACAGGGTGACAATTATTGAACTGTAAGGAATGAAGTCGTCATAACTTCTGAACGGTTTGTGTTAAGACGTTCAAACTGAACGCTTGGCGGCGGGGCATAGTGGGAATTAGTAGGTGCATGCGCAGGCGCGTTGTTGTTGCACTTGAAAATGTGCAAAATAATCAAAATTCGCGCATTTGGGGGACTGAGAATCCGCATTTCCCGATCGAGAAGTCTCTTCGCCCTTAAGACGAGACTATGTGGCGTGCAGTATCCAGTCACGTAGTAATTGGTACGATATTCCTTGATCCACTGTGACTACCGAACGGTACGTGAAGGTTTTGGAGGACAGTACCATCCCCATTATCCAAAGTGACCCGGATTTCGACACGATGTGGGCCATGCAAGATGGAGCTCGACCCCATCTAAGGACTCTGGGTCTGGGGCACTCAGAGGCCAGTGACATGATCCTCGATTGGCAGCCATATTCTCCGGATATGAACACATGCGAGTCCTTTTTGTGGGGCTATGTTAAGGCGTGCAGCAATAACCCCAAAATCATTGCTGAGCTGAAAACAGCCATTCAGGAGATCATTGACAGGATCGATGTACCGATTCTTTAGCGGGTCATCCAGAATTTCGTCATTCATCTGCGCCACATCATCGCCAATGATGGCAGGACATATAGAACATGTCATAACCAAAATCCGAATATCTGTAGTGACTTCATTTGTGTGGCCATAGCGTCCATAGCTGCTTTATAATTCTTGAGGGTATTTTTGATCTGTCGTTGCAACTACAAAAATGGGGGATTCTTTTCACCAGATGTGTTTCGCTGTATTAAGGTAAGGCATCATCAGTGGTCTGTAATGAAGTTATTTACATTTTGATTTGATTTTAGATCGAATAAGAGTTCGATAAGAATAAGTTGATTTGTACTTACAGTGATTTTCGGTTGATTTCTCAGTTACATCGGGAGATGCCGTCTGCTACCACATCGTTGTTTTTCTGCGGTAGACACTGATAATTTTGGTCTAATTTTTGGAAGTTCTTATGTTTTTCACAACGGCCTTTTATGCACACTACTGTATTCTGTTTGGTTTTGTACTTCAAGTATGTGTTGCGGTTTGTATTTTGTAATGTTGCCAACATAACCTTTCTACTGCTTTGTTTTGACCTACAACATTTTTCTTAATTGGATTATTGGATGTGTGTTAATTCTATTTAATTATGTTGCTATGTATTTATGACTTGGTGTAAGAGTAGAGAAGGAAGAGCGACAAAGGGATTTTTTTTGTGTAGGAGAGACAGAAACTATGATGAGTGGATATAAGTATATAGCAGTGTGGTGGAGTGTGAGTTAGGGGAGAAGGTGAGGAGCGAAAAGTGAAATGATGAAACTGTGATTGGGGGGTGGGGGGTTGGGGGGGGGGTGGCTGGGAGTGCGGCGTTGTGGGAGAGTGAAAGGGGCTGAAGGATGGAAAAGGCTCTTTTTCATGTAATTTCATCAATTATTCTACGTAGACTCTGATTTCCTATATTTATTTGGTCATTGAGCAAATGTTTATTTTGTGTTAATGCTTTTTGTACGTGGAAATTTTCTTGGAAAGGGAGGAAGTGTCTGTCTTTACTAATTTTTATGATCTTCATATTGTTTTCAATATTGCTTGGTCCATAGTGTTCTTGTTTTAGATGATCCGCAAATGTTGAATGATTTGTACCATATTTTAATTCCATTTTTTTTGTTTACTGCAAGTTGTACGAGTTAGTGCGGTTTCGTTAGTTTTTTTCACTATGTATCCCTCTATTTTTTTGTTTAGCTTGTCTACCATTGTTTCTTTGTGTCCATTTTTAATGCTATTTTTTTATAATGGCTAAAGCTTTCTGGGAATTAGAAGTGCTTTGGAGGATCCTGTTCAGCCTGTTTAACATTTATCTGATTGCTGCTTGTTTGTGGTTCTGTGGGTGATTTTCTTGAGGTGACATTTAAGATAGGTCTCTTCTTGTGTGTTTTCTTTATATATCAAATGTATGTTTGTTATTGTCTTTTTTTATGGTTACGTCTAAAAAAAGTCACGCTTTTTTGTACTTGCAACGACAGAACAAAAATACACTCAAGAATCTGTAGTGACGTTTACATATTAAATAAACGTGTGTGCGCCGTAGTTTGTAACTAATTTACGTTTCTTTCTTCATTTAGTTCAATAATTCTCGTCTTGTATTTTACTTGACGCTTCATAACGCGTGAAATTGATACCGGAATCTAGTGGACTCTTTCCTCCAGATTTCAGTGCTTGATATTCGTTACCTGTTGCTTTGGGAAACAATAATGCATAATATATCGCTTTGTGCTCTCTAAAGGCTAATTTACTATTATGCTGGAACATTAAGGTATTAGTTATTTTATTAGGTAATTAATGTGTCGCACAGATGCTGCAAGAACTAACATTATACAGCTGATTGAATCTCGTGTATCATTTCTCCATGACGATGTCCGTGGTTTCATCTTCTGTCTTTGTTTGGTATCTGAATTAGTAGGAGCAGAACGCAATTCTGCCTGCTAACATTACCTACGAATTAAATGCGCAACACACTGTCCACTCATACAAACGAGACCACCTGCCAAAAGCGTAAGGACTGTGAGATGTGCAGAAAGAGAGTCACTGAGGTTCTGAGAGTTGTTGACTGCCACGCGGCGCCATGTCGACTCCAGTGCCGTGAGCAGCAGAGCTAGGTTTCGCGGTTGAGGATCCATGATGTGAACATCCCGATTGAGGTGGTTCCACGAATTCTTGTTTGGGTTTATATCTGGAGAGTTTGGTGGCTATGGGAGTACGGAAATCTCGTCCTATTGCTCTTCAGGACACGCAAATACATTGGGAGCTGTGTGTTGATAGATATCATCGTGTGCAGGGGAAACACTGCGTGGGTGGCTGACATGGTCCCCAACAATAGATGCATACGTGTGATGATCCATTGTGCCTTCCAGGGAACGCCACGAATTTCCTGAGACCGTAACGCTCTCCATTCTTCGACCTAGAGCCTACCGACCATTGTTGCAGGACGCTTGCTTTCAGAGTTTTTACGCCACGCCACTGGAGCATAAAACGTGATTCCTCTGAAAATGCTACCTGTAGCCACTCCGTGGAAGTAAGACTGCGGTATTGGCGTGCACATTCCAAACTTCCTCGCCAATGAACGGAAGTCAGCATGCGTGCATGAACCAGGAGCCAGCTGCGGAGACTCGTACGCTACTGGCCATTAAAATTGCTACACCACGAAGATAACGTGCTACAGACGAGACGGGAAGAAGATGATGTGATATGCAAATGATTAGCTTTCTGAGCATTCACACAAGGTTGGCGCCGGTGGCGACACCCAGAGCGTGCTGACATGAGGAAAGTTTCCAACCGATTTCTCATATACAAACAGCAGTTGACTGGCGTTGCCTGGTGAAACGTTGTTGGGATGCCTCGTGTAAGGAGCAGAAATGCGTACCATCACGTTTTCGACTTTGATAAAGGTCGGGTTGTAGCCTATCGCGATTGCGGTTTATCGTTTCGCGACATTGCTGCTCGCGTTGGTCGAGATCCAATGACTGTTAGCAGAATATGGAATCGGTGGGTTCAGGAGGGTAATACGGAACGCCGTGCTGGATCCCAACGGCCTCGTATCATTAGAAGTCGAGATGACAGGTATCTTATCCGTATGGCTGTAACGGATCGTGCAGCCACGTCTCGATCCCTGAGTCAACAGATGGAGACGTTTGCAAGACAACAACCATCTGCACGAACATTTCGACGACGTTTGCAGCAACATGGACTATCAACTCGGAGACCATGGCTGCGGTTACCCTTGACACTGCATCACAGACAGGAGCGCTTGCGATGGTGTACTGAACGACGAACCTGGGTGCACGAATGGCAAAACGTCAGTTTTTCGGATGAATCCAGGTTCTGTTTACAGCATCATGATTGTCGCATCCGTGTTTGGCGACATCGCGGTGAACGCACTCTGGAAGCTTGTACTCGTCATCGCCATACTGGCGTATCACCCGGCGTGATGGTATGGGCTGACATTGTTTACATGTCGCCGTCACCTCTTGTTCGCATTGACGGCACATTGAACAGTGGACATTTCAGGTGTGTTACGACCCGTGGCTCTACCCTTCATTCGATCCCTTCGAAACCCTACATTTCAGCAGGATAACGCACGACCACATGTTGCAGGTCCCGCACGGGCCTTTCTCGATACAGAAAATGTTCGACTGCTGACCTCGCCAGCACATTCTCCAGATCTCTCACCAATTGGAAACGTCTGGTCAATGGTGGCCGAGCAACTGGCTCGTCTAAATACGCCAGTCATTGGCCTAGATGAACTGTGGTATCGTGTTGAAGCTGCATTGTCAGCTGTACCTGTACACGCCATACAAGCTCTGTTTGACTCAATGCCCAGTCGTATCAAGCCCGTTATTACACCCATATTGGGTGAATATGTAATCACATGTAAGTTCTATTATAATATATTTGTCCAATGAATACCCGTTTATCATGTGCAATTCTTCTTGATGTAGCAATTTTAATGGCCAATAGTGTACAATGCAATATTCGCTGAACGCTCGCAGAGGAGACCCCGTCGATAGACCCTTGGTTAGTGTGGGCAATCATTTTCTCAACTTGCACGTCTTCACGGCCGTCATCCATCCGTCATTTATGGACTGCGATGCACGATAGGCGCCTTAGTGGCGGTTTGACCCATGCACCGTGAACTCTAAGCCCGCTAATGCGCAAACAGTTTACAAACGTAACTCTTTCGGGAACGCTTACACCAAAGTGAATCGCCATGCTCACTGATTGTTCGTAAAATTGAAAAAGGCCTGCTACACGCTTTGACTGCGATATATATATGCAGCTCGTTATTATTTCCATTCACATTTGTTCAAATTCCTGTTAACTATTTGCATTTAATTGAAGAATTTTGTGCAGTATAACACTGCCGACAGTTATACCATTGTTATAATTGGGCCACTGTCATACTACTTCACTTACAGTGCCATGTTTAGCTTCGATTAATCAACCTCCAAAGTGACTGCTTGATTCATACCTCTAAATGAAATGATGTCACATATTTCCTAGGCCACACAGTACTGCTTCACCTCCACTGAGTTCTATTTACTAGTACACTACTGGCCATTAATATTGCTACACCACGAAGAAAACGTGCCACAGACGCTAAATTTAACCGACAGGAAGAAGATGCTGTGATATGCAAATGATTAGCTTTTCAGAGAATGCACACAACGTTGGCGCCAGTCGCGACACCTACAACGTGCTGAAATGAGGAAGAAATAAAAATGGTTCAAATGGCTCTGAGCACTATGGGACTTAACTTCTGAGGTCATCATCAGTCCCCTAGAACTTAGACCTACTTAAACCTAACTAACCTAAGGACATCGCACACATCCATGCCCGAGGCAGGATTCGAACCTGCGACCGTAGTGGTCGCGCGGTTCCAGACTGTAGCGCCTAGAACCGGTCGGACACTCCGGCCGGCTGACATGAGGAACGTTTCCAACCGATTTCTCATACAAAAACAGTAGTTGACCATCGTTGCCTGGTGAAACGTTGTTGTGATGCCTCGTGTACGGAGGAGAAATGCGTACCATCACGTTTCCGACTTTGATAAGGGTCGGATTGTAGACTATTGTGATTGCGGTTTATCGTATCGCGACATTGCTACTCACGTTGGTCAAGATCTGTGGTGTGCGCACTGTAACACCTTCGGTACACACACCATCAGGTTATTTGACTTGTCGCTCTAACGAAGTTGGCGAGTGACAGCAAAATGTCTCGTGGTCTTATCGTGGCATGTTTGTTTTCCGCCGTTAGGTCAGACGATAGAAATGCCACTTGCACGCTTAAAGTAGCAGATTGACGGTGACCAACTTTAAACAGAACTTGATTAATTTTCACAAACTTTTTTTAAAATAATAACAAGCATAAAAATAACTTAACTTGGTTCTGGATGCTATTTATAATTGACAATCTGAAATTCCTTTGGTCTTGGGACGTTAATCTTATTCTCACATATCTCTGATACTTGACATTTATCTTCATGGCTATGTACAGGAATATGACTGAAACTTGACTATCGACTGGTGCAGACTAATGCAGACTGAATTATCGGAGGTCTGTACACTCGTTATAATACCTCGCGCGTTCAGGTATCACTGCGCGAGTGTGATCCGCGAGGAGAAAAGGTTCTACGTTAGCAGCAATCTCATTGGCTGCGGTACATATTAATACGCGGATCGGCGGAAGCAAAATTTGGTCCGTCTCTAAGACAGTGCCATTTCGTAGTGCGGAGACGAACGAGCGCTGCGCCTGCGCTGTTGTGCTTAGCGGGGCGCGCTCTAGTGGGAAAGTTGTGTACGCGCTGCATACGCGGAACTACGTACACAACAAGGCAAGATCCAATGACTGTTAGCAGAACATGGAATCGGTGGGTTCAGGAGGGTAATACGGAACGCCGTGCTGGATCCCAACGGCCTCGAATCACTAGCAGTCGAGATGACAGGCATCTTATCAGCATGGCTGTAACGGATCGTGCAGCCACGTCTCGATCCCTGAGTCAACAGATGGAGACGTTTGCAAGACAACAACCATCTGCACGACAGTTTGACGACGTTTGCAGCAGCATGGACTATCAGCTCGGAGACCATGGCTGCGGTTACCCTTGACGCTGCATCACAGACAGGAGTGAGTGCGATGCTGTTCTCAACGACGAACCTGGGTACACGAATGGCAGAACGTCATTTTTTTCGGATGAATCCAGGTTCTGTTTACATCATGATGGTCACATCCGTGTTTGGCTACATCACGGTGAACGCACATTGGAAGCGTGTATTTGTCATCGCCAAATTGGCTTATCACCCCGTGTGATGGTACGGGGTACCCTTGATTACACGTCTCGGTCACCTCTTGTTCGCATTGACGGCACTTTGAACAGTGGACATTTCAGGTGTGTTACGATCCGTGGCTCTACCCTTTATTCGATCCATGCGAAACCCTACATTTTAGCAAGATCATGCACGGCCGCATTTTGCAAGTTCTGTACGAGCCTTGCTGGATGCAGAAAATGTTCGACTGCTGCCCTCGCCAGCACACTCTCCATATCTCTCACCAATTGAAAACGTCTGGTCAATGGTGGCCGAGCAACTGGTTCGTCACAATACGCCAGTCACTACTCTTGATGAACTGTGGTATCGTGTTGAAGCTGCATAAGCAGGTGTATCTTTACACGCCATCCAAGCTGTGTTCTCTGTTTGATTCAATGCCCAGGCGTATCAAGGCCGTTATTACGGCCAGAGGCGGTTGTTCTGGTTACTGATTTCTCAAGATCTATGCACCCAAATTGCGCGAAAATGTAATCACGTGATAGTTATAGTATAATATATTTGTCCAATGAATACCCGTGTATTATCTGTATTTCTTCTTGGTGTAGAAATTTTAATGTCCAGTAGTGTAGAAAGCAATGAGGTGGCTCAGGGGAGGAAATTCCACACATGTAATAAAACTGGATGTGTGTACATATCGATATTAGATTGGTATTGGGTACTAAGTTGGTGCGTAAGTCGTAGCATTTCTATTTTGGATGTTGGTATTCCGGTTGCTATGGCTTTATTTATCGATTCTCATTTTATTTGCATTTCACTGTTGCTATTTAAGTTAAAACGTTGTATTTTGTCGTTTGGAGACAGTGAGTGGGCACTAAGAAATGGAGAGCCAATTGGAGAAGTCGGAACATATTCTTCTATCTGAGTTCAATAATGGGGTAACAACAGTGGAGGCAAACAGGAACATTCGCGCCTTGTATGGGGATAATGCTATTGGGTAGAACACGGTAAGAAAATGGTTTTCTCTTTTCATGGAGGATCGTTTGACTTTAGTGATCCTCCAGGTTCAGGAAGACGTACACTGTTTGATGAAGATCTGTTAAACGCTTTAATTCACAATGATCCATATCAGTATATTCGAGAACTGGCAGATGTGATGAACTGTGGCCATTCCACCATCATGCGACATTTGGATGCATTGAGAAGGTTCAAAAATAGGGTGTATGGGTACAGCATGTTTTAAGCCAAAGTCTCTGAACCCTGCGGGTGGCCGTATGTGCATCAATTGGCTCGTGAACAACAACGAGTATTCCTATCCTGTATCGTTACTGCTGACGAGATATGGTGTCCTTATGCTAACAGAAGGAAAGGAGAGGAACGGCTGAGCCCGAACAAAGCAGCGGCTCTCCCTATAAAGACCTACGCACGTCCACAAAAGATAACATTATGCGTTTGGTGGAACAGCGATGGTGTGATGTAATACGAATTGCTACCTCGAGGGGACCGTCACTGCTGACATTTGTTGTCAACAACTGGTGCTACTCCATGACACCGCCGCCTTCATTCCGATGTACAGACGAAAAAAACGCTATACAGGAGTTGAGTTGGGAAGTCATTCTACACCCACCTTATCGACCCGCTTTTGAGCCCTCAGATTTTCATCTCTTCCGCTCTCTATCGATCAATCTTCAAGGAACATCCTTTCTGGATAAGAATGAGCTCCGAACAAGGCTTGAGGAGTTTTTCGCCTCGAAGCCACGTGATTTGTACTGTCGCGAAATCGAAAAAGTACCCAGCGTTGAAGACAGTTGTAAATAGTAAAGGAGAATATACAGTCGATGACTAAAGACTTTGTTTTGTGCATCTGTTGTGCTTATTGAGTTTACGGAAAAACGCTAAGAACTTATGCACCAACGCAATATGTTCCACATCTCCTCCTAAACCACAGTACCGATTTCAACCAGACGTACTGTCTAGAAAGAATCGCAGTAGAGGCAAGAACTTGCTACATATCAAACTCGTCGGGGTAAAAAAGCAGTGTAGCACACCATATGCGAATACCCTTACTTTATTCTTCCAGTATTTGGGAATGAGAGCACGTAGTTACTTGCAACAAAGTTTAGACATAATGTCAAAGGACATTTTGTGCCGACAACTCCCACAAAATGATGGAAAAAAATACATTTGTCACTTACTACATTTTCGTTGTTCATGCAGTAAAATTGCAGCATAAGCCAATTTTAATTTATTACTTTTTAACTACTAATTGCACTCGCAGTACATTTTCCAGACAGTATACACATATCATCATCGTCATAAACTAAAGGCTGCGCCTTGTCGATTTAGTCACGCCCCTCTCTCCATTGTCACCCTCTTCAATTCTTCATATGATTTTATCCCCATATATTCATTGATGTTATTAAAATACGTTGCTCTTGGCCTGCCTCTTGGTTTTTTCCCTAAAACGTTTCCTTCAAATACATTCTTTAGTAACTGGTCGTGTCTCATTATGTGCCCTATCATGTTTGATTTTCTTCTTCCTATATAATTTAGCAGCGTTCTTTTGTTATTCACTTCTCTTAGGACCTGTTCATAACTTTTTCTCTCTAACCAGCTTGTTTTCGTTCTTGTCCATATCCACATTTCCATTGCTCCCAGTCTCTTTTTCTCTGCCTTTCCCAGAGTCCACGCTCTTACATCCGAATGTTAAGGCACTCCAGTCAAACGTTTTGGCAAACTTTTTCCTTCTTTTTAGGCTTCTATGGTTGTCTGTTAGTAAATTCCTTTTATTTTGGAAAACTTGCTTTGCCAAGGCTATTCTTCTCTTTATATCTGTGATGCATTTTTGTCGTCAGTGATTGTGCTTCCCAAATAACAGAAGTTCTCAACCTGCTCTAGAACATCATCTTCTAGTTTAATATTAACTTAACCATTTTCTTTTGTCTTCCCTACTACCATAGTTTTTGTTTTCTTCTTATTTATTTTTAGATTAAATTCTATTAGGATGTTGTCAAATTTTAGCAACATAAACTCCATTTCCTTTACTGAGTCAGCAAGTATTAGTATATCATCTGCAGAACGGATACAGTATATTCGTTCCCTGTTAATTTTAATTCCTTAGGTTATTCTTTTCAATTTTTCAATGTTTTTTTTCAATAAATAAGTTGAAAAAATACACATATACCATCAAAATTATATCATTGTACGACACATGGTTCAGCAGATATGACATCATAAAACATTGACATGCGTGAAAAACAAGTTCATTTTGCATGAAGTATTAATTTACTACTGCTTTACCAATAACTCTATTCGCAACACATTTTGCAGGTGGTAGTAACATATATCACTCTTGCCAAATTGCATCATCGTATGGAGAATAGTTCAGGAGATGCGATGTCATAAACACTGAGATGCCCGATAGTGAAATGCAGGAAGAAATTCGTTAGAGATACAGGAGAAATATGTGTACAAATACGTGTGAAATATCTACATGTGAAATTTGTTTGACACGGGCGTAGGCACGTGGAGCCGCGGGTAAGACACTCATCCTAAATCCCTTGAATGATATCAAACAAATTTGGTAGACGTAGTAATTATATTTTCAGTTTCATAAATTTCTTCTTCTTTCGTTTTGGCCATCTTAGGACCACGTTAATTCGCTTCAGCTTCGTTTCTTCTGGTCTTTCTTCTTCCCAAATATTCTTTCATTCTCATACTTTGCAACCTTCTTTGTTCTTCTGTCCAAGATGATTTTGTTCTGGGTCTCGTTCTGTCCTCGAAATCTTTGAAGGCCTGAATTTTTGATTTGAAAAGCACCCTGTTGTATATCTCTGGTTCCTGTATTCTCATTTCTTCCAGATCTCTTTGTATTTCTTGGATCCATCGTACTTCGTTATTCTTGTTCATCAGAACTCGTGTGATTCGGCGTTTAAAAACTCCCGTGGTCCATTCTGAGGATGTGTCCGAAGAACATGCTCTTTCTTTTCCTGGTGACGTCAGAAATTTTTCCTATCTTGGTATACAGTTCCTGGTTGGGTCGATTTATAAATTGACCATCTTCTGTTCTTCGAGGTCCTAATATTCTTCTTGGAATCTTTCGTTCTATCAGCTCCAGCCTCTTGATCTCTGCGGTTCTTCCTACGTTGAGAGTTTCTGCTGCGTATAGAGCTTCAAGGCAGATTACTGGTTCGTAATGTTTCAGTTTTGCATTTATCGAAATGTTCATCTTATTGTAAGTGTTGACAGTTTATATGCTAAGTTCATTTTGTTTATTCGTTCTCCCATTTCTTCTTTTTCGGTTAGTCCAATCTCTATCCATTCTCTAAGGTATTTGAATCCCTCCACCTTCTGAATTTTCCCTCCTTCTATTGTCATCCATCTATGGGCTGTCGTGATGTTTTTCATATATTGTTTCTCGATAGTTATCTGTAGGCCTGCTTTATCTGCCTTTCTTTGCAGTTCTGTGGTTTGGTTGACTGCCTGTTCTAGTGATTCGGACAAGATCACAATGTTATCTGCGAATGCTAGACAATCTGCCCGTACTCCTTTATTCTTAAAATCCAGTCGTATTCCACCCAGTCCTTTCATTCCTTGTCGCCACTCTCTGATCACCTTATCAAGGACACAATTAAAGAGCAAAGGGGAGAGTCCGTCTCACCCCGATTTTAGTCTTAAAGGCCTCCGACAGCTTTCCTCTGAACTTGACCTTGGATGTTGGGTTGCTTAGGGTCTGTTTAACAATTTCACTGGATTTTCTATCCAAAGTCACCTCCCCCAAAATTTGGAACAGTGTATGTCTACAGAATCATAGGCTGTCTCCAAATCTATAAATGTAAGCACGAACATTTTGCTCCTCTGTTTTTGATAAGCGATTATCAGTTTTGCGCATAGTCTCTCCTTTCTGGAGCCTCCTTGGTACTCATCAATTTGTGGATTTAATTGTTCTTCCACTCCAGTGTTTTTGAGAATATAGGTCAGAGGTATTAAAGAAATTCCGCTGTAGTTCCCAGTTTCCTTTCTTGTGTATAGGATGTATTAGTGCCGATGTCCACCCTTCTGGAAGCTGCCTCTCTTCCCAGATTTTTCGTATAATTTGTGTTGGTTCTATGATCACATTCTCGTTCGCGTTCTTTAAGAGTTCTGTGATGATCCTGTGTTCCCCAGGTGCTTTGATGTTTTTCATGGTTCTTACAATCTTCTTAACCTCTTCCATAGTTGCTGGTTCCGAGTCGGGCTTTGGTTCTTTCTCATTGTAATTGAATGTCTCGGATGGAGCTTCACAATTCAGGATGTCTTCAATGTATTCCGCTAAGATCTGACTGTTTGCCATACGCTGTCTTTATTTCTTTATTCTTAAAGCTGAGATTTGGAGGATCATATCTACTTAGGTGGTGTTGAATGTCTCGCGTGTTGTTCTTACGGAATTCTTCTATTTGAGTTAAAAGTTCTTGCAAATATTTCCACTTGAGGTTTGTGACAGTTTTAGCAGTGATTTTCCTTACTTCCTGGGAGTTCTTTAGATGTGCTGGTGTTTTATGAGAGCACCATTCAACCGACGCTTTCCGACGGTTTTTGGTTGCTTTGTCCCCTTCTACTGACCATCATACCATCATATATGCTTCTTCCTCTTCTGCAAGCGAACTGTTTCCTTTGCGCTGTCAATCAGTGCATCTGTCAACTGTTCCTAACCTTGATATTTCTTCTGTTTCAAGCTCGCCTTGAAAACTTTGCTAGTTCTAAGTTTCTCTGTATAATACTTCACAATACGGGCAATGTTTATGGTCTGATGGGCTCTTGGTAGAATTTTGATTTTGATTTTGGATAGAAAGTAATCTGAGTCTAAATTTGCACCCCTGAGGACTCTGACATTTTGAATTTCCTTCTCTGCATGTCTTGATCATCATTTTATTGATATAAGACCAGCAACCTTTCTTTAAAAATATATCATGAGGTATTTATTAAAAGCTCTGTCGTAGTTGCAGTTGGTATGTTCGGTGACTAGTTTCGAACCAACTGGTTTATTCTCAAGTCTAATCTACTAGGCCGCACTGAATGTGCCTGATCTTAATAACGAACTAACGAATGATATTAGATGCTGTGCAGAGTAATCCTAAATGACTGACACAGTCCACATGTGCCTACATAACAAGTCGATGGTTCTCACTTGCTAAGTAGGCACATGTTGATTGTGACAGTAATGTAATATTAACTTGTAAAGCATGTATTGCAGTTCCGATGTTCGTTATTGTAGCCCCAGTATGTCAGGCATGGGAATGAACCAGTTACTACGACACTAATCGCCAAAAACATGTGCTGCAACTGTGACAGATTGGTTAATAACCGCTTCCCGACATATTAGTTACGTTCCGGAAATAGCGAGGGGGAGAGCATTATAAGTGGAATGGGCGAAGAGATGGACAGAGAGGGAAGGGGAAGACACAGAGAGTGGGAGGAGGAGGGGGTTGGGACACTTGTGAGGAGCGACAGTTGTAAGGAGCGACATTTGTGAGGAAACCCGGCCGCACAGGTTGCGGGCGCTCTAGAGGGACACCAAAAAGGTAGCGCACCGCAGTTCACTACTGCTGTGGAGACCAACCGCCAGAAACAACTTACAAGGGGAGGCCGCCAATTGCGAAATTCAGATTCGATTCATACTGCGCATAAAAAAAGCTCATGGCCAGAGGTGTAATGTGGCAAAGCACCAAGATGCACTTCTCAGCCGTTGTCGAGAAAATCGACAGTTAAAAGAAACCGTTGCGGTGAAATACTCTCTACGATTGATAATTTTCTGCAGCATCGTGGCGCAGCGGTAAGCGCTCGGGTTCGTAATCCGAAGGTCGCCAGATCGAATCTCGCGCCATGCAACCCTTCTCTTTTTTTAGTTGCAATCAGTTGCAACAATTATGCATATAATGAGTTGTTGAAAGTCGTTTCTCGTGGAAAAACTGGCGACTTCGAACATCATTATGTTTTCCGCAAACAAAGTTGTATTTCACAAATGTTATTAATTGTCTTCATAATGTTAACCACGTATAGTTAACGGAAATCGTAGAAACGATATTCCGAAACGAATACGTATAGCGTAAGTCAAACGTTCGAATTAGAACAGAGACCCCACGTACACAAATTTGCTGTGGCAGGTATGAAATATAAACTCCGTTACTCGCTCGTTACACTTTAAGGACAGATGTTGAATGGGCCGAAACGAGCAGCCGCATAACAGCGTAGTTGCCTGCTAACTTCGAAAGAAGGTAGATGCGGTCCCTAGCGCAACTTATAATATCGTCGAAAATCAGTGCAAACGGAAAAATGGAGGCGGTACAATTAGAGAGCGATCCGCCTTCACCAACATGCATAAGCAATTCAGTAATAGTTTATATATTTGAATTACAAAAAACTAATAAAAAAATTGCACGGCGCGAGATTCGATCTAGCGACCTTCGGATTATGAACCCGAGCGCTTACCGCTACGCCACGATACTGCAGAAAATTATCAATCGTAGAGAGCATTTCACCGCAATGGTTTCTTTTAACTGTCGATTTTCTCGACAACGGCTGAGAAGTGCATATTGGTGCTTTGCCACATTACACCTCTGGCCATGAGCTTTTATTATGCGCATTATGAATCGAATCTGAATTTCACAATTGGCGGCCTCCCCTTGTTAGTTCTATTACTTCTGTTTACGCAGAAGAAGCAGGGCCGCTGTTCAGTCAAGGATACGACATCGTCACATCGCTGCCGTCACACCGGAGTGCAAAACAATCGCTGCAACGCACCAGGCAAAAAAGCATGGGATCTACAAAAGATCCGACAGATTCTGCAGGAATATTTCTGCAAGAACATCATTTGCTGATAAATGATAGGAGCAAATTTTTACATGCAGATGACGTCAGAGGACCAAATGATAGGATATTGGTGTTCGCCAGCGAAAGGGGAAAATCCTGTTTAACAGACAGCAGTTCGTTCTTTGTCGATGGAGCGTTCAAAAGCTCGAGCAAGCAGTTTGTACAGTCATTTATTGTTCGTGACGATGTTTCTAGTTCTGAGGCGGAAACAAACACAGTTCCAACCGTGTACGCCTTGCTACCCAATAAAAAGAGAGAAACGTACGATCGCTTTTTCACAGCTGTTAAGAGCAACGTACCTGGATGGAATGCTATACCTATCATGACGGATTTTAAAGCTGCAATCATCCAGTCAGTAACACATTTGTTTCCTGATGCAAAGATTAATGGCTGCAACTCCCATTTCAATCAGTGCTTGTGGAGGCAAGTGCAGAATTGCGGCCTTGTTGCTGCCTACAAGGAAAACGAAGAAATTCGTTTTCACATAAGATTGTGTTCCGCTTTGGCTCACATTCCCCTGGACATGTTAGATGATGGGTGGCTATGCATTCAGGAGAGCACGCCAGATAATGAAAAAATGCAGGATTTTTACGCCTATTTTGTTGAACAATGTCTGGATAATGAAGACATGCCAAGGGATATATGGAACTGCGCAGGAAGGCGTCAACGCACCAACAATGTTTCGGAAGGATGGAATCGGAGGATAAACACATTAATTTCGAAGGTTCATCCAAATTTTTGCTCCTTAGTAACAATTCTCAGAGAGGATGCAGTATACCATGGGAACCAATTTAACCGACTAGTTTTAAATCTAGGTGGGAAAAGAAGCAAGAAGTCCGAAATTAAGAAAATGGTTCAAATGGCTCTGAGCACTATGAGACTCAACTTCTGAGGTCATAAGTCCCCTAGAAGTCAGAACTACTTAAACCTACCTAACCTAAGGACATCACACACATCCATGCCCGAGGCAGGATTCGAACCTGCGACGGTAGCGGTCACGCGGTTCCAGACTGTAGCGCCTAGAACCGCTCTGCCACTCCGGCCGGCCGCAATTAAGACAGATGAGATAGTTTCTAAGGCCCTTACAAGACTCCAAGTTGACAGCAATATAAAATCATTTCTTACTTGCGTCGCCTATGCACAGATATTACAATGAAAAGAAAATGGCTGAAGCTACAGCAACACTTGTAAATATTGAAAAGGGGTTCAGTTCACGCCGATCGTCCTATTGTAAAAATTGTAAATAAGTAATCATCCTGTACATATTTTAAATAAATATAATGCGAGGAGGGGGGGGGGTGTCTTGCCTCCTCGTGTTCCCTGAAAACGTCACAAAGTCGGGTAAATGTCTCTTGCAAACTGTAAAAGATTCATTAATGAAGTCTTAAAAGTTATAGCTTTTCTAACAATCACAATCAGCATTTTTGTGTAGAGAATTTTGGAAACAATGTCTGTTTGAGTGGACGATGAATACATCTTTTTTCAGTACATAAATTGCATTCCTTAATGCTAATTCTATTATGTCTAAAACTGACATGGTGAGACCATGGCTGTGTACAATTAATGTAGGTTCATTCCAACGAAGAAAAAGACAGCAAGCAGCCACTTGTAATGTCTCTTGCAGCGGTCTCTCCGCGATATTTTCAGAAATTTTATAAATTATGTAACTCATTACATATTTCGAAATATTTCTTCTTATCTTACCGATTCCTAAACTTTAATATACGATGATTATCAATGCAAAGTAGTTTCAAGCCCTATTATTCCTTGGAGCGTCCATTACTCCATGGAATAGCTACTCTGCTATCTATGTTCTCTCTTATGAAAAGAATGAAGGAAATCTTGCCGATTAGCCGTGAAAGAAGGGGATGTATATGTATGTATTGTTGAGCTAGTCGTCATCTTAATGAGATTCTGTATGAGAAGGAATTTAATACACGAACTAAACGAAAGTAAGTGTGTTCTCGTGTTATTTAACTGATTATTATTGACAGTGTCTGCTTACTACGCTGTGTTGCACGGGATCAGTGGGGAACGTCTGATTTACACTGGACGAACCTGCCATTTTGTATGCTCAAGATATCCAGTTTATTATTTCAAATAAATAGGCTAACACGGTCTTACCAGCAGATCTCCGGTCTTCCCCATGTGATCACCGAAAGTTAATAATTGTTACAAATGTTTTCAGGAGATCGACTGACAATTTTCGTCACACCGAGACTTCGAAATTGCTTCACTGCCTTATGGAATTTACATTAAGCTCAATTTAATCAGGATAGAACAGTATTGAACTGTGTGAATGTGATAAGCCTGCTTTGTGAATGAAAATTCCCTTAATATACACATGTTTTTACTATCCTGATCAGTAAAGCTAAATCAGGCCGGTGTGAGAGAGGTTTTTTAAATTTTAGATCCCACAAAAAAAATATTAAATTTGGCTTCACTGTGACAGGACACATTTTTGAGCATTACTTAAACATTGTGTGAATTTTATGTTGCATGTGCACGAGAGAAAAGAAGACGAGGCCTATTCCAGAAGTCACAATTTCGCCACAGCCTATGAGAACGTCGTTCAGGCCAGGCAATATACAATTAAATTTTTGTAGATAGAAATTTAGAATAACTATTTAAATGTCTATCGGTTTGAATCAGATTGATTGAGTGCCTGTTGGGTTGAACTTTACATAGGAAGTGTTTATTATAAGTGAGTATTATGCAAAGTTTAGGTCAGTGACATTATTAACGCACATCCGAGTGACTTTATATATTTGTTGTTCTGTGTATTAATAGTTCTTACTAGGGCGGCTTATAAAATGGCAATGCAACAGCAGAGCGAATCACAACAGCCCTCAGCTGTTTCTGAGGTTAGTGAAACATTAGACGCTAGCTTAACTGAAGTAGTGCCTAGACGCAGCATTAGTCAGGCCCCACAACAAAACTTAAGTGTTTCGATGTCATCTGAGCGGGACGAAATAAACCCATTGACTGTAATCATGCAGCAGTTAACACTGTTAGCCAAAAATGTAACAGACTTAACTGAAGCTCAAATAGAGACTAAAAGGAATTAACCAAAGCGCCAATAGAGACTAAAAGGGAAATGAATGAACAATTAGCAGCCAATCAAGTGAAAGTGGAACAATTAGCAGCCAATCAAGTGAAAATCCAGGAGCAATTACTAGCTAATCAAACAAAGGTGAATGAGCAATTAGAAGCTAATCATGCGGAATTAAATAATAAATTAGTAGAGAGTTTTCAGAAACTTGATGACAAATTAAATAAAACTGCGGAAGAATTGGAAATTCAGAATGAAAAGACAGAATTAAAATTAGCTGCTCAAATTGAGCAAGTCACTCAGCAGTGTAATTAAAATGCGAAGAAGTTACGCCTAGAGCTAACCGAGTATGTTGCTACTAAGCTTGATACTATTAAAGAGCAGCTTGAGTCAATCCCACAGATAGTTCAAGCACAAGAACAGATGCAATGTTCTATGGCGGTAATTCCGATATTAGTTGAAGTTCAAGATGAATTAAAGCAACAAGTAAATGAAATGTCAGTCGACATGCAAGATTTGAGACAATCACAAGACAAGAATCCGAAGGACATCCAAAATTTGGATAAATCCATAAATAACATAAAGGACAAGACGAGGCTGATCATAAGGTAAACATTCTCGTGGGAGAATTCTCGCAGTTAAGTTTGGAGAGGCAAAGCATTTCTTCAGACAATATTGAGGGTTATATTCAGGGGTCAGGAGCTATATGGGTAACTGATATGATATCAACTTGGGACACATATGAAGATTTTGAAGGAGCATTTTTATCCAAATACTGGTCCGAAGGAGTACAAGAACGTTTAAGGCAGGAGATATTATACCCGGAACCTTTTTCCTTTTCACGTGGGTCTTTAAAGAAATATATAAACAAATCGCGGTATTGGAATAAGCCTATGCCTCTACAAGACGTGATTAGCATTTCACGTGGGTCTTTAAAGAAATACTTTGAGAAATATATAAACAAATCGCGGTATTGGAATAAGCCTATGCCTCTACAAGACGTGATTGGCATATTAAAATCTCGACTTCCGGCCAGCATCAGAAATAGAATGGTGTATATTAATGAGCATGACCTTGACTCTTTCATGACTACGCTTGACACTATAGATATGATCGGGGAAGATGAACATCGGCCAAGACAACCGGTTATGCAGAGGAGAGCGATTGAGGCGCCAAACGCAGACGTGATTGGCATATTGAAATCTCGACTTCCGGCCAGCATCAGAAATAGAATGCTGTATATTAATGAGCATGACCTTGACTCTTTCATGACTACGCTTGACGCAATCGATATGTTCGGGGAAGATGAACATCGGCCAAGACAACCGGTTATGCAGAGGAGAGCGATTGAGGCGCCAAACGCAGACCGAAACGGAAACGGGTTTAATAATTATTATACTAGGAATAGTCAGAGATTCAATGGAAACAATTGCAACGGAAATGGAAATTTCAATAACAGTGCTGCGAGGGGCAGATTCAGAGACAATTGAACAGGTCGCAGATACAACCCAATGTTTGGAATTCCAAGAGATTATCAGAACCAGCAGTTTTCAAACAATAATAATGCGTACAGAAATTTTGACCCTCGATTTGAAGCAAATAACGCAACCAGTCTTCAACAACAACCAATCATAACAGAAGTAGTAGGTGATTCAAGAGGAAATAATAATCGACATTTAAACTGAAGGGGGCTGCTTTATGCTCCGTAAAGTCGGTCGGGGAATACAAAAGGGGCAAACCTGTTTTAAACGAAATTAATTCCGTGGCAATGTTGAGATATAATGAAGGCGAATTAATGACAGATGAATTGACGAGAGACTTAGAGGCCAGTGTAGTCGAAGATAAAAGGGTTCCTGTGTCTGAGATAATCACAGAAGTGGGAGGAATTTTAACCAATGTTGTATTGGACACAGCTTCATCTACAGACGTAGTATCCGGGACTTTGTTTCGCAGAATTAGTAAAATTAAGAAAATCCCTGTCCTACCAGTACAAAATTGCCTAGTTATAGGTGCACTGGGAGCAAAATACCGGAACGTCAAAATACAAACGCTTATAGAGATAAAATTGGGAAATGTAGCTAAACAATGCACATTGCTTGTACTGGAAAGGTTGTTAGTAGATTGTATTCTTGGCATTGGAACTTTGCAAGCCTGCAATTGCAAGTTGGACTTGATAAAAGGAAAGGTGCATTTTAAAATCGAAGATCAATTTGTTACACTGATCTTACTGAGAAAGGAGGCAGTGTATGAGCGATATTTCCATAGTGCTGCTGTGCAGTTGATTTGTGCTGAAAATAATAATATGTACCGACTACCGATCAAGTCAATTCAAGTAGAGGATTTCAGACAAACAGTCGAACAGAAGATTTCTGAGTCAGATTGCCTAACGGATAGTCAGAGGGAACAATTATTCAATATATTAACAGAATATGAGTCAGTTTTGGATGAAAAGCCCGGAATTATTAGAGGATATGTTTGTAAATTACAGATTAAGTCCCATAAGACATTTTGCCGCACACACTATCCCATTCCCTGGCGATTAAAACAACCAGTTCAGGAGGAGATACAAAAAATCTTAAACTGGAATCCTATTGATTGTTCTCCGTTGCTTGTTGTACCAAAGCCAGGAGGAAAAGTTCGATTGGTATTAGATGCAAGGGAAATCAACAAAATTATAGTACCTGTGCGCACACATCCGGAGAACATCGATGAGTTAATACAGAAATTTCAAGATGTATCCCATTTAACCAGTATTGATTCGAGAAGTTCGTTCTGGCAAGTCCAGTTAGACAAGGACTCAAGAAAATATACTGCTTTTATATATGGAGGGAGAAGCTATCAGTTCAAGGTCGTTCTGTTTGGTCCCAATATCAGCTCTGGAGTTTTTATTTCTGCGTTGGACTATGCCCTTGGACCAGAACTACGTAGTCGAATAACAATTTTTGTGGACGATCTATTAATTGCCTCTAAAACTTGGGAGGAACATGTACAACTTATTATGAGGATTTTTGCTGTGTTCAAACAAACTGGTATAACTGCAAATCTAAAAAAAATCCCAATTTTCTCCACAGAGAAGTAAATTCTTAGGACATATGATTAATGCAAAAGGCATTCTTCCAACAGAAGCGAAGATTAGTGCGATAAAAAATTTTCCAACTCCAAGAAACAGAAGACAAGTGAAAGGCTTTACAGGCTTGGCTTCATTTTTTCGTCGATTTATTAAAACTCAAGCAATGAACTCTGAAGCACTAAACCGGCTCCTGAGGAAAGATGTACCATGGCAATGGTCTAATGATTGTGAATAGGCTTTTTGTGAAATTAAGGATCAACTGATAAATGCTCTGTTATTATACCACCCTGATATGAATGTCGGATTCTGTTTAGCCACTGATTCATCACATGTGGGATTAGGATCTTGTTTATTTCAAATTAGGTATATCGATGGTGTAAAAACCTTTTGTCCAATTGCATTTGCTAGCAGAGTTTTATCCACCTGTGAAAGAACATATACCACTACGGAATTGGAAGCTTTAGCAGTTATTTGGTCTTTTAAAAGGTTTAATTATTATGTATATGGCTCAAGGATAACCGTTTATTGTGACCACCAATGACTAGCCTTTTTACAAACTTGTAAGTTGCTGCATCCTCGCTTGTCAAGGTGGACGCTGGCGCTGCAAGAATATGTTTCAAATTATTCATGTAGCCGGAAAAGAAAATATTATAGCTGACGCGTTGTCAAGATTTCCACAAGGAATAACACCTGAAATTGATGTAAATAATAAGACAGAATTTCCAGTGCTTCTTCTTCAAGAAAATAATTACAAGTTATATTATATTCATTTATGTAAGACAATGGCTCAGCTTCAGAAGAAGGATCCGCGATGGAATGCTATAATACGACAATTCAATCAACAAAATCCTACGGTCAATTTGGGATACTACCGGCTTGTGAATTATATTTTATTTTTTAAATCTGGGAAGGCTGAGAATCCAAAGTGGTGTGTCTGCATACCCGAAGAATATGAAGAACGATTAATTTGGTTTACACATTTGACCTGGGGTTGTGTTGGTGTTGTAAAGTGTGCTAATAAGATTAGATATTATTGTTACTTCCCAAATATAAGGCGAAAAGTGCACAAAGTCATACAGAAATGTATTCTCTGTCAAAAGGCTAAGCCGGACAACAAGGGAAATAATACTACGCTTCACTCAATAATACCTGAAGCAACAAGATCACTTATATCATGTAATATTTGTGGACCACTTCCTAGAGCCAGAGGTGGTGTTAAGTACATTATTGGATTCTGTGATGTGTTTACAAAATATGTTAATCTATATCCTATAAAATCAGCAACTGCAAGAGCTGCCGCAGTAAAGTTTGTGAATGACTACATTCCTCATGCAGGGATTCAAAAATCTATAATCTCTGACAATACGAAGATATTTACTGGATATTTATGGAGAAAATTAGTATCACTACTAGGAATAAAACAGATATTTACATCTTGCTATCATCCACAAGGGAATTTAATTGAACGGGTTTTTCGAGAACTAAACAGATTCAGGAGAACGTACTGTCATGATAAACAAACTACCTGGATAAACTATTTGACCGAGTTTGAGCAGATTTATAATAATTTACCACATAGTTCTACAAACTTTACCCCGAATGAACTGATGTTCAGAGATAACGAAAGAAACTTTCGGGTAGATAACTTGCCTAAACTCGAGGACACCAAAATGTCATCGGAAGAAAAAATTCGCAATGCTCTCATTAATATTACCAAGAAAGCAAGACAGCGAAAGGAAATCCATGATAGAAACATCAAACGGATTCAGACTTTCAATATCGGACAAAAATTCTTTTAAGAAGACACATCAAGTCATCAAGGTTGAAGAAGACCATCAGAAAATGGACTCTTAATTTATAAAGGTCCATATATAATAGTTATTATACCGAATCCTGGTGCGTATTTATTAGCATATCCTGATTCTGGAAGAATAAAAGGATTATTTCCCCATGTAGAACTAAAGAGGTACTTTTAAGGAAAGTGTTTCAAATTAAATGAAAAGTCTGTATGAAATATTTGGGTGTTGAAAAAAAAAAATGAAGTGCGAAGGACAGTATGCCTCAGCTACTGTGATAGGTTAAATGACAGCATGCCAAGCATCTGTGAGAGTTTAATGAACAGTAAGCGTTTGTTTCTGTGATAGTATAGGAATATTTAGAAAAGTAAGTGGAACTGTAGCTATTGCTGCTGTGAAGACTTACGGGTTATCTGTCTACGCGATCATCACCAAAGAAGCTTGTGCCTGTGAAATAATATACATTCAGGGAGTGTTAATCTCCAGTGATAATAAGTTTACTGAAACTATATGATCGAATACGGCGCTTGCGTGTGAAGTTAGTGTTTGTAAACTGACAGTTCACAGGAGAACAAATGAGCTGCGTTAGGAAATTAGAATCGATTGCAACTGTCCACAGACATAAAGACTCGCTGGTTTTTTTTTTTTTTTTTTTTGGCGCGAGCTAAATTCTGTTCAAGAGAATTTAATTAACTAGCTTAGTGTGTGTTTATAAAATTAGAGTTAATAAGAAAGTTCTTCATTGAATTTATAATAATGTGTCATTTTCCAGTTAGATTTGTTTATTGTTATATTGCATTCATATATGCTCGTAAGAAAATGCGGCAATCGGAGTATAAAAGAGAAAAATTTATTCGTCAATCACTACTAACAAAGATTAATTTTACCTGGAGAGGTCATGCAGCAAGACTTAATTAAACGTTCTCTTTCAGCAAAATTTCATTGTAATCATGTATGAATAAGATATAATTTTTTTGAAATGGTCTCAAATAATAAATTTTTTAATATTCTGACATGCTATCCACATTCGTACTTTAAACCAAATTAGGAAAGATGCAGATCACTTCCACCTGGAAAAGCAAAAAAAAAAGAAAAAAAATTAAAACCGGGATTAGAACCTTTCGGCTTACTCAAGAAGATGGATGAAATTATCCATGTTTTCAAAAATTGTTTTCCGATCTGGAGTTGTGATATTGTGCAACTACAGTATCGATTAAGACACCTAGGTGTGGAAAGTATAAGACGAATGGATTTTCCCATTCCTCAGATGGAAGATTGGATGGATCAGGTCCGTATTTGAGTTCAAAATGAATCTGGAGAAATTCGACTAACCCTTCTCTTCCAGGAATCTTCAATAGTTGACCATTCCTTAGACGAATTTCGATTGTTTCATGCCACAATCCTGAGTACCTGTTCCTGAGGTTCCTTCTGGTATCTCAAATCCGTTACGTCTCCTGTCCGGTACGCCAATGCGACGCCTGTCCTCCGTGCCGTGTCCCATGTTCCTGTCCGATCAGTTACACCGCAGATCAGCAAGACATCGATGAAGAAAATTTTTTAGAAGATTGCAAAAATTTGCATGTGTAAAGATTTTTTTTTAAGGCTATGAGGCAGATTTTATCTTTCCTATGAATTCTAGAATATCTCTCAAATTTCTAAATTATATTGTCTTGCCTATTATCTATGATACCTAGTTGGGCTCTAAGCCTCCAGGTTTTCCGGGGTTTCCCTGTGAATAGGTAGACCTGATTAACAACTATGTAAGTCCATCTTCCTTGGTTGTGTACGTGGGATGCGGGAATGCCCCAGTACACGTGAAAGCAACAACTAGGTATCTAGGTAACGAAGATCGGTGTTACCTACACTCCTGGAAATGGAAAAAAGAACACATTGACACCGGTGTGTCAGACCCACCATACTTGCTCCGGACACTGCGAGAGGGCTGTACAAGCAATGATCACACGCACGGCACAGCGGACACACCAGGAACCGCGGTGTTGGCCGTCGAATGGCGCTAGCTGCGCAGCATTTGTGCACCGCCGCCGTCAGTGTCAGCCAGTTTGCCGTGGCATACGGAGCTCCATCGCAGTCTTTAACACTGGTAGCATGCCGCGACAGCGTGGACGTGAACCGTATTTGCAGTTGACGGACTTTGAGCGAGGGCGTATAGTGGGCATGCGGGAGGCCGGGTGGACGTACCGCCGAATTGCTCAACACGTGGGGCGTGAGGTCTCCACAGTACATCGATGTTGTCGCCAGTGGTCGGCGGAAGGTGCACGTGCCCGTCGACCTGGGACCGGACCGCAGCGACGCACGGATGCACGCCAAGACCGTAGGATCCTACGCAGTGCCGTAGGGGACCGCACCGCCACTTCCCAGCAAATTAGGGACACTGTTGCTCCTGGGGTATCGGCGAGGACCATTCGCAACCGTCTCCATGAAGCTGGGCTACGGTCCCGCACACCGTTAGGCCGTCTTCCGCTCACGCCCCAACATCGTGCAGCCCGCCTCCAGTGGTGTCGCGACAGGCGTGAATGGAGGGACGAATGGAGACGTGTCGTCTTCAGCGATGAGAGTCGCTTCTGCCTTGGTGCCAATGATGGTCGTATGCGTGTTTGGTGCCGTGCAGGTGAGCGCCACAATCAGGACTGCATACGACCGAGGCACACAGGGCCAACACCCGGCATCATGGTGTGGGGAGCGATCTCCTACACTGGCCGTACACCACTGGTGATCGTCGAGGGGACACTGAATAGTGCACGGTACATCCAAACCGTCATCGAACCCATCGTTCTACCATTCCTAGACCGGCAAGGGAACTTGCTGTTCCAACAGGACAATGCACGTCCGCATGTATCCCGTGCCACCCAACGTGCTCTACAAGGTGTAAGTCAACTACCCTGGCCAGCAAGATCTCCGGATCTGTCCCCCATTGAGCATGTTTGGGACTGGATGAAGCGTCGTCTCACGCGGTCTGCACGTCCAGCACGAACGCTGGTCCAACTGAGGCGCCAGGTGGAAATGGCATGGCAAGCCGTTCCACAGGACTACATCCAGCATCTCTACGATCGTCTCCATGGGAGAATAGCAGCCTGCATTGCTGCGAAAGGTGGATATACACTGTACTAGTGCCGACATTGTGCATGCTCTGTTGCCTGTGTCTATGTGCCTGTGGTTCTGTCAGTGTGATCATGTGATGTATCTGACCCCAGGAATGGGTCAATAAAGTTTCCCCTTCCTGGGACAATGAATTCACGGTGTTCTTATTTCAATTTCCAGGAGTGTATACCAAATCTCTTTCAATTCATTGTAATCAAAAAATCTTACTAACTTCTTGAAATTTATAGGAACGTATGTTCCACAAACTCTAACGAGTTAGCTAAGCAAATAGTTAGCTCGCAAAGTGGATACATATCAACTTTGCTCGCTGCGAGGGGCGATGTAATGTCTCTTGCAGCGGTCTCTCCGCAATATTTTCAGATATTTTATAAATTATATAACTCAGTACATATCTCGATATATATCTCTTCTTATCTTACCGATTCCTAAACTTTAATATACGATGATTATCAATGCATAGTACTTTCAAGCCCTATTATTCCTTGGAGCGTCCATTACTCCATGGAATAGCTTCTCTGCTATCTATGTTTTCTCTTATGAAAAGAATGAAGGAGATCTTGCCGATTAGCCGTGAAAGAAGGAGGATTTATATGTATGTATTGTTGAGCTTTTCGCCATCTTGATGAGATTCTGTATGAGAAGGAATTTAATACACGAACTAAACTAAAGTAAGTGTGTTCGCGTATTATTTAACTGATTATTATTGACAGTGTCTGCTTACTACGCTGTGTTGCACGGGATCAGTGGGGAACGTCTGATCTACACTGGACGAACCTGCCGTTTTGTATGCTCAAGATATCCAGTTTATTACTTCAAATAAATAGGCTAACACGGTCTTACCAGCAGATCTCCGGTCTTCCCCATGTGATTACCGAAAGTTAATAATTATTACAAATGTTTTCAGGAGATCGACTGACAATTTTCGTCACACCGAGACTTCTAAATTGCTTCACTGCCTTATGGAATCTAAGTTAAGCTCAATTTAATCAGGATAGAACAGTATTGAACTGTGTGAATGTGATAAGCCTGCTTTGTGAATGAAAATTCCCTTAATATACGCATGTTTTTACTATCCTGATCAGTAAAGCTAAATCAGGCCGGTGTGAGAGAGGTTTTTTAAATTTTAGATCCCACAAAAAAATATAAAATTCGGCTTCACTGTGACAGGACATATATTTGAGCATTACTTAAACATTGTGTGAATTTTATGTTGCATGTGCACGAGAGAAAAGAAGACGAGGCCTATTCCAGAAGTCACAATTTCGCCACAGCCTATGAGAACGTCGTTCAGGCCAGACAATATACAATTATTTGGGTAAATAGCGCCGTAACCGGTTTCGAGCAGACTAGTTCATCATCAGACGGCTGTTCACGAGATTTGCAAGATACACTTTACATAATCGTCAGTGAACAGCCGTCTGACGATGAACTTGTAAGTTCGAAACCCGTTATGGCGCTATTTACTTAAATAAATAGCAGCATTAATAGCGGCTGGTTGCTGTCTTCTTCCTCGTAAAAATCAACCTACATTAACGCTAATTGCTAGCAGGACTCACATTAGACCGCAATACACTTCCCTGCGTGGTGTGGAAAAATTGAGGTTTATTTCGAAATAATTAAAGAAAGAAGTTTCTACCGAGAACCAAATTCTTTAGTTGGCTCCTCTTAATATATGGTAAAAGGTTGCCACTCCTATCGTATCAAATTTTGGGAGAAGGGTTGAAAGATGGAAAAAATTTTCGGTTTCTATATTTTCTGTAAAATACATCGTCAAGTATGAGGTTGAGACAAAATTATGCCCTATGTAAGATTAATCAGAACAAAAATTCCAATGTAAAAGGTCTAACGCATAACTGTGCTGCAACTAATGGTTGACATGATACCGTGGGGGAAAAATCAGCTCCGATTTCTAATCTGACTAAGGCCACTCTTCCTTACCTAAAAAAATTCTGAAATAATGTAACCTGGCTGCACTGGGGGAGTGTGAATGTCCCTCGGCAGCTGCCCGGGCCGGCACATGCCGAGAGCTCTGTCACACCAAACGGCAGCAGGTAGTTGCCGAGCAGGAATTGGCCGAGCAGGAAGTGGCGCAGAATTTGGGACACACCCTGTGCCGGTCCTCAGCATCGCGTATATCTCACAAGTCTCGCCACATTCCAGTTTCTCACAAGTTTCTACAACTCAGGAGGAGATGGGAGGGGAGGAGATGGGTGGTAGAAGACTTGAATGAATGCATACCTGGGCACTGAAGAAACAGGAGACTGTCTTCTTGTTACGCTCTGTCTTTGAACAGAACCGGTAGAAAATTTGAAACTTCCTGGTAGATTAAAACTGTGTGCTCGACCGAGACTCGAACTCGTGACCTTTGCCTTTCGCGGGTGAGTGCTCTACCAACTGAGCTACCCAAGTACGACCCGTCCTCACAGCTTTAATTCCGCCAGCACCTCGTCTCCTACAAAACTACACAGAAGCTCTTCTGCGAACCTTGCAGAACTAGCACTTCTGGAAGAAAGGATATTGCGGAGACATGGCTTAGCCATAGCCTGGGGGATGTTTCCAGAATGAGATTTTCACTCTGCAGCTGAGTGTGCGCTGATATGAAACTTCCTGTCAGATTAAAACTGTGTACCTGACCGAGATTCGAACTCGGGACCTTTGCCTTTCGTGAGCAAGTGCTCTACCAACCTAGCTACCCAAGCACGACTCACGACCTGTCATCACATCTTTAATCCTGCCAGTACCTCGTCTCCTACCTTCCAAACTCCACAGAAGCTCTTCTGCAATATCCATTCTTCCAGAAGTGCTAGTTTTGCAAGGTTCGCAGAAGAGCTTCTGTGAAGTTTGGAAGGTAGGAGACGAGGTACTGGCAGAAGTAAAGCTGTGAGGACGGGTCGTGAGTCGCGCTTGGGTAGCTCAGTTCGTAGAGCACTTGCCCGCGAAAGGCAAAGGTCCCGATTTCGAGTCTCGGTCCGGCACACAGTTTTAATCTGCCAGGAAGTTTCATATCAGCGCACACTCCGCTGCAGAGTGAAAATCTCATTCTGGTAGAAAATTTAGTGAAACTAACGATAAGACATACATTGTGCTAAAGGATTAGCAATCACATACAATCGCTCGCTCACCGACAGATCTGTACCTACAGATTCGAAAATTGCGCAGGTCGCACAAGTGTTTAAGAAGGGTAGTAGGAGTAATCCATCGAACTACAGACCTATATCATTGACGTCTGTTTGCGGTAGGGTTTTGGAGCGTATACTGTATTCAAACATTATGAATCACCTCGAAGGGAACGATCTATTGATACGTAATTAGCATGGTTCCAGAAAACATCGTTCTTGTGCAACGCAGCTAGCTCTTTATTCGCACGAAGTAATGGCCGCTATCGACAGTGGATCTCAAGTTGATTCAGTATTTGTAGATTTCCGGAAAGCTTTTGACACCGTTCCTCACAAGCGACTTCTAATCAAGCTGCGGGCCTATGGGGTATCGTGTAAATTGTGCGACTGGATTCGTGATTTCCTGTCAGGAAGATCGCAGTTCGTAGTAATAGACGGCAAATCATCGAGTAAAACTGAAGTGATATCAGGTGTTCCCCAGGGAAGCGTCCTGGGACCTCTGTTGTTCCTGATCTATATAAATGACCTGGGTTACAATCTGAGCAGTTCTCTTAGGTTGTTCGCAGATGATGCTGTAATTTACCGTCTAGTAAGGTCATCCGAAGACCAGTATCAGTTGAAAAGCGATTTAGAAAAGATTGCTGTATGGTGTGGCTGGTGTGAGGTGATCCACATGAGTTCCAAAAGAAATCCGTTGGAATTCGATTACTCGATAAATAGTACAATTCTCAAGGACGTCAGTTCAACTACCTGAGTGTTAAAATTACGAACAACTTCAATTGGAAACACCACATAGATAATATTGTGGGGAAGGCGAGCCAAAGGTTGCGTTTCATTGGCAGGACACTTAGAAGATGCAACAAGTCCACTAAAGAGACAGCTTACACTACACTCGTTCGTCCTCTGTTAGAATATTGCTGCGCGGAGTGGGATCCTTACCAGGTGGGATTGACGGAGGACATCGAAAGGGTGCAAAAAAGGGCAGCTTGTTTTGTATTATCACGTAATAGGGGAGAGAGTGTCGCAGATATGATACGCGAGTTGGGATGGAAGTCATTAAAGCAAAGTCGTTTTTCGTCGCGGCGAGATCTATTTACGAAATTTCAATCACCAACTTTCTCTTCCGAATGCGAAAATATTTTGTTGAGCCCAACCTACATAAGTAGGAATGATCATAAAAATAAAATAAGAGAAATCAGAGCTCGAACAGAGAGGTTTAGGTGTTCGTTTCTCCCGCGCGCTGTTCGGGATTGGAATGGTAGGGAGATAGTACGATTGTGGTTCGATGAACCCTCTGCCAAGCACTTAAATGTGAATTGCAGAGTAATCATGTAGACGTAGATGTACATGTAGATGCGCAGATAACAGTATAGATGCAGAAGCTAGTATGTAAAAGTGACTGGACTATAGTTGCAGAAACCACCTGAGTAAAAACGGCCGGTGCTATTTTTCGCCAGATGTACGCTTGTGATGTGAAACAGGTCAGTCACCAAAGCAGAACAGACCCAGAGGGTGGGGGGGGGGGAGGCATTGACGTCACAGTGGACGTTTTATTCGTCAGATGGGCCCGGGACTGATGGCAATTAAGTCCGACCGCCGACTTCTGCGGATGCATACCGAGTGTGGCAAAAATAGGTCGGTGCAGCGCAGGTGAGCGGAGGACAGACGCAGCGGTAAATTAGGGGGGATGGGAGGGTAGGAGGGAGGGAGGGAGGAGGTCGACTGCGGCCCAGAGATAGATTCCGGTCATCAATCACCGGCCACGCCCGATGAAATATTCATGTCGGTATTGACGTGGCCGGGAGGCCGCGGCAGCTTTCACTTAAGCTGTGCACACATAATGACTGGCAAAAATTGCTTTCCGCGCAGACCCCTCGCCCAGTGCACACCCCCTACTTCCGCAACCCCCCAACCCTCCCCGGCTCGTGCTCACAAGATCCCGGCAGCACACGACCTAACCTCCCCTGCGCTCTGTGATTTATAGCTCCGCTCCCGAGCTTAAACTGCTATTTCTCGATTAACACAAATGGGTGGGCGGCGCGGAGTCGGCGAAAAGGAACGTTTTCCTGCGCCGCCGCGCTAGCGCTCGCCCGTGCCGTATTTTCGTACCCCCGGTGCTGCGCGGCGCTGAGGAGGGGCGGATGGGTTCCGTTCGGCGTGCTCACCCCGCGCCTTTTTGCAAGGTGACTCGAGACGGCGGGCGTAGCATTTGCATGCAAACTGCTCCGAGGACGTGCCGGGGAAATGTTAGAGAGCGCTGCGGTAGCAGCTAAACTACAGCTGCCGAAGCGGTCTCTGAACATCGGAACCTCGCTCTTACTGCTAACTCAAATCGGGTGTTACCGCTCTGCGTAAAGAAAAGAAGAAAAGAAAAAGAAAAAAAAAATCAAGGAGAGAGGGGAAGGAGTGCGGTGAAAAAGCGACACGAATTACAGTCTGAAATTCTTACAGTATCGAAAGGGCTTAGCGCTTATGGCTACTAACGCAGCACAGAATTCTGAATTTACAAAGAAACGAGTAATTTTTATCAAAACAGTTCTGACCTATTTCAAACGTTTGAAGTCACAGCATAAAGATACCGGGCGATACTACGTGGAAACAGGTAAGAATTAGTCTAAGGTGCCGTTCCTTCAAAGTTTAAGCGTCCCGCCATCGATAAAGTGACAAATACTGTCGTGCAGACGATATCTGTGCAAACTTCAGGAAGCTATAGGAGTTGGAGCGGAAGTAAGGACTTCGCACGATGAATGGCTGGCAACGGTCTTGGTGCAGTGGATACACAGGTTCCCACCAACTGCGACATGGTCGCGTATACATGCAGTGATCCGGTACTGTGAAATGTTTTTTATTTCAGTCTTTGATCACAATATGAATTCTTTAGACGATGACCGGTTTCAGTCTGTAATGACGATCCTCAGATCTTTTTTACACCACGTCCTAAAGTGATAAGGTCATAATGGCATCGTCAAAACATATAAATATGACGATGCTATGCTAATTATATTTATATGTTTTCACGATGTCATTATGGCATTATCACAGTAAGACATGGTGTAAAAAAGATCTCATTACGGACTGAAACTGGTCATCGTCTAAAGAATTCATATTAAGACTGAAATAAAATCATATGACACCGGTTTCCGTCAGATTACCGAAGTGTTCTCGGGCGTGGCTGGCACTTGGGTGGGTGACCATCCGGGCCGTCATGCGCTGTTGCCATTTTTCGGGGAGCACTCAGCCTCGTGATGCCAACTGAGGAGCTACTCGACAGAATAGTAGTGGCTCCAGTCAAAGAAAACCATCATAACGACTGGGAGAGCGGTGTGCTGACCACACACCCCTCCTATCCGCATCCTCAGCTCAGGATGACACGGCTGTCGGACGGTCCCGATGGGCCACTTGTAGCCTGAAGACGGAGTGCTACGATGAATGGCTAGGACGGCGTCGTACTTCTGTCTTCTGCTTTGTGTTCGCTTTTAGAACTATCTGTGACAATTGGTACCCACACTCACGATAAGAGTAATCATGACTTGGTGATTATTAAAGTACAAACAGCAACTAGAAAAAGTAAAAGTGTTTATATGGTTGGTAAAGCACATGAAGAAGCTTTAGTGTCTGCATAAGAAACTTGATTTACGATGGCTATTTGGAAAGTCAGGGACGATAGATCGCGAGATGGAAACTACAGTGGAAATCCGTAGAAGCTTTGCACAGTTGTGACTGGTTTGGCGGTAGATAGCGTTATGTCACTCTTCTCAGTTATGAGCTCACAGTGAGCGCGTAAAGATGCACAGAAAACAGTGTCTCGCACCGAGTATCGGTGGCTGGTTGCCGTGAGATTTCGACTGATTTCATGCAGCCTTACATAACATAAGTGTCATGCAGTTCCTTATTCATGACAGCAGGGAAATGAAGGAGATCCTGCAGCGTTTTGGATGGGAAGCTTTTGATCTCCCACTGTACAGCCCTGAACGGGCTCCCTCTCATTTTCATCTCTGCTCAGACGTACCACTTTCCAAAGAGCTGCAGTCGAGCATAGAAAATTGTTAGAAAGCACAAGATACTGCCTTGTATGACGAGATTGGAAAGTTGGTACAATGCTTCGACAGATGACCAGCCTGAGTGGCGTCTATGTAGAGAAGTAGATGGAACGTGTAGCTAATTCTTCCCAATAAAACAATTTTGATTTTCACTGTCTATAAAATGAAGCAGAAAACTATAGGTGCCGGCCTGAGTGCCCGAGCGGTTCTAGGCGCTACGGTCTGGAACCGTGCGACCGCTACGGTCGCAGGTTCGAATCCTGCCTCGGGCATGGATGTGTGTGATGTCCTTAGTTAGGTTTAAGTAGTTCTAAGTTCTAGGGGACTGATGACCTCAGAAGTCCCATAGCGCTCAGAGCCATTTGAACCATTTTTGAACTATGGGTACAAGAATGATAAATAAAGGAATGGGGCTGTCAAAAAGCAATGCGTAAAACCTTCAACGACTGCCGTAGCAGAACATTAACGAGATTTTTCTTACGAAAGGCAAAAGAATTCCGGGCACATAAGAGGCTGTTAGTGACACCAAAGTTAGCGTCCACACATGCTAGGACGAGACGCAGATCGAAATACATGACTGTAAAGCTAACGCAGAAATCCTGAACTACGTTTCAGAGTGTTGCTTTACACAGAGAAGTAGAGAGGTATTGCCCTAGTTTGATTCTTACACGAGTCTAAGGCTGAGTGACGCAGATGTTTCGGTGAAATTTAGAAACAGTTAAAAATCAATAAAAGTGAAATAGCTGCAGGGTTCAATGGAATCTCTATCAAATCCTACAGTGTTTGAAGATAACTTAGCCGCTGTTCCAAATGTTACCGTATATCCATAGCACAAGAAACTGTGCCCAGTAGCAAAGCAAAGGTAGCACCAGTGTTCAAGAAGGGCAGCAGAAGTGATTCACAAAACTACGGTCTAATAGTGTCGACATTCATTTGTTATAGAATCGTGGGACATATTCTGAGCTCACACATCATGATCTGCCTCGAACAGAACGACCTGCGTTGGGAGTGGCAGCGCTGGGCAGCCTCGCGGACTGAGGCGCCTACTCACGGTTCACACGACTGCTCCCGTCAGAGGTTCGAGTTCTTCCTGGGGCATAGGAGAATGTTTGTCCTTAGCGTAAGTTACTTTAAGTTAGATTAAGTAGTGTGTAAGCCTAGGGACCGATGGCCTCTGTAGTTTGGTCGCATAGGAACTTACCACAAATTTCCAAATTTGTTCCCCGCGCATGTCAGAATGGGTTTCGGGAATATCGGCTATGCAAAGCACAATTTGCGCTTTTTTCATTTGACATCTTGGAAGTCATGAATCAAAGCAGTCATGTGGATTTTGTTTTCTCGACTTCCGGAAACCTTTGATCTGAGTACCACGCATTTACACCTATTATAGAAAAACGATCGCATAGAGTAATAAGCGAAATTTGTGACTAGATTAAGGATTTCTAGGTATCGACGGTGCAACATAATACCTCGGATGGAGAACCATCGAAAGAAGTTGGAGTAACTTCTGGCATGCCATGGTAAGTGTCTTGG
This sequence comes from Schistocerca nitens, assembly GCF_023898315.1. Classification (NCBI taxonomy): domain Eukaryota; kingdom Metazoa; phylum Arthropoda; class Insecta; order Orthoptera; family Acrididae; genus Schistocerca; species Schistocerca nitens. The sequence goes on from NC_064618.1 coordinate 103,855,681, forward strand.
TACCAACGGCGTTCATGCTCTACTGTGTACACAATACTAACGGTAACATCAGACTTTTCGCAGATGATGCTATTATCTACAGTCAAGTAGTGTCTGAGGAAAAAAAATACACTAGTAACTAGTCAGATGTTGATATAAATGTAAAAGAATGCTCTTCACGAAATGAAAGAAGAAAAAAAGAAAAGAGAACAAGCTTCATACATGACAACAAGGGTTGGAACAATTTTAAGGAAAAATACATGGAAGGTGACAAATGTAAGAATGTAGAGGCGCATATCACTAGGGGTAAGATAGGTACTGCTTACAGGAAAATTAAAGAGACACTTGAAGAAAAGAGAACCACTTGCATGAATATCAAGAGCTCAGATGGAAACCCTGTTATAAGCAAAAAAGGGGAAAGCTGAAAGATGCAGGAGTATATATTCTATACAAGGGCGATGTTCTTGAGGACAATATTACAGAAATGGAAGAGAAGGTAGATGAACATGAAATAGGAGATCTGATACTGCGTGAAGAGTTTGACAGAGCACTGAAAGACCTAAGTCGAAAAAAGGCACCGGAAGTAGACAACATTTCATTAGAACTACTAACAGCCTTGGGAGAGCTAGGCCTGACAAATCTCTACCATCTGGTGAGCAAGATGTGTGAGACAGGCGAAATACCTTCACACTTCAAGAAGAATATAATGATTCCAATCCCAAAGAAAGCAGGTGTTAACAGATGTGAAAATTACCGAACTATGAGTTTAATAAGCCGCGGCTGCAAAATACTAACACGAATTCTTTAGACGAATGGAAAAACTGGTAGAAGCCTACCTCGGGGAAGACCAGTTTGGATTCCGTAGAAATGTTGGAACACGTGAGGCAATACTGACCCTACGATTTGTCTTAGAAGAAAGATTAAGGAAAGGCAAACCTACGTTTCTAGCATTTGTAGATGACAAAGTTGACTGGAATACTGTCTTTCAAAGTCTGAAGGTGCCAGGGATATAATACAGGAAGCGAAAGGCTGTTTACAATTTCTACAGAAACCAGATGGCAGTTATAAGAGTCGAGGGGCATGAAATGGAAGCAGTGGTTGGGAAGGGAGTTAGACAGGGTTGTAGCCTATCCCCGATGTTATTCAATCTGTAAATTGAGCAAGCAGTAAAAGAAACAAAAGAAAAATTCGGAGTTGGAAGTAAAGTCCATGGAGCAAAAACAAAAACTTTGAGGTTCGCCGATGGCACTGTAATTATCTTGGCAAAGGACCTGGAAGAGCAGCTGAACGGAATGGACAGTGTCTTGAAAGGAGGATGTAAGATGAAAATCAACAAAAGCAAAACGAGGATAATGGAATGTAGTCGAATTAAATCGGGTGATGCTGTGGGAATTAGATTAGGAAATGAGACACTTAAAGTAGTAAAGGAGTTTTACTATTTGGGGAGCAAAATAACTGATGATGGTTGAAGTAGAGAGGATGTGAAATGTAGACTGGCAATGGCAAGGAAAGCATTTCTGAAGAACATAAATTTGTTAACATTGAGTATAGATTTAAGTGTCAGGAAGTCGTGTCTGAAAGTATTTGTATGGAGTGTAGCCATGTATGGAAGTGAAACGCGGACGATAAATAGTTTAGACATGAAGAGAACAGAAGCTTTCGAAATGTGAAGCTACAGAAGAATGCTGAAGATTAGATGGCTAGATCACATAACTAGTGAGGAGGTATTGAATAGAATTGGAGAGAAGAGAAATTTGTGGCACAACTTGACAAGAAGGAAAAAAAGTTCTTTCTAAAAGAATAACAACGCTCACATTAATTTAAAGTACTTGAACAGGATCAGTTCATTAATACCAAACTGTAACCATTTATACCATTAAAAACAGGGCTTGAAAATAGGAATGCACAGTCCCCATTTACAACCCAGTAGTCATACCAACTATATGTGGCTGGAAGCGCTTCAACAAACTGAGTTTTATCAGTACAATGAATTAAAAATGACTGAGGCATCAAGGGATCATCAATTTAGTACTGAAGGGCAGCGTCGAGGGTAAAAATCGTAGAGGGAGTCCAAGAGATGAATACACTAAACAGATTCAGAAGGATGTAGGTTGCAGTAGTTACTGGGAGATGAAGAATCTGGAACAGTATAGAGCAGCATGGAGAGCTGCATCAAATAAGTCTCTGGACTGAAGACCACAACAACAACACATGGAAGGTGTACCCACGTATTTCGTCATTTGTTGTTTCATGGAATACACTTTATGCTTAACGAAAATTATTATAATTACAATTTAAAAACCTTTTTAAAACAATAACAACGCTCACATTAATTTAAAGAACGTGAACACGATCAGTTCATTAATATCAAACTGTAACAATTTATACCATGAAGAACAGAGCTTGAAACCAAGAATGCACAGTCCCCATTTACAACCAAGAAGTCACATCAACTAGATGCCGCTGGAAGCGCTTCAACAAACTGAGTTTTATCAGTACAGTGAATTACAAGTGACTTCCCCTAATTGTTACAATTTTCAAGCACGCATAAGACGTTAATCAAATGGAATACGCCCAGCGAAAATACAGAGACGGTAACAAGTCACACCACCGATTGTGGCTGTTGGAAAGCCCTTAACAATGTATAATACTTAATAAAATCCCTTATGCAGTAAAATTCACAATCCCCCAAAATACAAATAAAGCTTGGAAGCAATACAATTTAAACGCGACTCCCACCCAGCTGGTACACACAAGCAGAAGCACTGAGAATGATACTTAAATAAGTATACAATCCTCAAAAATACAAGCTCGGAAGACGTGCCAGAAGTAGCAAAGGTGCAAGGCTTAAACGAGCAATTAGAGAGTATGTATTGTGAGGAGGAACTTTGGGCTTGCAGAACATGCTTCAACGCTTATGAGCTTACTGAATTCACAAATTCGATGCGTTCGATGCGTTTTGGTGCGTATAAATCAACTTCACTTGAGCCAACACGGGCGTTTGGTAGATGCACCAGATTGTGGGCCAACATAGACGTCGTGCGGCAGCAGAAGGAAAACAAGTCTCTGCTCCAGGCCGAGGAAACAAGAACGCATCATCCGCTGGCAAAACTACCCTGCCAACAGACATCAGAATGGAACAGTAATCTGCCCAAATAAGGCTACACACGAGAATGCCTAGAATGTAGCCAATATTAACTTACTACGGGAGTGCATGCACATACATTCTACAAGCTTAACACTCCTTAAAATGACTTAAAATTTAAAATATAAGCGCCTGCTCTTGCAATGACTAAGTCATACATATCTACAAAGGGTCCCCTGCCTTCGACACAAACTATGTTACAATTTCATTTCTATCAACTCAGTTTATAACAGAGAATTCTCGTACACTTGCGTGGAATGTGGCCTGCAAAAATAAATATCAGTTACACTAACCAATGATCATACACACAGTCACTTCAAGGTGCGTTGAAATGACATGTCTAATTCCATATTACCACAGACGTTGTCTTGCGATAACAGGCACCAATAAAAAAGCAACACTTAACTCCACTCACGTGTGAAGGAGCCGTGACTTCCAGGATTCCAAGCAGATTTACTATTGCATCCAACCCGTACAGGCGGTCTTCGAGGTGCTGTAATATTTAAGCTTGCAGAGTTGGCAGGTTGCACTCTGTGTCCACTGTTCTTCCCGCAACACGCGGCTATCAGTCCTTAACCGAGATGAAAAGCCTTGCTTCCGACCTATTTAACCATAGCGGCTTCTCGAGGACCATACCGGACAGCAGGAGTTTCCCAAAACTAACAATCTGCCAGCCACGTGCCCTCCAACTAACTGTCAGAACCAGCGCCCGCCAAAAACCAACAAAATACGCCTCGACTAAAGACCCTAGGTCCTGAAATATGATCAGATCGATATCGGTAACCCAAGTACATTCATGCTCATAAACTAAGGACAATGTCAGAATGTGGTGGCACACAACGTGGCATTACACAAAACTGGCATAATAGCATAGGCACATAGGGAACACACACGACACAGATCTGTAAGTCCACGGTATTGGTGATAAGTTGAGAAAACCGTCCCGAAACACATGTGCTACAAAACGACACTGTTTCCTGCGCATGTACCCCGACATCCATATGGGATCTAATCACCATGCACACGTACTCAGGTCACACAAGCGGTTGGCATATTCTGGATCAGGTGGTCGAGCAGCTGCTGGGGTATAGCCTCCCATTCTTCCACCAGTGCCTTTCGGAGCTCCTGAAGTGTCATAGGAATTTGAAGAAGTGCAACGATACATCTAACGAGAGCATCCCAGACGTGCTCGATGGGGTTTAGGTCTGGAGAACAAACAGGCAGGCCACTCCATTCGCCTTCTGTTTCAAGGTATTCCCCCACGATGGCAGCTCGCTGGGGCCGTGCGTTATCATCCATCAGGAGGATGGTGGGACCCACTGCACCCTGACATACTGGTGCAAAATGACGTCCCGATACACCTGACCTGTTATAGTTCCTCTGTCAAAGACATCCCGGGGTGCACGTGCACCAATAATAATCCCACCCCACTCGATCAAACCACAAGGTCCACACAGGTCCCTTTCAAGGACATTAAGGGGTTAATATCTGGTTCCTGGTTAACGCCAGATGGAAACCCGGCGAGAATCACTGTTCAAACTATACCAGGAATCGTCCGTGAACATAACCTGGGACCACTGTTCCTGTGACCATGTACTGTGTTCTTGACACCAGGTTTTACGGGCTCTCCTGTGACCAGGGGTCAGTGGAATGCAGGTCTCCGGGCGAATAAACCATGTCTGATCAATCGTCTGTACACTGTGTGTCTGGAGACTACTGTTACTGTAGCTGCGGTAAGGTACTTCGTGCCCGTCTGCGGGCTCTGATGGTGAGATATCGGTCTTATTGTGGTGTTGTACACTGTGGACATCCCGTACTGTAGCTCCTGGACACGTTTCATGTCTGCTGGAATCGTTGCCATAATCTTGAGATCTGCACCGTACTCTGACATGCACCAGCACACCTCTGCGTATGTGGACTGCTGCCAGCGCCACCGTGCGACGACCGCAGGTCAAATGCACCGCATGGTCATACCCCGAGGCGATTTAAACCCGCAAACCGCCCACCAGAGCGTTGTTTCACCATGTATCAACATTATCCTTAATTTACGAGCGTGAGTGTAGTTAGTGGCGTCAGTGGAGTTCCATGCCCGCCAAAATTAGAACCGCCACCGCTCAGTATTGTCCTACGACTACAACGGCATTGAGCCACAACTGTTATCAGTAAACTCAGACACATACTGTAGTGTAACAATTTGTAGGGATATGAAACTCAACCATCACATAGGCTCAGTCTTAGGTAAGGAAGGTTGTTCACTGGTGGGTTACTAGGAAACTACAAGCAGTCTATAAACGAGATTGCTTGCAACACTTTCTTGTGACCATTCCTGGAAAAGTGCTCAAGTGTGTGGGACAATAAGAAATAGGGCTAACAAGACGTACTGGATCTTACATAGAAGTGCAGCACGAATGTTCACAGCTTTGTTTAATCCGTGAGAGAACTGGCAGTCTCAAAGGTAGACTCAAACTATCCTGTTAAGAAATACTTACATAGTTTCAACAACAAACATTAAGTGAAGAATCTAGGAATTTATTATACGCTCCTACATATTGCTCCTGTAGAGGTCACGAAGACAAGCTTAGTCAATTTTCTGTGTACTTGTGTCCAAAGTCTTGCAGCATTTTAGAAAAACACATTTTCCTCGTAAACTACTTTTAAATTTATTTATTCACTACTGTTACGATTTTGGCTGACAATGCTGTTTACGGATGTTAGCAGTACGAACGAATATAGCTTAAAGGTCATGTGAACTAGGAATACATTCCGTCCAAGAATTATTTTATATCGGAAAATTTAATTGTAGCTACGCCTAATTCTCTATGACGTGCGACGCTGCATGGTTCCAATCAAGAAAACGCTGATCTCGTATCATCTATTTTTAACAGTAAAACAGTAGATTTTGTCACTGATATAAAAAAAAAAAACGTAGAGCTTCAATAAAACAAGGACATTAGGTGAAACCGGTTGTCGAAGTAAGAAATCACTCAGCATCTAGCAAAATCATTATTTACAGTAATATCTGCTACTGAGACCATGTCATTGGCGAACATAATGGACATTGTGAGTGCGTAAGGTATTAAATTTGACAAATGAAGTTCTACGAAAGTCGTGGCTAATGCATCCAAAGATTCTAACTGTTATATGAGAAATAAATTTTTCCTAATTTTCTGTGCGCTATGTTTCATTAATTAATCAAAACTTAAAATATTTTTTGAAACTGTCATGTATCTAATACGAATTAAATTTCTAAGCAAACTGGCTGTTGGATGTACCTGAAGCCTACATCTGAGAGAGATGTGGAAGACACTACCAAAGAGAAAAGCAGACAAGAACAAAAACTTAACTCAAAATGTGCATACTCGTTTTCCATAAAAAAAAAACAGTTTTACGCATTACCATCTTTCTTTTCTTCATTGCATCTTCGATACTTCATTTGTGCTACATGTCTTGTTGTGAACGGGAGTTGATAAGTTTCAGTGTAGCTACTGGGATATATAAGTCACACACAGAAGTATCAGTACCTATTCAACCTTCTCGGCTTCTATTATGGACTCAACATCAGTAAATCGCTGAAATTACATACTAAGGTAGACATAATACCCATTGTCTTAAATATATAAAAATATCTTGTCATTCCTCATATATTAACTACCTAAGAGCGAAATTAGGGTTTAACGACGGGACAAACATTTCAAGAATATTATAGGAAAAACTGAATTTATATAAAACGAATTAACGTTGGGTTCCTCCCACTGCTTCAGTAGCATTATTTGTCAGTTCGAAAGTAATGATGAGTCACACACTAAAACTTTCAGAACTCACAGAGAGAGAAACGACTGATTTAGTGGTGTCGAACGAGAGGTGATACATCTCTGTTCATAGCTGTGGTTAGCAGTTCTGGAGCTACAACGCACAGCAATGAGTGTAATTCACACTACGAACTCATTACCATTTTGACAACGACAGTAACAGTGCAATGTCTGCAGCAGATCCTATCAAAGCAGAAAGAGTAGATGAGGGTTACTGTGTTAGGACCAGAATGTATGGCTTAGGAGAGAAATACTAATAGCACAGAATGTTAATGTTTCTATGTTAGCGCTGCAGTATCAAGCTACAAGTATTGTGAATTATGTGGGATGAAATAAAAGTAAGTTGGTTGTGTAAATCACCTCGTGCTTAGCAGAGCCAGAACCGCTCGCTGCTAGATCCAGTCTTTCGTATCAGGAAGGATAAGGCGCGAATAAACATTCAAGCGGAGGGAAGCAATTTTTGGTAACGCACCAGGGCGCAACAACTGAGTACAAATTGCTTTCAATACTTTATTTAGTCACTTACTGCTCCAATTACGCAGACATTTGAAAAACAAAATACATGACTGCAATATCAATGGCCATCACTAAACGACTGTTTTAAAATTCGAGCTGCATTTCAAAAGAATTCAACTTTTATGGGGTGATTCATTGAAAACATTTGTGTTTCACTTTTTACCCTTAACTGCAGCTACTTCTGGGCCTTCGAAAGAATCGTAATAACTTTATCTTTTAGCGTTATAAAAGACGAACCAGTGAGAGACGCGTTCAGAAAACGCAAAGCTACATTAGTTTTATCGGACATTTTCAGATCACCATTTCACAATATGTTTCACATAATCTCATTTATATTGCGATGACGATTATGTTGCTTATTCGAAAATTGTGTCATCTTGTGTAATAGCGATATGCTTTTTTAAGATTTCAAAGGTATTTTTTCTTTACAGTTAACATTTTAAATCAAATAATCGAGTTTCAGATATGATGTAGTTGGATTGATATCCTACATAAGCGTATGAAATGACAAACACTTTCTTGTTCTTACAGCCTATATTGGTCGGAAAAGCTTTTACATAATAATACTCCCATCATCTGCAGTATATGATAATTGTAATTAAGGATTTTTATGGAAGTAATAATAGAATTTTAAACCGTAAATAAGCAGTACCTTTGGCTACTGATCTTGTAAGTAATAAAATTAGATTGAAAACTACATAAAATAGCAGTATTTATATATACTGCTTTTTTAAAATGTTTGATCAATTACAAACTAAACTATTTTTTATGAAGAGATACTTCACAAAATTTTGGAACTAGGTACAATTAAAAATATGTTAATAGTTTTAATATATAGCAACTATGTTATCAAGTAACTTGCATATCAAAACTGGGCACTGGTAGGTAATCACATATGTTTGTTAAAATACGAGTTTTTCCAATGTGAGAATATGTTCTGGTTAGTTCTTGGAAAAATATTGTTACAGCCACTCAGAATAATTACAGAGTACTTGTGTTTGACAAAATAGGCAACAATCTACTAGTGCTGGTACCACATAATTTCAACAAATGTCAGAAAGTAAAGTTTCACTAAGAGATACAAATATTCATATTTTACAAGAAAAAAAGGTAATCAGTAAAATATAGTTTTCAATATATTTGCTGCCATACTATAAAATATGCAGGCATAAGCAGTTGTCATTTCCCCCCTCACAGCAGATGTTAAATATATGCAAACAATTCATTATTAGTGTAAATGGGAGAAAACTATTGTTAGAGTTAACAAATTAGAAAAATGCTATCTTCATATAATAATTATGTGAAGGGGAAAAGACCTTTGTAAAATCTTTGTGACATATGCTACAGTTCAACAGAGTTGTAAGAGATGGTCCGAATATAGCATTTAGTAGACAGTCTCATTTACAGGTTACAATTTAATAAAGTTTCATTTCAGATGACAAGCATCCACTACCAAGCCTCAGATTTTAAAATTTATTATGAACACTTGTCCTCCACAATCAGCCAGTCCTAAAATGTAGTGTGAAAATGGGACTATGTGCTACATACTAGTATTGTTTTTGATAACTGTACTTAAGTGAAATAGTATTACGCTTATAAGGGCCTTTCTAATGTTGATCTGTCTTTACTCAATTATTTAAATTTTTCGACATTCATGGCACTACCATCCTGTACCTAGAATACTGTTGGAAAAATTAAATTTTTTAATGTATTTGGTGGTGTAACATATCATATAGTTATATTCATAAACATAAATTTTATTGTAATAACTTGTGATTTGTTTTGTTATTGTTTATAATGAAACTTTCAACGCTACATTCTAGATACTAATCGACATAAAGCAACATTGATAGTAAGATAACAGGGAGACTAGACTACTGTCACAACAAGTAAAAATGATAATGTAAACCTCTGTATCCAGATGAGGATGGCAGGTGGAAAAGATAACAAATTTGGCGACTTAACTGGAATATTTTATCTTATTTGCTGTAGCAGTAAAGCAATGTTCAGAAAATTTTTATTCTCCAAAAGGAGACGTAACATAAATACTGAAGTTAATTATACATTTGAATATAGTGGATAGTGTCTTGAAAATATAAAATTTGTCTATAACAGATATTTTAATACAAACAAAATTTTTGTATAAAGAAGCAACACATTAAAAAACTGCAAAATTTAAAAAATACATGAGGTAATTTACAAATTGAAGCAAAACACTTTAAACTATTAGACAACTTGGATGACAGTTTGGTGATATGTAACTCGATTGTAACATACAGCAGAAAGCTAAAAGACCAACTGCAAGTTTTTGAGACCATCATGAATTACCAGTGTATGGTTTTCACCATCTGAAACAAACATGGTTCTGTTAAAAATAAATATATCTCAATTACTGTTTCTAAACATATTGGACATAAAACATGTGTTAATGACTAGTAGTTTCAGCTTCCTGTAAAAACAAGAAATTCCACATCTGTTGTAACATCTTCACTGTTGTAATCCTGTTGTCCTAAGCTGTGTAAAATATTACAGTGTGATAATAATTTTTAGGGTCCATTCAATCAGTACTCAGACTCAATTAATATCAGTAGAAAAGTTCATAACAAACAGAACAAATGCAAACTCTCCAGAATGCATATGGTACGCTACAACTTACTCGTACAAATTATTACACAGACGGGCAAATATACGTAGTAAATGTGAATTGCAAACAGCATATAAGACTGTACAAGCCCCACAATCGAATGTAGGCCAACAGTCAATCAAGAGCAGGAAATTACAGGGATCAGGAATATAAGAACTTGAATGTCAAAGTTGTGAGTTAGTATACATAGGCATGACACGCAGAATTTTTAAAACATGTTACAAAGAACTCATTACGTATTGGAAGTATGAAACAAACCATTACACTTTTTCAGAGCACTTGAAACACCACAAGCACCGTCCAACAAACACAGTGAAAAATATGAAAATAATTAGAACAAACAATCACACCCAGAAATTCATCATACAATTTCAGGAAAACTACTGATGCATGAGCAGACATGCATTAATACAGACTCTCTACTACACTTAGTAAAATAAATTATAAGATAAAATGTATACCATTTGTACATGCAACCATATTAAAACAAATATATATTAACACACACACACACACAGACAGATAGATAGATAGATAGAGAGAGACAGAGAGAGAGCGCCCACTCACATCTAACCATTGCAAAACAAAGACAAGTTTATACCACTCACATCCACACACACACAAATCGTGATTCCGCAAAACATATTTAGTAGTTGGCAATAACATTCAACAGCTGACGACACTACTTGAAACAAACATCGAAATGAGTGTTCATTTTCTAACGCTGAGAAGTGCTATAAAAAGAAATTTTAATCGCTATTATCAGAAGAATAACAGCTTGGAAAAAAAAGGCAAGACCGTAGCATGTAGATGGACATCAACCAAACCTATGAGTAGAGCTGCAAATTATTACATCACGGAAAAACAAAAAGTGCCACAGTTGTTCATAGCCTATGTATTCAACATCATGAGAGTAAAGTAAATAGCACAAACAACAACATGTACATATTTCATGCCATCCAAAAGGTCTTGTAAAGAATAAAGGCGAAATGTAAAGGGCACAAAAATTATTTTATTCAGTTGTGATTAGACGTTCGCAAAGTCGTAAGTGTCCATATACTGTAATCCAATTTGGTTGTAGTCTGTTAGTGAACGTCATTGCACACAGGTAATGTCTGAATACTGGTTGTAATATACAGATCAATTTGAAGATCCTACCTGAACTTAATTCGCTTTGGTTCACTTTTGTTGTACTTTCCCAATGGTTATACTTGTGTTGTGTATTGAACTGGGGACGTAGACGCGATGGGGAGGCTTCATCCTGCAGTAGACCTCAGTGGTTCACAACCCCACAACAGGTCACTGCAGTCCACCCACCTCACTACCACCCCACACCGTACCCTGGTTTGCTGGCATCTGTGGCCGAGAGGTTCTAGGCGCTTCAGTCCGGAACTACGCTGCTGCTACGGTCGCAGGTTCGAATCCTGCCTCGGGCATGGATGTGTGTGATGTCCTTATTTTAGTTAGGTTTAAGTAGTTCTAAGTCTTGGAGACTGACGACCTCAGATGTTAAATCCCATAGTGCTTAGAGCCATTTGAACTTTCAGGGTCAGTATGGAGTTCAGCCTCCAGTGGACCCCCCACCCCCCGCCGCGAACGTCTCATACCGGACGAGTGTAACCCCAAATATTTGCGTGGTAGAGTATTTATGGTGTACGCATACGTGGAGACAGTGTTTGCGCAGTAGCGGCCGACGTGTAGCTGAGGTGGAATCAGGGGAACCAGCGCGCATTCGCTGAGGCAGAAGGAAAACCGCCTCAATGACCATCCACAGGCTGGCCGGCACACCGGACCTCGACACTAATCCGCCAGGGACCACGTTAGAGCGCGCGGCTAGTCGGGCGGGCATGGTTGTACTTAGGTAAGCCTTATTAAAAAAAAAAAAGTGTAGGTTTAAGAATCAGCTCTCCAGTAACTATATTCTTCTCCTTTCCTCCTCTAAAAACTATCCATAGCTGAAAGATTTAAGGAACTATTCCTTAACTCTATTCCTTGAACTTTAATGTAAAAAAATATTCACATTAAAAATGTGACATTTAGTTAGTTCTGTCAGTTCAGTAACTGTTTGCGCTGGAACCCTATAACAAACTCCGCTATGACACTAATCACTTCTAACATCAGCTCACAATAAAAAACAGTCATTTACTGAAAAATGAATGAATTATGATGTCACGCGGACATTTTATGACTCATGGATGCACTATGTATGTTATCACTGTGAAGATGCGTATTCTGTTTTCGGAGTGTTGTCGTGGAAATATTAAATTAATTACCCTGTAGATATCTTAGTTAGAAAGTAGTATCACTTGTTTGTAGGGAAGCTATGCATGCGAGAACAGGCAGTCTAACTGTTGATACTTAATCATCTTAAGATTCTGTTAGAACGGACGGTGGTATGAAATTTACGACATCGTAGTATACTCGACATAGCCGATGTTGGCCGGAATGGTAGCTGTGGTGAGGCGAGGAAAGAACGCGACGGTTCAGCCTTCTACCACACGCCGGCGCATGTTTTATTTCCCCCGAGGAAGTGCTCTCCTAATATGGCTCGCATTTATAGCCGCCTCCTCAGTTACTGGTATGAATAAAACATAACCTGGGATGAAAGGTGATGTTGTCTAGACGGAAGGCCGCTCCCGTTAAAAGTCCCGATAGTTCGGCCGTTTCGGAGAACCAGGCGAGTGCTTCGGTCTGGAAGGGAACACGAGTTGTAGGACGAGGAAGGATGAGCGTTTCACGGGCGATCCAGTAAAGCACGGTACTTGTTTAGTCTGGGGAGCTACCAAAACCAGAACGACAACTCACAATCGCTACACCTTTTAAATCAGAAAATGGTGGTCGTGTTTTTCTGTATTTGTCATATTACGCCGCAGAGATAGGCGCTTCATGACGTGGTAAGCGTAGACCTATCTGAATAACCAGCTGAGCTTTACCGTTGGTTGTAAATACACTGCTGGAAAAAGATCAGTACACCTAGAAAGACGACGTCAATCTAGATCCGATGACGGCATATGCCAAATGGTGGACTGCAGATGTACTGATAATGGTTTCAACGTCGTCCGCCAGAAGATGGCGTAGTGGCATAGCTACCAGTGCATTATCTGTGTCTACGCTTTAATACGGAATGCTCACAGCCAGAAGGCTCAGTGTAGAGGGAAGCAAGTAGGAAACCGTGTCGCGAAGACGCACTCGTACTTCCTACAGCCAACTGAGCTAATTGGAAAGGGTTCAGATCGTGGCCTTCTGAGTGGCGGGACGGTCCTATCGGAGAATTGCGACAGAAGTCGGGCGTGCTGCGTCATTTGTGCAACGATGCTGGTATCGGTGGACACATGAAAACTCTCACACCCGAAGAAGACATTCTGGACGCCCACGCAGTAGAGACGCCTGCCATGATCGCCAAATTGTGGTGGCAGATCGTACAGCCACATAGCACAGATAACAAGTCTTATTAGGCCAGACGTGTGAACACGAGTTATTGTGAACCGGTTATTAGCAGGGGGGTATGAACACGCACACCTGTAGGCCGCTTTCCACTCACGCCACAGGATCAAGATGCACGGCTCGACTGGTGGTGTCAGGGGATCACTTGAAAGACAGAATGGCGTGCCTGATCTTCAGTAATGGAAACAGGTTCTACCCGCACGCAAGCTATCGTTTGCACATACGCCGCAGATCTGGTGAGCGCTGTCTCGTAGAATGCATTCGTCCAAGGAACTGTCTGGGGTCCGATAAGCTACAAATTCAACAAACAAGCTATGTTTCTGGGAGGGGGGTGGGGGTTGGGAGGGGGAGGTGATGCTAAACAGCGGTCGGTAGCTGGAGAATGTTATTACACCTGTTCTTTTGCCGTTCTTGAAACAGGAGGGTGGTATGTTGTTCCAACAAAATAATGCTTACCCACAGATTACCCTCGAAACTCCATGTGCTCTGCAAGATGTGGAGCAGTTCCCTTGGCCAACACCATCTACGGACTTGTCTCCAGTGGAGCATGTGTGGGATTTGATGAGAAGTGACTCGTCAACCAACCACTATTACAGAACTACGTGAACAGGTCGAGCAGGCGTGGCATAATGTATCTGAGAACAGTATTCTCCATCAGTACGATCGAATTAATATCAGAGTCAGCGCCTACATTGGCACTGGTGAAGGTTACACAATGTACTTATATGAGTGTCCAAGCGTGGGTTGCTGCTCAGTACTTCAGAACCGCTGTCACAGAGAAGCAACAGTACCCGTTTCTCTGCATCAACCATTATATATTCTTTCTCGTCGTTAAGCATAAATTAAGGCTTGAAGATATACATCGATGTTACAAAAGTATTATGATCACTTTCAACCGTGGGACTGAATACCATCTAGTGACGCAGCGGACACGTAACGCAGTCAGGGTAACACATAATCGAAGCAGAGGCGAAAAAGGAATCATTCTAACGACGATACGTGCTTCTGACATCGAGGTCTGTTCAAAAAATTCCGGAACTTTGTCCACAAAATTTTCTACGCTTACGTTTTACTTAATATGAATGCTCTCCTTCGAAATACTCTCCTCAAGAATTGATAAACCGCTCCCAATGCCGTTTCCACTTCCGGAAGGAGTTTTGGTACGCCTCTTGCTGGATCGCGCAAAGCGCCGTCTGCGAATTTTCTTTTATGTCGTCTGTCGTTGCAAATCATCGTCCTTTCAACGTGGTTTTCGACTTTGGAAATAATAAAAAAAAAAAGACGGAATGGTCAGTTCTGGAGAGTACGGAGAATGAGGCAGCACAGTGATTTGGTTTTTTGTTCGATAGTCACGCACAAACAGGGATGAATGTGTGGGTGCGTCATATTGACGCAAAAGACATGAACTGTCTCGCCACATTTCAGGCCGTTTCCTTCTCCCACCTTCTCGCAAGTGTCGCAACATGTCCCGACTAACTTTCGACTAACAGTTTCTCCCCGTAGCACGAATCTTAGTCGAACAACTCCTTCAAAGTTAAAGAAAACTATCAGCAGGCCTTTGATATTTGACGTGACCTTCTTTTCAACATCATAAACGTAGATCCACCAGTTGTCATTCTCTTAACGAACCTCTTGTTCTCCTTTGCACGATGCAAACGCTTTTCACAGACTGCGAGGCGAAGGTCTTTCTGGTCTTGACTCACGATCTGTGGGACGAACGTGTCGCAAGACGATGCAATCCAAGATGCTGTGTCAGGATTTCATGACATTATCTAGCTGAAATGTTACATTCATCTGAAATCTCTCGGACGGTCAGACTTCGATTGACACGCTCAATTTCGTTGACATTCCTGAAATGAGCGTCGACGGTACGAGTCGAAGGGTGCCCTGAACGAGGGTGATCGTTAGCTTCCGTCTCACCTGTTTTAAACCTTGTAAACCTCCCATATCACAGAGTACGCCTTAAGCACTCATCACCTTAGGCTTCCTGCGTCAGTTGGTGTGTCTCTGTAACGGTTTTCTTGAGTTTCACTCAAAAATTAATGCAGACGCTTTGCTCGTCTACCTCTGTCATCTCGAAATTAGCGAAATGTGCGACACAAAGTTCTACTCATTACAGCACTGAACAGTAACTAAAAGATATACGACGATGAAACTTTCGGCAGCTACACATGCAGGGATGCCAACCGCATTTTGCTCCAACATAACATTCGCGCGAACATACGAATGTTCCGGAATTTTTTGAACAGACCTCGTGAACGACATTGCCGAAGGGCCAATAGCTACGACCCCATGTCTGGCAAGGAACCTCTTGCGTGTGAGGCTGAAAAAGGCCAATGGTATTTGCGGCATTTGACGCCCAGATATTGCGTATCATGCAACCACCATATTGGCTGCTAACACTGGCAGGGGGCGGGGCTCGAAGTATCCAGTGGTGAGCGCAACATGGGGCTACGGAGCATAGTTGAACTGCTTACTCGACGAGTATTTCACGAAGTGCTACAGTGCTAGTGGTGTTAATATAAAGCCAACCAATGGCAGCGATAAAAAAGCAAACATTGCATTATATCTTTAATAACAGTTGCCGTAGTTGACATATCGGCAGGAAGGAACCCAAGGAATATCACAGACTGCGGAAGAAGTGGCAGGTGAAATATTAGCGTTTCTGCAAGATGAGCCAGTGGAATGTGTGGTGTCGTATACGCTCAATTGTACGGACAATGTACCTGAGGAGAACAATGATGACGAGAAGTGTTTAATTAGTGAAAGTGATACTGCAATTGGTGTCGAGCCGTGTAGTTCATCATCCTTGTTGGACAGGGAGCCACAAATCCCGTCTACAGCGAGATGTAGTAAAGGAGAATCGTTGTCCAACGAGCGAGTATTAAACATAATTATGTACTTTGTCCACAGAATATCACGAAAAAAATTGTACACAGTTTCCGAATAAGTCCGCAGCAATATGAACGTGTAGTGCATAAGGAAATATACGGATATTCAAGGGAGGACAAGGCGCACGTGTTACGAAAACGGTGTTTGCGCGTTTTAAGGATGCTCGATACAGTTTTAAAAAAGTGCATTATAGAGACCTACTAAGCAATACGCATCATACTGCGTACGACATAGATTACAGTGATTTCAAGGAAAGCAGTGAATGGTTGCAGAATTTCGAACAGTGCTACAGAATTGGAAGACGTGAGATAACGAAATTTCAAACAAAGCGTCAACTTGACGATGCACAACAAACTGAGGAATCGCGTCAAAGATTTGCAGATGAGGTAAATATATTTATCACACTATTCAGCAAGGAATTTGTTTCCAACTCCGACCAATCGCGATTCGAAGAGGATTGTATATGAAAGAAACACTGAACTCAGAGGAACCAGGGGCGTTGTATGAACACCAACTAACATCAATGCCTTAACACATTCATTTACAATTTTGCCGGTTGTTACTCTGGATGGTAAATCGGCTGGAAAGTTATTTATTGTTCTGTGCGAAGTAGGAGGTGCTCTGCCCCCTGCGATTCTTTCTCCTGTGCGTGATCTCGTAAGGGCAGTAGGGAATATTTACGTCACAACAAGCAAGTGTTTGAATACGGTCGCAAGAGAATTACTGCTATGGTTTGACCACAGCTTCTGGCCAAAGTCTGGTCTTTCTTGATTCGTGGTCTGCGTGTAAAAACAATACTCCTTAACAGGAAACTATTCCTCCTGAAAAGATTGCAGATCAAAGCTCCTGGAGCCACTGGGAATATTCAGCCTCTGTCTGTTCGTTATTTCTGTGTCTATAGAACACACTATCGCACTAGCTGCAGCTACGCCTTAAGGGACTGTCAGTTTTACGATAAGCCTAATTTTCTTTTCATCCTTCCGCATATTATTCTTGAATACATGAGCTGTTAACAAGCTGATTTTGCATTAATTCTCGCACCTATAATGTCTTGCTATCTTCGGAATCGTGTAGATGTTTTACGTAAGTCTGATGGCGTGTCGCCAGACTCGTACATTCTACTCCTCAATGTAAATAGTTGATTCGTTAACACTTACCCTAACGGTTTTAGGAATTCCGATTAAATGTTTTCTATCCCTTCTGCGTTATTTGATCTCAAGGCATCCAAGGCTCTTTCAAATTCTAATTCTAATACTGCATCCCCTATCTCTTCTATATTGACTCCTGTTTCTTCTCCTGTCACCTCATTAGACAAGTCCTTCCCCACACTGTACTCTTTCCGTCAATTCGATCTCTCATCTGCTTTTACCAATGGAATTGCCACTGCACTCCTAATGTTAGCGCTCTTAGTCTTCACCTCACCGTAGGTTGTTATCACTTTTCTGTATGCTGAGTCACTCCTTCCGACTACCTGTTTTTGTTCATTTATTCACGTTTTAGATGCAGCCTTACAGCTCCTGTGCATCTCAACAAGAAAATCTAATAGTCATAGGGGACTGGAATGCGACTGTAGGGGAAGGAGTGGAAGATAGGGTTATGGGAGAATACGGTCAGCTTGGCAGGAGGCGGTAGACTAATTGAGCTTGGCAATAAATTTCAGCATGTGATAGCGAATCACAAGAGGAGGTGGTGTACTTGAAAAACGCTGGGACATACGGGAAAATTTCAGTTGTATTACATCATGGTCAGGCAAGGTCTCCGAAATCAGACATTGGATTGTAAGACATATCGAAGAATAGATATAGACTCAGACAGCAGTTGACGAGTAGCCTGAAGTCTAAGAGACTAGTGAGGAAGAATCAGTATACAAAGCAGAGGGATACGGAAGTACTAACAAGGGAACCTCCCCATCGCACCTCCCTCAGATTTCGTTATAAGTTGGCACAGTGGATAGGCCTTGAAAAACTGAACACAGATCAATCGAAAAAACGGGAAGAAGTTGTATGGAACTATGAAAAAATAAGCAAAATATACAAACTGAGTAGTCCATGCGAAGATAGCCAACATCAAGCGTAACCTGATAGCAGGAGCGCAGTGGTCCCGTGGTTAGCGTGAGCAACTGCGGAACGAGAGGTCCTTGGTTCAAGTCTCCCTCGAGCGAAAAGTTTTTCTTTATTTTCGCAAAGTTATGATCTGTCCATTCGTTCATTGACGTCTCTGTTCACTGTAATAAGTTTAGTGTCTGTGTTTTTCGACCGCATCGCAAAACCGTGCGATTAGTAGACGAAAGGACGTGACTCTTCAATGAGAACCGAAAACATTTGATCGCAAGGTCATAGGTCAACCGATTCCTCCACAGGAAAACACGTCTGATATATTCTATACGACACTGGTGACGGCATGTGCGTCACATGACAGGAATATGTTGTCGACCCACATAACTTGTACACTTGGTGAATGGGTAAAAACATTCTTCTACGTTGCCCGATTTAGGTTTTCTTGTGGATGTGATAATTACTCCCAAAAAGTGATGAAAACATAAGAGTTTGTCACATAAACTGCAACAAATGAATCCAACAGTTTCCCAGTCGCTCACTTTTCCTTGTGCTCTGTCAAAACATATGTATTTAACGTTTTCAAAATTTTCCGTGTGTAGACCGTCAAATCTTGCATATGCCCAAGCAAATCTGAAAATGTCCTGGAATTTTGGAGAGCGAAGTTGATTATGCGTGAGTGCCTGAACTTTGATAATTGTCTGAAAATAAAAAATTAAAATTTTCGTTCGAAGGAAGACTTGAACCAAGGACCACTCGTTCCACAGCTGCTCACGCTAACCACAGGACCACGGCGCTCCTGAGTTGAGTCTATTCCAGATGTTGCTTATCGTTCCCATGGATTACTCAGTTTGTATATTTTGCTTAATTTTTCAGAGTTCCACACAACTTCTTCCTGTTTTCTCGATTGATCTGTGTTCAGTTTTTGAAGGCCTATCCACTGTGCCAACTTATAACTAAATCTGAGGGGGGTGCGATGGGGAGGTTCCCTTGTAAGGACTGAAGAGGTATCCTTTAACCACTCTGAGGCTATAGGTACAGCGGTGATGAATAGCTCAGCAGGCAGTTCAATTACAGAAGCTGGAGAGAAAAACATAGGTATAATGAAAGTAACTGCGAAGAAACCATGGGTAACAAAAGAAATGCTTCAGTTGATCGACAAAATTCGGAAGTACAGAAATGCAGATATACAAGTCACTTACGAATGAGATAAAAATCACTTAGGAATGAGATAAAAAACAAGGTTAAGGTACCTAAGGCGAAATGGCTGCATCTAAAACGTGAGTAAATAAAGAAAAAAGATAGTCGGAAAGGCTGACTCAGCTTGCAGAAGAGTCAAATGAACCTTCGGTGAAATTAAAACCAACGGCGCTAACATTAAGACTGCAGTGGGAATTCCACTGTTAAAGGCAGAGGAGAGAGCTGATAGATTAAAAGAGTACAATGTGGGGAAGATCTTGTCTAACGAGGTGATAGAAGAAGAAACAGGAGTCAATATAGAAGAGGGAGGGGATCCAGTATTAAAATTAGCATTTGAAAGATAATTGTATAACTGAAGATCAGATAACTCAGAAGGGATAGAAAACATTTCATCGGAATTCCTAAAATCACTGGGGAAATTGCCAACGAATCCACTATAACAAAATCAGCTGGTTAACAGCTCTTGCATTCAAGAATAATATGCAGAAGAATGGAAAGAAAATTGAGGATCTGTTAGATGACGGCCCGTTTGGCTTTTGGAAAGGTAAGGGCATGAGATGTGTCGTGCTGAAGTTGCGATTGATAATGGAAGCAAGAGTGAAGAAAAATCGTCACACATTTATGCGATTTGTCGACCTCGAAAAACCGTTCAGCAACGATGTATGGTGAAAGATGTTAGAAATTCTGAGAAAAACAGCCTTAACCTATAGGGAATGACGTTTTGTGTACAAAGTGTAGAAGATCCAAAAGGGACCAATAAGACTGGAACACCAAAAACGAAGTGCTCGGATTGAAAAGGGTATATGGCAGGGTTGTAGTCTCTCGCCCCTACTGTTCAATCAATACATCAAAGAAGGAATGAGGGAAATAAAGGGCAGCTTCAAGAATGGAATTAAAATTCAAGGTGCAAGGCTATGAATGACAAGATTCGCTGATGACATTGCTATCCACAAAGAAATTGAAGAAGAATTATAGGATGTGCTGAGTGGAATGAACAGTCTAATGAGTACAGAATATGGATTGTCAGTAAACAGAAGAAAGACGAAAGAAATGAGTTGAAGCAGAGACGAGAAAAGCGAGGAATTCAAGATCAGAATCGCGGAGGAGAAAGTAAACAAAGTTCAGGAATTCTGCTTCATAGACAACAAAATAACCCACCATGAACGGACAAATTAGGTCATAAAAAACAGACTGAGACTGAGAAAAAGACATTCCTGGCTAAGAGAAGTCTACTAGCATCAAATACAGGCTTTAATTTGAGGAAGACATTTTTGAGAATGAACGTTTGGAGTACAGATATGCGTGATAGTGAAACATGGACTATGGGAGAACCAAAACAGAAGAGAATGGAAGCATTTGAGAAGTGATGCTACAGAAGAATGTTGAAAATTAGGTGGGCCTACTGGGTAGAGAATGAGGACGTTCTCCGCAGAATCGGCGAGAAAAAGAAGATACGTGAAACACTGACAAGAAGAAGGGACGGGTTGATGGGACATCTTCTAAGACATGAGGAATAACTCCCATAGTATTAGAGGGAGCTGTAGAGGGTAATGGAGCGTTAAAATAAATAATATCGGTGCCAGATTGAATATTGCGATATCTGCAGAAAAGCAGTGGATCTCTGAAGGTTGATATTGTTTTGTTACATTCTTGTATGGTTACCTTTTTAGCGTTGAGTAGATCTTGGGCAGATAGGAGTATGTCCACCATTAATAATAGCCTTTTAACTTAAGAAATCTGTGTACACTACTATAATTATTGTCCTGTGGTAGCTATTACTGTAAAGAATGATAAAGGGATTAGCTGTTCTTCTGCAAAAGGGTGGTAAGCGAAAACGGGACAGTCCCTGGCTGGCTTGAATTGTGTCAAAATGAACGCTAACGCGGTATGTAAAAATTAAGTGAGTATAATTCTCACAATTTTCTAGAGCTTGCACTCTTAACTTTCCGATTTCACGGTCAAACCATAAAAGGAATATTATTTTTCTGCAGGTCAGCTCCTCTGAGAAGCTATATGCATCCTGCATACAGAGACAGGTATTTTTTTTTCCAGATCGTAAAACTAACCATAATCCTGAAATAACCCGTTCGCAACTCTTTCGCTAATATAAACCCTGCCCGTACGACTCCATCGAGTATCATCCTAAATTTGTGGGCATCTCATTTTCAAAATTATAATATTAATTGTCTGTCACTAAGCAACCGACGATTTCCCTATCCGCGTCAGAAACGCAAAGTAACACTGAAGAAGATTTTACATGGGTGACCTTTTAGGCGACATAAATACACTGCTGGACATTAAAATTGCTACACCACGAAGATGACGTGCTACAGACGCGAAATTTAACCGACAGGAAGGAGATGCTGTGATATGCAAATACACTCCTGGAAATTGAAATAAGAACACCGTGAATTCATTGTCCCAGGAAGGGGAAACTTTATTAACACATTCCTAGGGTCAGATACATCACATGATCACACTGACAGAACCACAGGCACATAGACACAGGCAACAGAGCATGCACAATGTCGGCACTAGTACAGTGTATATCCACCTTTCGCATCAATGCAGGCTGCTATTCTCCCATGGAGACGGTCGTAGAGATGCTGGATGTAGTCCTGTGGAACGGCTTGCCATGCCATTTCCACCTGGCGCCTCAGTTGGACCAGCGTCCGTGCTGGACGTGCAGACCGCGTGAGACGACGCTTCATCCAGTCCCAAACATGCTCAATGGGGGACAGATCCGGAGATCTTGCTGGCCAGGGTAGTTGACTTACACCTCCTAGAGCACGTTGGGTGGCACGGGATACATGCGGACGTGCATTGTCCTGTTGGAACAGCAAGTTCCCTTGCCGGTCTAGGAATGGTAGAACGATGGGTTCGATGACGGTTTGGATGTACCGTGCACTATTCAGTGTCCCCTCGACGATCACCAGTGGTGTACGGCCAGTGTAGGAGATCGCTCCCCACACCATGATGCCGGGTGTTGGCCCTGTGTGCCTCGGTCGTATGCAGTCCTGATTGTGGCGCTCACCTGTACGGCGCCAAACACGCATACGACCATCATTGGCACCAAGGCAGAAGCGACTCTCATCGCTGAAGACGGCACGTCTCCATTCGTCCCTCCATTCACGCCTGTCGCGACACCACTGGAGGCGGACTGCACGATGTTGGGGCGTGAGCGGAAGACGGCCTAACGGTGTGCGGGACCGTAGCCCAGCTTCATGGAGACGGTTGCGAATGGTCCTCGCCGATAACCCAGGAGCAACAGTGTCCCTAATTTGCTGGGAAGTGGCGGTGCGGTCCCCTACGGCACTGCGTAGGATCCTACGGTCTTGGCGTGCATCCGTGCGTCGCTGCGGTCCGGTCCCAGGTCGACGGGCACGTGCACCTTCCGCCGACCACTGGCGACAACATCGATGTACTGTGGAGACCTCACGCCCCACGTGTTGAGCAATTCGGCGGTACGTCCACCCGGCCTCCCGCATGCCAACTATACGCCCTCGCTCAAAGTCCGTCAACTGCACATACGGTTCACGTTCACGCTGTCGCGGCATGCTACCAGTGTTAAAGACTGCGATGGAGCTCCGTATGCCACGGCAAACTGGCTGACACTGACGGCGGCGGTGCACAAATGCTGGGCAACTAGCGCCATTCGACGGCCAACACCGCGGGTCCTGGTGTGTCCGCTGTGCCGTGCGTGTGATCATTGCTTGTACAGCCCTCTCGCAGTGTCCGGAGCATGTATGGTGGGTCTGACACACCGGTGTCAATGTGTTCTTATTTCCATTTCCAGGAGTGTGATTATCTTTTCAGAGCATTCACACAAGGTTGGCGTCAGTGGCGACATCTACAACGTGCTGACATGAGGAAAGTTTCCAACCGATTTATCATACACAAACAGCAGTTGAGCGGTGTTGCCTGGTGAAACAGTGTTGTGATGCCTCGTGTAAGGAGGTGAAATGCGTACCATCATCTTTCCGACTTTGATAAAGCTCGGATTGTAGCCTATCGCGGTTGCGGTTTATCTTATCGCAACATTGCTGCTAGCGTTCGTTCCAATGACTGTTAGCAGCATATCGAATCGGTGGGTTCAGGAGGGTAATACGGAACGCCGTGCTGGATCCCAACGGCCTCGTATCACTAGCAGTCCAGATGACAGGCATCTTATCCGCATGGCTTTAACGGATCGTGTAGCCACGTCTCTATCCCTGAGTCAACGGATGGGGACGTTTGCAAGACAACAACAATCTGCACGAAAAGTTCGACGACGTTTGCAGCAGCATGGACTATCAGCTCGGAGACCATGGCTGCGGTTACCCTTGACACTGCACCACAGACAGGAGCGCCGGCGATGGTGTACTCAACGACGAACCTGGGTGCACGAATGGCAAAACGTCATTTTTTCGGATGAGTCCAGTTTCTGTTTACAGCATCATGGTGGTAGCTTCCGTGCTTGGCGACATCGCGGTGAACGCACATTGGAAGCGTGTATTCGTCATCGCCATACTGGCGTATCACCCGGCGTGATGGAATGGGGTGCCAATGGTTACACGTCTCGGTCACCTCTTGTTTGCACTGACGGCACTTTGAATAGTGGACGTTACATTTCAGATGTGTTACGACCCGTGGCTCTACCATTCATTCGATCCCTGCGAAACCCTAAATTTCAGCAGGATAATGCACGACCGCACGTTGCAGGTCCTGTACGGGCCTTTCTGGATACAGAAACTGTTCAACTGCTGCCCTGACCAGCGCATTCTCCAGATCTCTCACCAACTGGAAACGTCTGGTCAATGGTGGCCGAGCAACTGGCTCGTCACAATACGCCAGTCACTACTCTTGATGAACTGTAGTATCGTGTTGAAGCTGCATTGGCAGCTGTACATGTACACGCCATCCAAGCTCTGTTTGACTCAATGCCCAGGCGTATCAAGGCCGTTATTACGGCCAGCGGTGGTTGTTCTGGGTACTGATTTCTTAGGATCTACGCACTCAAATTGCGTGAGAATGTAATCACATGTCAGTTCTAGTATAATATATTTGTAATGAATAGCCGGCCGCGGTGGTCTCGCGGTTCTAGGTGCGCAGTCCGGAACCGTGCGACTGCTACGGTCGCAGGTTCGAATCCTGCCTCGGGCATGGATGTGTGTGATGTCCTTAGGTTAGTTAGGTTTAAGTAGTTCTAAGTTCTAGGGGACTTATGACCACAGCAGTTGAGTCCCATAGTGCTCAGAGCCATTTGAACCATTTTGTAATGAATACCCATTTATCATCTGCATTTCTTCTTGGTGTAGCAATTTTAATGGGCAATAATGTATGTATATACACATGTGCAACACTGTTTTTACATGGCGCCGAGAAAACTGCAACAGTAAGGAAATATTTTCCAGAATTCTGAGACAGTAAAACCAGAACAGAAAAACCTGGAAAAAAGCCGATTGTGAAATATGTTCCTACGACAGCAGAACAGCACGTCTGGTAAAGAACATCAGTACACATTCGTTGCGCTTGTTAAAGTTAAATGTGGGAGCAGAACTGAGTTTTTTCGAGACCCACTATGTGCTACGCACAGAATCTTTTTTTTTCCTAATAATTTCAAAATTTATTATTTTTGTAGTAATTCATCATTATATAAGTGTTTCACAAGGTGGAGGAAACATTTTGCAGTATCGCGAAAACATGCAGTATTATGCAACACATTTGCAAACAAATAATTTTTAGTAGCAGAGTAGCAGAAGTAAGTTACAGCTGAGCGCCATCTGAAAAATGTTTAGGCAGTGAACTTAAGACGAATAAGAAAGTAAAGGTTGTTTAACTTTGGAAATTCATACACGTTTTTGTGATTAAAGCAAAAAAAGCACCATGGGAAATTCAGACGAAGAGAACTCTTTACATACTATACCCGAGATTAATGTTTAAAATGCAATTTTGTCATATGATGACATGTTGGAAACCGTGGCTGTTTTTGAAGACAAATGTAGATGTTTTTAGGGCAGCAACCAGCCACAAAAGAAAATTGAAGCCTTAAAATCTATGAACAATCCAGAGTTTGATAATAACAGACAGCTAAGCCAACACAAATTTTTTGATAGAGTCATTAATACAACTGACATCCAATTTAGCAGCAGTGGGCTCACTTTGTTAAATAAAGGTCTGAAACATAATATTGGAACAAATCTCAATAATCACAGTGTTAAAAACCTCATAGCCTGCACAAAACTTGCTTGTGACACAGCAAAACTAGACACATGTGAGAAAAATGCAGTTGCATACAAGACAAATAAACTGATAAGGAAACAACTTCAAACAAATAATACCCGCAAAAACACTGAACTTAAAGATTTGAAAAATATTAACAGCAAACTGTCTGAAAGTAAAGCACTCATAGTAAAAGCTGACAAAGGAAATTCTTTAATCATAATGAACGAAAGAGAATATGTAGAGAAAACCTTGCAATTTTTCCATAGCAACAATATTACTGAAATAAAGACAGATCCTACAGTAAAATTCCAAACTGAACTCCGAAAGCTACTACAAAACTGTAACATTTTACTGAACAAATATGAAATACGTAACTGCATAACAATGAATCCCTCGGCACCAAAACTGCGTGCACAGACAAAGGTTCATAAAGAAAATTGTCCCATTCGCCCGATTGTTAACTCAAGAAACAGCCCTGCATACTTCATAAGCCGTAAATTAAAAGACCTCATTACCAAATACTATACATTTGAAAATAACTACACCATACATAACACACATGAACTCATAAGCTTAATTAAAGACATCCACATCCCACCAACAGCTAAATTAGCATCACTAGACATAGTCAACCTGTACACGAACATCCCTGTAAAAGAGACTATTAACATTATAAGAAACAATCTGCTTGAATACAAGAAAATTAGTGTTGCAGAGATCTGTGAACTCATAGAAATACTTTCACTTATTCTAGAGCATAAGTACTTTAGCTTTAACAACAAACTGTACCAACAACATGATGGTTTGGCAATGGGAAGTAGCTTAGCTGGGAAATTGGCTGACATTTACATCAACCATATAGAACAAAAATTCTTTTCTGCCAACCAGCACATCTCAAACAAAATAACATACTACAGAAGATATGTTGATGATACAATACTGCTTTTTGATGGTACAAGCAATGAAATAGATACATTAGCAGCAGATCTTAGCAAAATGCACAAAAATATTAAATTCACAGTTGAACATGAAACTAATAAAAGCATTAACTTTCTTGACCTGAAAGTTTGCAATAGTAACAATAAACTTCAATTCAGTATTTACAGAAAACCTACCACCACAGATGTCAGTATTAGCAACTCATCTTGCCACCCCCGCCAAAAAAAAATGGCATATTTCAGAACGATGCTACACCGAATTAAAAAAGTACCAATGAGTGACACAGACCAACAAAATTAAATCAATATAATTAAAACAGTTGCTCATAATAATGAATATAAACTCACAATAATAGAAAAACTCCACAACAAAATGCAGACAAAACCCACAGATCCACTTCGCAGCAGTCAATTCAAGCCAAATCAGTGTGCCACTGAAGCCAAACCTAAATATGCTACTCTCCCATACATAGGCCCACTTTCATACCAAATAGCAAACTTATTTAAAAAGAAGAAAAATATCAGAATCAGCTTTTCCACAAATAATAAATTACAACAAAAATTGATCCATGATGTAAACACCTCCAAGAGCCCCTACCGTAAATCAGGAATATACAAACTCAAATGTGATACATGCCCAAAATTCTACATTGGACAGACAGGCAGAAGTTTTGAAATTAGATATAAAGAACATATTGATGCTCTAAGACTTGGTAACTTGAACAAATCAGCATTTGCAGCCCATATTGCTGAAGAAAACCATTCAGTAGGTAACATTGAGGACAACTTAAAGATTTTACATCTAACAGAAAAAGGGGCCACTATGAATATATTAGAAGAATAAGAAATACACACACACATAAACAGCACCCCAGACTATATCCTTAACGAACAAACAGAGTTGGCTAACACCCCTTTCCTGAAAAATTTCCAAAAATTACTTTCCAGCCTCCAAAGCAAATAATATTAATACACCTATCTGCAGATCAAGTGGAAAATTTATATGTTACTATAATTCACATGCTGCCAAATGTAATAAAATAATGTACTATTTTACATACACAGCTCTAAATATATATAAAAAACTTTATAATTAAATTAGCAATAACAGATTTAAAAAAAAAATTCAATCTCTGTGTACTAATGTAAAAGACATTACAGTTTTGTAAAAGAATATATGATCCTTTCCAAACATAGGACATCATCGTCAAATGTTACGATATATCATAGCATCTGTGACACCCATATGTTTGTAAGCTCTTTGTATGTACCAAAACATGTGGTGCGTGGTTGAAATGATCTCAGCGACAAATCTAAAGTGTACAGTGAGAACTATTACGTGTGCAACAACGAAGATGCAGGTGAAATGCATTTACATCGATTGGATGAACGTTATAGAAACAATCACTCGAAGCCGACGTTTCACGTAAGTCACATGCAACGAAAATCTGCAACGTAACCATCTGTGTGTGGCGCGTTTGTAATTATGTTTTATTTATATTTTAGGACAATTTATCTACACTCCTGGAAATTGAAATAAGAACACCGTGAATTCATTGTCCCAGGAAGGGGAAACTTTATTGACCCATTCCTGGGGTCAGATACATCACATGATCACACTGACAGAACCACAGGCACATAGACACAGGCAACAGAGCATGCACAATGTCGGCACTAGTACAGTGTATATCCACCTTTCGCAGCAATGCAGGCTGCTATTCTCCCATGGAGACGATCGTAGAGATACTGGATGTAGTCCTGTGGAACGGCTTGCCATGCCATTTCCACCTGGCGCCTCAGTTGGACCAGCGTTCGTGCTGGACGTGCAGACCGCGTGAGACGACACTTCATCCAGTCCCAAACATGCTCAATGGGGGACAGATCCGGAGATCTTGCTGGCCAGGGTAGTTGACTTACACCTTCTAGAGCACGTTGGGTGGCACGGGATACATGCGGACGTGCATTGTCCTGTTGGAACAGCAAGTTCCCTTGCCGGTCTAGGAATGGTAGAACGATGGGTTCGATGACGGTTTGGATGTACCGTGCACTATTCAGTGTCCCCTCGACGATCACCAGTGGTGTACGGCCAGTGTAGGAGATCGCTCCCCACACCATGATGCCGGGTGTTGGCCCTGTGTGCCTCGGTCGTATGCAGTCCTGATTGTGGCGCTCACCTGCACGGCGCCAAACACGCATACGACCATCATTGGCACCAAGGCAGAAGCGACTCTCATCGCTGAAGACGACACGTCTCCATTCGTCCCTCCATTCACGCCTGTCGCGACACCACTGGAGGCGGGCTGCACGATGTTGGGGCGTGAGCGGAAGACGGCCTAACGGTGTGCGGGACCGTAGCCCGGCTTCATGGAGACGGTTGCGAATGGTCCTCGCCGATACCCCAGGAGCAACAGTGTCCCTAATTTGCTGGGAAGTGGCGGTGCGGTCCCCTACGGCACTGCGTAGGATCCTACGGTCTTGGCGTGCATCCGTGCTTCGCTGCGGTCCGGTCGCAGGTCGACGGGCACGTGCACCTTCCGCCGACCACTGGCGACAACATCGATGTACTGTGGAGACCTCACGCCCCACGTGTTGAGCAATTCGGCGGTACGTCCACCCGGCCTCCCGCATGCCCACTATACGCCCTCGCTCAAAGTCCGTCAACTGCACATACGGTTCACGTCCACGCTGTCGCGGCATGCTACCAGTGTTAAAGACTGCGATGGAGCTCCGTATGCCACGGCAAACTGGCTGACACTGACGGCGGCGGTGCACAAATGCTGCGCAGCTAGCGCCATTCGACGGCCAACACCGCGGTTCCTGGTGTGTCCGCTGTGCCGTGCGTGTGATCATTGCTTGTACAGCCCTCTCGCAGTGTCCGGAGCAAGTATGGTGGGTCTGACACACCGGTGTCAATGTGTTCTTTTTTCCATTTCCAGGAGTGTATAAAAACACACCAAATGTAGAAAGAAAGCGTGTAAATCCGTCTGATGATGAACCGCAACGATTCGAAACCGGTAACGGTTTCCTTTGAATAAAGGAACTCAAAGTAAATTTGTGGCTGGTTGCTGCCCTAAAAACATCAACAAATGTTGAAAATTTTTGGTGCAGCGGTAGCGATGTTGTCACGCTACCAAGCGTAGCAACGTCACTGCCGGTGAGCAATATTAGTTCCGAAATAGCAGACCTTACGCCTGACCTTTTGTACCCTGATATCAAATGATAGAAGTTTTACTAAACCAAAAACTTGATCAAAACAGTGAAAATCTTGATAAAAGATTTGACGAAAACAGGTCAACACTTCAGAGAAATTAGAAGTATTGACAAACGGTGTTAGTCGTCTTACTCAGATGCAGAACACTTATAAACAGACGATGCTAATCACATCATTGAAATGATACGCGGCGACCTAGAAAGAATAGTTAATGACATTTCACCACTGAAAACTAGACTTTGTTATTATATTTAGCAGCATCCGACCCTACTTACATTTCACTCTGTATTGTTAATGAAATAAATAAATAAATAACCACGTATAACAACGATGATAGATGGCATTCGGCAACCCACGATCGCAACATACGTACGGTTATAAAGCATACCGAACCTCTGAACTGTGGTGGATAATAAGACCAGCTGCCGTGCTGTGGTACTGTACTGACTGTTATGTATGCACTCATGAAAGCATCAGGGTTCTTGCCGTCCAACGAACGTAGGGACATTATGAATTTAGAAATAGGATGCGACTTTCACCAGCACTTACGCAAGTGCATGTTGAAAGAATATGTAGAGAAGGGAATAAATGTAACCTCACTAAAAGCTCATGAGTTAACACAATAGGAGAATTCTCGAGACACTCCAGACCTAAGATCACCGAAATTAAAACGATGATGTAATGAAGGAGAACGTAGTATTTTTATGTATACAGGGTGTCCCATTTATCTTGAGCATCCTAAATAAGTGCTTGTCCAGATGCAAATTACAAAATCTTTCAAGCAAATCTTTAACCGTCAGGTGGACATCAAAAAGCATGATTGCCTTCGTTGTAGCTTTGTTTTTTACAACAGCGGTATGACTTTTTTAAATAGCACCCTGTTTTTCTTACTCAATAATTAATTTCCTCTTCTAAGGACCTATTCAAAAATGTATCACAGTGTACCATTCACTGAAACACGTTATTGATTACATAACACAACATTGACGTTGACGCTTCTAGCGCTTAGTGCAGGTACTCGGGGTTATGGAATGCATCCATGTCCTGACGTTGACAAAGGACAAACATAAACATAAGTAGAATGCACACCCGTCATTCCGTCAACCATCACCAGTTGAAGAGTTGTGTGAGGAGAATTTACACCAACGAAGAGAAGGTAGAAATGCTACTCATCTATGGGGAATGGAAGTTAGCAGAACAGTAATTGCAATACTGTGTTCTTATGTAAGGGTATATTTAGTACATTGGTTTAGTCCTTTTAAATACTGTTCTATAGAGTAGGCATACAGTAAAGGCTGTACTTCCCACAAACTGCATCGACATAACGTTCCTTTTATTGTTGTTGATGTTGAAGGTAGGCGAAATTCCTAGCAGGCAGTGGAACTGTACAGTGAGCGATATCCTGACAAGAACCCACCGTCCCGACGGATGTTTTATCGCCTTGTTGCGACGCTTCAGGAAAGGGGAAGTTAAACCCACGACAGCGCAATCGTCGTAGCACTCGCACAGACGAAGCTGCCGAAGTTACTGTTCTCGCTTCCGCTGCTATGAATCCACATGTGAGCACACGACAGCTTGAACACGAGATTGGCATTCCTAAAACCAGTGTACATGGTATTCTTACATGTCACCGATTCCATCCTTACCATGTACACCTACATCAAGAATTGCATGGGAGTGATGTCCAGAATCGTGTTCAGTTCTGTCAGTGGGCATACCAGCAAATCCTTGCCAACACGAAATTCTTCTCCAATGTTCTATTTACCGATGAATGTTCCTTCTCAAACGAAGGACAGGTAAATACAAGGAACATGCGTTATTGGTCCAGTGACAACCCACGATGGCTTAGACAGGCGGAACATCAGCGTCAATCGAGAGTTAATATCTGGTGTGGGGTGCTTGGTACTACAGTTATTGGCCCTTATTTCATCAATGGTAGTCTAAACGGCACAGTGTGTGCCAACTTCCTCAGACGAATTCTTCCTCCTCTTCTGGATGAAGTGTCGCTAAGAACCAGAATGCTTATGGCTATCAACCCGATGGAGGTAGAGCACATAATGCCTTGCGTGCACGTCGTGTTCTGAACCGACGGTATCCTGACAGATGGATTGGTCGAGGAGGAACAGTTACTTGGCCTGCTAGGTCTCCTGATTTAAATCCTCTGGACTTTTTCCTTTAGAGAGGCATTAAAGGCTTTGTCGATCGCGATATTCAAACAACTCCAGAGGACATGCAGGAACGTATCGTGCTTGCTTCTAACTCTATTCAGCAGGCAATACTGGAAGCAGTAAATAATACTTTCTTTCAACGAGTGCACCAGTGTATCGGTGTCAAGGGTCATCACTTTTAGCACCTCTGAATGTTCTAATCCTGGGCAGTTTTACAGGAGAGTCAAAGTCAATTTTTTGTTATTTTTTTACTTGGTTTTCATTTGTTTTCTGACAACTCCAGCAAGTGGACGAGTTTGTGTTTCCGGGCTCAAAGACAATGTTGTGTTATGTAATTTATAACGTTTTGTTTCAGTGAATGGTGCTCTGTGACACTGTGACACATTTGTGAATAGGGCTTTAGGAGAGGAAATTAATTACCGAATAAAAAATACAGGGTGTCATTTAAAAAAGTAATACCGCTGTTCATAACTTTATAAAAAACAAAGCTACAATGAAGGCAATCATGCTGATTGATGTCCCCCTGACGGCTAAAGAGCACTTGCTTGAAAGATTTTGTAATTTAAATCTGGACAAACAATTATTTAGGGTGGTCAAGATAAATGGGACACCTTGTTTGTATACTTGTATGCAGTATAACGTGTTATCTAATTTCTCTTAAAATATATGTTTCATATGAACTAATATTTGAGAAAGAGGTAAACATTGCTCAAAAGCATCGGGTACCATGGGGAGTCTCCGATACCAAAAAACTACGCTTTGGAGGCCTTTTCACGGATGGATGAAAGGGCAGTCCAGATACA
The DNA here is from genome assembly GCF_023898315.1 of Schistocerca nitens. NCBI lineage: Eukaryota > Metazoa > Arthropoda > Insecta > Orthoptera > Acrididae > Schistocerca > Schistocerca nitens. The sequence goes on from NC_064618.1 coordinate 103,888,688, forward strand.
CAAACCATTCCTGATTCGTCCTACGACTTTAGCATCCAGTAAGTCAGCCGAAAAGAACATATACTTGTGTATGACTCTTGACTTGTACTTTTTTTCTTGTTTCCGTTTCAAGTACGAGAAACTGTAACTGTTCTACTGAAAAAATTTCTATTACATTTAATTGAAATATGATTGTATAAAATAGATGCAAAGAGAGAAATCACCTTGTAACGAAGCTAATGTGATAAGAGATAAGTTATTCGAAGTAGTGTGATAAGTTAGAATATTTCTTGTGTGGAAGCACAATATTATGTGTGTTAGTACAGTTGATAGGAGTGAACGAAAAGCCGTTTTATGTTAATAAAAAACTGACACTTGAAGGAACCACGTACGAGGTGAACAAACCTCAAAGCCCCATGGACAGTAATGAATACTAAGATTTTAAAACATCCCAGAACTCTCAGGCACAAGTGAATGACCATATGTAACAAATGTTTTTTGAAGTGAATCATTGGGCTCAGCCGTGAGAATAATGAACTGCACAGACTTTGCCCAAGGGGACAGCGAAGCGTTACAACAAAATAATTTCGGTACCACATGGAATATTATGATCTCTGAAGAGAAAAAGTAGATACATACGTTAAGGTTGAACTTACTTTGACACAGTCTTGTATCTTTACCGTTTTAGCGCAGAAACGGGAGTACGTCCGTTCATTATTTAATAATAAGCACTGAAGTTAAGAAATCGGTGTACACAATTATTATTATTATGTATCTTTGTCACCTTTTACTGTAGAGAAGACGAAGGAGCTTATCTGTTCTTGGAGGTGTAAACGAGAGGTAAGTGAAAACAAATTCAGTCCTCGCTGTCTTGTACTGTGTCAAAATGACAGCTATCATTGTACGTAAAAATTTAGCGAGTATAATTCTCGCACTTTTCAAGAGCTAGCGGTGTTTAACGTTATGATCTCAGGGTCTAATCGTCTTAGGAATAAATTTTTCTCTAGGTCAGCTTATCAGTGAAGCCCTCCGCACCCTGCATACTGACGTAAAGCGAAACGTTTTTTTTTGTTTTTTTTGTTTCATTTTTTTTTCTCCACATCGTAACAATAATCATGAAATGTTGCACTAGGAAATAGCTCATTCATACTTCTCTTACTAATGTACTCCTAAATGCTTTTGTGTGCTGCGACTCACGAATCGTCATCAAACGGCTTATCTAATTTTCCAAAATTTTAACTTATTTTTCTCTCGCCAAGCAATCACGAATTTTACGCTTCCCAACAGTAAAGGCAAGTCACACAGAAGGAGACTTTACAGTAAAAACTGTAGAGAAAACGTAGATCTGAATACATCCAGAAATTATTTAAGGACTTACGTTGCACGTGCTTCTCCGAGGCGAGAAGTTTGGCGCAGGAGAGGAATTCTTGGCAAGCTGAAATAAAAGGAAAAAAAATCCTCTCCTGTGCCAACCTCCTCATTTCAGAGTAGCACTTGCAACCTATGTCCTGAATTATTTGCTGGATGTAGTCCAATCTCTGTTTTCCTCTACAGTTTATGCCCACTTCAGAGGCCTCTAGTACCATGAAAGTCATTCCCTGACAACAGATGTCCTATAATTCTGTCCCTTCTCCTTCTCACTGTTTTCCACATATTCATTTCTTCTCCGATTCTGTGCAAAACCTCCTCATACCTTGCATTATCAGTCCACATAATATTCAACATTCGTGTGTAGCACCACATCTCAAACGCTTAGATTCTCTTCTGTTCTGGTTTTCCCACAGTCCATGTTTCAATACCAAACAGTTCTGGGCTCTAAACATAAATTCTCAGAAATATACGATGATGAAAGTGTGTTTTGCATCCAGTCACAAAACCAATGCTTTGATTTAAAACATTTATTAAAGAAAAATTATTCGACAAGTTAACATTTGCATGAGCAACTGGTGTTCTTGACATTTGCTCAAGGAAAATAACTGAAAACGTCACTGGTCAAAACAAGTTATCGAATGTGGCAAAGCACATACCAAGAGGAGGAAAAATACGTACATCAGTTAACACTGCTTTCGAGTAAGCCAGTCAGTGGCTGATGTTAGTCCTGAAGTCGCCCAGGCTTTCTGGACGTCATACAGTCCCCCCCCCCCCCCCCCCCCCCCCCCCAGTACCCAAGCTCCGCCTCTCTAAAACATAAATACCAACAGATCACACACGTGAACTTAGCCCATAGCGACAACACGCAGTGAAAGCGCAGAGGTCGTCAAGTTTTCTTAAGCTCCAGACTTTAACAAAACGGTTGTTTCCGACTTGATTAAATGTGTCGAGGACACTTACAGCGATAAGGTTTCGACTCCATAAACATTACGGGACCCCACAATGACAGAATTAACATAACACCCGCCCATAATAAAAGCAAAATAGAATGATAGCTATGTCAATATGTAATAACTCATTAAACAAAGGGTAGCTTAAAGATCAGCGCCACATGCATCCTAAAGCTGAGATAACGGCATTAATGATTAACTTAAACCTGGGGAAAGACCCGTTCGTTTCGCAGTTTTAACTGTTGAGAAATGCACTATAGCCCAGAAAGCGTTATTCATTCTTGTCCAAGTTTACAGTCCTAAATGGCGGCCTAAGCGCTGTCCAGCCAACAAGGAAACACTAGAACATAATTCATTCAAAGCTTTAAGCATGTGTTAAATACTATGCACAAATCCGCGTAAGGTGGGATCCATGACAACCAAACAGCTGCAAAACTTGGTCTCTTGCACGAGCGAACTGAACTCGAGTAAATCGCAGTTAAAAGCAAACGGTGTTTTCGGAACCATCACCAAAATATAACTGCCAGCAGCATCTCACAAAACTTACGATACACAGCAAAAATACCCTGATACCAAACAATCTCAAACTGGCCAAGAAAAGTCTACTAGTGTGAAATTTCTTCGTCAGATTAGGGCCTGTGTTTGATGCCGGTAGACTTCTCTTGGCCAGGTGTGCCCTTTCTGCTAGTACTAGTCTTCATTTGGTATCCTATTTGGTCCGCCCATCATTGGCTATTTTGCTGCCTAAGTACTAAAATTCCTTAACTTCAACAACTTCGTTACCATCAATGCCTATGTTAAATTTCTACCTGTTCTCATTTTTGCTACTTCTCATTTCTTTCTTCCTTCTTCGATTTACTCTCAGTCCATACTCTGTACTCATTAGACTATTCATTCCATTCAATAGATGACATTCTTCTACACTTTCACTGAGGGTAGCAATGTTATGAGCGAATCGTACCGTTGATATCCTTTCACCTTGAATTTTAGTTCCACTCCTGAAGCTTTGTTTTATTTCCATCATTGCTTCTTCGGTGTACAGATTGAGCAGTAGGGGTGAAACAGTACATCTCCTGTATTACACACTTTTCATTCCGAGTACTTCGCTCTTGGTCGACAATTCTTATTATTCCCTCTCGGCTCTAGTACCTATCATATATTAACCGTCTCTCCCTATGGCTTACCCCTACTTCTCTCAGAATTGAGAACATCTTGCTCCATTTATATTGCCAAAAGCGTTTTCCAGATCGACAAATCCTATGAACGTGTCTTGATTTTTCATTTGTCGTACCTCCATTATCAACCGCAACGTAAGAATTGCGCCTTTGGTGCCTTTACCTTTCCTACAACCAACGAGATCGCCATCTAACACATCCTCAGTTTTCTTTTCGATTTTTTGTATATTATTCTTGTCAGCAACATGGATGCATGAGCTGTTAAACCGATTGTCCGATAATTGTCGCACTTGTCAGCTCTTGCAGTCATCGGAATTGTGTGGATTATATTTTACCGAAAGTCATATGGTGTGTCGCCAGACTCACACTTTCTGCACACCAAAGTGAATAGTCGTTTTGCTGTCACTTATTCGATCATAAGTCCTCCAAAGCTCTCTTAAGTTTGCTTCCAATAGTGGATCCCCTATCCCTTCTAAATTAGCAATTAGACCGTTAATGGTGTTCCTCTCAACTCTAGGTAACGGAATCAACAGTGACAAAATTAAACGGAAGAGAGGCAGTGGTGATGGTACTGCAAACGACTTACGACGGAATACACACACGCACGCAGCGATAACGTGTCAGACGGCTTAACGCCGAGCATGGACATTTACAAGAAGAATGTTGTCGAAGTAGCTCACCCGGCGTGATGCAGAAAGGTGACGGCGGAGACGAAGAAGCACGCAGAGGTCAAACATTATCCCATTTTCTCGGGATTAAACTGCTTTCCATAACGATGTCCCACGGAAGAATTCCGCAGACTAACGGTGGATGTCGTCCTCCTGCTGACCGGACGGCTCCAACTCAGTCCGTGTATGTTGCCTTCCTCAGCTTCCAACGAAGCACGACGCGCGTACTCGGGCCAACACAAGGCAACGAACCGACGGACCTATAGGAAAGGCCATTCGGCCACAGCACTGACCGACTCGACCGTTACTGCCTCCTTTGCGCCCGTCACTGCCCAAATCGTTCCACCTCTCTCGACTCACACCACCCATCCCTCACGCCCTCTTCACTGGCCAAATATAACGAGTGCGAGACCATGAAGCGAGGTTTCGAACGCAAAACGCCTCAGTGGTAATCGTAATGCAAATACTAATAGTTCTACTGTTAAAAGCACTATTGCAGCTGCTGCCGGTAATAATAATAGTGGTAGCAGTAATAATAATGACAATAATAGCAATAATGATAGTGGCATATACTATTTATAGGTGTAAACAATACATGTTTCCCATATAATGAGTTCTGGGGAAAGGAAATTTAAGGATACTGAGCCAGCTCCGAATACTGGGAAGTGAAGACGACCTGGTTGTGAAGAAGGATGTACAAGGATAACGAGTAGGTTCGGGGACAATCGCTATCATTATTGTTGCTTTAGTGGATATGTCATTGTCTTCTGAAGCTCGTGATGTTATCCAGTTACCTCATATAATACGGGGAGGTATTCGAGAGTCGGGTTCCGTTCCTGAGAAGGACTTCCAGGAAATGGCTGAACGACGGAGTATGACAGAAAGGATTTCGCCCTGATGGGAACGGGTGTTCCTGCTGTGTTGTGAAGACAAGTGCGGTAAGGCCGTGGAAAGATATGAGGGACAGCATCCGTTGATAAGATAGAAGACAAGACAGGGAGTATCGAAATCTTTTCACTTGTCTCCACGTAGTCAGGATAGCTGTGTGTATGACAGTGAAATACGATGAAGGTCTAGGAGTTCCCTCCGCAACAGTCGCTAGCAAACTGGCTAGGGCAGACGAGTCGCCTTGATGCACGACGAAATAGGCGGACTCCAACCACAGTGTGACAACTGTGTCGCCCAAACACGGTAACTCGTTGCTGCAAGTCTCTCGCGTCTCCACACCGTCCCATCGCAGTGAATTGATGCTGTACAAATTACTGGCACATACCCACCACTTCACTGATATGGATCAGTTTAATTAATTGTGGGAGGTCACGTGACCACCAGCTACCATTTCGACACTCCATACAAATCTCCATAGCCGCTCTTTCTCCTGTCGATGCTTCCTTCCATGTTAATTTCTGTCGCACATCCTACTGTACAAACTACTGAGTTATGAAGTGAGTAGGTAAAGCGATCCTTAATGAATCTTTACTGGAGCTAGTGGACTACCACTGGATTCGGACTGCTATCTGTGAGTGTGAAATCTGGTTTCTCAGGACAGAGCGGATCAGTTTGTGGAAAGGGGTCAAGGTCAATTACTGTTAGTTATACAAGAACACACGTAACTTTATTGCTCAAACCAATGCACAGTTTTCTCTTTAAAACAACAAAGAGCACGGCTGAGGGCTCAAGTAACTTCTCCAGAATAAGTATGAATGATGGCTTTTAAAACACCAGGATTTAGAGTAATGGCTGAAGGCCTTACTTAAGCAAAATTACAATATATTCTAGGCTAAACGCCGAAATAATATTTCATATCAGCTAAGAAAACTCTTTAAAAGCCAAGAATTTACAAATTTCGGCTGAAGGCCATATTAGGGATAATTCAAGTAATTTCTTCGGCTGGAGGCCCAAGAGAAACATCATAAGAAAACTTGAAGTGCCTTGTCGGTTGAAGGCCCAAAAATTACTCAAGAATAATTAAATACAACCTTAAGATAAACATTTACAGAACATGGCTGAGGGCCGTTTCAAGAGTTCAAGATAATTAAAGAGAAACCTTACAGACAAGGATTTACATATTAAAGACACAGATTCTGAAACAAACGCGGCTGAAGGCCTAAATATAGGGCAACAAGAATTCTAAATGAAACACGGCTGAAGGCCATATACTGAACATAAAATATTAATGCATGACTGAAGGCCTGACACAGTACCTGCAACCAAATAAAATGACAATCACAAACAACAAACAGTGGTGCTCAGAAGTTTTCCAAGGGTCTGCCTGGGAAGGAAACTCAAACCACAGTTTAGATGAGACAGACAGCCAAGCATAACACTAAACAACCTACAGACGGCTGATGAACCAACCAACCGCCTAATCAATTCCCTTCCACCTCACCAACAGCACAACAACCCAAAGTAGCAGCAAAGACGAAGATAGCAGCAGGATTATGTCTTAATAAGAGGCGTGTAAACACAGACAAGGCACAATAAACACTCAAAGAGAAAAGGAGAACAACAACGCCTAACTACACGCCGTGCCTGACAGCACCAACATGGCGAGGAAAACACAGTGCCACGAAACTACGCTAATGAGCAGGGCAGGTAACCGGAACATTAATGGCCACTAGGCAGAAGATACCGCTGGTGCACTTCACTAATAAATTATAACCATTTCAAAGGTTAAACACCATACAGGGAGACTGCTGCAAAATTTTGTTGACTCCAACACACCATGACGTTGCTGCTTGCGGGGACAGCCCAGGATGCAACAACCAGGAATCAACAAAGAGATGTCACAATGGTTGAGCTTACATGACAGGTTCACTGATTACCCAACTCCAGTTTGCAGGTGCTGTGGGCAACGAACTTAGCAGTTGTAGTGCCACACAATTCCGACCGTGCATGCACTCCACCAGCGGGCCCAGCCTGATAACACGCTGCAGAGACTTCCTCGCTTCTCCGCCACAACCGACCAACTGCCAAACCCGGAAACGGTCAAAAGATCAAATACACGTCGGCCGATGAGACGACCGATCGAACGACCAACCAATGGTTGTTCCCACTCCAGTCTTCTTCAGCCGGGCAGTCCATGTGTGTCGTCAGTGGTCGGCAAGTACTGACTGTCCGCCCGTCACTGACGCTCCGTCCCCCGACCCTCCTTCGCCGCCTACCGCTGCTCTGTCCCGACTGCTGCTCCATCCCCGACTGACTTCCAGACACACGACGACCCGGAAATACTATCGGTTGCTCCAGAGATAGTACGACAGAGCACTTATCGATAAGCTCTGCAGCTGCCACTCACCGGCAGGTAAGACAGAAAGTTAGTGACGCCAGTAAATGGAATAAGAAAATAAGGTGGCAGTAGGGTAACAGGTGACAAACAATAAACGGAATGTGTGTGTGCGAAATCTTATGGGACTTAACTGCTAAGGTCATCAGTCCCTAAGCTTACACACCACTTAACCTAAATTATCCTAAGGACAGACACACACAGCCATGCCCGAGGGAGGACTCGAACCTACGCCGGGACCAGCCGCACAGACCATGGCTGTAGCGCCTTAGAACGCTCGGCTAATCCGCGCGGCAATGAAAGGAATGAACATGAGCCATGCACAGCTCAGAGTTTCATAGTTTTTATTTCACACTAGCGAAGATCTAAAAGCAATTAAATATAATTTTACAAAAAAAAATTATAGTAGGTAACAAAACAAAAAATCACAATTCAACTCACATCTTTCACCTACTTTTCTGCATAGTCAGCAGCGTTCTCAACACACTTCTCCTTGGTACGGGGTTCAATATGGTCTATTCGTAGAAGTCCTTTTGGTTGGAGTATAGCCATCTGTGGACTGCTGATTTCACTTCCACTTCTGTTGCAAAGTGTTAGCTGGTCTGGAATTTTTTCATAGTACCAGACCAAGCAGGCGGGTGAGCTAGATGCGGTCTATGCAGCTTGATGAGTGAGCAATGCTACATGCGTAACCCGGATGGGTTCCATGGAGCTTTGTCCATCTATCAATGAGTCGCAGGCGATTGATGGCCGTAGAGAGAACTGCACAATGCGACTGTTGTGGGAGTTGGTCAGCGGGCCCTGGTGTTGAGCTCAAGTCTCCACCCAGGACCAGATCGTCTTGTGGGCCCGTGATGAGAAGTATGACCTCCTCGGCGAAGAATGTATGTCGGTCATGATGGCAGCTAGCGCCCGACAGTGTGTACACGTTAATCATACGCACGCCAAATAGGGTGAAATGGCTCTGAGCACTATGGGACTTAACTACTGTGGGTATCAGTCCCCTAGAACGTAGAACTACTTAAACCTAACTAACTTAAGGACATAACACACATCCATGCCCGAGGCATGTTTCGAACCTGCGACCGTAGTGGTCGCGCGGTTCCAGACTGTAGCGCCTAGAACCGCTCGGCCACTTCGACCGGCCAAATAGGGTCAGGGCGATACCTCGTGCAGTGGGGAGGTATGCGACATCCATCGTGAAGGAGGATGGCGACGCCACTACCAGTGTGGGAGGCGTGAGAGACGTAGGTGGTGTACCCGGTCAGCAGTGTACCAGGTCAGCGATTCACACCTGCTGTACGAGTGCAACATCAACATCTGCAAAGTAGATGGTGTCTCGGAACATGCCAGTTTGTGACGGGTTCGGATGTTTGAAAGATTCATTCTGGCGGCACCATATTGCTGTGTACGGTCCCTTGCAGTTGATGTAGAATCTGTGATGTAAACATCCTGCAGTTGTAGTCCCACCAGGTCTGCCGCAGTGGTCACGATTACTGGCAGGGTGCCGCTTCAGTCGCCTCCGTGAAATACTATCGCTCGGACACGACGGTGGTCTGATTCGCTCCTTTTTCAACATCATCTACCCAGGATGCTGACGCTGAAGACATGTGACACTCGTTTATTGTCGGAACGGGAGAAACAAGCGCTCTGACAATAGCTGCGGGGCATCTGTCGTCCTCATGTAGTGGCAAAACTGAGTTCGTGTTCTGGATTGAAAGAGGATTCGTCACAGGAGGAGCGTCAGGAATGATCGTACCACGTGACTGGAGGCAATATGGAAGGTCACCAAAAGACATCCAGTTGTCATTTCGCGAGCTCGTCTGTTAATCTGTGGTAAAAATTGAGAAAATTAACTATAAAATTTGAATTTTTTTCTAAACGTGAAGTTTGAAATGTAACAGCTCATTCATTTTTCGATGTTGTTGTTGTTGTGGTCTTCAGTCCTGAGACTAGTTTGATGCAGCTCTCCATGCCACTCTATCCCGTGCAGGCTTCTTCATCTCCCAGTACCTACCGTAGCCTACATCCTTCTGAATCTGCTTAGTGTATTCATCTCTTGGTCTCCCTCTACGATTTTTACCCTCCACTCTGCCCTCCAATACTAAATTGGTGATCCCTCGATGTCTCAGAACATGTACTTCCAACCGATCCCTTCTTCTAGTCAAGTTGCGCCAGATGCTCCTCTTCTCCCCAATTCTATTCAATACCTCCTCACTAGTTATGTGATCTACCCATCTAATCTTCAGCATTCTTCTGTAGCACCACATTTCGAAAGCTACTTTTCTCTTCTTGTCTAAACTATTTATCGTCCACGTTTCACTTCCATACATGGCTACACTCCATACAAATACTTTCAGAAACGACTTCCTGACATTTAAATCTATACTCGATGTTAACAAATTTTTCTTCTTCAGAAACGCTTTGCTTGCCATTGCCATTCTACATTTTATTTCCTCCCTACTTCGACCATCATCAGTTATTTTGCTCCCCAAATAGCAAAACTCCTTTACTACTTTAAGAGTCTCATTTCCTAATCTAATTCCCTCAGCATCACCCGACTTCATTCGACTACATTCCATTAACCTCGTTTTGTTTTTGTTGATGTTGATCTTATACCCTCCTTTCAGGACACTGTCAATTCCGTTCAACTGCTCTTCCAAGTCCTTTGCTGTCTCTGACAGAATTACAATGTCATCGGCGAACCTCAAAGTTTTTATTTCTTCTCCATAGATTTTAATACCTACTCCGAAAGTTTCTTTTGCTCCCTTTCTTTCTTCCTCAATATACAGATTGAATAGCATCGTGGATAGGCTACAACCCTGTCTCACTCCCTTCCCAACCTTTCATACGCCTCGATTCTTATAACTGCCATCTGGTTTCTGTACAAATTGTAAATAGCCTTTCGATCCCTGTATTTTACTCCTGCCACCTTCAGAATTTGAAAGAGAGTATTCCAATCAACATTGTCCAAAGCTTACTCTAAGTCTACAAATGCTAGAAACGTAGGTTTGCCTTTCCTTAATCTTTCTTCTAAGATTAGTCGTAGGGTCAGTATTGCCTCACGTGTTCCAACATTTCTACGGAATCCAAACTGGTCTTCCCCGAGGTCGGCGTCTATAAGCTTTTCCATTCGTCTGTAAAGAATTAGCGTTAGTATTTTGCAGCTGTGACTTATTAAACTGATAGTTCGGTAATTTTCACATCTGACAACACGTGATTTCTTTGGGATTGGAATTATTATATTCTTCTTGAAGTCTGAGGGTATTTCGCCTGTCTCATACATCTTGCTCAGCAGATGGTAGAGTTTTGTCAGGACTGGCTCTCCTAAGGCTGTCAGTAGTTCTAATGGAATGTTGTCTACTCCGGGGGCCTTGTTTCGACTCAGGTCTTTCAGTGCTCTGTCAAACTCTTCACGCAGTATCATGTCTCCCATTTCATCTTCATCTAAATCCTCTTCCATTTCCATAATATTGTCCTCAAGTACATCTCCCTTGTATAGACCCTCTATATACTCCTTCCACCTTTCTGCTTTCCCTTCTTTGCTTACAACTGGGTTTCCATCAAAGCTCTTGATATTCATGCAAGTGGTTCTCCTTTCTCCAAAGGTTTCTTTAATTTTCTTTTAATCATTATCTATCTTACGCCTAGTGAGATAAGCCTCTACATCCTTATATTTGTCCTCTAGCCATCCCTGCTTAGCCATTTTGCACTTCCTGTCGATATCATTTTTGAGACGTTTGTATTCCGTTTTGCCTGATTCATTTACTGCATTTTTATATTTTTTTCCTTTCATCAATTAAATTCAATATTTCTTCTGTTACCCAAGAGTTTCTATTAGGCCTAGTCTTTTTACCTATTTGATCCTCTGCTGCCTTCACTATTTCATCCCTCAATGCTAACCATTCTTCTTCCACTGTATTTCTTTCCTCCAGTCCTGTCAATTGTTCCCTTATGCTCTCCCTGAAACTCTTTACAACCTCTGGTTCTTTCAGTTTATCCAGGTCCCATCTCCTTAATTCCCACCTTCTTGCAGTTTCTTCAGTTTTAATCTACAGTTCATAACCAGTAGATTGTGGTCGGAGTCCACACCTGCCCCTGGAAATGTCTTAGAATTTAAAACCTGGTTCCTGAATCTCAGTCTTACCATTATATAATCTATCTGATACGTTTTAGTATCTCCGGGATTCATCCATGTATACAACCTTCTATTATGATTCTTGAACCAAGTGTTAGCCATGATTAAGTTTTGCTCTGTGCAAAATTCTACCAGGCGGCTTTCTCTTTCATTTCTTAGCCCCAGTCCATATTCACTTACTATGTTTCCTTCCCTCCCTTTTCCTACTCTCGAATTCCAATTACCCATGACTATTAAATTTTCGTCTTCCTTCACTACCTGAATAATTTCTTTTACCTCATCAGACATTTCATCAATTTCTTCGTCATCTGCAGAGCTAGTTGGCATAAAAACATGTACTACTGTAGTAGGCGTGGGCTTCGTGTCTATCTTGGCCACAATAACGCGTTCACTATGCTGTTTGTAGTAGCTTACCCGTACTCCTATTTTTATTCATTATTAAACATACTCCTGCATTACCCCTATTTGATTTTGTATTTATAACCCTGTATTCACCTGACCAAAAATCTTGTTCCTCCTGCCACCGAACTTCACTAATTCCCACTATATCTAACTGTAACCTATCCATTTCCCTTTTTAAATTTTCTAACCTACTTGCCCGATTAAGGGACTGACATTCCACGCTCCGATCCGTAGAAGGCCAGTTTTCTTTCTCCTGATAACGACGTCCTCTTGAGTAGTCCCCGCCCGGAGATCCGAATGGGGGACTATTTTACCTCCGGAATATTTTACCCAAGAGGACGCCATCATCATTTAATCATGCAGTAAAGCTGCATGCTCTCGGGAAAATTTATGGCTGTAGTTTCCCCTTGCTTTCAGCCGTTCGCAGTACCAGAAGAGCAATGCCATTTTGGTTAGTGTTGCAAGGCCAGATCAGTCAATCATCTAGACTGTTGCCCCTGCAACTGCTGAAAAGGCTGCTGCCCCTCTTCAGGAACCACACGTTTGTCTGGCCTCTCAACAGATACCCCTCCATTAGGGTTGCACCTACGGTACGGCTACCTGTATCGTTGAGGCACGCAAGCCTCCCCACCAACGGCAAGGTCCATGGTTCATGGGTTCATTTTTCCATAAGTTAAATAAATTCTTGCATTTCATAGAACTCTAAGTGTGGTTTGTATGTTGTGAAAAATTCATTCAAGAATCTCGCTTACTTATGAAAAAAAGTGTACCAATAGTAACAAATGTAGCCAATAGCAAGCGAAAAAATTATGAAATTTCACTTGTAAAAAATATATTTTTTATGTTTTTGAACTTCCACTGCTATTAGTGTGAACAGCTGCCGAGAATTCTGCCGGGTTGTATGGCCGTGGTCCACGGAACTCTTCTATCCTTGACATTTCGTCCAAAGCTACGTTGGACATCCTCGCAGGTGCTCCTGGTTGTGCTGAGTCTTGCCGACTGACGAGTCGGATGTCGAAGAATGGCCTAAATACCGTGGAAAGTGGGCGTGGTCTGGATTTCACGTGATAGCAGAGATAAAACTTGTCAAGCATAAAATATAACTAACGATCATAGTACGTCAAAGATAAAAACTTCTGATCGATTATGTAGCGCCACTGTCCATATATCACTGTCATAGCTTCTTCCTTTCTGTTAAAATGGCTTCTCTGTATAGCCGTGGATAATAGTTTGTCATAATAAAGAAAACTTCAGTTTCCGAAAATTTCACTACGTGATTACGCACCACGGCTGACTTGTCTATTTTCCCTAATCGGCAAAGACGTTTACGTTCCTCCAACAGTGTATTCACACCTCTTTTTAGTTCCAATGTACACATGTACACGAAATCGTGCATACACCAATTGCAGACAGAGGGGGACGTTTATTCTTAACGGAAGTAAGTGCTTGGCCTAGCCGTTCGGGGTGGGCGAGCGGTTCTAGGCACTATAGTCTGGAACCGCGCGACCGCTATGGTAGCAGGTTCAAATACTGCCTCGGGCATGGACGTGTGTGATGTCCTTAGGTTAGTTAGGTTTAAGTAGTTCTAAGTTCTAGGGGGCTGATGACAAGTTAAGTCCCATAGTGCTCAGAGTCATTTGAACCAATTTGCTTGGCCTCTTTTCCTAGTTGGTCTGAAAATCTGTCGAACGTTATGTTTCCTTAAAATCTTGCCGATTTTATCCGCAGCTTTTCTGATGAACGGTAGAGATTCAGCACAACCAGTAGCACCTCCGAAGATGTCCGACGTCGCTTTGGACAAAACGGTAGGGATAGAAGAGTTGCATGCACCACAGCCATACAACCCGGAAGAACTCTCGGCAGGTGAAACATCCGATCGTGAAAGCATTCATTGTATTATTAGTGATTATTAGTGTGATGTCTGAATTCTTCCTGGTCATCCTGACAAATTTTTATGAATTTATTTGTAAAAGTATAGAGGACATTAAAATGTCCTGTGGTGCCTCTCCTGCTCGAACTCGGCCCGTTTGACTTCCTGCTCCCTTAAACAAATGAATAAATAAATAAAAATAAAATTTCCATTCGGATTCGTCGCAAATGGCCGATGCACACAGGGACACACAAAGGCGCACGTCGTCATTGGCCTTATCAACACACACACTGAACAATAGCTGACTGAATGTGTGTAGTGAAGCCTGACGAATTGGGACATTTCCTCTCTTCAAATGATGAAAGGTGTCGAGTGCACCTACGAGACATGTGTGGAGGTATTGTTCAAGCTAGAAGTGGTTCTGAGCACTGTGGAGTGACTTTAGTATCGTGACTTGGGCCCAGTCATTCTAACTACCATGAACATAGGACATGGTTTTTAATTCAGTTGTCTGAGTGACCAAATGGTGTGCCCATTTTATATACATTGCTATGGACACTCCCATCTCAGAAGAGAACAGCCATGTTAACGGGAATGCGTACATGTTGTCTTGCATTTAAGAATACTAAGGCAACGTACTGCATCTCGACTGATCCTCTAAATCTTCCGACCTCAGTTCTACAGAAAATGTCAGCTGCCATACTGAACAGCCAGTGAGACATGTAAACGACACCCTGCCGTTTGGTAGCTCTGTGATATCAAGTCATCAGTGAGCGGCTACAACTGGAGAGGTCATACTTGAATTCTTTTTTCAATGGGCTTAACATTTCAGATTATCTGCCGCTTATAGGTCTTCACAGTCAACTGTCACAGTGGGAACACGGAAGTTAAGCGTGTCTGGTTTGGCTAGCACTCGAATGGGTTGCCGCCCACGTCTGCCGAGCGCTGTTGACAACCAGTGTCCATTCAGCCCTTTTGAGGCCAATTGAGGAGCTGCTTCAGTGAGGGGTAGCGGCTCCGCTCACGAAAGCTGACAGCAGCCAGGTGACCAGTGAGCCGAACTCACGCCCCTCCATACCTGCATGCAGTGAAGCCAATTGGCTGACGAAGACAAAGAAATTGGTCGGTACCGTTGGTACTTCTGAGGCCTGTTAGGACGGAGTTTTATATTTCTTCACATCTACTGGGTTTGTTAAGAATAAAGAGCACTGGTATGATGGGCTAATTAGAAGTAGGAGAAATAGTATATTCAGTCTTGACACGTTTGAATTAGGTAGCTTTCTTATCTTTCTGGTTGGTACAAATTGTGGCAATGATTCTAAATTGTCTTCTCGATGCACTAGATACTTGAAATGTTTAACGTAGCTCAGAACTGGATAACATTGCAACTGTATGGGAGTAAGAACGACCTACATGCAACAGGTGAAAGGGTGTGGGTACAAACAGGGTGTCAAAGGAGCAGAACGCAGAGAACCACCTGGCTAACTGGTGTTCCTGCACTGTGGCTGTGCTTAGCTGATTGCGTCACCGCAACTACAGGCCTAATGTGAGTAAATTAACTGACGCGAAAAGTCTCTGCGACATCTTGTTCGATTTATAAGTACACCACTGTAACGCTGCAGCAGTTTCTACCAAACTGCGCCCACCTATCCCTTGCAATAAGTAAAAGAATTACTGTCACTTTAAGTCCCCTCTAACAGCCCCACGAGCGTAGGTGGGAGATGGAAAAAGATGACATAAAAACGTAACTCTGGGATGCCCGGAGCAATTCCAACCAAAGTTAGTCTACCCATGACTCATTTTATTACAGTTTTACTAACTTTCTCTCTTGTCTGTATGTTAGGTACGAATTGTGCAACTGATTTTAAACTATCTTACCAATGAGCTAGATACTTGAAACTTTTAGTGTAGTTCAGATCTGGATAGCAACGCAATATTAACTCGTTCTCTTGTTTGGTGAGTAGAGGAGGTTCTTTGCGTACCTCTGTCATTTGCCTCTTTCTCTGTTCCATTCACGAATGGTTTGTTGAACAAGCGGTAGAAGGTAAACTTCCATATGACCTCGAATCTCTCTAATTTTTATCTTTACGTCATTTTAGCCAGATATACGTAGGAGTAAGCAATTTAGTGGTGGGATCAATGGAAGACGAACTGAAATAAACCTGGAAATTACCATATATCCACGCTGTAATTTCACCAGTATGTTTGACACTGATTGCAAAATTTGCCACACACAAGTCTAAAAATCAGAAAATCGTTATTTATGTATAAAAAAATTTACATTTAACACGTTTGAAAATCAAACTAAAAAGTATAAAATAGCTTCCGCTAGCCCCATAAAAATGGCTCTGAAAATTTTTGATTGTGAATTTCCAGTAACTATGAAATTACTTGCTGGACATACAACGAAAAACATGGTAAGTACGCAACTGATAACTGAAGCATAAATAGTTTACCTCCTAACTATTATCCATCACATGTACCCGCGTTTTTCGTTACTAATCTTACAAGTATTACTGTAGCTACCAAAAATTCGCAATCACAAATTTTCACAACTGTCTGTATCGGGGTAGGTATCTGTATGGTCCTACTATCAATCATTTTGCACTTTATATCCCGGCACAAAACGTCTTATATTAAATATCTATTTTTATTTAAATAATTACTATGCATTCTAACCGTAGTTATGTCACACATGATTACTATCGAATGGGCCATTTCCTAGTTCTAACGTAACTCAATGTGACAGATACGATCGGCAGAAAAAACCACGCGAAGATGCGGTAATTGTCCTGCATACGAATATATATTCTGAAGGGGGCTAAAAGTTTTGCCTGATACGTCATCTATTAAATTACACGTCCTGCAGCAATATTTTAATATGATAACACGAAATATAGTCGCCGGCTGGAGTGGCCGAGCGGTTCTAGGCACTACAGTCTGGAACCGCGCGACCGCTACGGTCGCAGGTTCGAATCCTGCCTCGGGTATGGATGTGTGTGATGTCCTTAGGTTAGTTAGGTTTAAGTAGTTCTAAGGTCCAGGGGACTGATGACCTCAGAAGATAAGTCCCATAGTGCTCAGAGCCATTTTTTTGAACGAAATATAATCCCTGAGACTACGCTCCACGTAGACATAAATTTTAACAAATTCTAAAAGCGCCTCACACAATCCTGCATTAAGATGGCGGTGAACCGCGCGCTGTTAAATAATTAGAGCTCAGAGAACTATTTCATGAAAGTATAGATTCCGGTTCTCCATATTGTCATGATTCTTTCTTGTGTCCGCTCTGTCAAATAAGTGCTCTATTCACGCTCTTGCCGGGCTTAAATGTCAGTAACGTTAGACTATATTCTTCACGTTCGTTTTGTACACCGTAAGTATACTTGAGACGGTATCCGTAAAGGAGGCGGTAGCGGTACAACAAGTATGTAGATGAGCACGCTCAGTCGTATTAACTAAACTGAGAACCGCCAGAAAACATCAGAGAAAAGTTTGGTACACAGACATCAGAAAACAAGCATCAGAGATCATGTCTTTCACATGAATTCCTATTCCTGTGAGTCTAAAATTTCTGACAGTCTACAGCAAAAGTACGCATATAGGAACCGCTGTAAGACATTGAACAGAGTGCGCTGTTATGACAATATTTCTTATTATTTAATTATCAGTGAAAAATAGTAAAAAGATTTGGGAAGGGTAACATTATATATCAGTTACGTGACAGATTAGAATCTATTACACACACACGATAACTTTCGGTTGCGAGAAGTGGATCATACAACACTTAACCAGAGCCTGCCGAATGTGCTACTCGATAATCGTAATAAAATTCGTAAAATAACAGAGAGGGCGGCAATTTTCTCGTACAATTTACTCCGCAGCGTGCCCAAGAATAAATATTCAGAATGTTTGCCAACCAGTGCCGGTCGATAACACGAAACAAAAGCATTCGCGGATATTGCATAGCTAGTATCACTGAAGCACACATGCAAATGCAGCCATTCGGTTCGCTTTTCCCCCCGGGGTTTCGTCCGCGGAAAATGTATTACCATATTACATGCAAATGCTGGGCCGAATTTAATCAATTTCATATAGCCTCTCGCTGCTGTGCGGAGAGCGACCGGTTTGGTTCCGCACGCGCCCGTCTTACGAGATCCGCAGTCAGCCTCAAGCCGCGACCGTCACGCAAGCAATCACGTCCGCGAGATGCTTCCCGCGTGGCAGCCCCGTATCCCTGGGCTGTCCGGCGCAGGCAGAGCCCCTTCCCAGCCGCTCCTTATCCTTGTTCTGCTGCCTCTCGCTACAAGGGGAGCGAGTCGTTAGTCCTGGGGCAGATTTTGATTAGCTGCAGATGCCTACCTGGAGATCCATTTACTTCTTGGCAAAGAAAGGAAATACCATCTTTCTAATTAAGCGAAATCAAACTGCTGCGCTGACGTGCCCGGTTCTCTGCAAGATTTTCCCCACAAAGCAGTATCAGCCGTGTCGCTGCACTCGAAGACTGACGGGATTGTTTGTCTCCTAGAGTTTTTGGGTACTGTATCTGTCTGTAGGCAGTCGTAGTTTAGTTAATTAACTTTACACAACGCATTTAGAGATTCAGTTCCTCAAGGTATATTTTATCTGCACATGAGTTACTGACAGGCAGCTTGAGAGTAAATCCGGTATTTGACAGGATACACTGAAAACGTTCAAGCGAAGCCATCGGAGCCCCACTGCAGGCTCCTAACTAAGGTACGAGCATATGGGATTGGTTCCCAAATATGTGAGTGGCTCGAAGACTTCTTAAGTAATAGAACACAGTACGTTTTCCTCGATGGTGAGTGTCCATCGAAGGTGAGGGTATCATCTGGAGTGCCCCAGGTAAGTGTGTTAGGTCCACTGTTGTTTTCTATCTACATAAATGATCTATTGGATAGGGTGGATAGCAATGTGCGGCTGTTTGCTGATGATGCTGTGGTGTATGGGAAGGTGTCGTCGTTGAGTGACTCTAGGAGGATAAGAGATGACTTGGACAGGATTTGTGATTGGTGCAAAGAATGGCAGCTAACTCTAAATATAGATAAATGTAAATTAATGGAGATGAATAGGAAAAAGAATCCCGTAATGTTTGAATACTCCATTAGTAGCGTAGCGCTTCACACAGTCACGTCGATTAAATATTTGGGCATAACACTGCAGAGCGATATGAAGTGGGACAAGCATGTAATGGCAGTTGTGGGGAAGGCGGATAGTCGTCTTCGGTTCATTGGTAGAATTTTGGGAACATGTGGTTCATCTGTAAAGGAGACCGCTTATAAAATACTAATACAACCTATTCTTGAGTACTACTCGAGTGTTTGGGATCCCTATGAGGTCGGATTGAGGGAGGGCAAAAGCAATTCAGAGGCGATCTGCTAGATTTGTTACTGGTAGGTTTGATCATCACGTGAGTGTTACGGAAATGCTTCAGGAACTCGGGTGGGAGTCTCTAGAGGAATGGAGGCGTCCTTTTCGTGAACCGCTACTGAGGAAATGTAGAGAACCAGCATTTGAGGCCTGACTGCAGTCCAATTTTACTGCCGCCAACTTATATTTCGCGGAAAGACCACAAAGGTAAGATAAGAGAGATTAAGGGTTCGTAGAGAGGCATATAGGCAGTCATATTTCCCTCGTTCTGTTTGGGAGTGGAACAGGGAGAGAAGATGCTAGTTGTGGTACGAGGTACCCTCCGCCATGCACCGTATGGTGGATTGCGGAGTATGTATGTAGATGTAGATGTAGATGTAGCTATGTTAACACTGCGGTCAAATGCAGTTGAAGTATGAGATATCCCTTGCTAAAAGATCTGAGGCACACTATAATGTTGGCAGTATTGTTTGGGTCCATTTCTTGCAATGATTCCGTTAGCCATGTTGCAACGAGTCCAGATAAGTTGTGGGAACGACATACGAGTTTCTGCATCTAATTAAAACTGGCGACCCTGTGCATCATTTTAAAGTCTTCACCGCCCTTATACAACGAGATTTCACCGAAAACGTAGGTTCTACTGAACATGTGTATAGCATACTTCGTATACCAGTAAATTAATTGAGTGATTTTGAACAAGAAAAACCTTGAGGTCTTCCTTCTAGTTTCTGAGCGAAAAAAGATGTTTTAGAATCGAAGTGTTTACAGGAATTTACATAATTAATGACAACCATCTGGAAAACTCCTTCATGACTGGAAATGTGCACTTATCCACCAGCAGGACAAGAAAGGAGATATGGTGAATATGAACAGCTACAGAGGAATCTCCCTGCTACATGTCACCTACAAAATTTTATAGGCATGCTTACTCTAGAGAATACAAGAGCGCTTAGAACACAAAATTAGTTGGTGAATGCCACATAGGCACCTGCCCTGATCTTTGAAGCACAGAAATAATTTTTGATCTGAAAACATTTCTAAAATACAATGCTACGAGGAAACTCCAATCATTTTTACTTTCATAAGGTTCAAAAATGCATACGATTCTGGCGACCGACTACCCTTATTCACTAACTTAGAGGAGCAGAGACTCGACCCAAGAACATTACGACTAATCAAATACACAATGACTGGCACAACATCAAAAGTTAAATAGGTGAAATCTCTGACACCTGCTTGATCAAAACTGGATTTCGCCAAGGCGGCGGATTATCTCCACTATTGTTCAACTTAGTCCTGGACATTGTAATGACGGAATGGGAAAAGGAACTGAAAATCCAAGGACAGTAGTACGCTATAATGATCCTGGTTTCACAGTCGACCTGGACATCTCTAATCCAGGTATCACAGACGACCTGCCCATACTGTTGGATAACTAAGCGACAGCAACCAAACAAACAGAAATACTACAACAATGTGCAGAAAAAGTTGGCCTGCAAATCTCTTTCCAGAAGTTTGAATCGTCCTGCCCAAAATTAAAGACACAAAAATTACACACAAGATACGGCGAGATAAAAAGAGTTACACATCTCAAATATCAAGAGGAAATTCTCGAACCTACAGGAGTAGAAGAGATCGCACAGAAAACTCGACAGCAAAAATTGAAGGGGTCTTACGGCATCTCCATCCAAACAAAGTTCGGACACTACAACACAGTAATGAAGACTGAAATACTGTATGCAAGTGAGCCAGTAACACTCCATACCAAAAGTGACATGGAAACCATACTGAAGGAAGAACGCAAAATCGTGAGAAAAATTCTCCGTTCAAAGCTGAGTGAAGAGGAATTCAGAACGAACTCTAGGGGAACCACACAGATGATGTCAAACGGAGCAGCAGACGTTAGAAAGAGGAGGTTAAAGATCTTGGGGAACATCAGCAGGCTACTATCAAAAAGCCTCGCCAGCAGAATTCTGAAATATATACACGGGGTCAAGTCAGCGATACTATGGCTATCACAAGTCAAGCCTGACCTGGAAAATGCGCAGATCGATCCAATAGAGGCTGGAGACAGAAACATATACAGAGATAAGATATACAATAGAAATGTTAGGTCAGAGAATAGAGGCCCAAAGAAATCAATGACCAAATTGACTGAAGACAGAGACTACATGGAGAAAAAAAAAAAAAAAAAGAGTTGTGCAAGATGCTCAAACGACTCAGGATACTTTATGTGATCGTATAGGGTATCGACGCAAAGTACTGATACTGTGATAGCTGTGACATGTGTACCACTGCAATGTGTTTCTTTACGTCTAACCGTCTTTCTGCAAACGTACAACATACATTACTGGCAATTAAAATTGCTACACCAAAAAGAAATGCAGATGATAAACGGGTATTCATTGGACAAATATACTAGAACTGACATGTGATTACATTTTCACTCAATTTGGGTGCATAGATTCTGAGAAATCAGTACCCAGAACAATGGCCGTAATAATGGACTTGATATGCCTGGGCATTGAACCAAACAGAGCTTGGATGGTGTGTACAGGTACAGCTGCCCATGCAGATTCAACACGATAGCACCGTTCATCAAGAGTACTGACTGTCGTATTGTGACGAGCCAGTTACTCGGCCAGCATTGACCAGGCGTTTTCAGTTGGTGATAGATCTGGAGAATGTGCTGGCTAGGGCAGCAGTCGAACATTTTCTGTATCCAGAAATGCCCGTACAGGACCTGCAACATGCGGTCGTGCATTATCCTGCTGAAATGTAGGGTTTCGCAGGGATAGAATAAAGGGTAGAGCCACAGGTCGTAAAACATCTGAAATGTAGCGTCCACTGTTCAAAGTGCCGTCAGTGCTAACAAGAGGTGACCGAGACGTGTAACCAATGGCACCCCATACCATCACGCAGGGTGATGACGATGACGATGGCGATGACGAATACACACTTCCAATGGGCGTTCACCGCGATGTCGCCAAACACGGATGCGACCATCATGATGCTGTAAACAGAAGCTGGATTCATCCGAAAAAATGACGTTTTGCCATTCGTGCACCCACGTTCGTCGTTGAGTACATCACATGCGCTCCTCTCTGTGATGCAGAGTCAAGGGTAACCGCAGCCATGTTCTCCGAGCTAATAGTCCATGCTGCTGCAAACGTCGTCGAACCGTTCGTGCAGATGGTTGTTGTCTTGCAAATACAATGCCTGTCATCTCGACTACTGGTGATACGAGGCCGTTGGGATCCAGCACGGCTTTCCGTATTACCCTCCTGAACCAACCGATTCCATATTGTGCTAACAGTCAATGGATATCGACCAACGGGAGCAGCAATGTCTCGATACGATAACCCGCAATCGCGATAGGCTACAATCCGACCTTTATCAAAATCGTAAACGTGATGGTACGCATTTCTCCTCCTTACACGAGGCATCATAAGAACGTTTCACCAGGTAACGCTGGTCAACTGCTGTTTGTGTATGAGAAATTGGTTGGAAACTTTCCTTGTCAGCATGTTGTAGGTGTCGCGACCGGCGCCAACGTTGTGTGAATGCTCTGAAAAGCTAATCATTTGCATATCACAGCATCTTCTTCCTGTCGGTTAAATTTCGCGTTTGTAGCACGTCATCTTCGTGATGTAGCAATTTTAATGGCCAGTAGTGTACTTTACAACGCGATCTTTTCTGCACGGTCGTAACCTGCAGCTTCAAGTGTCCTGCAGCTGTCAGTATAGACTTTTGGTTTTGCGCCCACTCACCCACACTGCTGCTCGGGGGAAACCAAAAATTAACGAGTTGCTTGTGACATGAGTACTGTTACATTATTCGCGAGGAAACGACCAAGTCTCGTTAGTTGGAAGCATTCCTGTCAGGAGGGTCACAGCTCGTAGTAACTCACGAAAAGTCATCGAGTAAAACAGAAGTAGTATCTGGCGTTCCCTAAGGAACTCTTATAGGGCGTCTGTTGTTCCTAATCTACATAAACCATTTAGAAAATAATATGAGCAGTCTTCTTAGATAGTTTGCAGATGATGCTGTCTTTCAGAGTCTTGTAAAATCATCAGATGAACAAAACCAATTGCAAAATGTTTTAGACAGGGTATATGGTGCGAAAAGTGGCAATTAACTTTATATAATGAAAAGTGTGAAGGCATCCACATGAGTACCAAATGTAGTCCGCTAAATTTCGGTTACACGACAAATCACACTTATCTAAACGCTGTAAATTATGTAAATACTTAGATATTACAGTTACGAGCAACTTCAATTGCAACGATCACATGAATAATGTTGTGGGTAATGCAAACCAAATACTACGATTTATTGGTAGAACACTTAAAAAAACCAACTCTACTGAGATACTGCTTACACTACACTTCTCCGCCCTCTTCTGGTGCACTGCTGTGCGGTGTGGGATCCTTACCAGATGGGAAGACATCGGAAAAGTTTAAAGAAAGAAGCTCGTTTTATATTATCATGGAGTCGTTGAGAGACTGCCTATGACATTATATGCGAACTGCGACGGCAATCAATAAAACACAGGCGTTTTTCTTTGCAACACGATCTTCTCATGAAATTTAAATCAAAGACTTACTCCTGCCAATGTGAAAGTATTTTGCTTGCGTCCACTTACACATGGAGAAATAATCATTATAAGAAAATAAGAGAAATCAGAACTTGCACCCAAATATTTAAGCATTCACTTTTTCCCGTACGTTGTTTGACAGTAGAACGGTAGAGAAGTAGCTTGAAGGTGGTTCGATGAACCCTCTTGCAAGCACTTAATGGCGAACTACAGAGAATCAAGTAGATGTGGATGTAGATGAATGTCACAAGATAAGAGATGCTAATCACCCAGGCGCGACAGTAGGCAGACCTTGGAGGTCACATGAACTGTCGGGGGCACCTGAACTCATCGGGGAAAATATTGACCACAGGCGCCAGCGTCGTGAGGATCGCGTGTAACGACAATGTTGTAAGCAGCAAAAACAAGATTTATATAACTGCAGACAAGGAGTGAGGGTAAGAGAGAGATAATGAGAGCGAGTCTTCGGAGGGCCAACTGTACGTCATGAACAGCCCGTAGCAGGCCTAAGACTACTTCTGCGTGTCGTGTCACGGGTCTGGGGTCATTTAGTACTGAAAGTTACATTTTAAGTAGATTGAACACTCCTGGTTAGTCACCTTCTCTGTGTAAAGACTTGGCATTTTTGTGAATACAAACCCTTCATAACAACTGTATTAGGAGTTGGTACTGTTTTCTGAATAGTTAGAAGTTGTAGAACACGCACAGTGTTTGTCATTTCAGTACTTATGTCACACCTTAACTTTTGTAACAAGCGAATTTTAATAGCATAGTCAGATCGATACTAACCTCTCGCTTAGGCCAACCAATTACTTTCCTTCTTCCCGAACCCTCTGCCCCAACCCCAAGTACTGTCACGTTTCGAACGTGACAGTACTTTGAAGTTACTCGTAATAGCTACAATTATTAGTTTACAAATGAAGTAAATTTTGACGTAATGGTGTTCAGTGCACTGTCCAGAGTAATAAGGACAAATATCTGTATTTATATCTCTAATGCCATCTACTGGGGGGACCAGTTTGATCCCTAATGGGGAATAACTCCGGAGAGAGATGAGATATTGCGAAATGCTTTAGTTAAAAATTGTGGTTAACAAATACTCACGCATTGCTACTAATGCACTTGACCTTGAACGTGGTTTTCAAGGTGAACTGAAGGTTAAACTGATTTTTGAAAATGGAACTCCTAATATTTATTTTAAGATTTGAAAAGTGCGTTAAATTTTACGTGTAAATTATGCAATATTCAAGGACATGGCAAAGTTCAATGGAAGTCAAATAAGCAAATATATTTTTAGGTCTAGTAGGGATTAGCTCGGAACAGAGGAGAGATACAGCACAATACAATGTAACATACAAATTGAAATGGGCGTAAGGGGTCACATATCATTACCAATAACCATGATCTTAAAGTTAATTATCGAATGTAATTGGAAGGTTGAGTTTTGTTTCTAACGAGCGACGAGAGATGAACTTTAAGTTCTAATTAACATGCTAATTACCATAGATAAATACATCATAAATATTTCTTTGAGATTTGCAAGACAGAACAAAGATAAATAAAACGTAGATAATTGATTTACAAGTAGTTGAGTGAGTTCTCCCACCTCTAATTCCTCGGGATACCCCTCCCAATTTGCATCTAACATTGAATTTTGCTGACCCCTCCTCCAGTCAGAGTTAATCTCTACTAGAATTAAAAAGAAATATTTGCCTATTTGACCTTAATTGAATCTTGCCATAACCTTAAATAACGTATCATTATTTGTACGTAAAATTCACCTCTATTTTCAAACCTTAAATCAAATATTAGCGTCACCATTAAGAAAAAAAAAACATTTTAACTTCCAAATCATGTTCAAGTCATGACCACTAGTAGCGTCGCCAGATCCTTTTTACCACCAACAACTTTTATCTACAGCACGTGGGCGTATCCCGAATTATTCAACATTATGGACTAAAACAGTCCACCCTGTATGTTTATCAAATAGCTATGAGGGATATCTCAGAGTCCTGCGTTTCATCCAGGTCTCTGCAACACGGTCAGGATCTCAACACCTTTATTTTCCACAGAAATATTGATTAAGTGAATTTCTTTCCTCACTACAACACGGCCAAGCTACTACCACTACTTTGTGATCTCGGCAATGGAGGTGTATTCAAGGCTGAAACGTTACGTAACATAGGTTGATTTTATACTACGTAGTTTCAGCCATTTCGATGTTAAGGTAGAAGCAATGGTTCGAAAATATGGACAAAAATTATTTACAAAAGAATGGAAGTGGAAGCTAACAATGGGGAAACTGGTACTAGGTTCCAGTGAAATGTGGCAACATGTGGTGCAATACTGACCCCACGTCTTGAAGAACGGCAGAACTACGTTTGTAGCATCTACATCTGCATCCATGCCGTTACGCTGCAAGCCATTGTGAAGAGCATCGTAGAAGGAATGTCTCACTGTAGTAGTTATTAGGGCTCTTTCCCATTCCATTCACATATGGAGCGCGGTATGATTGATTAATCTGATCTAGTTCTCAACATTTTTATTAGAGTAGTGTGCAGAGGGTTGTATATTTTTAGAGCTGTCATTTAAAGCAGGTTTCTGTGACTTCGTAAGCAGGCTTTCTTGGAATAGTTATGTTTATCTTCAAGGGTCTGTCAGTTCCATTCTTTCAGTATCCCTGTGAGACTTTTCAACACGTCAGAAAACCTGTGACCGATCGTGCTGCCCATCTCTGTATTCGTTCAATATGCCCTGTCATTCATATCGGTAGGGTCCCAAATACTTCAGCAATATTCTAGAATGGGTTACAAGATTGATTCGTAAGCCGTCTCCTTAGTAGACTGAGTGAATTTTCCTAGTACGCTACCAACAAACCGAAGTCTGCTACCTGCTTTACTCGCGACTGAAACTATCTTAGAAAGTGTTACACCCATGTATTTGTATGAGTTTGCAGATTACAGTTGTCAATCTCTGATATTGTAATCATAGGAGTCTACTTTTTCTCATTTTGTGAAATGCACAGTTTTACATTTCCAAATATTTAAAGAAAACTGCCAAACTTTGGACAACTTTGAAAACTTATCAAGATCTGACTGAATACTTGTGTAGCTTCTTTGTGACTATACTTATTTATCTATAATATTATCGTCTGCGGAAAGTCTGAGGCTACTATTAATATTGCCAGCAAGTTCTTAGTATACATCAAGAACAGCAAAGGACCCAACACATTTCTCCGGGGTACACACGGAGTTACTTTTACATCTGTCGCTGACTCTGCATCCAAGTTAACTTGTTGTGTCCTCCCTACCAGAAAATGCTCAATCCAGTTACAAATTTCCGTTGCTGCCTCGTACTATCATACTTTTGATAATAAACGTACGTTTGGTACTCAGTCAAATGCTTTTTCGGAAATCATGACTTTCAGTATCTCAAGTTGGGTTTCCCAATGATTGATGTTCCCCGAATCCATTGTAGTCGGCAGGGAGGAGGTCATTCTGTTCGAGATATTTCATTATGTTTGAACTCAGAATACGTTCTAAGTTCCTAAAACATATGGATGTCAAGGACAACGAACGGCAGTTTTGTAGATCACTTCGGGTACCCTTCTTGTAGACGGGTGTGACCTGTGCTTTCTTCCAACTACGGGACACTGTTTCTCGTTCTATGGATCTACGGAGACTACACATAAAAGAGAGGGATAACTCAGATGCGAATTGGGTATAGTATCTGATAGATATCTTAGGGCTCTGTGGCTTTTTCAGTTTCAACGATTTCAGCGTTTTCCAGCGGCACTGACACGGATGTATATTTCACTCACCTTACTTGTGGCACGCAAATTAAACTGGGGCAGTGCTCCTGGGGTTTCCATTGTAAAGAAATATCTGAAAAGAGAATTAACCACTTCAGCTTTTGCTGTGCTATTCTCAGTTTCAGTTCCTGTCTCGACTGTGAGTGACTGGACACTAATTCTAGTGTTACTCATAGCATTTACTTCGTAAGTAGGCTTTCTGCGAACAGTTTGCTTCTTTCTCCAAGAGTCTTCTAGTTCAGTTCTTTCAACAACTCTCAACTCTGTGCACTCTCCTATGGGTTAAACAAACCTATGACCAAACGTGTTGCTATTCTGTTGTTAAAGATCTTTCGACAATCTTCTACTACGGAAGTCATTGAAGGCTTCAAGCACTGTTCTCTTGAGAGCCTCTCTCTATCTACAGCCCAATGCCTTGTTTTACACCTATGATTTACAACAGTTTCATTACTGTGACTGTGTACTATTCAGGGTACGTCCCATTGTCAACTGTTCTGCTGGGTACATATCTATCCAGTGCATACTTTACTATTAAACTTGACACATAATTCCTCTACATGCTCCTGTCTTGAGGCAATGGCTTCAAGGTCCACACTGAAATATCACACTACTGCTTCTTTGTCTAGTTTATATACAAAAGGCAAGTCCCTGACTGATTGAGTGATCATCACCTAGCCAAAACCGGTAAGGATAGAATCTGCAAAATTGGAAAAGGTCAGGATCTTATACCGTAGACGTCATTTACGAAGGGATTTTTCGAAATTCCAACTCTAAGAAGGTGCAGTACGAGATTAAGAGCTCTTTTATCTAAACATGTCGTTATTGGGCAGTTTTGAAGTTAGGCCTAGGAAATTAGTATTTGGTTTCTCAGTCAGAAATAAATAAGTACTTTTTTCGGGACTTTTGGAAATTTAAACCTATGAGGATGAAATAGTGGGTGAAAGCTTTTTTCCTGAAAATATATCGTTACTGAAGAACAATTAAAGTATTTTTAAAGTTACATCTACGAACACCGATATTCACTTCTCAGTTAGAAATTAAAAAGAAAATGCCTGTTACAGCGTTTTCGAAAACTGAACCTCTAAGGGGTGAAATAGAAGATGAGAGTTATATTAAAATACTTTATTATGAAAGCTTTTTAAATCTAAATCAATGAAAATTTAAATTTGGATTCCTAGTTAGAAATAAAGAATACATCTTTCACTGTTTTTTGGAAAGTGACTCCTATGGGGGTGAAAGTTTTCATGGAAATATTTAGTTGTATAAGCATTTTTCAAACTAAATCTATGAAAATTTGTATTTGGCTTCTTTGTTAAAAATAAAACATTAACTTGTCACTGTTTTTGGAAATTCGGATGAAATAGGGGAAGAAACGTTTTATGAAAATGTTTTATTCTGAAAGCATGTTTAAAACTGAATGTTAGAAAAGTGGACAGAGATGAAAAAATACATGTTTGAGTGTTTCTGGAAATTCAGCTCGTAAGGGAGTGCAATAGGGGATAAAAAGTTTTAAGAAAATATCTCTTTACATCAAAAAAACTTTAAAGCTAATTTTATGATACTCTGTGTTTCACTTCTCGGTTAGATATGAAGAATATTTGTTAGGAAATGAAAGTTGGAATGGAAATCACAAGACCGGAAAAGGCGTAATTGACAAAAACTATGGACTCCAGCTACCAGAATCGCTTTTGGTCAAAAGTACATTCGGGAAAGAGCATCCTTTGATGGCCTTAAGTAGTGTGAAAAACTTAGGTGTCGCAATTTGTGAACAACATAAAAATTCTATTAAATAAAACAAAAAATACTCTGCAGGCCATACACTCTACGTGAGCAAAGAAGCGTACGCTGAGCTAGTGGAGCATACAACTCATTCTACTTTTTCTGCTCGGCCTTTGTAATTTGGCACTCATTGTTGCCACTAGTGCCTCATGTTAACTCATATCACCTTCGATGTAGACATCTTCAAACCGTCAGTTCTAGTTGTCACCAAAAGATATAATAGCATTTGCAGATATAGCGAAAGCTTTGGACAGTGTTGAATCGAATAAACCCTTTGAAATTCTTATAAACTACATGGACCGAAATATTATCTTCAGTATGTAAGGAAACCAGAATCAGACAGAAGTTATAGGATTCGAAGAACATGAAAAGGAAGCAGTGGTTTGAGATGGGAGTGAGAAAGTATCGTGAGATTTCTCCAATGTTATTCAATCTGTGCACTGAGTAAGCAGTAAAGGAAATCCAGAAGAAATTTAGGAAAAGCCTTATAATTCAGAGAGAACAAATAAGAAATTTGAAGGTACACGATTATATTCTAATTCTCTAAGGGACGGCAAAGAAATTGACAGCGGAACAGAATGGATAGTGTTTTGAGTAGAGGCTGTAAGATGACCATCAACAGAAGTACAGTAGAGGTAATGAGTGTAGTCGAATTAAATCATGCGATGCTGCTGGCAACTCCCTCAGGAAATGACACAGTGAAAGTTGTGTATGTGTATATTTTACATTTTTCGTGTTGGTCGTGGTTTGCCCTTTCTGAGTACAGGAGGCCGTCTTTCGAAAATATGCTGACACGGTGCAGTGTTGCTACATTCAGAAGTGTTTCTGAGCACACCAATCAGAACACACACGTACTATATGTAAGTGATACCATGTTGCCCCAACGATATCCGTGCCACGTGTAATTGCTGCTGTCCTGTATTTCGACGGTCGACCAATACGCTGGTATGTAGGTGGTGCTAATGTTTGGTCATCGGTGTAAAAACGAATTGCTGTCAGGAATATGTTTTCATTCAAATGCGGAGCTCAATTTACTGGGAGGCAGGCGTTTAATATACCTTACAGAATTCAGCGATGTAATTTACCCCTTGGTAAAACGGTGCATTAAATATGAAGTGGGACTAGGAAATTTTAAGTAATTTTAAATGAAAAGAGCGATATTATCGCACCCAATTGAACTGTGTGAGATGAGACTCTAATTTTATCTAAAAAATATTTATTGTTGAAACTTTTAAGGCACATGTGAAAAACTTATAAATCTTCTATACCATGGATTTACGAGAGAGTTGCGGATGGGAACTATCGACATTTTTCACTGGCTCTATCCTGATCGAATCTCAGCACATACCTTTCACAACCCTCTGGTCCGATGGACCAGGTGCTTGCATTGAACCAAAAGGTACATTGAAGTAAAGTTCCCGTGGGTAAAGCTAATAATTTCATTTATCAGAGTAAAATAATCTATATGCCATTGCACAGTTGGCACATTAATCAGATCAGGACAGAATTTTTATTAAGTAACAAACAGGGCCAAATTGAGTAAAGTTATCTAGAATGACAATTTTATGCCATTGCACTACGGCTGAGTTGAATACATGTTTTATTATCCGCTAAACGGGAAGGGGGGCACGAGCTAAGTCCACAGACGCAGTCAGATGCAGGTTGGTGACTTTCATTTATTTTTACCACTAAACTTTCATCCAGTCAGATGTGTATTTTGAGTGTTAATTTTGCAACAATATTTTCATGCAGTCAGATAAAGTTCAGTTCAGTTAAATACGCAGTCAGATGCAAGTTTTACTAAAGACTAAAGCAGTCACATGCAGTTCAGTCTAGTTTAAATAGAGAATTTTTACTAACAACACTTTCACTTGATTCTGGCAGGGATGCGGAGAACGACATAAGGTGTGAGATGAAACTCTAATTTTATCTAAAAAATATTTAATGTTCAAACTTTTAAGGCACATGTGAAAAACTAAAAAAACTTCTATAGCATGGATTTACGAGAAAGTTTCACAAAACGCTTATTGCATCAACAATGGGATTTCTATCTAGCTTTTAGACATTATTTAACCAAAGAAAACCTATTTTATTAATTATTCTTTCTAGTTTCCCCAGATGTGTGCCGAGTTTCACTCAATATATAGCTTATTATGTGCGTAGCACCAATTCTTACTTTGATGCTGTCACGAGTCGGCTGCCTCCTGCAGGCATCTAGCTCCGACTCGAAACACGTCTGCTGTCTCTGCGCATCTCCTCACCACTACTCAAACTTTTACTGCGTGCACCTAGCTCTGTTAGCTGTCAAAGGTCTTACTACTCGAAGATGTACTACTCGTCCAACCTTGCGGTTGGGAACTATCGACATTTTTCACTGGCTCTATCCTGATCGAATCTCAGCACATACCTTTCAAGTTGATAGACTTTTATAAAGCAGATAAGAGCACAATGACACAGTACACTGTAGAGAAACATCGTTTCCGACACTTCCTGAAGGATAAGAGTTCAGAAGTCTTGTTTCTTTTGTGAAGAGGTGGTTGTTTTAATTAAATCGCAGAAGGAAGCCTTTATAACACTAATGTCTAGTAGGTATATAAGGATAGCAGAAACGAGCTCGGGGAACAGAAAGTTGTCATCTTTCATCCCCTTAAAATACGGCAGTCATCGGATCGGAGCCCTGTAGATGACGAAACCAATACAGTCACATTAATGTGAACACCGCCTACGTTCGATGTAAATGGGCAATAACCACTTACAGACGGCAACGGAGAAAGTTCAAAGCTTGTCGGGTGGACGCTCGAAACTGTGCAGTCATTATCACACTTTGGAAACGGAGATATTTATAGAACGGCCAAAAGGGCTTCCTGGCCAAGGGCGGAAGCATTTTCGAAAAGGCTAAATTTGTAATCTGTTCACGTGTCACCGTGGTTACAATATACCATGTAGTCATGTGAGATACAGGTCTGAGTTGGTGTACCCAGTGTCCGAACACAGTGACACAGGAGGGACAAAATTCTTCAAATTCTCCTTCATCCTTTTTCGAGGAAATATTGTTCCTGGAAGGATGTAACTTCCCCAGTTCCCATATAACATACAATCGTCACTTCTCCGAATGTAATATTTCCTATGTGCTTCTTGCCACATGCTGCAATCAGTTTCGAAACTTTGTTAGAAACATTTGTAATTCCCGACTCGTCCATGTTAAACATGCCATGAGGTTCACACTTATATCGCTGCATTAATGTCGAAAGATTATCGGAGAAGAAGCTTGTTTGCTGTTTATTGAATTCCATCACACTTCCGAGACTAGTTTTCTGTGTGATCTGAAGTCAAAGGTTTCATCTTTGTATGAAATCACAAGCCCAGTCCTTTCCGGTTATCGTAGTGTTTTTGTCAAATTTCGTTTTTATATTATTCCTCTGAAAGTAGTCAGGAAATCATATTCTGAAAACTTTGTATGTCATACCATAATAACATCTGTCACAGATCAGCAGAGTTCGGGTTATCATTAAAATTTCCTCCGAATATTCCCTTTTTGTTTACCCTGAAGAAAAGGAGAGGTAACACTATTAATTTTAACTTTATCTTTACGTAGGCAACAGTCCCCAAAACAAAACAAAATTGCGGGTGAATGTACTCTTGAAAGTGCCTCGTACCTCTCTGAGGTGATTTCTAAGGGCAGCTTCACTTATTCCAAGCTTCCTCGCCACTAATCTTTTAGACTTACAGTTTTTCAAGCTTCTTTTACAGGTTCCAGCATTTCTGGAGCTCACGGCTTTCATTTGGTGTTTGTAGAAAAAGATTGACTCTTTGAAGACTGCTGTCGGTGTATAACGTCCACCAGTAAAGTTTATAAACACTTCTAGCTTCACATCAACGAAAAAGCTGATAATTATAACGGATGGGGTAAGATTACGCACTGCGCAGTTTGACCCTACCTGCGACTCGTATACCTTCCCCATACCAGGAGACAGCAGCTTTCGTCTGCACATGGAAAAGCTTTGTGTAAATGTCAACGTGTTACTATATCACAAAACTGACAATACATCGTAGTAAAAAATGGGATAAAGTTAAAATTCGATATCCCACTATTGCCTAGGTTATAGCTTCTTCCCGTAAGATAAAATTTTATGTGAATATGTAAAATAATTATCATCGCATTGTGCAGACGTTAACACCAGGACAACAACCAAACTACGGCAACAAAGAGTCAGCCACAGAGACTATTCCGTGTCCTGCAGAGTAGAAAATGCTGGATTATTAAAGCTGAGATATAAGTGTTGCCCAGTCTTACGCATTGCTCAGACTTACCCCACTCCACTCTGTAAGGTTGCATATCTGTTGAACGTAATCTCATCCTTATGGACAGCAGTGCTACTGAAATGTTTGCAGTCGTATTTTGGTTCGAACCACTAAGGTCCGCTCAAATCCACATGAGGAAATTTAAACGCGATCCCAAGATTTCTTGGTCCTCCTCCTTCTCGCCCTCTTGCAGCGTCATCGCAGAGTGGTGCAACTTTGACCCCTGCGTCAATACAAAGGGAAAGTGTCCCTCTAAGGCCCCTCCCCCTCACTCCCTTCGCCCGACCACCAGTTCCACAATGTCTTCTGTGGCATCCGTCAACCTTTAGTGAGAATTTTAAAAATGTGCATTTGCAGAGAACTCCTGCGAAGTAGTCGTAGACGCAGGCAGGCAAGAGGCATCGGAGGTGTGTCAGGCGGTCGCATGTCTGCAGGTGTCTATTTCACAGGATTTCTCTATAGAGGCACATTTTTAAAATTGTCAGTGGGGTGGGGGATGCACCGAGGTTCTGCCGAACTGAGGGCGTCGTAGAGGGACGCTTTGCCGTTTTATTCACGCATATGTCAATGTCGCATCCCACCGTAATCAAGCCACAAGAGGGCGTGAAATAGCAGTTATGGAGAATCATAACTTTTGCTGCTTCGTCGAATGACCTTCAATGGTCCCTATTGGTTCCCACCTGTACAAGGCAACAAAAACTGCAGCTACGCTGCTCAACAAAAGGATGCGGTCACTTTCAGTGGGGATGCAACCCCACAAATGTTATTACCCAGGGGATGAAACGTCCAAGCGTGTCAGCAGCGTCAAAAGGTATCAAAAATTGTCTTTTCCTCGGCCTCCCGCAAGAAAACCGCGTGATTCCAACGATGGACTTCGCCGTTCCCGACCTCCATCGCAGAGGTGTCAAAATAAGGGGTCAAATATGGGTAAGAGGCAGTGTGACGACCCCACCCCAACATGTTACACTTCCATGGTGGTGGTGGTCAGAATTGTGGTCGCATCATTAACCTACGGTACACGTCACATGAACTTCTTAGATCTGGCTTTTTTTCCCCCGTCGACAGCTTGCAGTTTGAAGCGTCGTTGAGCCGACGTTGAGCCGAGGGTTATGTTGTAGGACGCTCACTTTGCTGTTTTATTGGCAGAGTAGATGTAATTGATCTACTACAGAGAATGACTACACTGGGCTTGTCCGTCTCCCTCTGGCGTATTTCTGTGCGGTATGGGATCCTTACCAGATACGACTAACAGAAGATATCACAAAAATTCAAAGCGTAGTAGACTGTTTTGTATTATTGCGAAATAGGAAGCGGTTGGTGGTTGGGGTGCGGGGAGTTTAACGGACATGATAGGAGAATTGGGGTAGTAATCGACAAAGGCATTTCTCGTTGCGGCGACATCTTTTCAGAAACTTCGATTACCGTCATTCACCTCCTAATCCAAAAGTATTTAGTTGACGAACACACACACAGGGAGAAATGATCATCGTAAAAAAACAGGAGAAATCAGTGCCCTCTCGGGAAGATTTAAGTGTTCGTTAATTCTCGCGTTGCTCTAAATTGGAACGGCAGAGGAATAGCATGATGGTGAATCGATGAACCCTCTACCACGCATTTGTTGTGAACTGCAGTGTAGTCAAGAAGATGTAGATTTAGATGTAGGGAATATTTAATGTTATAGACAGCATATCAATTTTTAGTGCACTATTTGTCCTCTTCGTTTGATGTTCAAGTGTTCAAATGTGTGTGAATTCCTAAGGGACCAATCTGCTGAGGTCATCGGTCCCTATACTTACACACTACTTAAACTAACTTATGGTAAGAACAACACACACACCCATACCCGAGGGAGGACTGGAACCTCCTGCGGGAGGGGCCGCGCAATCCGTGACATGGCGCCCCAAACCACTCGGCTACTCCGCGCGACTTTCGTTTGATTCTGTATGTATGTGGGGTCTAACGAAATTACGGCAATTACTAACAATGAACGTTTCCGATATATTTTATGTTTTTGAATTTTTTTTATTATAATAATATCATGTAACTTATTTATTTATTTGCAATCTTGTTTTAGTCTGTTTTCTGCATAAAACAATAGACCGAGTGTTGCACATGAATTAGGTTAAGTAAAGCACATGTTTTAACATAAATTCAAACGTGTTAGTAATATGTAATCATTATGTTTTTTAAGGGGGGTAAATTCCACATGGAGAATCTACACAAAAAGAAAAAAATACTGATAACTAAAAAAAGGTCTACATAGTACCAGTTAGCCACCTGGCCTACGGATATCTGTTCATCCGGTATCAAGAAGGAGCAACCCCTGGTCCATTACGCTATGCAATATTGGTAGCTCACACTTTTTGTAATTTATATTTCTGAACTACACTACTATACAGCTATACAATACACCGCAATACAGTATAGAAGACAACACTGCACTACACTACACTTCACTACAGTACTGTAGTTGGTATCAGAACCAAGCTGCATATCTCATTTGTCTGGATGGTTAGCTCCCGGCACTCTGAGATACAACTCGGATTCACAGGGACGGTGCTGTTGTGCGGCGTGAAGTGTAGAGACTGGGAGGTGGATGTCAGAACCCAGGAAATCTTTCCTGGTCCTCCCAGGGCCTTATCTCCTTATAGCTTCCAGAAGGCGGATGTTCTGCCGTGGTGCGTCTCGTTATCACGATGTATGGCCTCTCCTT
Source organism: Schistocerca nitens (assembly GCF_023898315.1). NCBI lineage: Eukaryota > Metazoa > Arthropoda > Insecta > Orthoptera > Acrididae > Schistocerca > Schistocerca nitens. The sequence goes on from NC_064618.1 coordinate 103,925,117, forward strand.
GCTTGTCTCTCAGCCAAGTAGGCTCGCAGCTCGTATGTTGATATCTTAACTCTGACAAAGTTCACCTTATGCCACCATTCTTCATTCCTTGTTACATTGTAGACTGTTGCATTTCGAGATGCGTTTTTGTCCTGATGTGTAACATCCTGTGTAATGGTACACTGCCAGACTATGTTATCCGGGGCGCCCATTGCTCCACATTCACAAGTGCCTGTGGCGCGCCGTCATTTTTTTAGTAAGTAGCTGGGATATGGATCATGTCCCGACAAGTAGTGTATAGTTTCGTTGGCAGGAATATGTCATTCAGCTCTTTCTTTCATGCTAGGAAGGAACAAGTTGGTTTTGCTCCCTGTTTACTTGCCTTTCTCTAACAATGCATGCTCCTATTTCTTTATTCGGTACCGCTTGTGTGCCCAGTATACCTGTACCTTATCGTATTCAAGCTTTTTGAGGAAATATTGTGGACCTCTCTTTCTTACTGCTACGTCGATAGGTAGCAACCCTAATACTACCAGCAATGCCTCAGTCAGTATTGTTCTACAGGGTGTTTCAAAAATGACCGGTATATTTGAAACGGCAATAAAAACTAAACGAGCAGCGATAGAAATACACCGTTTGTTGCAATATGCTTGGGACAACAGTACATTTTCAGGCGGACAAACTTTCGAAATTACAGTAGTTACAATTTTCAACAACAGATGGCGCTGCAAGTGATGTGAAAGATATAGAAGACAACGCAGTCCGTGGGTACGCCATTCTGTACGTCGTCTTTCTGCTGTAAGCGTGTGCTGTTCACAACGTGCAAGTGTGCTGTGGACAACATGGTTTATTCCTTAGAACAGAGGATTTTTATGGTGTTGTAATTCCACTGCCTAGAACACAGTGTTGTTGCAACAAGACGAAGTTTTCAACGGAGGTTTAATGTAACCAAAGGACCGAAAAGCGATACAATAAAGGATCTGTTTGAAAAATTTCAACGGACTGGGAACGTGACGGATGAACGTGCTGGAAAGATAGGGCGACCGCGTACGGCAACCACAGAGGGCAACGCGCAGCTAGTGCAGCAGGTGATCCAACATCGGCCTCGGGTTTCCGTTCGCCGTGTTGCAGCTGCGGTCCAAATGACGCCAACGTCCACGTATCGTCTCATGCGCCAGAGTTTACACCTCTATCCATACAAAATTCAAACGTGGAAACCCCTCAGCGCCGCTACCATTGCTGCACGAGAGACATTCGCTAACGATATAGTGCACAGGATTGATGACGGCGATATGCATGTGGGCAGCATTTGGTTTACTGACGAAGCTTATTTTTACCTGGACGGCTTCGTCAATAAACAGAACTGGCGCTTATGGGGAACCGAAAAGCCCCATGTTGCAGTCCCATCGTCCCTGCATCCTCAAAAAGTACTGGTCTGGGCCGCCATTTCTTCCAAAGGAATCATTGGCCCATTTTTCAGATCCGAAACGATTACTGCATCACGCTATCTGGACATTCTTCGTGAATTTGTGGCGGTACAAACTGCCTTAGACGACACTGCGAACACCTCGTGGTTTATGCAAGATGGTGCCCGGCCACATCGCACGGCCGACGTCTTTAATTTCCTGAATGAATATTTCGATGATCGTGTGATTGCTTTGGGCTATCCGAAACATACAGGAGGCGGCGTGGATTGGCCTCCCTATTCGCCAGACATGAACCCCTGTGACTTCTTTCTGTGGGGACACTTGAAAGACCAGGTGTACCGCCAGAATCCAGAAACAATTGAACAGCTGAAGCAGTACATCTCATCTGCATGTGAAGCCATTCCGCCAGACACGTTGTCAAAGGTTTCGGGTAATTTCATTCAGAGGCTACGCCATATTATTGCTACGCATGGTGGATATGTGGAAAATATCATACTATAGAGTTTCCCAGACCGCAGCGCCATCTGTTGTTGAAAATTGTAACTACTGTAATTTCGAAAGTTTGTCTGCCTGAAAATGTACTGTTGTCCCAAGCATATTGCAACAAACGGTGTATTTCTATCGCTGCTCGTTTAGTTTTTATTGCCGTTTCAAATATACCGGTCATTTTTGAAACACCCTGTATATGCGCCTGTCAGGCAGAGGAGTACACTCCTCTGTACTTGCCGTCGAGATTGTAATGTCCTTACCTTTCTGGTTCTATGATCCCTACGCTAGATCCTTAACCCACAACAGCGAGTAAGATCGCGTTGTGGTGCGTTCTTACTGTACTTAGCGGCAGCTGAAAACTTCTGTCGCTAATTGCCTCTCTGGGAAAAGATTTCTACATATGGTTGCTTTTCGTCGATGTCAATTGCAAGCTAACTATATACTTCTTTGCCAGCCCGGCTAGCCGTGCGGTCTAACGCACTGCGTCCCCAGCGGAAAGCGTGCTGGTCCCTGGCACGAACCCGCCCGGCGGATTTGTGTCGAGGTCCGGTGAGCCGGACAGCCTGTGGATGGTTTTTAAGGCGGTTTTCCATCTGCATCTGCGAATGCAGGCTGGTTCCCCTTATTCCGCCTCAGTTGAACTATGTCAGCGATTGCTGCGCAAACATTGTCTCCACGTACGCGTACACCATAATTAATCTACCATGCTAACATTGGGGTTACACTCGTCTGGAATGTGACGTTCCCTGAGGGGGGAGGGAGGAGGGGGGGGGGGTCCACTGCGGGCCGAACTGCACAATAACCCTGGGTTCGGTGTGGGGCGGCGGTGGGATGAGTGGACTGCTGTAGCATGTTGTGGGGTTGTGCACCACTGAGGGCTACAGCGGGGACGAAGCCTCTCCGTAGCTTCTAGGTCCCCATTTCAACACATACATACATACTTCTTTTGTTTTCACAGATTCGTGATATCTTCCGAATAAGACTTCTCGTTCCTTTTACACTGAAGAGCCAAAGAAACTGGTACGTCTGTCTAGTATCGTGTAGGGCCACGCGAGCACACAGAAGAGCCGCAACACGACGTGGCATGGACGCGACTAATGTCTGAAGTAGTGCTGGAGGGAACTGACACCATGGCTCCTGAGGGCTGTTCATAAATCCCTAAGAGTACGAGGGGGATGAGATCTCATCTGAACAACACGTTGCAAGTCATCCCGGATATGCTGAATAATGTTCATGTCTGGGGAGTCTGGTGGGCAGCGGAGGTGTTTAAACTCAGAAGAGTGTCCTGGAGCCACCCTGCACCAGTTCTGGATGTGTGAGGCGTCGCATTGTCCTGCTGGAATTGCCATCGGAAATGAATTGATGCAGATGATCCGTCATGGTGCTTACGTACGTGTCACCTGCTAGAGTCGTATCTAGACTTATCATAGGTCCCATATCACTTCAACGGCCCACGCCGTACACCATTACAGATCCTCCACCAGCTTGATCAGTCACCTGCTGACGTGCAGGATCCATGGATTCATGAGGTTGTCTCCATATACAAACACGTCCATCAGCTCGATACAGCTAGATAAGTGACTCGTCCCATCAGGAAACATGTTCCCAGTCATCAACAGTCCAATGTCGGTGTAGACGGGCCCAGGGTATGCGTAAAGCTTTTTTTCGTGTAGTCATCAAGGATACACGAGTGGGCCGTAGGCTCAGAAATCCCATGTCGATGATGTTTCGTTGAATGATTCGCACGCTAGCACTTGCTGATGGAACAGCATTGAAATCCGCAGAAATTTGCATAAGGTTTGTACTTCTGTGACGTTGAACGATTCTGTTCGGTGCAAATGGTTCAAATGGCTCTGAGCACTACGGGACTCAACTGCTGAGGTCATTAGTCCCCTAGAACTTAGAACTAGTTAAACCTAACTAACCTAAGGACATCACAAACATCCATGCCCGAGGCAGGATTCGAACCTGCGACCGTAGCGGTCTTGCGGTTCCAGACTGCAGCGCCTTTAACCGCACGGCCACTTCGGCCGGCTGATTCTGTTCGGTCGTCATTGTTCACGTTCTTGCAGGATCGTTTTCCGGCCGCAGCGATGTCTGTTATTTGATGTTTTACCGGAATCCTGATATTCACGGTGAACTCGTGAAATACCCGCACGGGAAATTCCCCACTCCATCCCTGCCTCGGTGGTGCTGTGTCCCATCGTTCGTGAGCCGACTGCAACACCACATTCGAGATCAGATCTTGATAACCTGCCACTGCAGCAGCAGTAATCAATGTACCAGACACTTGTTGTCTCACCGAGCGACGTGGCGCAGTGGTTAGACACTGGACTCGCATTCGGGAGGACGACGGTTCAATCCCGCGTCCGGCCATCCTGATTTAGGTTTTCTGTGATTTCCCTAAATCGCTCCAGGCAAATGCCGGGATGGTTCCTTTCAAAGGGCACGGCCGACTTCCTTCCCCGTCCTTCCCTAATCCGATGAGACCGATGACCTCGCTGTCTGGTCTCCTTCCCCAAACCAACCAACCAACCAACACTTGTTGTCCTATAAAGGGTTGCCGTCCGTAGCACCGTATTCTGCCTGTTTACATATCTCTGTATTTGAATATACATTTCTGTACCAATGTCTTTGACGCTTCAGTGTACAAACATATAAACTGTTTTGTGTGCTGTGGCCGTTAATTTGTTTTCTGCAAACCAACTGCTTAGTTTTCCGAGAACTTCCCTGCAGATTTCCTCTAATTTAGCTCTCGTGTTAGCAGATGCTATAATTAACAGATCATCTGGGTAGGCGATGCAACTTCTAGTGTTTGTTATACACTGAAGCTAGTTCAGCCAACACTGCAGGACTCTGGACCACAAACAGGGCCCTGTAGTCGGCCTTTGGTGATATCTTACAGAATTTTCTTTCCAAGACATTCTAACTGCACCTGCCTGTCTTGCAGACTGATATAGAGACAGCTGGGACAGTGAATGTGTTTCAGACTTCTGAATAGGGCAGGGTACCACAAATGATCAAAAGCCAAAACTATATCAGTCATTATGCCTATAACATGCTTGTCTTCTCAGGTATTCACAATATTCATTGCATGCTTTACTGCATCCTCCGTGGATTTCCCTTTCCTGAAACCATACCCCAGGGAGCTGATGTCTGTGAACCGTCTGTGATATCTCAGGAGGCGGCACAGATGCTTTTCCCGTACTTTGGCTAGAGCATTTACTAAACAAATGGGCCTGTAAGATTTCGATTCTCGATTTCGAGAATTTCCATATTCTGGACGTCCGGCTCTGCAAAAGACATTCGTTCAATAACACTGTTATACAGGGTGGTCCATTGATAGTGACCGGGCCCAATATCTCACGAAATAAGCATAAAAGGAAAAAACTAGAAAGAACAAAACTCGTCTAGCTTGAAGGGGGAAACCAGATGGCGCTATGGTTTGCCCGATAGATGGCGCTGCCATAGGTCAAACGGATATCAACTACGTTTTTTTAAATAGGAACCCCCATTTTTTATTACATATTCATGTAGAACGTATAGAAATATGGATGTATTAGTTGGACTACTTTTTTCGCTTTGTGATAGACGGCGCTGTAATAGTCACAAACGTATAAGTACATGGTATGACGTAACATTCCGCCTGTGCGGACGGTATTTACTTCTTGATACATTACTCGTATTAAAATGGTCCATTTACCAACTGCGGAAAAGGTCGATATTGTGTTGATGTATGGCTATTGTGACCAAATGCCCAACGGACGTGTGGTATGTATGTTGCTCGGTATCCTGGACGACATCATCCAAGTGTCCGGATCGTTCGCCGGATAGTTACGTTGTTTAAGGAAACAGGAAGTGTTCAGCCACATGTGAAACGTCAACCACGACCTACAACAAATTATGATGCCCGAGTAAGTGTTTTATCTGCTGTCGAGGATAATCCGTTCATCAGTAGCAGACAAAATGCGCGAGAATCGGGAATCTCAAAAACGTCGGTGTTGAGAATGCTACATTAACATCGATTGCACCCGTACCATATTTCTATGCACCAGGAATTGCATGGTGACGACTTTGAACGTCCTGAACAGTTCTGTCACTGGGCACAAGAGAGATCACGGGACGATGGCAGATTTTTGCACGCGTTCTATTTAGCGACGAAGATTCATTCACCAACAGCGGTAACGTAAACCGGCATAATATGCACTATTGGGCTACGGAAAATCCACGATGGCAGCGACAAGTGGAACATCAGCAACCTTGGCGGGTTAATTTATGGTGCAGCATTATGGGAGGAAGGATAATTGGCCCCCATTTTATCGACGGCAACCTAAATGGTGCAATGTATGCTGATTTCCTACATAATGTTCTACCGATGTTACAACGTTTCACTGCATGATAGAATGACGATGTACTTCCAACATGATGGATGACCGGCACATAGCTCGCGTGTGGTTGAAGCGGTATTGAATAGCATATTTCATGACAGGTGGATTGGTCGTCGAAGCACCATACCATAGCCCGCACTTTCTGACGTCCTCGGATTACTTTCTGTGGGGAAAGTTGAAGGATATTTGCTATCGTGATCCAACGACAATTCCTGACTACATGCGTCAGCGCATTGTCAATCCATGTGCCAACATTACGGAAGGCGATCTACTCGCTGTTGAGAGGAATGTCGTCACACGTATTGCCAAATGCATTGAGGTTGACGGACATCATTTTTAGCATTTATTGCATTAATGTGGTATTTACAGGTAATCACGCTGTAGCAGCATGCGTTCTCAGAAATGAGAAGTATCACATTGGAACAACAGAAATAAATTGTTCAAACGTACCTACATTCTGTATTTTAATTTAAAAAACCTACCAGTTACCAACTGTTCGTCTAAAATCCTGAGCCATATGGTTGTGACTAATACAGCGCCATCTATCACAAAGCGAAAAAAGTGGTCCAACTTGAGACGTGCTTCTGTCCGTCTCGTTTAAACACGCGCCGTAGTTACGCCTTGGCTTCCCGCCGGCGCTTTTCCGCGTGGCGGCGCCGTCTGTTCTCCTCGTCTCATGTCCCGCCCTCTAGGTCGCTGGAGTGGAGTGACAGTCGTGAAGCGTGGCAGTACGCCATCGACTCCGGAAGTGCTTGTTTGTCTGACTTGCGGTGGTTTGTGTGGTGTCGGCCGGCTCATTCCACCGTGAGGTTCTACGGATAGCGTGTCTGACTGGAGAAGCCGTTAGCTCCGATTATGCTTGTTCTTGTCGGAAGAGAATTGAAGTAAGGAGCTGTGATGTTGCTGTTCCGGAGGATAGTGGGAGTCGCCGAGGACGGGTTGCTCCGGGAATGTTTTGAGCACTGAGGGCGGCAGGTTTTCCTCCGGGACTGAAGTTGAGTATATTTCGCTATTGCCGTTGTGCTGTTGACTTGCTATTGCCTTGTATTAGGATGGTGTTTTCGACTTTCCTTATGTTGCTGCCGCCGACATTGGGTGTTTTCCGTCCACCGGTTTAGCTGGCCGGTTCTGAACCTATGAAGGAAAAGGTTGAATGTTAGTTCTGTACTGCGTTACGGAGTTTGACTTCGAGTGTGTAGGTAGTTCTTGTACTGCTGGGCTGGTTCCTCGGTTAGGCGTCGACGTGAGCGTGAATTGCTTGGTTAAAATTCCCAGTAGGCACTCCGGGCATGATCGACGCTGTACAACGAGGATAGTAGAACATGTTGAATCAAAGGCTGTGAATGTGAACTGTTGCTCTGTCATGTCACACTAGGAGACTAATTGGGTACTGATGTATTGGTGGCTATCTATTGATTCTTGTGACCAATTTGGTAGTCAGTTCCAAGCCTACGTGTTCTAAGTATGTGAGAGAAAGAAAAGAAATTTGTGAAGTACGTGGCTGTGTACACCTTAAAAGTTGTTGGTGCATGTGTTTATCTTAAAGATTGTTTTAATACCGTATGTTATTATCAGCCGCCTTGTAGACTGAAAATTTTACAGGCCTAGAGAATTTTATTAGTATGTTTGCCTATATGAACAGTGTCGATTGATATGGTGGCTTTTACGCCAGTTTGTGAAATGTGGCAGCTTTACGCTGCGGTTTAATGATTTGTAATTGAAGGGCATCATTTAATTCCTCTTTGGGGCTCGCCTTGTATTTTTCCCATTTCGTACTACCTGGAGATTGTAAATCATGATATTGGGGCACGATGACTGATTGGTAGCCTTGTAGCTGCTTGTATTTCATACTCAGCAACTGTGGTAAAACTTTTGTAAATTTGCTGGCCATGTTGGTGTGCGATTGTTTGCATTTTAAATTTAGATTTTATGCTAGTTTACCTTTTAGAAGTATATGCATGTATTGTCCCTAGGTTTTAAGCTGGTTAGTATCGATTTATTTAAGGTTGCTAAGTTTAAGGGAATTGCTTCGCTGTATGATAGTTCTTAATGCTTAATGTGGATTCTAAATGTACTGTGGCCGTTAAGGCTCGATTACTGATAAATTTGTTGATTTGACTTCTATTTTTGATAAGTTGGCTAACCTTAACCATCGGCCAGCCCTTCAGGCTGATGAATTGGCCCTTCAGCCCCCCTCCCCCCCCCCCTTTTGGAAGCTCTACAGCCCTTAAAGCTTTGAGATCCAGTTTTAATACTTAACCTCCCTTGTTAGTGTGCTGGGGCCCTTAAGGCCGGCTTAATGATAAATTCCTGGCCATTACTTAGTTACTGCAGAATTTGTTTGACTAATTTCATTTATTACCGGGCCCTTAAGGTCGAGTTGTTAATAAGCACTTGTTATTTTCCAGTTGATATTTTTAAGATTTTCTTAATTTGGCCCTTGAGGCCCTTACTTGGAAGTTGCATGGCCCTTCAGGCGTCTTTATTGTTTCACACTGGCTTGCCTAAACTGTTGGAAAATGTGCTCTTTAACAAAAGTCTAGTTAATTATTTTGGTGGCCCTTCAGGCTCAAACCTCCTGTTCATACGTTTATATTTGAATATTTTCTTTGTCTGTGGTATTGGCCTTTTATATCTTAAATTTTGAAGTGAAGTGAATTTTGCTTTGCAAATTTACTAGCCCTTCAGGCTGAACACGTTATATGTATTCTTGCTAAATTGGCCCTTCAGACTTTCTTTGCGATTGCAGCCCTTAAGGCATACACAGTACTATGTTGCGTGGTACAATGTTAAATTGTTGATGAACTAGTTTCTTAAGGTTTGATTCTCCCTATATTCATTATCTTGGCAGATTGTATATTGTATTTTAGCTAGTTTTAATAAATGAATTAGAAGTAAGGTGTTGTGTTACTTCTACCAGCACTTGGCCCTGCTTCCTCGCCCGATCCTAGTTTCTCCTTACTTCCTTGATTGTTAACATTTTTGCCCGTTAGCCACTATTATCGGTTTCACAACTAAAACATTCACATTTCTTTACGTACTACACGAATATGTAATAAAAATGGGGGTTCCTATTTACAAAAACGCAGTTGATATCCGTTTGACCTATGGCAGCGCCATCCAGCGGGCCAACCACACCACCATCTGGTTTCACCCTTCAAGCTAGACGAGTTTCGTTCTTTGTAGTTTTTTTCGTTTGACGCTTATTTCGTGAGATATTTGGCCCACCCTATATATGGCACAATTTGGTCCACTAGGTGATGCAACACTTCTGCCAGTATTCTTTCAGGTACTGACGCATTCTTCTTCGTTAACTTCTTTATTGCCAGTCTCACGTCGCCCTCCTGCTCTAGTAGTTCAGAGCGATGGCGCTGATGGTCCTCTGCGTCTTCCATAGTTGAATCGTCAGGCAAGAAAGTTCTCAGTAGGTTCTGCTCTTATGTCTCCCAGTCTGTCGTCACCGTGCCGTCGGATCGTCTCATGGTTGATAGTATAGTGGGTGATCGAACCTTGTTTGTTGCAAGTTTGTAAGAAAAATCCTAAACGTCTCTTAGCATTTAGTCCTCAATGTTTGCTTCCCATTTTTCTATTCTAGTTTGGTGCAGTAGTTGTTGATTTTGTTGTTTGACTGTTCGATAGAAACTCAGCTATTTTTGTCATTCTGTTTCCCATCAGGATCTTTGGCAGTATCTCCTTGCCTACCTTGCTCTGAGTCTTAAGGTCTGTAGCGAGGCACTCGAAAGAATTTTAAACCCTTTTGCGTCCCTAACAAATTTTGGGATCGGCTTATCCTGCGCCGTCTGCAATGCTCGCACCTGTTCGTCCGTTTTGGCGTCAACATGAAATAAGCTTCCTTGCAGTCGTTGTATCTTGAATTCTGCTTTTAAGAGTTCCCAATTCGTTCTGTATTGTATTGTGCACTGGTTGGATGTTAGAGAGTCTAAGTCATTATCTGCGGCTTTAACTGTGGTATAAATGCGATTACGGTCACGTTTTGTAAGTCTATCACAGAACTTCCAGTTGGCAGTGTTGTCACTGCATTTCGAGTTAGTAATTGCCAAATATAGGTGAAATAATGTTGTCAAGTAACAAGTTGGGGTCTACATTTGGATTCTGTATCAAGGTTTCTAGAATGTTGGCAAATTGGTCAACGACCTTAGAAATTACTAGAATACATCTACGTACTGCTGTGTTCAGTGAAAAACGTAATTCATTAGTAAAACAGGAATACACTTTGCAATAAAATTTACTCTTTTGGTCACAAGAAAGTACAATAGAAAAATACCAATGTCGCCCACCCAGTTTTTACCTTCGTGTATGATATGCCTCTATCGAACCTGTTCTGCAAGCTCTCATACGCACGTCGCCCATCTTGTGCAGCCAACGGGCTCCGTTTATACGCATGCGCACGCTATTTTTGGTGCGGGGTATGAAAACAACGTGTGAAGTTTACGCGCCTGCCCTTCATAGCGGTTAAACCGGTTGGTACACTACGCTGTACGCACCGTAAATGAGGCGATGTTGGCGAGAGAATCTCGTTGCCCAGGCAATCTTGTTATCACACTCTTGGTAAACAATTTTCACGAGAATAGTGACACTCAAGTCAATTTACTCGGACAATGCATCCGCCCGACGGCTCCCCTGTTAAGCTAATAACCTCCCCGACGGGCGGGTTAACTAGATTCTTATCCGCGAGGTTGCGTGCTACGTGATAGGCTGGAGAAGGCCATCATTAATACCGCCGGTTTGGTGGCGCAACCGCTTTGCCCTCTGTACCCAACTATTTTGAAATAGCGAGTCAACAGCAAGTAACCGTCTCTAGATTCATCAGGAAAGCAATTTCCATTAATTTCTCATGAAGTACCTTTCAAATGAGTTTTCAAATGCGTAAAAGCCGAAAAACGTATCAGTATTTACTGCAAAACATTTTCGTATCGTGCCTTATACTCTTATTGCTGTATCGACGCTGCAAACAGATTCAAGCCGCTATTGAAGAAACAGGAAGAGAAAATTTTACTTATTTGTAGGTATCGAAAGTGATCACTCAGCAGAAAGTAAAATAAATGTTTGTCCTCCCAAAATTATAACAACGCGCCAGTCCCCTGCATACGTACGCGCTTGCACAGTGTTATTATTACGAGCGGTTTCTAAATAACTGTTCAACATGGATAAAGGAATGAGTATGCGTTTCTGACAGCCCCTTTGCAACACGCTGAGTCACTATTGACTGAACATACCGAGGACGATGAGTAGGGACTCCCTGTTTTGTTACAGGACGATTGTCATCTCATCGATAGTGATGGGAGTCACCTACTGTTTGAAAAAAAGAATGTTTGTACCGCTTTTTTATGTATTATCTACAAAAACCGTCGTCCATTCATGGTTGTCCTTATTTTTCTCCAGATTTATGAGTTCATTCCACCGGCAACTGCCGCTATAAAAGCATTACGGTCATTATAAAATAATAAACATTTCTATTTCAATTCCTCATGAGACACACGTATTTATGTGTGTGTGTGTGTGTGTGTGTGTGTGTGTGTGTGTGTGTGTGTGTGTGTGTGAAAGAAAGAAAGAGAGAGAGAGAGAGAGAGAGAGAGGGAGAGGGAGACAGAGAGAGTGAGTGCGTGAGAGAGTGTGTACTTGTGGAATGTTGTAAGTAGAGATAAACGATTTTGGTGAAAACTATGATTTGTATTGGGGAATAAGTATCTATAATTTATTTACCATAGCGCATGAAGTTCCGTTATTGGTGTAGTCTGGTAATTCGGAAAAATGGTGTATGTTCTACTTTTAACATTGCTAAAGATGATTGCATACTCAGATTATCCTATTTTAGTTTTATTAAGCGATGTTAGCGTTCAAAGACTGGTGTCTGAGAGTTACTTTTTACTGTTACAGGTAGAGCGGATAATTGTCTTAAGATTAGTAGTACTATGGACAGACTAGAAGCTTCCTTTGCGAAATTTGATTTTTTTTGCTTGGTCCATAGTACCAAAATATTTTAGTTTTTTATATTTATTACCTTTTGCTTGTTTTCTTCTATTAAATATGTTCGTCTCCACATTGAACCTTTCGCAAGTAAATATTTGTGTCTGTAATCTTTCAGTATAGCTGTGCACTACGCATATCTGTCATGTTTTCCGTAATTCTTTTCTCGAGCCTACTGCTTCATCGCCGGTTTCTTCATTTTACGTCTTTAATTGTTAAATGGTTCTACATTACAAAACTTTAAAATGTCTGTGTAAGAGAGTACCAGTGCTGTGGAATCTGTGTAGTGTGTATTCAATGCCTCAATAGTTGTGCGATACTGGACCTAAAAAAAAATTATGAATAAATATGGTTGTAATAATGTTTCAACCACTGCTAGTGGAACGCAAACATTAAGAATTATGTCAGTGCAAAACTGTATATGATTTAGTGGTTTCATTTTCGTTCATTTAGTCGAGAGGGTAATTAACAGTGTAGTATATTTGCACTTTCTTGAACTGTATAAGACTAACTATAAGACTAACACTACCTCTCCCCGGAAGTTTGAGTCCTCCCTCGGGCATTGGTATGTGTGTTGTTCTTAGCACAAGTTAGTTTAAGTGGTGTGTAAGACTTTTTGCCAAGTTAATTATGATTGCATGCACACTTAGGATGGAATGTTAAAGTGATGAGTACATTGAAGAAGACAAGGCGATCCATTGGTGAAATGACAACTGAGCTGGCGATACGAAATCCAGGTTCTCTCTACCCCAAGGCAAGTGTGGTCGACCCTCTGTTACGTATGGTTACATTTGCTGGTAGACCTTACTGAACGTACCTTACTGAACGTACTCCGATGACCAAAGCAGTTTGGTCCCATAGGAATACGCACGCATTTGAACATTGGAACTAATACTACAATGCCCGCCCCGTTAGCCGCGCGGTCTAACGCGCTGCTTTCCGAGCGGGAAGGCGTGGCGGTCCCCGGCACGAACCCGCCCGGCGGATTAGTGTCGGGGTCTGGTGTGCCGGCAAGTCTGTGGATGGTGTTTAAGGCGGTTTTCCACCTGCCTCGGCCAAAGCGGACTGGTTCCCCTTATTCCGCCTCAGTTACACTATGTCGGTGATTGCTGCGCAAACACTGTCTCCACGTATGCGTACACCATAATTTCTCTACCACTCAAACATTTAGGGTTGCACTCGACTGGTGTGAGACGTTCCCGGGAGGGTCCACTGGGGGCCGAACAGCACAATAACCCTGGTGTGGGGCGGTTCAAAAAAATGGTTCAAATGGCTCTGAGCACTATGGGACTCAACATCTGTGGTCATAAGTCCCCTAGAACGTAGAACTACTTAAACCTAACTAACCTAAGGACAGCACACACATCCATGCCCGAGGCAGGATTCGAACCTGCGACCATAGCAGTCGCGCGGTTCCTGACTGAGCGCCTAGAACCGCTAGACCACCGCGGCCGGCCGGTGTGGGGCGGCAGTGGGGTGAGTGGGGTTGTGTACCACCAAGGGCTACGGTGGGAACGAATCTTCTCCGTCGTATCTAGGTCCCCAGTTCAATACTCTACAATACAATACAAAATTATAGGGTAGCTGATCATCGAGAGTACTGCAGAAAAACTTTTTTGAAGTTTGCAGGTAAGAAGGTAAAACTTGTACCGTAAATACACTCTAATTCAGGGGGAACTTTTCAAACTACTGTAGGAAAATTCATACATCAAAAAACATAAATAGCTCTGAGCACTATGGGACTTAACATCTGAGGCCATCAGTCCCCTAGAACTTAGAACTACTTAAACCTAACTAACCTAAGGACATCACACACATCCAAGCCCGAGGCAGGATTCGAACCTGCGACCGTAGTGGTCGCGCGGTTCCAGACTGTAGCGCCTAGAACCGCTCGGCCACATCGGCCGGCATCATCAAAAAACATAAACATATACTAAATTGATAGCTAACATCATCACATTGCTAGGAACCAACTGGAGATTCTACTTGAGGTAAGGTCCTGCCTGAAACAAGTTAACTACTAAAATGAATCCAGAATCAGATTTTCACTCTGCAGCGCAGTGTGCGCTGATATGAAACTTCCTGGCAGATTAAAACTGTGTTGCCGACCGAGACTCTAACTCGGGACCTTTGCCTTTCGCGGGCAAGTGCTCTACCATCTGAGCTACCGAAGCACGGCTCACGCCCGCTCCTCACAGCTTTACTTCTACCGGTATCTCGTCTCCTACCTTCCAAACTTTACAGAAGCTCTCCTGCGAAACTTGGAGAACTAGCACTTCTCAAAGAAAGGATATTGCGGAGACATGGCTTAGCCACAGCCTGGGGGATGTTTCCAGAATGAGATTGCGCTGATATCCTTTCAGGAGTGCTAGTTCTGCAAGTTTCGCAGGAGAGCTTCTGTAAAGTTTGGAAGGTAGGAGACGAGATACTGGCAGAAGTAAAGCTGTGAGGACCGGGCGTGAGTCGTGCTTCGGTAGCTCAGATGGTAGAGCACTTGCCCGCGAAAGGCAAAGGTCCCGAGTTCGAGTCTCGGTCGAGCACACAGTTTTAATCTGCCAGGAAGTTACTAAAATGAAAGTAATGTAAGCGTAATTTCACATTAAAACATCAACACTGCGACACATTGAAACCATCAGAGGTAGACTAACGCAATTTGTTTTACTCGGAATGAAAACAATAATCGACGTTCAGTAAGGCCTACCAGCAAATGTAACAATACTTAACAGAGGATCGACCACACTTGCCTTGGGGTGGAGAGAACCTCGATTTCGTATCGCCAGCTCAGTTGTCATTTCACCAATGGGTCGCCTTTTCTTCTTCAATGTACTCGTCACTTAAACATTCCATCCTAAGTGTGCATGCATCATGATTAACTTGGCAAAATCATCTTTGCCCGTTTTACCCGTTCTCAATCCTTCTGGGACATTCGTCACTATGACGGTTCTCCTGCGGGGCCCCTCTCGCCGGAGGTTCGAGTCCTGCGTCGAGCATGGATGTGTGTGTTGTTCTTAGCACAAGTGTAAGTCTAGGGACCGGTGACCTCAGGAATTCACACACATCTGAACATATTTTGACCGTTCTCTTTGACTTAGGAAAAGTTACCTTTCTGATGTGGTCAGGAATGTTATCACTTAAAGTCAAACTACGACCAACACTTTACTCGTAGTGACAGTACTGAATGTGCTTTTCATTATGCTATTTACTATAGTACAGTTCACCCTTTCTCATCATCTTTGGAGTAGATAAATACGTTATTCTGTTAATGCACAAGGTTTCTGTGGCAGCTGCTAAAATTAGACGACGATACTGGCAAATTTGCCTTCACGCTCGAATCTTGTTGTATACTGTGTAAATGGTGCCTGACACTCAAAAACTTTTAAAGAAAGATATTATTACATACATCAAAAAACGTTTTGCATCATCTCGGTTCCGAGAGCTCCGGAACCTGTACAGAAAATTGGAATAATCAACATAAACATCATTTCAGCCCTTTTTATTGCTCATGAAAACCACACATTGCATTTTGTACCACCATAGAGTGAAACCTTCAGAGGTGGTGGTCCAGATTGATGTACACACCGTACCTCTAGTATCCAATAGCACATCCTCTTGCATTTATGCACACCTGTATTTGTCGTGGCATACTATTCTCAAGTTCATCAAAGCACTGTTGGTCCAGATTGTCCCACTTCCCAACGGCGATTCGGCGTAGATCCCTCAGTGTTTTTGGTGAGTCACGTCGTCCATAAACAGCCCTTTTCAATCAATCCCAGGCATATTCACTAGGATTCATGTCTGGGGAACATGCTGGCCACTGTAGTCGAGCGATGCCGTTATCCTGAAGGAAGTCATTCACAAGATGTGCACGATGGAAGCGCGAATTGTCGTCCATGAAGACGAGGATGGCATTCACGTACCGTACAGCCGTTACGGCGCCTTCCGTGACCACCAGCAGCGTACATCTGCCCCGCGTAATGTCACCCCACAACATCAGGGAACCTCACCTTTCTGCACTTGCTGGACAGTGTGTCTAAGGCGTTCAGCCTGACCGGGTTACCTCCAAACATGTCTTCGCCGATTGTCTGGTTGAAGGCATATGCGACACTCACGGTGAAGCAAACGTGATGCTAATCCTGAGCGGTCCATTGGGCATGTTGTTGAGCCAATCTGTACCGCGCGTCATGCTATTGTGGTTGCAAAGATGAACCTCGCCATGGACGTCGGAGTGAAGTCGCGCATTGTGCAGCCTATTACGCACAGTTTGAGTGGTACACGACGTCCTTTGGCTGCACGAAAAGCGTTATTTAACATGGTGGCGTTGTTGTTAATGTTTCTCCGAGCCATAATCCGTACGTAGTGGTCATCCACTGCAGTCGTAGCCCTTGGGCGGCCTTAGCGTGGCATGTTATCGACAGCTCCTGCCTCTCTATATCTCCTCCATGTCCGACCAATAACGCTTTGGTTCACTATGAGACGCCTGGACATTTCCCTTGTTGAGAGCCTTTCCTGGCCAAAGTAACAATGCGGACGCGAAGGAAACCGCGGTGTTGATCGTCTACGTATGGTTGAACTACAGACAACTCGAGCTGTGTACCTCCTTCCTGGTGGAATGACTGGAACTGATCGGCTGTTGGATCCCTCCTTCTAATAGGCGCTGCTCGTGCATGGTTGTTTACATCTTTAGGCGGGTTGTGTCATTTCTGAAGCGTCAAAGGGACTCTGTGTTTGATACAATACCCACAGTCAACGTCTATCTTCAGAACTTCTGGGAACCAGGATGATGCAAAACTTTGATGTGTGTATATAACATCGTTAGATGATAATAAACAAAAGCTTATTTGCTGCCAGATTCCGTCTACCTAATTGTCATTAGGAAAAATAAAAATGTTTGCTACACTCTATTGATCACCATTACTACTCTAATTTGCATAATACAAATAAAAATTTAGTGGAAATAGTAAAAGTAAAATTTAGCACAATTGTTAACAAGAATGACAGCTATGTTAAATAGGATAAAGTATTGCCTGATGATGGTCAAATAGGGAGCTAGGGAGCTCTTACTACCCGACCTAACTACTGCAGAAGTTTTCTTTCCTTGGCTTTCGCCTTGGCACTTTTTTTCCTCTGCCCTTAAAACCGCCAAACTTCGTCCGACTTTCGACCCAATCTATCTCCAGACGAGAGCGTATTAATGCTTAACCATAACCAGACGTACGCAAACATCGCAGTACCCACATCATGCGACACCTCACTTTAGTGAAAACTAACCCTTATGCAGAGATGGCAGTAGACATTTTGAGTTGGCCATCATTCCAGTGTGGGCGTCGAGGGGCTCCACCTCTTTAACTGGTGAAATAGGTTGAAACTGGTGGGGAAAAGAATATTGCATATCAGCGGATGGTGATGTACAAACTTATGCTTTCTTTAGAAGCGTGTGCTTGGAGACAAAGAGAATATTTGTGTGTACCCGTCACTTCACATGAGTAGCAAATAGGAACAGTGGTGAATATTTGTATAATTACAAAACAAGAAATCATCGATGGACAATCGTTGAAATATACAAGCTAGTCATACATCCCACCGTTAACAATTAATACAAACGGTAATAAATTGTGAAAACTATACCAGACATCAGAAAGTAACTTAAATTAAACAGTTCGCTATTCAGACACTTTCAATGACGGTAGCTGAATTTGGGCACTAATAGAAACCAGTGGGAACAGGAGAAAATTTGTGCCGACTGGGACACGAGCCCGAATCTCCCGCTTATCGCGAGTGGTCATCTTAACCATTCTTTTATTATTTTTTGTGACTTGAAGAAAAGAGAAAAGGAAAAATTAGTTTCCACAGAGTGACTCGGAACCACAAACCTTTTTCTTCTTCTTCTAGTTTAAAGTGGCAAAGTAATTACAATTTCTCAACGCTGTGAAAAAAGTAAAGCAACTGTCTTTTTAATCGTTTATTAAATTTTTTTTTGAGGATCACAGTCAGCTAGGGGCTAAATGAGGCAAACGAATGCCGAAGCCAGGTCACGGTACCTCACAACCCCTCCCGCCTTCCACCCCTTCCCATCGCTGAGCTACACAGTCACATAGTTTTTTTTTTCTTTTCTGCGCATGTATATACAATGGAGGAACAAAGTGAAGCTAGTCCAATCATCCAGAACCCTGCAAACCCAGCAAGGCGATAGAGGATGGTAGGCGGACCAACGGGTAGGGGTGTCCTTTTTTGTTTCGAATCGGAAGGGTGCCCTCAGCAACGGGAGCATGAGAACTTAGTGGGGGTGTGGTAAAAACGCTGTTAAGATAATTGGCAAAATACGCACGATAACGGTAACAACGCGCAGCCACCGCGAGGGCAGTCTGCAAGTACTGCGAAAAATCGAGGTGCGAATGATGAACATCTCCATACAGACATTCCAAGGTCGAGACCGCAACAGCTACACAGATGATATGGTGGTGATCCTTTTCGACGCTACTACAGACGGCGCAGAGGTGAGTGTCCGTCAGCCCTATGGCATGGAGCCGCTAGTTAGTTGGATCCTGTCCACAGGTCGTATAATACCAAGTCGATTTGACATCGGAAAGAAACTGTGATGAACGTGCCACCAAATCGCAGTGCACAGCAACAATGGGAACTACGTCGTTACAACCGACGCTATGCAGGAAAGTTACGTAGAAATCCTTTGAACCGGTTGGCACCTTCTTGGGAGTTTGGCGTGAGCATAACTGAGTTCAACAATCAAAGCCGCGATGGTTGCAAACCCCGGCATGATGCTACCGACCGTGACCGGTGGGGAGAGGGACACTGGCGCAAGTAAATGGTGCGTAATGGAGCCCTCGACACCGCACCACTGTTTATACACCGTGGCCATGTCAAGTGACGCCGCATGCTAGCGCACGGTCGTAAGACCAAGACCTCCTAAACGCGGACGGCGAGTGAGGCCCCAGCCACCCGAGCACTCTTCCGATCCGACCAAAATTTCCCGCCTGTTGCAGGATACTGGCGTAGTGTCACCAGCTCATGAACCCCTTCTCGTCATTTCGGATTCCCACAAGAGATCGAACCTGGTGTACATACGCACTGAAAGAATGGAATTCTGGTCATCGCACCCTATTGATAAACCGCGAAGGGCGCTCTGTAACTAGTGCAATACCTTTTCTGTGGCGACAGGTTGGCTTCATTCCGGAGTCCAAAGTACCATGTTATTCGCAACTCCTTTGGCTATAAAACTCTATTTTCCAACATTATCTCGGTTCAGTGCGACGGCCTTATGACTCCTTACTGGAGGCCATATATGCCTGTGAGGTGCCACTCTTCTGGTCGAAGTCGCAGTCACCGTCTTGCTGCAACAATGACCTCTCCATCAGCCACATACTGCTTCCCTTATGGTGCATCCTACATTGGGCCCAAAAGGTGGAAATCAGAAGGTGAGAGATCCAGCTTATAGGGTGGATGAGGAGGAACACTCCACTGAAGTTTTGTGTGCTCCGCTCTGGTGTGGAGATATGTGTGACGCCTTGCACTGTCATGGAGAAGGAGAAATTCAGTTGCACTTCTGTGACAGCGTACACGCTGAAGTCTTTTCTTCAATTTCCTGAGGCTTTTTGTAGCCGGTCAGCGAGTGAGGGACTCGCAGGTAGGTGACACTATACTCAGTGGTGTGTAACAGGCTGGGAATTTCGCAAGGATGGGATATGTGCTACGAGAGCCAATGTCATTAAGGGACCACACGCATCTAGTGGGAGATGCAATTGTGAGTCCCAGTCAGGTAGGAATTTTCAGCTGTTGCTATTGATTCTTCTCATTGCCCAAATGCAACTCATGTCACTGAAGACCTGAATACATTTGTACAGTCGCTGGATCATATTAGGCGTCTTCCTTTCGGACATGTCCAAAAGAATGTACAACATATATAACGATGAAAACTCCAGTATAGAATGTAAAAGTACTATGGAAAGGGTAGTTGCTACTTACCACATAGTGGAGATGTTGAGTCGCAGATACACAATAAAAAGACTGTCATAAAGTGAGCTTTCGGCCAACATGGCCTTGTCGAAAATAGACAACACACAACACACACACACACACACACAAACGCAACTCACACAAACATGGTCACAGTTTCTGCAGCTGAAGCCAGATTTGAGCAGCAGTGCATGATGTGAGAGGCAAACAGGTGGTGGGAGTTAGGAGGAGACTGAGGTGGGGAGCGGGATAGCAGGGTAGGGGTGGGGGACAGCAAAGTGCTGCTTGTGGGAGCGAGGAGGGATGAAGTGGAGAGAGGGTAGGGCAGCCAAGTCCAGTAGGGAGAGATGGAGGTAGTGGAAAAGGAGAGAAGTAAAAAGAATGGGTGTGTTGGTGGAATAGAGGGCTGTATAGTAATGGAAAAGGAACAATGAAGGGTCTGGATGTGTAATTACAATGACTAACGAAGATTGCCGTCAGGAGGGTCATGGGAAAGTAGCATATATTGTAGGGAGAGTTCTCATCTGCTCAGTTCATAACTGGCGTTAGTGGCGAGGATCCAGATAGGACAGACTCTGAAGCAGTCATTCGAATGCAGAACATCGTGTTGGGTGGCGTACTCAGCAACAGGATGGTTCAGCTGTTTATTGGCCACAGATTGTTGGTGGCCAATCATGTGGACAGACAGCTTGTTGGTTGCCATGGCCACAAAGAG
Organism: Schistocerca nitens; assembly: GCF_023898315.1. NCBI lineage: Eukaryota > Metazoa > Arthropoda > Insecta > Orthoptera > Acrididae > Schistocerca > Schistocerca nitens. The sequence goes on from NC_064618.1 coordinate 103,946,071, forward strand.
TACAACACATTGGTTGCAGCTTAACTTGCAGGTCACATGACCCTGCCTTTGATAGGACAGGTCATGTTTGCGACCAGACTGCAGTGGGTGGTGTTGGGAGTATGTATGGGACAAGTCCCCCTCTGATCCCACAAGTAGAATGGGTAGCTTTGAGAGATGAAGTAGTCAAGGCAGCAGAGGATCAAGTAGGTAAAAAGACGAGGGTTAATAGAAGTCCTTGGGTAACAGAGGAAATATTGAATTTAATTGATGAAAGGAGAAAATATCAAAATGCAGTAAATGAAGCAACCAAAAAGGAATACAAACGTCTCAAAAATGAGATTGACAGGAATTGCAAAATGGCTAAGCAGGTATGGCTAGAGGACAAATATAAGGATATAGAGGCTTATCTCACTAGGGGTAAGATAGATACTGCTTACAGGAAAATTAAAGAGAACTTAGGAGAAAAGAGAACAACTTGTATGTATTTCAAGAGCTGAGATGGAAACCCAGTTCTAAGCAAAGAAGGGAAAGCAGAAAGATGGAAGGAGTATATAGAGGGTCTATACAAGGGCGATGTGCTTGAGGACAATATTATGGAAATGGAAGAGGATGTAGATGAAGATGAAGTGGGAGATACGATACTGCGTGAAGAGTTTGACAGAGCACTGAAAGACCTGAGTCGAAACAAGGCCCCGGGAGTAGAAAATATTCCATTAGAACTACTGACGGCCTAGGGAGAGCCGGTCCTGACAATACTCTACCATCTGGTGAGCAGTATGTATGAGACAGGCGAAATACCCTCAAACTTCAAGAAGAATATAATAATTCTAATCCCAAAGAAAGCAGGTGCTGACAGATGTGAAAATTACCGTACTATCAGTTTAATAAGTCACAGCTGCAAAATACTAACACGAAATATTTACAGACGAATGGAAAAACTGGTAGAAGCTGACCTCGGGGAAGATCAGTTTGGATTCCGTAGAAATATTGGAACACGTGAGGCAATACTGACCTTACGACTTATCTTAGAAGGAAGATTAAGGAAAGGCAAACCTACGTTTCTAGCATTTGTAGACTTAGAGAAAGCTTTTGACAATGTTGACTGGAATACTCTCTCTGAAATTCTGAAGGTAGCAGGGATAAAATACAGGGAGCAAAGGGCTATTTACAATTTGTACAGAAACCAGATGGCAGTTATAAGAGTCGAGGGACATGAAAGAGAAGCAGTTGTTGGGAAGGGAGCGAGACAGGGTTGTAGCCTCTCCCCGATGTTATTCAATCTGTATATTGAGCAAGCAGTGAAGGAAACAAAAGAAAAGTTCGAAGTAGGTATTAAAATCCATGGAGATGAAATAAAAATCTTTGAGGTTTGCCGATGAGATTGTAATTCTGTCAGAGACAGCAAAGGACTTGGAAGAGCAGTTGAACGGAATGGACAGTGTCTTAAAGGGAGGATATAAGATGAACATCGACAAAAGCAAAACGAGGATAATGGAATGTAGTCGAATTAAGTCGGGTGATGCTGCGAGAATTAGATTAGGAAATGAGACACTTAAAGTAGTAAAGGAGTTTTGCTACTTGGGGAGAAAATTAACTGATGATGGAGGAAGTAGAGAGGATATAAAATGTCGACTGGCAATGGCAAGGAAAGCGTTTCTGAAGATGAGAAATTTGTTAACATCGAGCATAGATTTAAGTGTCAGGAAGTCATTTCTGAAAGTATTTGTATGGAGCGTAGCCATGTATGGAAGTGAAACATGGACGATAAATAGTTTGGACAAGAAGAGAATAGAAGCTTTCGAAATGTGGTGCTACAGAAGAATGCTGAAGATTAGATGGGTAGATCACATGAGTAATGAGGAAGTATTGAATAAGATTGGGGAGAAGAGAAGTTTGTGGCACAACTTGACCAGAAGAAGGGATCGGTTGGTAGGACATGTTCTGAGGCATCAAGGGATTACCAATTTAGTATTGGAGGGCAGCGTGGAGGGTAAAAATCGTAGAAGGAGACCAAGAGATGAATACACTAAGCAGATTCAGAAGGATGTAGGTTGCAGTAGTTACTGGGAGATGAAAAAGCTTGCACAGGATAGAGTAGCATGGAGAGCTGCATCAAACCAGTCTCTGGACTGAAGACCACAACAACACACACACACACACCCATCCACCCACCCACACACACACACACACACACACACACACACACACACAACGCTCTCTTCAGCAGCTGGTGGACGTCGGTTCTCCGGTTACCTTTATGTGGGTTCCTGGCCATGTCGGTATCCCTGGGAACGAAGCTGCAGATGCCGCGGCCAAGGCTGCGGTCCTCCAGCCTCGGACAGCTTCTTGTTGTGTCCCTTCGTCGGATTGTAGCAGGGTAATTTGTCGGCGCATTTTATCGCTGTGGCATGCCGATTGGGCTGCACTTACAGACAACAAGCTTCGGGCCTTGAAACCTCTTCCCGCGGCTTGGACGTCCTCCTCCCGCCCTTCTCGGCGGGAGGAGGTCGTTTTGGCCCGGTTACGAATTGGACACTGCCGGTTCAGCCATCGCCATCTGCTGACGGCTGCGCCGGCGCCGTTCTGCCCATGTGGGCAATTGCTGACGGTCCGCCACATTTTAACGTCCTGTCCGGATTTTAACACCCTGCGTCTTGATCTTGGCCTGCCATGTACTGTAGAAGCCATTTTAGCGGATGACCCACGAGCAGCTGCTCGCGTTCTTCATTTTATCAATTTGACAACCCTCTCAAAGGACATTTGATTATGCTGTTTTCCTTTTTTAATCCTATGCCTGTCAGTCTGTCTTTTATCGTGTTTTCCGTTTCGTTGCTGTTTTAAACTTGTGACTCGCGGTGCATTCCTAACGTAGTCTGGGCGCTAATGACCGTTGACGTTGTGAGCCCTAAAACCACAAAAAAAACCCACACACACACACACACACACACACACACACACACACACACACACACACACATATATATATATAAGAAAATGAAAGTGTTGCCGTGAACAATATTTCGATAATCTTTGAAACTCAGAGGAATGATGATGGCGGAGCAGCTATTAAATGACTAAATTTTATTTCCACTACATACTGATGTCCATCATGTTCATTAATGAGGCATCACCCCTATGGACACGACCATGCTCTTATATTCCTTGTGGCACAGTAGAAAGCGTCTTCTGAATGTCATCCTGAAGGCTCCCTTCCCACGTCTGAAACACATATTGCATCTGGTAATGAAGATTGCTGGATGGAGCAGTACTAATATATACTTATCATCACATTCTAGACAGTCTCTATGGGTGACAATTTAGGGGAATGGACAGGCCAATCCGTTCAAGCCTCAAGGTCTTTGTGGTTTCGAACTGAAGTGTGGCTGCTTGCATTAACTTCCTGGAATAAATCAGCTTGTATCCTGTTCATGAACGGTAAGACAGCCGAGACCCCGACTCTAGAAACTGTATGACGGTTATAAAGCCTACCTGCTACAGTGACTAAATAAGTCATGTTTCTATGTCCAATAGCTTCCAACATCAGGAGTGCAGGTATTGGAAACATACGTATTTCGAAAATCGCACACAATCGAGACATAATGCTGAAAATGAAAGATGCCTACTTAGTCCCTCACTTGAGTCTGGCTCAGTATCATGGAAGTTTGGTAGGTGGAGAAGAGTTTGTACCTCTTTAATTCAGACGAATTTCGCATGAGAACTAGAAATGCACTCGACGTCCTCCTTATCTACCATCTAATTAATTATGCGCACAACGGTTACGGAAGGTGGACCCTGCTAGTTGGTAAAATAAATAGTGCACACTCACAATAATTTAATAAAAATCGTAATTTACTCAGAGAAAAAAGAGAACTCGATCATAATAGACAACAGTAAATCGGATTCAGCGTATATCTACGAAATGATATGCGGGTTAAACATTACAATGAGATTTATTATGCATCAGAACATAAACGCACATGATTATCGACACAAACAGTAAAGGATAGGGTATTCTGAACTATTATGCGAATAAGAGTTGGCTCGAAAACAAGGGGCTCCTACTCTCTGTGATGCCATAGCTTGACGATAATGATTTGAGGTCCTAATGAATCAAATATTTCTCTCTCGACTATATTGGCAGTATCGTGATTAGAAGTGAGAACTCACATGGGATCACATGGAGAAATAAGCAAGGTGGACTTGTGGCAAAGCGAGCTCGCATGCTCCTGAGGACTTCAGTATAAAATTGATAGGTCCTACAATGCCGGAGCCGCAAAATACTTTACCAATGCTGAAATTTGTAGCAGGTCGCCAGTAGTCAGCTTTCTGATGATGTAGGCGCCGACTTTGTTGTGCAGCAACTCTGTTTCAACCCCTGGCCTCGAAGGCTGTGCGAGAATTCTAAGTTCTGCGGAAAAAAGTGTGACTAAGTCGCAAGACCGTCCAACTCCGACAAAGATCAGATCCCGAATCCTACTGCCCGTGCAATGCAAGAGCGAAGCCAACATTGCTCACCTTCCTACTCTCCTAGGAACCCACGAATCAGCATTCAGTGCTAATTCCAAAATTCCCCCACACTGTCTCAGAACATCATTCGCGCCAACAGCGACCGTTTCCTCCCGTTTCGAGCGGGGCATTATGACGTCAACTAGCCTCAGTTTAAGTTGACAAATCACGCCTCTGCTATTCAACTGAGGGCACTGAACGTGCCGTTTGACCGGCTACGAATACAACCTGCCTAGACCACCGGCCATCCAGCGCCAGACAGTCGCGCAAAGCAGGGTACGGTCCACAATTATTCTCAGAATCAAGAGGACAATGCAGTCAGTCGGTGCCAGGAGTCTTCGTTCTGGACGCGCCGGAACGGTAATCACATAAACTGCGGTGACACTCAGACGTCTTGCAGGTCGTTTCGCCCTGCATACAATAGGCGGAACTCGACCGCCGTCAGTCGTTGCGCCAGGCGCGTAAGCCCATTGTACGAACCCCTCAGAATTCGGGGAAGCGCAGCACCCAACCGGAAACGCAATGTGCCACGTTCTGCAATGCTCGCCTCACACAGGCCACACAGGGAAGTAAACCAATATGCATAGAAATCAAGTGAAAAGTATTTTTGAGCTCTCAGTACAAATACACTTATTACAGTAACCTTATTTGGTCTGTTACCACCATGCAGTGACATAGAACATTAATAAAATTAATGAGAATGAGACGCGACATTCAAAAGAATGCATGGAACCTCTCAAGTTTCTATAGTATGTAGCAGTATCAGCAAGAAATGGCCCTTAGAAACCTGATATCTCGTCGCAGTAACAGATCTGTCACCAACTGTTCGTGGTGTCACTGTGCCTCTAGCCTGTTTCCCGATTTTAGATGTATCCTTCTGTACCCACAAAATTCTTCACATCTACGAAGGACTTCCTTCTGAACTGAAACGAAGCTCTTGTACACATAACATTTCAATCAATGTACGCCACAGGCATGGCAATACTGTACTGCCATTTGCTGCAACATGCCTGAATAAAGTGTTCTCATTCAGTCCTGTGATTCTGGATAAAGTATTCAAGCTTTCGACAGCTGTCTCCACCATCTTCAACAGGAGTGCAAAACCACTGACTGCCATGGCTGGCAGGGTGTACGCTCATGTTGGAGGGGCCGAAATTAGTTTTAACTAAGAGTGATGGGTACTTATTTATTAGGGCATACTGACGGACTCTGAGCATTGAGCGAAAACCAATACAGATACTTGATGAATGTAGGGAGGTGGAAGTGAAACCTTTAGACGACGCACACTTTCCTCTCACCACCTGTCATGCGGTTCCGGCGACGTCTTACATCGGCTGCCGCGGACGCTGCACCCACCCCTATATAAGCGTAACATGATGCCAGCTGCGGCAGTCGCACGTATGGCCCGAGGGCTTCCTCTTCAAACTGTTCGTGCTTGGAGTCCATTTGTCATACGTGAAACTGCTTCACTCGTATCTGCCGGATCAGACTTTCCAAGTCCGTTCTCCATCGGGAGAATTGTCTCAGCGCCATATCCAGGCCAGTGTCCCACAGGTAAGCGTGCTGTGGTTTGCAAGTCCTCACACCAAGGACGAGACTCAGCCAACTGACCTTACAGCCAGATGAAACTGTGCTCCTAGGCAAGAGTAGGAGCCCATGTGCCATGCATTGCAGACATTAACGGGGCTTCGATGAGCTCGTTGCCAAGGCCACCATTAATCGATTCGCCAACAACAATGAGAGTAGTCAAGCTTCCATTCTTCCTCGACTACCTGTCCCATACGACCTCCCAGCAGTCAGTGCATTAATTATACATGCGCCATGCAGGAAGCATGCGAAAAATTTGGCATCACGTTCGGAATGCCGCTAGCATGGCTCCTCCACATTCACGATGTCCGCTGCCTGGTGCGTTTGCGTCAGGTCTAACCGTTCTTCAACCCGCTCTCGACACTTACCACCGGACTTTTAATTGGCCATTTGTCGATCGCTTGTATGTCCGCTGATCGAGTATTGGACGATTGTATGAAGCATTGATGAAGATGTAGAGGTACTTCTAAATCCCGGTTCCGAATGCGCCGAAATCTTAGAGCTGGCTTTACGTCTCCCTCCACATTACCCGAACGATGAAGTACACAAGGTGGCTTGTGTTATGTTCTTTGAGGAACGCATTCGGGAAATATCGTGTATTCTGTGTGCGAATGCGAAAAGCTCGTACAACAAACATTTTTGTGCTCCAGTGCAGAAGAAGAATCACTGCAGCGGTAATCGCTGGCAGGAATTGCTATGCATCTAACGTCATGGTAAGTACGTACCGCCAACACAAAATCAACGGAACAAAACAAAAATGTCAGCCTTCCTAAATTAGAGTTTAATAACCCGTTTACAACGAGTTCATTAGGGACGAAGTACAAAGTTGGGGAAGCAAATCGGCTGGGATCTTTTTCAATGGAACCATCCCAGCATTCACCCGGAGCGATATAGGAAGATTACGGCGAAAAATCTAGGCCTCTGGGTGAGGACGTGAACCGTCGCCGTCCGCAATGGGACCCCAATGTGCTTCTCGCTCCCTCCATGCGAAATTGTCCCAGGCAGCCAACCTGAATACTGGAGATACAATCAAACGGTTTAGCTTCCGCCCAAAGTCTGCATAAGTTAATCCCAGCCTTATCTCTCAGCAGCAGCGGGAGTCAGTGACTTTGACTTCTAGTGACGATGATAGAGGGAGATGTGGAAAGCTTTTAATTTTTTGGTTGTCGGAACGCGTCCATACAGACATCTCAACACTGAAAATACACTCCTGGAAATTGAAATAAGAACACCGTGAATTCATTGTCCCAGGAAGGGGAAACTTTATTGACACATTCCTGGGGTCAGATACATCACATGATCACACTGACAGAACCACAGGCACATAGACACAGGCAACAGAGCATGCACAATGTCGGCACTAGTACAGTGTATATCCACCTTTCGCAGCAATGCAGGCTGCTATTCTCCCATGGAGACGATCGTAGAGATGCTGGATGTAGTCCTGTGGAACGGCGTGCCATGCCATTTCCACCTGGCGCCTCAGTTGGACCAGCGTTTGTGCTGCACGTGCAGACCGCGTGAGACGACGCTTCATCCAGTCCCAAACATGCTCAATGGGGGACAGATCCGGAGATCTTACTGGCCAGGGTAGTTGACTTACACCATCTAGAGCACGTTGGGTGGCACGGGATACATGCGGACGTGCATTGTCCTGTTGGAACAGCAAGTTCCCTTGCCGGTCTAGGAATGGTAGAACGATGGGTTCGATGACGGTTTGGATGTACCGTGCACTATTCAGTGTCCCCTCGACGATCACCAGTGGTGTACGGCCAGTGTAGGAGATCGCTCCCCACACCATGATGCCGGGTGTTGGCCCTGTGTGCCTCGGTCGTATACAGTCCTGATTGTGGCGCTCACCTGCACGGCGCCAAACACGCATACGACCATCATTGGCACCAAGGCAGAAGCGACTCTCATCGCTGAAGACGACACGTCTCCATTCGTCCCTCCATTCACGCCTGTCGCGACACCACTGGAGGCGGGCTGCACGATGTTGGGGCGTGAGCGGAAGACGGCCTAACGGTGTGCGGGACCGTATCCCAGCTTCATGGAGACGGTTGCGAATGGTCCTCGCCGATACCCCAGGAGCAACAGTGTCCCTAATTTGCTGGGAAGTGGCGGTGCGGTCCCCTACGGCACTGCGTAGGATCCTACGGTCTTGGCGTGCATCCGTGCGTCGCTGCAGTCCGGTCCCAGGTCGACGGGCACGTGCACCTTCCGCCGACCACTGGCGACAACATCGATGTACTGTGGAGACCTCACGCCCCACGTGTTGAGCAATTCGGCGGTACGTCCACCCGGCCTCTCGCATGCCCACTATACGCCCTCGCTCAAAGTCCGTCAACTGCACATACGGTTCACGTCCACACTGTCGCGGCATGCCACCAGTGTTAAAGACTGCGATGGAGCTCCGTATGCCACGGCAAACTGGCTGACACTGACGGCGGCGGTGCACAAATGCTGCGCAGCTAGCGCCATTCGACGGCCAACACCGCGGTTCCTGGTGTGTCCGCTGTGCCGTGCGTGTGATCATTGCTTGTACAGCCCTCTCGCAGTGTCCGGAGCAAGTATGGTGGGTCTGACACACCGGTGTCAATGTGTTCTTTTTTCCATTTCCAGGAGTGTATTATACTGAAGTTTGTTTCGACAATTCAGAGTATACATTAGCTTAAGTCGCTTAACACAGATTCCAACATAAATGAAATTTCGCGTCGACAGTATACTGATAACTAAAGCTAGGATTTTTGTATATTTGCATGATAAGGAGCGGTTCCTGTACTATAAAAATATGTCTCTCGACGGCTTAAAAAAAAATAAATAGCGATCAACAATCACGCGGCAAACCTTTAAAGTTCGGTCGGCCATCGTGTCATAAAAGTCAGTACGGTTTGTATTGTTAACAAACGAAGCCACCGGTGGCAACAATGACATTTGCAAGAATGAAACAGTTCCATTGTCAGCTACCTATAAATCAGTAACTAGTGCGCTGTTCTTCGTGATTTATGAAGTGTGAGCAGGAGGAGACCATATTACCAAAATGCCGAAGGAGAAGAACAGTAAAGCTTATTTACTTAGACAGTCGATTGATGGAAATCCTACTCTAAAAACAGACGGAAGGAAATGTAGTACTGTGCCAAGTGTGTGAGAAGCACGTAAGTTCTATTTTTGCTTTCTCAAAGTTAAAAATCTGTGTGATTTACGAGTTAGTTTCTTACGTAATGAAAATAAACTCACTTAATTTTTATACCATTGTTATAGGTGCCCCGTGATAATAAATTCCAGATTACACAACATGTAAAAACAGCTGCTCATAGAAATGCTACTAATAAAAATGTCTCCAATGTCCAGACAACCTTACCAGCAGCATTTTCTGCAAGCAGCAGTGGAAATGATGGCAATGATAATTTTTCGAAAGATCTCTGTAACGCTTTAGTTTCAGCCAACATCCCTGTCAATAAATTAAATAATGTGGAATTTTGAGGGTTCCTCGAAAAATATACCAAACTAAAAGTTCATGATGAATCAACAATAAGGAAAAACTACCTTGGCAAAGTTTACGAAGAGATAAGTTTAAACATTTATTTAATGAAATTAGTTTGCATGTCAGGTAACCCCATATCCCCCACCCTCCATTTAAGTTTCATTAAAACTTTTCAATTTTTTAAAGAATTTTAAATCTATTACACAAAAATGTTTTAAAATCGAAACGTAAAATTTCGTATGGCCTGTAGTGTCAACGAGTTTACGATCAATAAACATTTTTAATGTGTTTCCATATCCTCCCCCCCCTCCATTTTACACTTATGGTTCCCCCCTCCAAAATAAGTGAGACACATATTACCATGGCTTTTCATTACAAATTTTCAGTAAAATAATTCTTTTCAGGTAATACAAGATGATATTGGGGATTCAAACGTGTGGTTATCTGTAGATCAAACGACTGACTCATGTGGGAGATATATTGCCAAAGTTGTCGTCGGAAAAATGGCGGAATCTGAACCAGAAACATCTCATCTCATTGTCTCCAGAGTACTGGAAAAAACAAACCATTCTACTATTGTTAGGGTTGTTCGTGATGCATTACGCGTTTTGGGGCCCGCTAAAGAAAACAAGGAAAAACTCCTGGTGATTGTTACAGATGCAGCAGCATATATGATTAAGGCTGCTAAATCTTTGCAGGTATTTTATCCCAAGGCAGGTCACGTAACTTGTTTAGCACATGCTCTTCACCGACTGTCTGAAAAAATTCGAGCGTATTTTAGAGAAGAAAATGCCTTAATTTCCTCTGTGAAAGAAGTGTTTGTGAAGGCGCCATCAAGAGTAAAATTATTTACTGAAATGATGCCAGTTATTCGTTTACCCCCACAGCCGATCATCACGAGGTGGGGAACGTGGATAGAAGCAGCTCTGTATTACTGTCAGCATTTAGAAGACGTGAAAAGGGTGTTGGACAGAAACGAAGCAGCAAGTATCTCAGGTGCAATTACTGCTTGCAATGAGGAGAGTCTCCAGAGTAAATTAGTGTTTATTAAGACCTCTTTCAGTAAACTCCCAGCCACAATCACACGTTTGGAAGAAAAAGCAATGCCTCTATTTTCTGCCCTTGAGGTCTACGTAACAGCTGTCGTCTTAGACATACCAGGAGAAACAGGAAAGTGTCTTCGCAACAGAACTGAGAAAACTGAAGCAAGGAATCCAGGTTTAATGTTACTTCTGGATGTGAATTATGTGTTACAAGGAGAATCTGAAAAACAGCTTAATGGTTAATCTGTAAGTGACATAGCCTCTTTTCGTTACTGTCCTGTGACTTCGTGTGATGTAGAGAGATCTTTCTCTTAGTATAAAAACATTTTAAGTGACAGAAGGAAATCATTTCTTTCAGAAAACTGTGAAAACTATGTAATTGTTTATTGCAATAAAAGCCACTGATGGTAAAATAGACTGAGAGAAAGAGACAAACAAACAGTAAAAATATTAACTTTGTTAATCAATGGTTTAAGAATAATGCTATAATCAGATTACTTTTGGAGGATTAAAAGATGTGAGAAAGTTGAAATAATGAATTTTATTTATCATGCATATTTTAATGTTTTTAGAGCATATTTATCAGATTTTAATGCATAGATGCATGCATATATTAATACTCTTCGGTGCATATAAATCCGAGCACTACTGATAACGAGTAAACAAGACGGAAACGTAACGCCGGCTACACAGAGGTATTATGCTATAAAGTTTTAGTGGTAACAAAATAAGAAATGATAAATAAAAAAAAATGGTTCAAATGGCTCGGAGCACTATGGGACTTAACTTCTGAAGTCATCAGTCCCCTACAACTTAGAACTACTTAAACCTAACTAAAATAAGGACATCACACACATCCATGCCCGAGGCAGGATTCGAACCTGCGACTGTAGCGGTCACGCGGTTCCAGACTGTAGCGCCTAGAACCGCTCGAAATGATAAATCGCCGTTGGTAAACATTCGGGACATCACCAGTTCAGTCGATGTTAGTGACTATGTACCTTAAAAATTGTTTCGAAAGCTGCTGACAGAAAATTGAATATTTGTGGAGGTCTATAAGAAGTACCACATAGACAGAACATGAGAACAGTATACAAGAAACAGATGTGGGTGTTACAGCCATACATATAGATATGCCGGTGTTCCGACACATACATGTAGGGGGTGCATATTGACATACATTTATAGGCTGACCCACATCCTGCTGAACAGCACGTGGTAATGTAGTCGGTTACCTGTGCTTTGGTCTTCCTCTGGCATTCTAATAACCAAGAGCATTATATTGGCAGCGCATGGAGGTATATCGGCACGTTGGCACCGTTGACGAAGTCGTACAGTATTTTGTACGTTGCTGTGACGTTGGATGCAAACAATGTCTGGAGGCCGCTAGGGAACTGATGACCAAGGGTCCGAATATTGCTTACAAGTACGGTTGTGTGATACGTATTCCGAGGACAAGGTAGGAATGCATGGTTTTGATCTTCTTCCTGTCTGCAAACACATACAGCGGTGGCGTTTATGTTGAGCCGAAGGAGGTATTTGTTGAAATTCCAATGAGTAAATCGTCAAGCTACTTGATGTCTGCGTCTTATTATACCATGGTATTCTGGAAGTCATGGGATGATTAGAGCATTGTGGCTGCCTTTGATTTCAGCTTTTGTCGACCATTCCTCTTGCCTGTCTGATGGCAACCGCTTTCTGAGCATGGGATCATGTCACTGAGAAGGGGTTTATCATATTTAATAGCTCCATATAGAAGTACTCGCTTTCCGAGGGCATCTTCTTGTTCATTTGTGGGTATCCCACCATCATGATGTTGTGATAGTTCCTGTACACCCGAAAAACAACGTCGATAATTGCTGCACCTATGGGTTTGGTGAAGCAGGCAAAAAGGAATCCAAACGTCTCAAAAATGAGATCGAAAGGAAGTGCAAAATGGCTAAGCAGGGATGGCTAGAGGACAAGTGTAAGGATGTAGAGGCCTATCTCACGGGGGTAAGATAGATACTACCTACAGGAAAATTAAAGAGGCCTTTGGAGAAAAGAGAACCACTTGCATGAATATCAAGAGCTCAGATGGAAACCCAGTTCTAAGCAAAGAAGGGAAAGCAGAAAGGTGGAAGGAGTATATAGAGGCTCTATACAGGGGCGATGTACTTGAGGACAATATTATGGAAATGGAAGAGGTAGATAAAGATGAAATGGGAGATATGATACAGCGTGAAGAGTTTGACAGAGCACTGAAAGATCTGAGTCGAAACTAGGACCCGGGAGTAGACAATATTCCATTAGAACTACTGACGGCCTTGGGAGAGCCAGTCCTGACAAAACTCTACCATCTGGTGAGTAAGATGTATGAGACAGGCGAAATACCCTCAGACTTCAAGAAGAATATAATAATTCCAATCCCAAAGAAAGCAGGTGCTGACACATGTGAAAATTACCGTAATATCAGTTTAATAAGTCACAGCTGCAAAATACTAACATGAATTCTTTACAGACGAGTGGAAAAACTGGTAGAAGCTGACCTCGGGGAAGCTCAGTTTGGAATCTGTACAAATGTTGGAACACGTGAGGCAATACTGACCGTACGACGTATGTTAGAAGAAAGATTAAGGAAAGGCAAACCTACTTTTCTAGCATTTGTAGACTTAGAGAAAGTTGATTGGAATACTCTCTTTCAAGTTCTGAATGTGGCAGGGGTAAAATACAGGAAGGGAAAGACTATTTACAATTTGTACAGAAACCAGATGGCAGTTATAAGAGTCGAGGGGCATGAAAGGGAAGTAGTGTTTGGGAAGGGAGTGAGACAGGGTTGTAGCCTCTCCCCGATGCTATTCAATCTGTCTATTGAGCAATTAGTAAAGGAAACAAAAAGATGTTCGGAGTAGGTATTAAAATCCATGGAGAAGAAATAAAAACTTTGAGGTTCACTGATGACATTGAAATTATGTCAGAGACAGCAAAGGACTTGGAAGAGCAGTTGAACGGATTGTATAGTGTCTTGAAAGGAGGGTATAAGATGAACACCAACAAAAGTATAACGAGGATAATGGAATGTAGTCGAATTAAGTCGGGTGATGCTGAGGGATTAGGAAATGAGATACTTAAAGTAGTAAAGGAGTTTTGCTATTTGGAGAGCAAAATAACTGATGATGATCGAAGTAGAGAGGATATAAGGTGTAGAATGGCAATGGCAAGGAAAGCGTTTCTGAAGAAGAGAAATTTGTTAACATCGAGTATTGATTTAAGTGTCAGGAAGTCGTTTCTGAATTTGTGTGGAGTGTAGCCATGTATGGAAATGAAACATGGACGATAAATATTTTAGACAAGAAGAGAACAGAAGCCTTCGAAATGTGGTGCTACAGAAGATTGCTGGAGATTAGATGTGTAGATTACATAACTAAGGATTGGGGAGAAAAGGAGTTTGTGGCACAACTTCACTAGAAGAAGGGACCGGTTGGTAGGACATGTTCTGAGGCATCAAGGGATCAACAATTTAGTACTGGAGGGCAGCGTGGAGGGTAAAAATCATAGAGGGAGACCAAGAGATGAATACACTAAGCAGATTCAGAAGGATGTAGGCTGCAGTAGGTACTGGGAGATGAAGAAGCTTGCACAGGATAGAGTAGCATGGAGAACTGCATCAAACCAGTCACAGGACTGAAGACAACAACGACGACAACAATGGGTTTGTTACAACTATTTTGATGGTTTCTAGTCAGTTGTAGGACTGACATACTATCAGTGATTGTGAATGTAGTGTCTGCTATGATGCTGAAAGTTCGAATATTTTATTGGAAATAACGCGGCATGAAAACAGGCAAGATTTCATTCGAACACTGTAGTATGAGGTTGGTAGCGTTCCGTCAAGGGAGTCTGTTGTACGAGCTTTCTGCATAGGCAGATACAGCACACGTTTCAGTGTGTGTATTATGTAGCCACTCTATTCAGAACTTAGTAGTCCTGGACTTTGATTATTCTGAGCACAGTATGGAAAGCTCACGGAGCTATTGTACCTTGATTATTGCTAGTGTTTCTCGCCGCCTCGAGATTCTCGCGAAGAACCTCAGAGGGCGCTATCGGGTCCCGAGTGAGAGGCAGAGCTTGAGTGAGACAAGCCGGCCGTGGCCGGGGGGCACACGCGACGGCGCCTGCAGTGTTTGCCGTCCGGGGAGGGCGCACCGCGCCTGATTGTTTCTGCAACAACAAACACCGCCGCGGAGGGAGAGGGGAGCCGCGGGATCCGAACAACAAAGCGTGCCTGGGGGGGGGGGGGGGGATGAGATAGGGGGTTGTAGTCCGCGCGCTGGGCGACACCTCTGGGACAGGATCGCCCGGTTTGTTCTCTCACTTACCGATCGAGACCAACTTGTCTGAAAGAAGAGTAAACAAGAGCGCGAGGTTATCCGCCGGGCTCCTGGTTCCACAGCTGCTCGACTCGAGCTCCGTCGCTGCTTCTTGCTACAGGAAAGGTAGTCATAAAGTTTATATTATCACCTCGAAAAAGTAAAGTAACGTCAGTAATTGGTAATTTGTTCGCACGTAAATATCTACAGGACTCGTACGCATTGAAATTGCCACGCCGTATTGCTGTAGCACACTCGTAGATAAGCAATACTGAATCTACATGAATAAAAATGTAAATGTTCGTTTGTTGAAAATCGTATATCCGAAAGTTCTTTAGCGATTGCTTTGAAAGTTTGACGTAGCGGTGAACTGTAATACGGGTGTGTTTTTAGGTGCCTAATACTACGCCGCGTGTATATTTTTAATATATATGTGTGTGTGTGCAATATGTAAAGGGTAAACATGGCTATCAAAAACCTCAAAATGAACCTTCCAGATTTCAAATTTTTACACGTTATGTAATTACCGTTTAGACACATATAGACAGTATACTTTTTAACATATCAACATACTACGTATTAGACACATGTAGGCTATATATTTTTTAACACACACAGACACACACACACACGCACACACACACACACACGAACTATATATATATATATATATATATATATATATATATATATATATATATATATAACATTAAACAACTAAACTGGACAGGGCATACAAAGTTATGTGGAATCATTACAACAATAAGTCTATCTCACAAAAAGTCACGGTGGTGCTCCCCAAGGCACTGTACGCAGCAGAAACCATACTAATCCAAAGGCATGCACAACTAGAGAAAGTAGAACGGAAAATACTTAGGAAAATATTTGGCGCACCTAACAACAATGGAATATGGATCAAGAAACCTACAGAGGAGCTATACAAACATACAGAGACAATCACAGAGAAGATTCTATGGACACCTATACAGAATGCCATCAGACAGATCTTTGGGTAAACTCTAGAAACAACAAATGGGTGTCAGAGGTAAAACACTACCTGAACCAACTCAACATAACACCAGACACAATAGAATAAAATTCAGAAACATCATTAAGAAAACTACTTGAGATACACTGTGACAAATGAACAGGCGTAAAATGGACCGAAGAACGCAAGCAAGATCACAGCTGGAAGATGAAAGAAATATGCGCTACCAAAAAGGCAACCAAGATGAATCCGAAGACACGAAGCCGACAAGAAACATGCACAGAGGACCGGATACAAAAACACAGCGAGAGAGTGAGGGAAGTTTGGGCAGCAAGGAAGGCAGCCAAAGGAACTGGCCATGCAGTTTAGTCCAACTGCGCTCTTTAAGGGCAAAACACTCCTAAACAAGGCTGAAGGTCTAAGGAAGGGAGATGGACAGACGAGTTGGAAGAAATGGACATAGAAAACGAGTTCTGCTGGGGCCAGATCTGGGGATTTTGGCGGCCACGGGAATACCTCAAGATGCCGGAGACAGTTTACAGAGACGCGTGTCACGTGGCGAAAAGTAGTGACCTGCATAAGGATGGCTCCAGAATACTGTGGCGTCAGATTTCCTTCAATCACTACCTTCTGTGACCTGAAGTCATAGTCGAGGCCTACCCACAGCATGACGCCAGGTGTAACATGGCAGTGCCTCTCCAAAACTTCTGAAGAGCGTGACCTTTACCCAGGTCTCCGCCACTCTCGCCGACTATGGTGTTGCGGGTTAGTGCAGATCTGCGATTCATTGCTGAATACAATGAGACGACGTTCATGCGCAGTCCATTCTTGCTGTGGAGGCGACAGCAACCTACGTCCAGAACGGTACTTCCCCCGTGTGGCTGCCGCTATTCTCCTACGATTGGTGCAGGACGAGACACAATATTCCTTGGGGTCCATTACTGATTCTCAATTGGCAGGCGAAGATGTGGAAGGGTACGATGTGCCTGGAGCGCGGTCCTCCCTGTGGTGCTTAGATGTGGTTTATTGAAACTCTGACGGTGGGCACGCCTGCCGTCACGTTCCTCACGTCCCCATGCAGCCCAGCATCGGGACACTGTCACATCCGAATGTCCGAATTGCACGAATCTATTAGCCTGCCAAATAGAGTCAGAGAATGGAGCTCCTTACAGTCTTAGACAGGTGATACTAAAGCTCTCTTACTGGGCGGCGTTTTCGTGTCCTTGACACAAATCAGTCAACACCCGCTCCATATATTCCCCACCAGATCCGGTAACAGTACTAAACACCAACGCTCTATAGTGGCTGTCCTACCTGTCCCAAAGTATTGCAACACCAACCATTTACAGCAAGGCAATAGTTTTGTGAGTGTTTTAAGACATTCGACCGTGACTTCTGGGTGCTTCCACATTTTTTCTCAGGCGATTCACTACATCCTTCATTTGTGTGTCCATATTGTCCGTACCTATTTTGTGTTTATTGTACTTCCAATAAACGTATTTACCACTGTGGCGTCTTCCAAAGAACGACGCGCCAAGGCACGATTGGTACCTGGTGACGAAGCCACAAGGGAGGGCAGTCTCTGTAACGCAGCGACGAATCAGCGGAGTCGGAGTAGACACACCTGGAAGAGTCTTCACAAAAAAATGGCTCTGAGCACTATGGGACTTAACATCTGAGGTCATCAGTCCCCTGGAACTTAGAGCTACTTAAACCTAAATAACCTAAGGACATTACACACATCCATGCCCGAGGCAGGATTCGAACCTGCAACCGTAGCGGTAGCGCGGTTCCAGACTGTAGCGCCTAGAACCGCTCGGCCACTTCGGCCGGCGAGTCTCCACACGCCACCGCATCAGCATGCTTACATCTGACGGAGAGAAGACGGCAGCTCACATAACCCTATTTACCAGCACCTTCGCTCAGTGGAAGAGGGGCCTAAGACGTGTCTAGGCGTATCGGCAGATGCTCGTCCGTTGCTGAGAAAATGATCGCTACGTTTTCGACGTAATTTCACGCCTTTTAGCGCGCCGTAAGCCTAATTGTGGAATAATGGCTAGCACCGCGGTCTCACACTTTTGCAACTCATGTTAAAAACCCAATAATTATTTTCATAAATTTTATTTTATTTTATTTTCAGTTATCTATCATTGTCTGTAGAAGATCACTAAATGAATGCATTACATTAACTGAAAAATACATACATTTATTATATAAGACGTGTGTATGGTATTTTTAGAGCCTAACGTCCTTATATTTCATTCTTATATCGATTCTTAATCTTTGTATTTTATTCTTATGTTAGTTCTTCAAGATGATTTGTTTGATACCCATCATAGAAATATCGACAACAGCAACATTCTTCATTTGAATACCATTTGAGAAAGAAACGTCGTTAACAAACTACACTCTTGACATTACGGATATCGGAATATTGAATTCACTGACGATTTCCGAAATGGTATGCCCCAAGCGTCTATCTGGAACTACCATTCCACGTTCAAAGTCTGTTAATTCCTGCACTGCGTCCGTAATCATGTAGGACACCTCTTCACGTGAATCATCTGAGTATAACTGACGGCTTCGTCAATGCACTGCCCTTTTATATCTTATTTACCCAATACTACTGCCATGTGAACATGTGCATATTTCTATCAAACGACTTTTTGTCACCTCCGTGTACCCTCAAGGTGCGGAACCTTGGTCTCAAAATATGTGATGGTGTTACAACCTGAACGTGCGAAAAGTACACTACTGGCCATTAAAATTGCTACACCAAGAAGAAATGCAGATGATAAACGGCTATTAATTAGACAAATATATTATACTATAACTGACATGTGATTACATTTTCACGCAATTTGGGTGCATAGATCCTGAGAAATCAGTACCCAGAACAACCACATCTGGCCGTAATAACGGCCTTGATACGCCTAGGAATTGAATCAAACAGAGCTTGGATGGCGTGTACAGGTACACCTGCCCATGCAGCTTCAACACGATACCACAGTTCATCAAGAGTAGTGACTGGCGTATTGTAACGTGCCAGTTGCTCGGCCACCATTGACCAGACGTTTTCAATTGGTGAGAGATCTGGAGAATATGGTGGCCAGGGCAGCAGTCGAACATTTTCTGTATCCAGGAAGGCCCGTACAGGACCTGCAACATGCAGTCGTGCATTATCCTGCTGAAATGTAGGGTTTTACAGGGATCGAATGAAGGGTAGAGCCAAGGGTCGTAACACATCTGAAATGTAAACTCCACTGTTCAAATTGCCGTCAATGCGAACAAAAGGTGACCGAGACGCTTAACCAGTGGCACCCCATACCATCACGCTGGGTGATACGCCAGTATGGCGATGACGAATACACGGTTCCAATGTGCGTTCACCGCGATGTCGCCAAACACGGATGCGACAATCATGATGGTGTAAACAGAACCTGGATTCATCCGAAAGAATGACGTTTTGCCATTCGTGCACCCAAGTTCGTCTTTGAGTACACCAACGCAGGCGCTCCTGTCTGTGATGCAGCGTCAATGGTAACCGCAGCCATAGTCTCCGAGTTGATAGTCCATGCTGCTGCAAACGTCGTCGAAGTGTTCGTGCAGATGGTTGTTGTCTTGCAAACCTCCCCATCTGCACGATCCGTTACAGCCATGCGGATACCTGTCATCTCGACTGCTAGTGATACGAGGTAGTTGGGATCCAGCACGGCGTTCCGTGTTACCCTCCTGAACCCACCGATTCCATATTCTGCTAACAGTCATTGGATCTCGACTAACGCAAGCAGCAATGTCGCGATACAATAAACCGCAATCGCGATAGGCTACAATCCGACCTTTATCAAAGTCGGAAACGTGTTGGTACGCATTTCTCCTCCTTACAAGAGGCATCAAAACAACGTTTCACCAGCCAACGCCGGTGAACTGCTGTTTGTGTATGAGAAATCGGATGGAAATTTTCCTCATGTCAGCACGTTGTAGGTGTCGCCACCGGTGCCAACTTTGTGTGAATGCTCTGAAAAGCTAATCATTTGCATATCACAGCATGCTCTTCCTGTAGGTTAAATTTCGCTTCTGTAGCACGTCTTGTTCGTGGTGTAGCAATTTTAATGGCCAGTAGTGTACCGCGCCGAAGGTAACTGATGTCGTCAGCCCTCTTTAGGCAGCAGTAGCGAAGTACTGAGTGGACCAGGACTGCGCCCCTCAGTCTACTACAGAGGATGGCAGAGGGATGGTTATGAGCGTCAGGGGGTGATTTGCATGCTGAAATTACAGCTGCCGTCGTCAGGTGTCCGAGGCGGAGTCGGCAAAGGCCAGAGCCGCCAGCGGCGCTGGGATTAACGGTGCGCAGGCGGTAGCAGGGGCTAGCTGCTTACTTGAAGACCAAGGTGGAGTGTACACCGCCAAGTCAGTTATTAAAACTGACACCTAACGTCTTCCTCGAGCTCTATAAGTCACTTCATCTCTGGAACAGCGGACGGCTATAGATGCCTCGAGTACTTCACTGTTAACAGCTCGAAATGGGGTTGTCGTACCTGGCGAAACAACATTCGTCTTCACAGTGGTGGTTTCCTATCTTTACTCCTGAAGGTGGACGAGTTGGTACTACACGATAAAAAAAATATATTGGTTCACTTTTTAACGACTTAAACAAGATGAGACATTTAAGTTTTAAATTATCCATTTCCACCGGAAACTCGTATTTATTACTATCACTGAACGTTAATCTATCAGTTATATGAATGCATGGTGTCCATTATTTCGGATATGTCCAGAAGAACAGACACCTCGCGGAATCTGCAGCCGTGACACACATTACGTAAACTGAAGGAGGGAGGGAGAGAAAGCGAAAGAAAGGAAAGGGAGTATTCATATCAGCTGCATCAGGGCTTTGTACGGCATCAGCTGTGACGAGTGAAACTGTGTGCCTGACTCGGATTCGAACAAAGTCCTGGTGTAGCTGATATCAATGATCCTTTCCATTTCTTTCCTTTCATACCCTTCCTCCTATCGTTTACTTTAATCTGTCACCTTATACACAACAAGATGCTAGTACTTTCTCACAGACACTGACTATAACATTTGTACAGAATTTTGTCCAATGCAACTATCGCACCTATGGTATGGCAAGACACGATGCTGTCGTCTTCGACGATAATTTCAGACTGCGGCTGGGTGTCAGTGAGGTCAAGAGGAGAACACGGCAAATGCCACGAGCCAACTTCCCAGAAACTTCGCCCAGTGAAAGAGCAGTCCAAATAAGTGAACACGCGTCTCAACTCATCCACAGATGTTCGATCGTGTAGAAGGAAGAGACGCTCAATGTTTCCGAGGTACTAACATGCCTTTTAGCGAGTAACTAGTTCAGTCAAAGCTATGACGGAGTGGCTAGCGTCCTGCCTTCACACTTTGCCACCCTGTGTTCGAAACGCGAATATCATTTTTATTTTTGCTTTTATTTACCTACTGACGTCCATGGAAGATAACTACACAAGTGTTCTTCAATGTATATTAGGATAACGTTGTCCTAATTCGTCTACTGATTGTATGTCTGGTAAATTGATTTATGAAGGAAACTACAAATGAACATAAAAGTTACTTGAAATTGTTTTTAGTGAATTTTCTGTAGTTCAACCTGATTCATAATCCGCTGCAAGCGCCAGTTTTCCGAAAATTATTCCTTTATGCATGGTTTGCCACTACAACTATCACCTGCCGACTATTCGTCAGGTGATGGTTGAAGTGGTCACTGTAACAAATATCTACTATTACCAGTATGCTGGCCCCTATTTTGATCACAATCTATCAGTTATATGAATGCATGGTGTCCATTATTTCGGATAATGTAAGTGGTCTGAGGATGGCGTACTGAAACGCTGAAACTGGTTGCCTAATAAGATAAGGTTGAACACTGACTGCTGAAAGGTGTTTAATTTGACATTTTCTGTCGAACATCCGGGTCCCGCAACCATCGCTAAAAAGATGGACATAGAGGGAAATGGTTATGTTCGTCTACTTGGAGACCATTTGCAGCAATTCATGAACTTCATGTTCCCACACAACGCTGGAATTTTTATGGCTGTGCCATGTCATTAAGCCATTCGCGACTAGTTTGAGAAACATTGTGGATAATTCGAGCGAACGATTTCTCCGCCTGGACAGACGCACTTGGGACATAATCGAGGAGTCAGTTCGTGCACAAAATTCTTCACTGGCGACACTGTCAGAATTATGGCCGGTTATATAGGCAGCATGGCGCAATATTTCTGTAGGGGACTTTCAGCGACTTGTTGAGCCCATGCCACGTCGAATTTTGGCACTACACAGGAGGTCCGACCTGTTATCAGGAGGTACCCCATGACATTTGTTACCTCAATGTAAAACTGGTCGTGGATAATGTAACTGGGTTTGCCTACCTTAAGGTGCATGACATATTTCCTGAGCCAGTTTTATTCTTGTCTCCTGTATTAATATCTTTGAGTAGGACTTTATATCGAGAGGAAGCTTTGATGAACTTGAACGACAAGATGCACTAGGTTGGTTGTTGGATATAAGGGGGTAAGGAGCATGCTGGTAGTTTCAGAATTCAAGATTGTCCAGTGACGATCTTACTATTGATCTGATCGTTAACTAAACGATTTATAGCAGGAAAAATTCTCGGTAATGTTTTGTAGTAATTAAAATCAGATAAAGGACCTGAAAATTAAATGATTTTATCCAACAAAAGATATAAAACGTGGACAGTACCTCCAATAAGACAGTGTTACTAAAGAAACTGTCATGTAGAGTCAAATTAACCTAAGACTGATAATTAGATTTCTTTCATCTGCTTCCAATGGAAAATGCCAGAGAATATCAACAAGACATATTCATGACTTTCATACCTAGTAGCACAGAAACTGGTTGTAAAACCACTCCAAATATGGGAAGTACTAGGCTTTATGGGAATGCCAGAGCACTTTACCGTGTTAATCACAAATCTGTACAAAAAAACCAAGAAGCATCAGAAAAAATACAACAAGAAAACATAGAAATTTCATGATAAAGAAAGGAGTTAGACAGGGATGTATACTACGTTTCCTTTTTATTAGTGTGGCAAATACGTGATGAGTATTGCAGGTGTAACTTATAAGGAGGCTGGAATTAAAACTTATTTTATTTATTTTAATTTTAAGTCTTGTTCTGTGGGACCACATTGAGCAGCAAATCTCCAAGATCAAGGAACGTGTCAGTATATGAAATTACAACATAAAAGTAATAACAGGTAAAATAAAATGTTTATGGCCCAAAGAAAGTCAAGCCACAACTTTAAGTAACCGCAGTCAACAATATAACAAAAGAGTCAGATTAATTTTTCTAGGAACGCCTCAACGAAACAGAGGGAGTGACCTATGAGGAAACTCTTCAGTTTTTATTTGAAAGCTCATGTATTATTGGTAAGATTTTTGAATTCTTGTAGCAGCTGATTGAAAATGGATGCAGCAATATGCTTCACACCTTTCTGCACATGAGTTAAAGAAGTGCAGTCCAAATGCAGATTGGATTTCTGCAGAGTATTAAGTAATTGAAAGCTGCCAATTCTTGAGAATAAGCTGATGTTAACAAGAAACGACAGTAATGAATATATAAATATTGAGAGGGCAATGTGAAAAGGGGTCGACAAGAGGTTCGCGAACTTACACCACTTATTGCCCGAACTGGCAGTTTCTGAGCCAAAAATATCCGTTTAGAATGGTAAGAGTTCCGCAAAATATAATACCATACGACATAAGCGAATGAAAATAAGCAAAGTACCCAAATTTCCGGGACGAACGATCACTTACTTCAGATACCGTTCGAATAGCAAAAATGTTAGCATTAAGTCTTTGAACAAGACCCTGAAAGTCAGCTTTCCATGACATTTTACTACCTATCTGAATATCTAGAAATTTGAAGTTTCACTCGTCATATGTCCATTCTGTGAAATTAAAAGGTCGGGTTTTGTTGAATCTTGTTTACTGTGATTTAGCGTTAGTTTATTTTCTACAAGCCATGAACTTATGTCATGAACGGCATTATTTGAAACAGAGCCCTATTTGTCCATACTCCACTCAGACCTCACATCACAGCCATTCTCAACACAATGAATAATGGCCTTTTGCTGTCTGTTGTTAAAGTAAGAGTTGAACCAATTGTGAGCTACTTCCCGTATTATGTAATGCTCCAACTTATGGAACAATATTTTGTGATCAACACAATCAAACGACTTAGATAAATGAAAAATAAGCCTAGAGATCGAAACGTTTTGTTTCATCCATGCAGTACCGCACCAATAAGAGAATATAGCATTTTCAGTCGTTAAACGACTTCTAGAGCCGAACTGTACACTTGACTACAAATTGTGTTACATAAAATGATCAACTATCCTTACATACACAGCCTTTTGAATAACTTTGGCAAACACTGATGGTATAGCAATAGGTCTAAAATTGTCTACATCTTCTCTTTCTCCCATTTTATAAAGCGGCTCCACTACTGAGTGCTTCAGTCGCTCAGGAAAATGACCATTCTTAAAGGAAAAATTATAAATATGACTAAGTACAGGGGTAAAATGTGCCGCACAGTACTTTAATATTCCGCTAGGCACTACATAATACCCATGAGAGTCCTTAGTCTTCGGTGATTTAACTATTGACTCAATCTCCCCCTTATCAGTATCACAGAGGAGTATTTCAGACATCAGTCTCGGAAACACATTTTCCAAGAGAGTTATTTGATTCCATGTAGAAACTGCTTTCATTTAATTCACCAGCAAGGCTCAGAAAATAATTGGTAAATACTGTACATATATTGACTTATCTGTAACAGAAATACTTCTACTACGAACTAACTTTATATCGTCGACCTTGTGCTGCAGGACCAGACACTTCCTTCACAACTGACCATATGGTTTTAATTTCATCCTGTGACTTAGATATTCTATTTGCGTACCACATACTCTTTGCCTTCCTATTAACATTTTAAGCATCTTAAAATGCTGTTCGTAATGGGCTACTTAGCTTGATGGTAAGTACTTCTCACATTTTGATATAATTCCCGCTTTGTTCTACATGATATTCTTATCCCACAGGTCAGCCACCCATGCTGTCTTTCACTGGTAGTAATGGAAAGCAACTCTCAAAGACCATGAGAAATGTGCTAAGGAAACCATTATATTTGTCATCTTTGTTATCGACACTATAAACATCCTGCCATCCTTGCTCCTTAACGACGTTTGAAAAACTCTCTACGGTCGTTGGATTAGCTTCCTTACACAGTTTGTAAATATATGTGACATATGTTTAAGTGCAAAAGCCTTCTAGCGTTAAAATTTGTGCGTCATGTTCTGAAAGGAAATTCACCTTTCTGCTAACATAATGCCCATCTAGTAATGGAGAACGAATAAAAATATTGTCTATGGCTGTACTACTGTTCCCCTGCACGCTGGTTATATGAAAAACACAGTCTGCATCAGGTCACACGAGTTTAGGACATCTACCAACATCCTTTTCCTTGCACCTTCATATACAACATTAATATTGAAGTCACCACGTATAACTAATTTCTGGTACTTCATATCAAGTGAACCAAGAAATCTCTCTAGACTGAGCAGAAATGCTCTGAAATCGGAGCTAGGGGATCTATAAACAGCAACAATTTGATGTTTAGTTTCAATAAATTCAACTGTCCCTGCACAACATTCAAATATCTGTTCAGTGCAGCGCCGTGATAGTCCATGGACTAAAACAGAATACTGTTTTTTTACGTACATGGCCACTCCCCCTCTCCGCAAGGAACTCCTTGAAAAAGGGCTAGCTAATCTGTATCCTGATAAAGGCAACCTCTGAATTGCCAAATTATTTAAGGGGTGCTCTGATGTACTGATAATGTAGGAGTATCTATAAGCAGTTCTTTAATTTTACCTCTAATACCTCTTATACTTTGATGAAATATGGCAATTCCTTCTCTACTTGGGTACCTGACAGCCTTTGAAGGTGATCCTTAGTTAGAGGGACTTCCCTTAAGCAGGTATACCTACCAGCTGACTTCAGTCTAAAAAAGGTGCAGCTCTAATACC
The DNA here is from genome assembly GCF_023898315.1 of Schistocerca nitens. Classification (NCBI taxonomy): domain Eukaryota; kingdom Metazoa; phylum Arthropoda; class Insecta; order Orthoptera; family Acrididae; genus Schistocerca; species Schistocerca nitens. The sequence continues at coordinate 103,972,109 of NC_064618.1, forward strand.
AACTACTACAGGAATTTTTCCATGAGTGATGCCACCACCACCCACTACGCTGCCACCTACAAGCCTTGCCAGCCGCCCCTTCCCATACCTATTGAGGTGCAGGCCATGCCTCGTGAAACCCAATCTATTGACAGACTCATCTGGCACCACTGCAATGTACCCATGTCCTCTATCATCAATGGCTTCTCCATTCCATGCTAAAACGTCTAACTGCCGCATTAAGATAACGTCGATCATGACGCTGAAAGAATTGCACGAAATGTACATTAGTGCCACCAGTTTTTGTAGCTATCTTTACCAGGCCACCACCTACACCTTATTACCCGTCCCTATCAGGACTATTCCCTGCTCCACCCACAATCACTACTTGATACTCTTTCGTAAAATTCCTACCTAACTCCCCTATGCTGTCAGTCACCTGAGCCAAGCCTGCACTAGGCTTCACAATGCTAGTGACGTGGTACTCCCTCCCCAACACTTTCTGCAGCTGGTGGTCCACAGTGCGAACTACCTAGCCGTAGAGCCCTCATCTTTCTGTTAGACTTCGCAACTGGCTTTGACCTCCGAACTGCTGAGGCCTGCAGCTACAAAAGACTCCTCTCCACCCAAGTCTCTCAGTTGGTCAACTCTATTGCATATACGCAAAGTAAAACTGTCTGAATACCTCCAGCACCCTTCACCCTCCCCAACCAATCTAGTTCCTCCTTTGCCTACTGCAACTGACCCTGCAGGGCACAGATCTTACGCTCCTGCTCCTCTGTTAACTTATTTATACTACAGATTCTGCATTCCTCGGAGAGTATCTCGCTAGAATACCCACTGGCTTCCCCACTGCATTCCCCCCAATGAAAATACTTTGAACAAATCCCATACCGTAACCCACTACTCACAAACCTACGGCAAAGCCTACAGTTCTCACGAGCCGGCAGGAGTGGCCGAGCGGTTCTAGGCGCTACAGTCTGGAACCGCGCGACCGCTACGGTCGCAGGTTCGAGTCCTGCCTCGGGCATGGATGTGTGCGATGTCTTTAGGTTAGTTAGGTTTAAGTAGTTCTACGTTCTAGGGGACTGATGACCTCCGAAGTTAAGTCCCATAGTGTTCAGAGCCATTTGAACCATTTGAACCTACAGTTCTCACTCATGGTAAAATTTTACAGTTACTGAAAAAAACCAAACGTCTGCGTTACCTACGTTCAGTTACAAAAGTAGAACTATTTATGGAACTAACAGTAGTGGTCTCAAAATTCTCTCTCTACTAAGAAAGCAACAACTTTTATTATAACTACCAAACCACAACTAATATCAATACCAACGAATCTTCACACAATTTATTAACTATAACCAAAAATTCAAGCGGCCACTAGGACATTCAACGTAGTTAAAACAGGGAATGAAAAATTTACTGAATTATTTCACTAAAAACAAAGAAACATCAGCTGAAAAGTACCGCAAGAAATTTATTAAACGACTTGAACGCAAAGAAAATTCTAAAAAACACATCTAGCAACCGATTCCTGAAGTTTATTAAACCGTTATTTCGCCACAAACAGCAGGAGACACCGTTGAAAACTACTAAATTTAATAGCTGTATAACAGTGCACAAGCAGCTTGGTCAGAACTTAAGTTCAGAATCGCTACAACTGCAGCTGCAGGCCGCGAAATGTAAACACTATGATAATACTTGGGTGAACGATTGAAAACTACAACAACTATTAATCGACGCCGCGTGGTGTAGGGAGTCTTGTCACGGTCCGTGACGCAACCCCCCCCCCCCCCCTTCTTCCACCGCCATCGGGCATTGGTGTGAGTGTTGTCCATATTGTCCATAGCGTTAGTTAGTTTGATTAAGTAGTGTGTAAGCTTAGGGACCAATGACCTAAGCAGTTTGGTCCCGTAAGATCATAGTACAAATTTTATTAATCGACAACTTGAGATATTCGGATGATACATGCAGCATCAGTGAACAAGACATTAAAAGTATCCTGGAAAAAAGTGAAAAGAGATTGAACAGTCTAGAATAAATCTGTTTCTGAGGAAAACAAAAATTTTGTCATCAGGAATAAAGACCAATGTGACAGACTAAGAAGACGTTGAGGAAGCCGACAAAGACGAATTTTTCGGATCACCGATAGTTAAATTAAGCTCTTTCATTGAGGAAACAAGGGAACAGTTTGTAAAAGCTGCTGCAATGAAATTAAGCAAGTTGCTGAAGAAGAAGAAAATGTCACTACTGACCACAATAAAAATTTCAAAATGAACACTGTTTCGTAGTTAATTGACAAACTGCACTTTCCGGCATCAGATCTGAAGATGATCTGCAGCGCAGATTGAAACCGCTAGTCAGTAAACAAACAGATGAGATCCAAACGGTGTTTGTACGTTTATGATTGCAAAATAAAAATGGCGGAATCTTTGATCTTTCACATAGTTTTGTGCGAATGCGTGTCGTGGAGAATGAAAAAGTGAATCGCTAGAAAATCAATTCTTTTCGAATGTGGGTGCGGAAAATGATACTCTGGATTTCATGCACTGCGAAATTTTTGGATAAAGAAATTTCTCTGGCGGTCAAATTATTGCAAACGAAATAAGGTACTTTAGGAGTATCATGAGAGCGCCGGAATACTCACTAGAAAAAGTTGCAGTGCTCGGAATGGCAGAAGGTCAAAGACGTTAGTAAAACTAAGGAAACATGTACAAAGGACAGAATTGAAAGCATTGGTGAGATCCTGCAACACTGATAACCAAAAGAACGGCCAGGAGCGCTTGAAGGGACACTTTTTATCATGTCACCGGGTGTCAGTGTTGGCTTGATGAATCATACGAGTAACAACAGTAAACTTGTGTTTGTGCGATTCGCATTCTCGCATCGGTTTGACACGAGTGAAACAATGTGTGACCTGAGTTTCTCCTGGCGTATAGAACTTTCAATTAACTTCCGGGAATTCAGCCAGGTAACACTTTCAGCGACCGCCGAAATATCGGCGGTCGCTGAAAGCGTTACCTGGCTGAATTCTCGGAAGTTATTTGAAACGAGTGAAACAATTATTAAATGCCGAGTTTGACTGTCTCCAGTGACATTTATGGTTGTGATTTGAAGTAAATTATAAAAATAGTCTTTAAAGTAACTACCTCTTATCGAGAATATATCAATAGTCCATGCCTGTTAGTTACATTGAAATTAAGCATAATTAAAACCGTTTGTAATACGAAAAGGCGACATGTAATTCAGTAATGATGCAAAATAACTATAGTAGGTCACCTTATTACAAAATTAGCCTGATGTGCTTTAGGCACAAATTCGATTGTTACTTTTAAATAAACCATATCATATAAATTGCAGGAAGGAGCTTACAAAGACCTTTGGCGTTTGTAATATTCTACAGTAACATCCATCATGAACCTACCAGACAGAAGCTACAATATAACGCACCTCTAACATATGTGCTGTAAATGATACCCAGAAAAGAATATGACACGTGTAAAAATGATACTGAAACAAAAAAACCGGAAGGCCTACCATAATTGGTGTCTTATATTTACACAGTGTGGGTAAATGCGAAGTATGATGCTCTTGCGTGGCTTTACAAGAGATAGAAAGATTGTATGAAATTATAATGCAATCCAGTCCTTAAGCTGCTTACAGGCGTTGATAAAAATCTACGGGGACAGTTGAAAAATATGTGCCCGAACCGGGACTCGAACCCGGGACCTCCTGCTTGCATGGCAAACGCACTTTTCTTTGTCATGCAAGAATCTTGAACAAACTATATATATATATATATATATATATATATATATATATATATATATATATATATACTGTTAGTTTGTTCAAGATTATTGCATATGGGTAAATATTAGAAAAAAATAAATACAACAAAATATAACACATTCTGTTCTTTTTTTTCGATGCATTAAAACGTGGATAAGGGTGTTCAGCATGTGGAGGGTAGGCATGGCATATCCCAACTTCGAGGGGGGTCAAGGAAGACGCTGCGGAGATAACCGGCAAAAGTTTGTCGGTAAGATGGTTTCCGGGTGAGGGTCACAACTTTGTACCAGAAGTTGAGGATTGTTTGAAGACCACTCTGAAAGAGGTATTCTAAAGCCAGTCCTCGAAACCAGATTCGTGTATGGTGCTTAGCAAGAGGGTAGTGAAATGTCTGGGGCAACAACAAAAAATCTCCGGTTACCGTCGTTGGCGGGGCACGAAGGTATAAGCCCACGATTCGTTGGATGAGGAGCCAAGTGTTTCGCTTTAGGGGGCACTTAAGATGAAACTCGTCGGTGTCTTCGAGCTGACAGGGCAGAGTGGGGAGGTGGCCAGTCCTATGCCATAATGTCGACTATTATTCGGGAATTTGCCATAGACTAAAAGATACCAGAGCGCAGACACAGACGACGGTTAAAAAGGTGCATGCACACACCCCCAGACCGTTCGCCAGTTAATGTCAGGGTGCTTTAGTACCATGGGGTCGCAGCTATTGGACAGCATAAACAAACGATAATATTCCTTTGTACGGTGAGGACGCGTGACTGGAGGTTCTATGAAACAATTGGCGACATGGTACAACAATGGAGAAATAAGTGCCACATTGGTCGGTGGATCGAGAGAAGCTGGTCGGAGGATATCTGAGAGACGACGTGTTAAGGACGGAACCCGCCCCCGCCAGTGCCGCAACATAGTATGGACCAAGAGTGCAGAAGATCGTGTCCGAACGTTGACGAGTCCGAGGCTACCTTATGCAGGAGGTAGTGTTAGAATGCTGTAGCGGACTTTGAAAAGTGCCCCTGCTGACACGAAATATCCAAAGACTGACTGGATGCGGCGGCCAAGGTGTAGCGGCATAACAGGATCTGGGCTACGTGTACCAGTTTAGGGGCGACATACATGTTGACGTAGGGCACACGTTGCAGTTGGTTTAAGTTACGGTGCACTTGCCCGCGAATATGGTGCCGAATTGACTGCAAAGGCCACCGGTAAGCGAGAGCCACTGTGCGGTGTGTGGAGCTCGTAAATTCGATACCCAAGTAACGAAGGGTGGTGCTGACTGGGAGTAGGGTCGGCGCCATAACTGGGAGGTCACGCTCAATGTGCATCATAGTCGATTTGCGGACATTAAGGATGCTACCCGTAATACGTCCATACTGGTGGATCCATTGGATGGCGTCATTGAGTTACGCATAAGTCCTGCAGTGAAAGGTGCAGTCACCTAAAATGAGACCCTGAAGTCTAGAGGTAATGCCAGTGATGAGGGGCTCAAGTGCAATAGCGTGTAGTAAAGTAGACATAGGGCATCCTCGACGCACAGAGCGGTCCTAGAAACCTCCCATTCATCTGTACCATCGAAAACACGGGAAGTAGTAACCGGCGAATGGCGTCGACAAAGAGTAATGGGAACCACATATGTGTCGCCACCATGAGGAGGAATGGGTGTCGAACGCGGTCAAAGACACTTGTGAAATCGATGGATACCAGAGCTGCACGAAGGCGACAAACTGATGCCAGCGCGATGAGGTCACGGCATTGTCCTAGGGCTGTTTATAAGGTGGCCCCAAAACCACGTGCAGTCTGCTCCGTTGAAAGGACCGTAGGTAAGATGGTGCGTATGCGCGCTGATAAGAGGCGTGCATAGATTTTATATTCTGCATTGAGTAGTGTAAGAGGGCGATATGCAGAGACATGAGACCCTCCCTTCGGCTTAGGCACAGGTGGAAGAATGCCAATGATGAATTCAGGTGGAACTGGGATGTACGGAGTATAGAGTTCCTGAATCATTTCCGTCCAGCGAGGAAGCATTAACGTGGTGAACGCCCGGTAAAACTACACGGGGAGACCATCTGGTTCTGGTGATTTGTTCTTGGCCCCCTTGTTGATGGCATCTACGACCTCTTCTGCGGCCATTGCAGACATCAAGGACGTTGACTCCTCTATGGTACTGGTCCGATCATGGGGAGGATGGAGATCATCAGGAACTGGCGTTGTTATCAGTTCGTCGTCATAAAATTGGCGATAATGTTCTGCAGACACCATTGCCGCCTGTGTTGTGTGGTGAACACCGTCGGAAGTCGTGATGTTGGAGACGAAAAGTCGACGTCGACGACGATGGTCGGATGCGGCATGGATTATGGATGGCGTTTCGTCGTGGAGGGGGTCCTGTCGTCGGGAACGCACCAAGACACCATACAGTCATGAACGTGGGAGAGAGAGGAGACGAGCTTTAGTACGCTGTCTAGATGTCTCAGATGATCGAGGAAGCGCATCTATCTCACGGAGGACAGTGAAATGAAAATTTGTGGTGTCTCGATGCCATGCTGCTGCTTCCTTACCACAATGCATGAAGACCTTTCTGATTGCAGGTTTGGCACATTTGAGCCACCAAGGGAACGTAGATGTGTACTGCGGGATGCGTCGTTCGCAAGACACCCATGTAGTGGGAATACATTGTCAGCAGTGTGGATCGATCATTAAGGAGGGAGGCATTAAGCTTCCAGTAACCTCTGCTGCGCCATACTGACCGAGGTGGCAAAGCCAGGGAGCGCATCTATCTCACGGAGGACAGTGTAATGAATGGTCCGAAAATGCAACGAGCCATCGTTCTGCTTGGGAGACTTCGTTGCCAAGGTGGGCAGAGACATAAAACCAGTCCAGTCTGCTGGCAGAATGTGGTGTATAATGGGTGAAACAGGGGGTATTGCCATGACGTTTCTCCCAAACGTCCACTAGATGAAAATCTTCAATTAAGGTGAGCAGCGCCGGGCATGGCGAACAGCCAGGCATTTGGTCCTGCGGATGGAGGACGCAGTTGAAATCGCCTACCATGATAAGGCGATCATAGTTCCCAGAAAACAGGGGCGCCACGTCAGTCCGAAAAATGTGGACCGCTGCCGACGGTTCGTGGAGCCAGACGGAGCGTAGATATTGATGACGCATGAGTCGAAGATGGTAACAGCCATGCCTCTACCAAAGGGAAGGATTGTCGTGTACGTGAGTGGGATTCCTTTGTGTATGTAGAAAGCCACTCCACGCCCTGATTGATCACATTTGGACGTGTTGAGTCGTAGCTGTAGACCGGTGGTAGTGTGGCAACGCCAACTTCCTGAAGAAGTGCGATGTATACGTCAGAGGCCCCAAGCATGTAACATAGGAGTTGCAGCTTGGGTGCAGTGCCCATCATATTGGTGTTCAGTGTGGCGAACCGGTATGTATGTTTCAGTGGTGGTGGATGCGCATCTACCATCACCAAGGATAGTATGAGGAGGGAACCAACAGGAAGTCCGGTCCCATCTGCTGCAGTGCCTCGCTTTTGATTTTAACAGGCAGCTTCGTCCGGGGGAGGCAACTCATCTGGAGGAGGGGCGTACCTTCCTCAACGTCGTCGGCCTATGCTCCTGTGCTGTGGGTCTATCCAGTGTCCATGGGAATGGCATCGTGGTGAGAGAGATCTGGAGATGTCGGCGTGGCGACCTCCATAGTGGTCCCGTCCTGCGAAACATCTTGTTCATCGTGAAAGTTGTCCACCGACATCTGCGTGGAAATATCGGCTGGTTGGGTGTCGTCTCCGTCGTCTGGGGTGGCGATGGTTTGAGAGCCCATGTGTGAATGGCAGCGTCGTTTGTGCCTACGTGGCGAGCGTTGTTTGCGCACGTGTTCCTCGGTGTCGGACGACAGGAAGGAGGAGCGTCGACCTGGTTCGAAGGTGTCGGTGGGTACAGTCAAATTGTCAAACAGGTGTTGAAGAAGGACTGGTCTCCTCAGCGTCCGGTGCGCGAGCCTGTTCGGTGGTAAGTTTGTGGGGTGGGACGTCTTCACCGTTCGTAGGTGAATGGGACGGTGGTACACGCCGATCGGAGGGACCGGGCGATGGTCTGAACGAAACGTGGCGAGAGCCGCTGCGTAAGTGACTGATAGGACGGTCATCATAGGTGTGACGGACGCTTCAGACGACGGAAGCTGCGCGACACGTCGTTGAATGCATTCAGACCCTAAATGACCTTCTTTCCCGCAACCAGAACAGGTGCGAGGTTGGCCATCGTACATTATAAAGGCACGGAAGCCTCCGATAGGTAGATAGGAAGGCACGTGTATCTACAATTCTATACGGACCTGTATAAAACGGGATAGATTTGAAATTATACTCACCGTTCGGCGACATGTTCCAGAACTTTGCCGTAGGGTCAGAGCACCGCGATGATGACGTCTGCAGGTAGTCGAACGGCAGTTCGAAGATCCTTATCGTTCGTATACCGATGCCTGCGTGATCGACGGTAACGGGTCTGACGTTGCTGTCAGAATGACAGAAAGGCAGTCCACGGTTTGCCTCTTGAAGCACCTTGTCGCACGCCGCATCGTTGATTATTTTGACGTATACGGTACTGCTAACTATGGACAGGTGGATACCAATTAGATCCGTTGGTGGTATTGTAACTTCGTGGCGAATAAATCGTTCTACCTCCAGGGCCTTGGGTCGGGCGAAGTCCGAACTGTGGTGTCACCGCCAGACACCACACTTGCTAGGTGGTAGCTTAAATCGGCCGCGGTCCATTAGTACATGTCGGACCCGCGTGTCGCCACTGTCAGGATCGCAGACCGAGCGCCACCACAAGGCAGGTCTCGAGAGACGTACTAGCACTCGCCCCAGTTGTACGGACGACATTGCTAGCGACTACACGTACGAAGCCTTTCTCTCATTTGCCGAGAGACAGTTAGAATAGCCTTCAGCTAAGTTAATGGCTACGACCTAGCAAGGCGCCATTTGTACCATTGCATGTATCTCAAGATAGTCTCACTTGTATCATCAAGAATGCTGTATACCAAAGGACGATATAAAAGTTAAGTGTTCTAGTAGCTACGTTCTTTTCTTTATCACATTCATTACGAATCCTGTTCCAGACTTCGCGCCAGTCGGCGTGTGTGTACGTGTGCCCTTTCGGCTACCCGTCACTGTGGACTGGCTGCCTTGTCAGTCCACTACACGAACAAAAGTTGACACGTAATGTCTTCTTCCGATAGTTGGTGGTCTAGAAGGAAAACGTTACATACAGCGGCCGAAGTAAACACAAACACACGGTGCGCGCCTTGCCTGCAGCGGTCTGGCGCGTGACCGCCTCACAGCACTGGCGGCGGCAGCCTGACTAAGCCATCGAGGATACAGACGATAGTGTGACTGCAGGGACCTATCTCTGGCACGCTAGTGTTTCTATGAAAATATAATTATAAGGAGAAAAGACATTACATATAAGCCAGTTCCTCAAAATATATTTTTGTTTGTCGCGCTACAGACAGTCTCAGAAATGATCAAAAATCGCTTATTTATCAGCAAGGATGGCAAGCAGCAGGCTCACTAACCCTAGCTACAATAATGGATAAACTTTTGTGTGAGTTACGGTGCAATAACAACACATCCACGAAGAAAGTTAGAGCAGACTGAAGACAGAAGGTTGTCTCTCACAGACATTGTTCTTGGAACAGCTTGTAACATGAATCGCAAATAAGAAATGCTGCCAATGAACGTGGCAACACATTATTCAAGAGAAAGCTTACGTATTACAGAGGACCTTAGGAGTTAAGTTCCATAAGATTTCACAAGCATTTTATTACAGAGGGTCTTCCGTGAGGTAGATGCGCTCCCTCGATCACCTGACGCCCCTAGGGAAAGACAGCGTACTAAAGCTCGTCTGCTCTCTCTCCCACGTTCATGTCTGCGTGGACACCTCCGCGTGAAGTCAGGATAGCTTTTGGGAACCTAGTAAAGCAATATCAGAATTCAGGTATTTATTCTCAGTGTCTACAAGTCGTCGTTTTTTCGCACCACTCCAGGCTGTTGCCCAGTGAGCTATGTGTTGGATTCTAGCTGTCGTCCGTTGAGTGACCTCCCTGCCCCTGTTAGGTTTCAACACCGAAGTTGCCTGAGTGGAAACCCTGAAGTTGAAGCTGAAGTCCAGTTTTGGCAGCAGTCTGCGATGTAGTCGGAAGACAGTTTCTCCACTGGTAGTTGGCGAGCAGCATGAAGTTCATCAGCTGAAGGCCATCGTCTTGGGTACATCTAACGTGAGTGAGCCGTGGTTGGCTCACGTCATGCCTTATTTTTTTATCATTGGCTGCAGTCCAGTGGTGTCTTATTTCTTCTTCGGTTACCGCCATAACGTTGCTGTCTTCTCTCCGTGGGTGGCAGCAGCAGCGTGTATCGATACTAGTGCTTCTGTACTATCTATTAGTGAAGTGTACCAGTGGTATCTTCTGCCTCGTGGCCGTTGACGTTCCGGTTACCTGCCCTGGTCGTTGACGTAGTTTTCGGCAGTGTATTTTCCGCGTCGTGTTGATGCTGTACTGCATGGCGTGTAATTCGACAGCTGAGGTGTTGCTGGTAGTTTTTGGCGTTTATTCTGACTTGGCTGGATTGAGTAACAGTATCCAGAAAGTTGTAGTCGGGTGGAGCAGAACTGATCTTGTTGACTGGTTTGTCGGCTGGCTTTCGGTGGGTTGTCTTGTGATTAAGAGCTTGTCAGTCTGGCTGCCTGTCTCACCTAAACGTGCGTTAATTTTACCTTCCGAGGCCGACCCTTGTAACCTTCTGAGCGCCGCTCCTTGTGTTTTACATAGTGAATTCCTTTTTAGCCTTATGTACTCTGTGTGGATTTCAGACTAGTTTAAGCTTATTAAAATTGAAAGGCTTTTTTTTTTGCCTTGAGCCGTAAAAATTTTTTTTTCTTATTTGGTATGTGGCCTTTAGCCGAGTTTTTAGCCTTTTCAAATTAAAGGTAAAAAAAAAGGCTAGGCCTTAAGCTGTTAGAATTATTTTCTAGTTCGTATGAGGTCTTCAGACGAGTTTTACCCGAAATATTTTAAGATAAGGCCTTCAGCCTTTTCAGATTGGAAGCTCTTCTTCCCAGGCCTTAAGCCGTTAAATTGTGTTGATGATATGCGGCCTTCAGCCGAGTTTCAGCCCATTTAGACTAAACACTGAAAATCTTTGTCTCGGCCTTAAGCCGTAACACTGTTCTTGATTACTGTGTGGCCTTCAGCGGAGTTCTATGGGAAAAATCCTATCTAAAGAAGTGAAACCTCCAGAAGAACTCCTTACCTCAATTCCTTGCTTAGGAATTGTGCCCTGGAGTTTCGATGTGGCCTTCTGCCGATCTAAATTAAATTAAAGGAGGTCTTGCTTGTGTGATTGTGTATTTTAAGAAATAAGATTTATATGTTGAATGCAACTGACAGTAACTTATTTTGGCCCCTTTTCACAAATATAAACTCATCCGCTCTGTCCTGCTAGCTCAGGGATTTCAGTGAGTCTATGACGCAAGGCTCGGTTAGTGATGACCGTATGTGTCCCCCTTATTCTACTACATTCACTTAACGGATTAGTACCTACTGTGTCGGTTTGTCGCTCTGTGATCTTGTGAGGGAGATACAGCTTCATGCATTATTTATTACGAGCTAACAAATATACTCGTCTCGCTTCCTTTGGTTTTCTTTCACAGTCTCCTTTCTGCTGAATGTGTACCCTTATTCGGCAGACAGTGTCGTCCACCTGACCCACCTGCGACATACTGGCTTCTTGCTTCAGCCTCTGTCTCTGGCACCACTTCAGTTTGCCTGTGGCAATGCTAGTGAGTTTTAATAACTTTTTTCTAATTTTAATCCCTTACCATTCTGTTTCGTAAAACTATTTCAGTGAATTTGTTTGTTATCTGTTTTCTTTTCCTACAAGACAAAGTCAGTAAAATTTGGACAAAAACCTGAAGATCAGCAGTGGCTTGCGATTTATAAGTTTAGACTGTAGTCCATAGGACTGGACTAAACATTTAATGTTCAGTTGGTTTTAAGTCCAGGAAGCATGCAGATCACACAAACAAGTAATTCTCTTTACTCAGTTACGTCTAGCTCAGTATGGACTAGTATTAACACATTGCCATATACCTACAATAATCACTTACTGACGATAGTTCGCTGGACATATGAGGGACGCTCAGAAATTCAGGACGTGGTTCTAGCAGAGCCGAAAGAGGATAAAAGTGGTAGTGTCTGAAGAAAGTACAGTATATGGGATCGTGGTAGTTGGGCAGTTGATTCGGAGAAAAAAATACAACATGAATGTTACGAAAAAGGTGCAGATTATAATACGGCAGTGCAAGTTATTTAGAGCAATAAATTCTCTGAGTATGACGGAATGGTTAGGTGAGAGAGCCGTTGAAAGTCTACATCGATGCACTGAAAATACATATGATTACAGTGTAATCAACTTTTGGATCTGCTAACGACACGGTGCTGTAGCATAATGAACAGGATGTAAAAAAAAAAAAAAAAACGTGAGCGATTATTTCTGATACGGTACCTAGCTTTTGTCATACAACACTCTAAATCTAGTCCAAGTCTCTATAGATTTTTGATAAGGACAAAGCACTGCCGAAGGCAAATTTTAAGTTTATAAACAAGCTTGATCCACAAGTGAGAAAGCCATTATTTGTACTGCTACTGAACTGGCACACATCCCACTGTAGAAATTATCCTGTAAATGTTAACACTATTGTTTTATGTACCATGACAGAACTCAACCGACATTTTTATAAGCGTCTACCTCAGAGAATGTCTACCATTGATTTTTAACATTTTTGATCGGAACGTGACGTTTCCTTCTCAAGACGATTTTTAAATCTATCTGTAATATGAACCAACGTATTTTGTTTTCTCCTGCAAAAGTCAGAGCGATATTTTTCATGTCGCAAGTTTATACTTTTTTGAAATCTCTGTTATTTTCAGGCAAACGTACAGTCGAGCTGGTAATAGGCCAGAGAGATTCCGAAATGGAAGTAAATACATCGGAAGGGATTACCAGTTGCGGCATATTTGCCACAGAACTATGGGTAGCCTCCCGAAAATCTTGGTCGAATCTAAGGGACTGTTTCTAGGATAATAAAGTCCCTTGTCCCAGACAAAAATAAAATTATTTGGGTTTGTGTTTCGACGCATGCGAGAGTATGTGAAATACACAAACTTGCGTTCGCAATAACAGACAGGAATGATAGAGTCTGAAGAAAGGCATAACACATTGTACGAAATCGAGGTAGTAATTGCTTTAACTTATTGTTCTATTCCACAAAGTATGTCTTGGAAAACTGAAGAAATAAGTCTACCCTACAGTCTTTAATCCATTTAAAATGCAAACATCTGGAAAAGCAAACAGAGCACTTAATATATTCGCACTTATGCATAGGCGGAGTCTCCCTTAACTAGTGGTACTTAAACAGACTTTTTCTTCTTCTGCTTCTTCTTCATCATTGGACCTTCTCTTCTTCTTTTTCTCCTTTCATCATGATCCAAGCCATAAACTATCCCCTCTTCTAAGGATCCAGTCGTCTTGGTCTTCCTACGTATCTTAGACATAAATGTTTTGCTAGATTCGAATTTGGCTCTATTTGTGTATATTACAGACAACTTTTATCAATTAGACTCGACCTTATCATTTATAGCATGTATACCAAGTCTTGCTTTTATATCTTAGTTCCTTAATTTACCTAATCTTGGGAAGCCAATCATTCTTCTTAGAAATTTCATTTCTGCCGCTTGCATTACACTTGCTTAATTTTTAGTATTCGTCCAAATTTCACTTCGAAATATCATTGTAAAAGCGGTCGTTGTCTCATAAAATATCTGTGTCATTTCTAACTTTGTTTCTTGATGTTTTAGTGATTGTTCCACATACGACTTCATGTGTCTGCAATTTTTTTGTCATACAATTTTGTATGCATTCTGGTAGCTTGCAAGACTTCACGGGCAATCTGAACCTACTAACGTTTTCATTTACTTTTTTTTCTATTGTGATCTTAGGTCCAAAGCGGTTGTGTTACATAGAATGCATCCCTTTGTTTTGGAATGGATATTTTCATGTTATGTTATGTAGGTTAAGTCTATAGACTCATCTCTGTACGATGGCAAGGTTGTCTCCAAAAATCATTGTATTAAAAAATATGGCACTCGATGATTTCTGACATGACCTATTTTTTTGTTTCCAACTCTCAAACATACTGTCAATGTGTATAATAAAAAGTGAGGGTAATAAACTACACCCTTGCCGCATCCTACGGCTGTGGGCGTGTCTTCTGATACGGCATGATTTGTCTTCATTCTTATTTCCGTACCTGAATACAGGTTTTCTGTCAACTGTATTATTTGCTGAGGCTATCCGTTCTTGTCTAATATGTTCTATAAGGTTTTACTATCTATGTAATCGAAGGATTTCTCTAAGTATGGAAATGCGATGTGTGTCTTCCTGTCGAACCATCTTTAACATGAATAAGTATGGAAAGTTACCAGTACAGGATCTCGCTATTCTGAAAACATTTTTATTTCCATATAGTAGAATTTAAGTAATAATTTGTAAATGTTCACTTATTATCTTGGAGTGAATCTTACACGCTGTGTCCACAAATGTTATACCACTGTAATTATTGCCTCCATTTCGTTTTTCTAAAACTGGTATGACGTCAATGGCTTTGGGATGTGGCGTCTTTTCCAAATCATAATCTATTAATTAAGAAACCTAAAAAGCCTCAAAAATAAGTAATTCGGCATTTATGGCATCATGTACTGTTGCTTTCCGGGTTTTTGTTGTTCGTTAACTGCTGTGAGACCGCCGTCACTTGGTATATACATTTCATAGTAGTCCTCTTCTACTGCTTCGTTTTCACTACAATAGAGTTGTTTTCAATGTTACATGTAAACTGAAGGTAGAGGGGGGGGGGGATGATATAGGAAACGAAAGGCAAGAGATTACTGATATCAACTGCATCGGGACAGTAGGCAGAATCAGCGGTGACGAGTGAAAAATGTACACAGGACCGGCATTCGAACCCGGGATCTCCGCCAGCCGGGACACAGCGTTATCGTAACTGCGCGGACTTCCATGGCACGCCTCACGGCCGACCCACACGCCAAAAGAACAGACACCGTGCGAATTCATATAAATGTTTACAATGTCCTCCCCATTTATCTTATGGTGTACTACACTCCTGGAAATGGAAAAAAGAACACATTGACACCGGTGTGTCAGACCCACCATACTTGCTCCGGACACTGCGAGAGGGCTGTACAAGCAATGATCACACGCACGGCACAGCGGACACACCAGGAACCGCGGTGTTGGCCGTCGAATGGCGCTAGCTGCGCAGCATTTGTGCACCGCCGCCGTCAGTGTCAGCCAGTTTGCGGTGGCATACGGAGCTCCATCGCAGTCTTTAACACTGGTAGCATGCCGCGACAGCGTGGACGTGAACCGTATGTGCAGTTGACGGACTTTGAGCGAGGGCGTATAGTGGGCATGCGAGAGGCCGGGTGGACGTACCGCCGAATTGCTCAACACGTGGGGCGTGAGGTCTCCACAGTACATCGATGTTGTCGCCAGTGGTCGGCGGAAGGTGCACGTGCCCGTCGACCTGGGACCGGACCGCAGCGACGCACGGATGCACGCCAAGACCGTAGGGGACCGCACCGCCACTTCCCAGCAAATTAGGGACACTGTTGCTCCTCGGGTATCGGCGAGGACCATTCGCAACCGTCTCCATGAAGCTGGGCTACGGTCCCGCACACCGTTAGGCCGTCTTCCGCTCACGCCCCAACATCGTGCAGCCCGCCTCCAGTGGTGTCGCGACAGGCGTGAATGGAGGGACGAATGGAGACGTGTCGTCTTCAGCGATGAGAGTCGCTCCTGGCTTGGTGTCAATGATGGTCGTATACGTGTTTGGCGCCGTGCAGGTGAGCGCCACAATCAGGACTGCATACGACCGAGGCACACAGGGCCAACACCCGACATCATGGTGTGGGGAGCGATCTCCGACACTGGCCGTACACCACTGGTGATCGTCGAGGGGACACTGAATACTGCACGGTACATCCAAACCGTCATCGAACCCATCGTTCTACCATTCCTAGACTGGCAAGGGAACTTGCTGTTCCAACAGGACAATGCACGTCCGCATGTATCCCGTGCCACCCAACGTGCTCTAGAAGGTGTAAGTCAACTAACCTGGCCAGCAAGATCTCCGGATCTGTCCCCCATTGAGCATGTTTGGGACTGGATGAAGCGTCGTCTCACGCGGTCTGCACGTCCAGCACGAACGCCGGTCCAACTGAGGCGCCAGGTGGAAATGGCATGGCAAGCCGTTCCACAGGACTACATCCAGCATCTCTACGATCGTCTCCATGGGAGAATAGCAGCCTGCATTGCTGCGAAAGGTGGATATACACTGTACTAGTGCCGACATTGTGCATGCTCTGTTGCCTGTGTCTATGTGCCTGTGGTTCTGTCAGTGTGATCATGTGATGTATCTGACACCAGGAATGTGTCAATAAAGTTTCCCCTTCCTGGGACAATGAATTCACGGTGTCCTTATTTCAATTTCCAGGAGTGTATTTAGATTTATTGTCTCATTTCAGTTTTTTAAGTATTTAAATGCGGTGTCATCTTGTTAGCTGTACAATGTTTGCTCACAAACTTATTCCACGAATCTTCAATTGCTTTCCTGACAGTCACTTTCACTTCAGTCTTTTTCGCATTATATTTTTGTTTTCCAGATTCTGTTTTCGTCAGTAAATACGTCTAGAACACTACTTTCGTTTCCTCAACTTCTTTTGCAATATCCTCGTTCCATACTCTTACTTCCTTCTTACTTACTCTCTTATACTTTTCTCACAGCTATTCGTTTGCGGCCTATGCAATACTTAATTTTATATTTTCCATGGGCTATCCACAATATCATTTACGCCTTTCTGTGTTAGATATGAATTCAACCTGTTTTGATCCCGTAATAAGTCTACCTTACAACCTTCTTCCCTTCTTGTCTCTTTATGTTCTCTTCCACGTAGCGAACACAGCTATTTTTGATACTACTACGTAGAGGTCGTAGTAAATGCCACTACTGCTGAAAACACGGTGATCCTGAACTTGAAATTTCCTGGCAGATTTGGACTGTATACCGGTCAGAGAATTGCTATCGGGACCTTTGTCTTTCGCGCCCAAATTATTCAGCTAGTGAGCTACCTATTACGACTCACGACCCATTCTCAAAGCTTTACTTCCACCATTGCGGAACAGCGAAGATCAGCGTCTTCGGCGTTGCCGTTCGCCGCAGCCATCGGAGTGTTAGACGGCGTCTTCGCCTGAAGCAAATCTCGAAGATGACGGGATTACACTCATTATCCAGTTGGTAACCGCTATCACGGTCCATTAGAATTCCCGAGATGGGTTTTCCAACGGATTCCTTTATAACCGAGTCCCAAAGAGATGATGTGTGGCCAAAATTAAGGTTTTGTCATACTCCATTGTATATCCGTTGGAGATACGATATTCCTAAATTGCAGACATGATGGGCTGCGGAAGGCGAGTGTAACGTTTATGTTGTGTGCGGCGTTCTTCAACTGTGCGTACTGTTTGTCCTGCTTAGGGTATACCTCACTGGCAAGGTATTTTGTATATTCCCGCCTTCTGCAATAAGAAGGTAGCCTTCACTGACGCCAGCAGGTCCGAAACTTATATGGTGTGCGGAAAATCACTTTCATCTGAAAATTACTAACAAGGGAATCTCCCCATCGCACCCCCTTCAAATTTAGTTATAAGTTGGCACAGTGGATAGGCCTTGAAAAACTGAACACAGATCAATCGAGAAAACAGGCAGAAGTTATGTGGAACTATGAAAAAATTAGTAAAATATACAAACTGAGTAGTCCATGCGAAGATAGGCAACATGAAGGACACAGGGATTCAAGGAGCGCCGTGGTCCCGTGGTTAGCGAGAGCAGCTACGGAACGAGAGGTCCTAGGTTCAAGTCTTCCCTCGCGTGAAAAGTTTAATTTTTTATTTTTAGTTTATGTGATAAACTCTTATGTTTTCATCACTTTTTTGGGAGTGATTATCACATCCACAAGAAAACCTAAATCGGGCAAGGTAGAAGAATCTTTTTACCCTTTCGCTAAGTGTACAAGTTAGGTGGGTCGACAACATATTGGTGTCATGTGACACACATGCCGTCACCAGTGTCGTATAGAATATATCAGGTGTGTTTTCCCGTGCAGGAATTGGTTGACCTATGACCTTGCGATCAAATGTTTTCGGTTCCATTGGAGAGGCACGTCCTTTCGTCTACTAATCGCACGGTTTTGCGGTGCGGTCGCAAAACACAGACACTAAACTTATTGCAGTGAACAGAGACGTCAATGAATAAACGGACAGATCATAACTTTGCGAAAATAAAGATAGTAAAATTTTCACTCGAGGGAAGACTTGAACCAAGGACCTGTCGTTCCGTAGCTACTCACAATAACCACTGGACCACAGCGCTCCTGAATTTACACTAGCCTTGATGTTGCCTATCTTGCGCATGGACTACTCAGTTTGTATATTATACTAATTTTTTACGGTTCCACACAACTTCTTCCTGTTTTCTCGATTGATCTGTGTTCAGTTTTTCAAGGCCAATCCACTGTGCCAACTTATAACTAAATCTGAGGGGGGGTGCGATGGGGAGGTTCCCTTGTAAGGTTTCTTGCTGTTTTGAAGGAAATATCTCCAGTAAAGGAAATGCAAGAGATTTTGCTGGCGCGTTCTCCTATTTATCCACTTGCTGGCGCGTTGTCCTATTTGTCCACTTCCCGGGTCTTGGTTTTAGCTGAGAACGTCTTGTTAATTTTCCGGATAGAGTATGCAATGTCTCTGAACAGTGTCTTTAAATATGCTGATCGTCGTTGGAACTACCAACTGCATAATGCGTGGAATCCCGTCATCTTCGAGATTTGCTTCAGGCGAAGACACCAGGATACTCCAATGGCTGCGGCGAGCGGCAACGCCGAAGACAGCTCATCTTTGCCGTTCCATCAGCGATTCTGTGATTGGCAACAGTAAAATATATAACACAGAAATATGCAAACGAGTTCAACATTTTCCCAGAATGGTTTTTGCACTCTGCACCGGAGTGTGCGCTGGCAGATTAAAACTGTGTGCCGCAGAGAGGCTAGTATTGGGGACCTCTGCCTTTGGCGGGCGAATGCTCTACCCACTCATGACCCATTCTCACAGCTGTACTTTCGCCAGTACCTCAGCTCCTAGTCTGGAAGGTAGGAAGCGACGTACTGGAAGAAGTAAAGCTTTGAAAATGGCTCGTGAGTCGAGATTGGGTAGCTCACTAGCTGAATCATTTGGGGGCGAAAGAAAAAGGTCCCGATAACAATTATCTGTCCGGTATACAGTCTAAATCTGCAAGGAAATTTCAAATTCAGGATCTCCGTGTTTACAGAAGTACTGACAGTTACTATACGACCTCTACGGAGTAGTATAAAAAATAGCTCTGTTCGCAACGTGGAAGAGAACATAAAAGATTTGAGACAAGATGGGAAGAAGGTTGTAAGGTCGACGTACCACGGGATAAAAACAGTTTGAATCCAGGCCTAACCCAGAAATACGTAAATGATTGTTTGGATACCCAATGGAAAAGTACAAAGTATTGAATAGAGCGCAAACGCATAGTTGTGACAAAACTGTATGAGAGTAAATAAGAAGGGATTAAGAGTATGGAACGAAGATATTGCAAAAGCAGTTGAGGAAAAGAAACGAGTATATTAGACATATTTACGGACGAAAACTGTAGTGGACTGTTAAGGCAGACAGTCCACAGTGAAGTAGCCGAAGGGGCAAGCGTCAACTCACGCCGTCTGGCGTTAAGTCTGGAACAGGATTCGTAATGAATGTGATAAAGAAAAGAACGTAGCTACTAGAACACTTAACTTTTATATCGTCCTTTGGTATACAGCATTCTTGATGATACAAGTGAGACGATCTTGAGATACATGCAATGGTACAAATGGCGCCTTGCTAGTTCGTAGCCATTAACTTAGCTGAAGGCTATTCTAACTGTCTCTCGGCAAATGAGAGAAAGGCTTCGATCAGTGTAGTCGCTAGCAACGTCGTCGTACAACTGGGGCGAGTGCTAGTACGTCTCTCGAGACCTGCCGTGTGGTGGCGCTCGATCTGCGATCCCGACAATGGCGACACGCGGGTCCGACATGTACTAATGGACCGCAGCCAATTTAAGCTACCACCTAGCAAGTGTGGTGTCTAGCGGTGACACCACATTCCTCCCCCGCAAATCGGCGGACGGTCGTGTGATAAGGCTTCCGCCCGCCGTGGGGAGGACCCCATGTTGACGAATGCGATGAGGTGGGAAGCCTAACAACAGGCGAGGCTGTGCCACCCGCTCCCTTCCATTCGGTCCGAGGGGAGCTAGGAAACGCCTGAAAACCTAGTCCAGGGTGCACGTCAACATGCGGTGTATGCGCCCGTAATGAGACAGGGGGGGCCGAAGGGTCGACCTCCATTGCGTCGGGGGATCCGACGCGCGATGACGACATCTGGGCCGGAGCGGGCAAGAGTTCCATGGCGGAGGACAGCTGGTCACGGGAAGCGATCGGCGGCGCGTGACCCAGGGAGGCGCCATGCGGTGGCTGCAGCGAAGCGTCCACTGCGGGCGGCGCCGGCGGCGGCTGCGGCGGCTGCGGCGGCGGCGCGACGCCATGAGGCAAAATGGAAGGCATCGTCGGCAACACCTGGGGATGAGGCGAGCCAGTAGATGGGTCCCCAGGGAGCTGACCGGACGGCACCGTCGCTGAAAGCAGACGGGGAGCGGCAGAACCCGGGCGACGACAGAGGCGCAGCTGATTGAGATGCCGACGCACCTCACCAGAGGCCCCCAAAACCAAATACATCGCTAGGCCGAGGCAGCGAAGAATGCGCCCTGCGAGCCAACGCCGTGAACCGCGATAGTTGCGATAGAATACAACGTCGCCTGGAGCGAAAACAGGAGTTTGCCGCTGCAAAGGAACCTGATGCGGCGGATGCAGCAAAGACATCAAGGTTCGATGAGGACGACTGTGGAGCAACTCAGCTGGCGAGCGACCATCGCGGGGCTGAGAGCGATACGAGGACAAAAAGAGCAATAACGCGTCCTCCCGAGAATGCGACTCTTTCAATTTCAACATCTGTGACTTGAAAGTCCGGACCAATCGTTCAGCGGCACCGTTTGACTGAGGCGAAAACGGTGCGGATGTCAGATGTTGAATACCATTGGCCTTGCAGAATGACAGAAATTCTGCGGACATGAATTGTGGGCCATTGTCGGAATCAATAGTCTGCGGGAGACCTTCAATGCAAAAGATAGCGGACAATGCTTGGATGGTGGCAGATGACGTCGTGGAAGACATCCGGACAACAAAAGGAAAATTACTGAAAGAATCGACCACAACCAACCATCTAGCATTCCAGAAGGGACCAGCAAAATCTATGTGCAAGCGTTGCCAAGGGGAAGTGGCTTTCGGCCATGCAAAGAATTTCCGTGGCGGTGCGGATTGTTGTTCGGCACACGCCATGCAAGAAGAACACATATTCGCAATCGCAGCATCGATTCCGAACCAAGTACAGTGCTGACGAGCAAGTTGTTTCGTGCGCACTATACCCCAATGTCCTTGGTGAAGGAGCCGTAAGACACAGGACTGTAACGAATGTGGGACCACTACTCTGGACTGATCATTATCAGAACGCAACAACAAAACACCACGTCGTACAAAAAGTCTCTCCTTGTGAGCAAAAAATCGGCGAACCAACGGATCCTCGATCCGCGACTTTGACAAGGGCCATTGCGTAGCAACAAAACGCAAAACGGTAGCAAGGACAGGGTCAGCAGCTGTGGCTGTAGCTACACGACGAAAATCAATCGGAAACGATTCGACCACATCATCGGTTTCCGAATCAATGAATGTACAAGCAAGTTCGGAAGAATCGAATGCTCTAGCGACTTCATCACGCAATGCGTGGGGAACATTGCGCGCTCTGAAAAATTTCGGTTACGCGTGTACTTTCAGTTCCAATTGTGCTGCATAGTTCGTAGCGCAACCGAGGCCCGGTGCAAAAATGTCTGCAAATTCTTCACACAGACGAGAAACACTGGCTGAAGGCACAGTCTGATTCACTGATAGGACCTGATTGTCGATAGACAAGTTAAACAACTGAAATAAATCTAAACCAAAGAAGTTCACTGATGAAGAAGAACGAAGAACGTAAAAAGACACAAGTTTTGTTTGTCCCTTGTATGTTGCAAGAAGGCTGCACTGTCCCAACACAGGGAGATTCTGTCCTGAATAACTCGTGAGCGGAACATTTGCGGCACGCAACGGAGGTGCGCCCAGTTGTTTGTACGTGGCGTGATTGAGCTATGAAACTGCAGCTCCGGTATCGAGCTGGAATGGTATCACTTTGCCTCCAAAGTCTAAGTCTACAAAAAGTTTATTGTCCTGCTGACGACAAGAGCGACTGTTTTGTGCAACGTGAACGGATACAGGTAAAGAAGCACTTGCGACTTTACGGGACTTCCGGCGACGTCGACGCACACTTTGTGTGGGACGAACACAGTCACTGTTAGCGAGAGGAACACTGGGCGGAGTGGCACTAACGACATGAATGTCCATGGGCGAAGGTTCACGAGCCTGATTGTCCTTGGTTCTATTCCGGCGCGAAGCAAAGGGCCTGGAATGGTTGTGAGTGTCCGATCTGAGCTTTTTCTGACAAACACTTTGAACATGTCCTTTCTTATGACAGTAAAAGAAAATAGCTTGACGTGACGGGCAATTGTCACGTGAATGTCTAGTTGCACACCGCGGGCATGATTTCACTGCATTTGCTTGCTTTCGCGGGACACGTGGTGGTGCGGACGTGCGCGAGGGCAGGTTAGCGTTCCGTGCAGCGGGCCCGGCGGGCCGGTGAATGTGACACACTGCTGGCGAAGTTTCAAATGAGTCCTGAGCAAAGTCAAGTGTGTCTTGCCTATCCAATATGTCTATCACTTGTTGAAGGGAGGGATTAACGAGTTTCAAAATCTGTTCCCGTATGCGAACATCAGAAACGTTTTGTGCTATTGCATCACGCACCATAGTATCTGAATAAGGGAGTTCACAGTCACATTCAAAAGCACACTCCCTAGTAAGTCCTTGCAATGTTGCAACCCACTCCCGATTAGTTTGACCGGCCGTACGTTTTGTATGAAAGAACGTATACCTTTTTGCAACGACATTGACTGTGTCCTTGAAATAGGCATCTAAAGCAGACAAAATTTCTTCGTATGACAGAGTTGCTACGTCGCGCCGGGGAAACAATTTCACTATCACACGGTAGGTGGACACAACAACACACGAAAGCAAAAACGGCTGCCGCTCATTACCTTGAATTATGTAGGCGGCGAGATGAAATCCAAAATGTCGGGACCATTCCGGCCATGTCTCGTTGGCCGCCTCGTAGGGCCTAAATTGAGGTGCAATAGCATGGTGTGGCTGCGGTAGCGATGAAGCGGCGGCGGCCGCACCGTTTTGCAGCGCACGTTGACCCTGGACGAGCTGTCCAAGGGCATCCAATAACGCCTGCGTCTGCTGATTCTGCAAGCGATAAAATTCGGACAGTACATCTGTAGAATGTGGCGAAGCTATGACACAAGCAAATTAGTACAATACGAACGCTAAAGTCCCTTTTTAGACTCGTCGCCAATGTAGTGGACTGTTAAGGCAGCCAGTCCACAGTGAAGTAGCCGAAAGGGCAAGCGTCAACTCACGCCGTCTGACGTTAAGTCTGGAATAGGATTCGTAATGAATGTGATAAAGAAAAGAACGTAGCTACTAGAACACTTAACTTTTATATTGTCCTTTGGTATACAGCATTCTTGATGATACAAGTGAGACAATCTTGAGATACATGCAATGGTACAAATGGCACCTTGCTAGGTCGTAGCCATTAACTTAGCTGAAGGCTATTCTAACTGTCTCTCGGCAAATGAGAGAAAGGCTTCGATCAGTGTAGTCGCTATCAACGTCGTCGTACAACTGGGGCGAGTGCTAGTCCGTCTCTCGAGACCTGCCGTGTGGTGGCGCTCGATCTGCGATCCCGACAATGGCGACACGCGGGTCCGACATGTACTAATGGACCGCGGCCGATTTAAGCTACCACCTAGCAAGTGTGGTGTCTAGCGGTGACACCACAAAAACAAAATCTGCGAAACCAGAATACAATGCGAAAAGGAATAAAGTAGAAACAACTTTCAAGAAAACAAATGAAGATTCGTGGAATAGTTTTGTGAGCAGAAGATATCCACTGAAGACGATCTTCAATCAAATAAATCAGCCGGGTGTAGTAAATAAACGCTAAGAAATCGAATTTGTGACCAGTTCGTAAAGAGATCCAGGTCTTTGAACATCGTTATAATTGGTCCTCGTCACGACAAAAACGAAAACGTTGCTAATCCGGAAGATTTTACTCTTCCAAGCAGTTAGTCCTTTCTGAATAATGAACGCTACGTGAGATCCTCTATTAAACCGAGGGCACTTTGGTGCAATGTAATTTAACTGATTTATACTTTTTCCTCTGAGCTATGCATACCATCTATAGTTGATGAGCGTCTATAGCATAATGAAAATTGTTTTCCTTGCCGTTATGTCCTATCTCTGGGTCTCCAAATAAGCTTTTCGTTAATATCGCTGAGGCAGCCGCAACGGGAATTGTTTATAGCTGTTTATATCTCGCGAGCGCGCGCTAATTAATTAGGGGAGCCGTTTGTCGCTGCCAGCAGTTCTTCTGTGGGACTCTGCCGAGAGATTAATGGAGATGCGGCCGCCGTCAGCTTGCAGCTATTTTCAGAACCCTGGCCTCACTAACGGCCGACCTACGAAATTTCCTGCAAAACAGTGCGTTGCCTGGCCTCAGTTCTGATCAAAACACTTAACCCCTCAGCGCCATTTACAGTACGCAATAGTGAACCGAGCTATAATATCACAGCCAAAAGCACAAATAGTTACAAAGTTCCCTTCGTGAAATCTTAACCAAGAATAATCATCTCCGTTACGTATGGTAATTATTCTTGTAATTACTACATGAGAATGCTGGCTTTCTCAGCGATTTTCGTTGATTATACCTTCTACGAGTATCTCCCGAGTCATATAGTCGCAAGATTTCAACGAGCTTCCCGCTCGTCGTCTTGAGGTGAAATGTCAGGCTCTGTCCATTTCATTCCTCTATAGCTGCTGCAGTTTGCAGATACACGAACCGAAACGACGTGAAAATGGAGAAAGTAGGTGAGAAGGGATGAGGGACGAATGTTGCCTTTTCCCAATTTTCTCAGTCTGTTCATTCAGCAAGAAGAAAAGAAAACCAAGAAAAGTTGTCGAAAGGTAGTTAAAGTTGATGGAAAATAAATAAAAACTCTAAGGTTTTCTGAAATATCTAATCCTGACAGATACAGGAAAGGACTGTGAACATCATTTGTGTTGCTACCTACAGTTTGATGTACTTTGTCTACATTTGTGATATCACTTACACGGCTCTGAACCGTACATATGTACTTGTTGCTTTTATGCAGGATGGGGAAACGATGTGACAATCCAACATGGCAGAAATCATGACGTCAGAGTGGCATCATACCAGCATTAAAACGAAGCTGGCCGTTAACACGAAACAGGCGGATCAGAGCGTACCTCCCATCTTGGTCATGAGAAAAAGTGTCTGAACGCTCTGTATTTTGCATGACTTGGCGTCGCGTTCAATAGTATCTCACTGATTTGAATTTTGAATAAATTGCCGTCATGTTAAAGAGAATCCGAACAACTTTTGGCGCATTCTCAAAATTATCCAACAATCGGATTTATTTACCAACGAATTGCGTGTGCGTGTGTGTGTGTGTGTGTGTGTGTGTGTGTGTGTGTGTGTGTGTGTGTGTGTGTAAATCTTTCCGTTATTTTAAGCTCTTACTACTTTTCATCTTGGAGTTAGATGTGCTATCACGTTTATCCAATGACTTCACATTACATACACTTTACCGCAAGAAACCATACCAAAAATAGTATATTTTGACGAGATATCTGATGTGTTGTATCACTTAAACTGCATATCTTAATGATTCACAAATATAGCCTCAAAATGCACAGAACACAATATGTAAGCACAACATGGTAAAAAATAATGCTCGATAAGCTTCCACACAGAGGAAAGTTCGATCTCTAGAAAAATTTATTTTTGGAACAATACAAATTTTTGATCAAAATACCTAAAAATTAAGGATATTAAACACATGTGAGTTTTCTATCGTAAAAGGTCAGAATATCTACATATCTCTGATCATGAACCAGAATTCGTGCTTTGTTGCAACATAACATTAGCTGCATTATTTCTCAAAACAGAGGATGAGGCAAAAGTCAGGAAGCTTCACCCGTTGATCAGGCTCACCCTCCGAGCAATGATGTTGCAACTGTGCCATTGCTGTGTGTGTTCAGCACACGCAGGATTGAACGGTGACTGACAGCAGATATTGCTGATAACCGGCACATGTTACAATTTGCAATTTTCACAAACGATGTTATAACCGCTACTGCCTAGTCTCCTCGTTGGTGGCTGTTCTTGGACGTCCAGTGTGTGGATTGTCCACCACAGAACCTGTTGCACGAATCTTGTCCAATAATTTCGATACTGTCCGATATGAAAAAGTCATTTATCTCAGGATGCCGGGCACTGAAGTCAGCACACCACCCATTGACACAATTTTAATGCATTATTGATGTGTAAGTGCGATTTTGGATCAATTGCAACAATAAACAGAGTTGATAACCTCATTTCAGTATAAATCTTTAATAGGGCATAACTCTGACACAAGCAAAGATATCTTGAAACAGATTTCACACGTGTGTTCCTGAGAAAGAGGCAGTTCCCATCTGAAGCACGTAATCCAAATCCAAGATGGCGGATTTCAATTGGCCGCCGTTATCGCCTTAGCTCCTGCAAGTTGCGCCCCAACATACAGCCAACCCATACTACGCGGCATTATGATTCCTCACACCGTTCGACTCTTATATGGGGTGTATCCAAATTTTTGCCTCACCCTGTACACAAAAATTTCTTTTGTGACGGTACAAAAGACACGTGACACTAGTTGTGCTGCTTGATTGTTCTATAACAGAAAAAATACAGATGTCTTGCTCATACGCACTAGTGGCCTAATTTACAGGTTAAACTACACTCGTCAATGAGCATGGGTCGATTATTTTATCACACTTTAAAGAAACGAAACCTTTCCTTCTTATTTCAAATAACACAATAAAATTTCCGTAACATTAAAAAAGCACACGTAGTACTACTGATCTAATTTAGAAATTTATGTGCACTTAATAAAGACTGAATTACGCTGCCATATAGCAGTTCAATTAAATAGCATACTGTAAATATGTGTAGGTGAGAAATGAGGGTTGCTTACGTTTTACTACCCACTTTCTACTGTTTTTCAAGGTCAGTCATTTATTGTAGTGAATTGATCATAGGTTAAGAAACTTCGTAATACAGTGCTAAAGCTCATCATCTTCAGCAGATGCGGCCCTCCAAGATTTCCTCTCCTGCGCCAACCTCTTCATCTGATGATAGCACTTGCAACCTACGTCCTCAATTATTTGCTGGACGTATTATAATCTCTGTCTTCCTTTATAGTTCTCCCTCTACAGCTCCCTCTAGTACCATGTAAGTTATTACATGGCGTCTTAGCAGAAGTCTTACTATCTTGCCCCTAATCTTGTCAAAGTTTTTCACACATTCCTTTCCTCGCCGATTCTGCCGGGATCCACCTCATTCCTTGCCTTATAGTCAACCTAATATTCAACATTCTTCTGTAGCACCTCATCCCAAATGGTTGGATTTCGTACAGCCCATGTTTCACTGACATACAATGCTGTGTTCGATAACATATGTCTTCAGAAATTTCTTCCTCAATTGAAGGCCTATATTTGATACTAATGGACCTCTCTTGGCCAATAATGCCCTTTTTGCCAATGCTAGGCAGTCTGCTTTTGATGTCTTCCTTGCTACGTCCGTCATGGGTGTTTTGTTGCCTAGGAATTGTTGTTGTTGTTGTCTTCAGTCCTGGGACTGGTTTGATGCAGCTCTCCATGCTACTCTATCCTGTGCAAGCCTCTTCATTTCCCAGTACTTACTGCAACCTACATCCGTCTGAATCTGCTTAGTGTATTCATCTCTTGGTCTCGCTCTACGATTTTTACCCTCCACGCTGCCCTCCAATGCTAAATTTGTGATCCCTTGATGCATCAGAACATGTCCTACCAACAGGTCCCTTCTTCTTGTCAAGTTGTGCCACAAACTCCTCTTCTCCCCAATCCTATTCAATACCTCCTCATTAGTTATGTGATCTACCCATCTAATCTTCAGCAATCTTCTGTAGCACCACATTTCGAAAGCTTCTATTCTCTTCTTGTCCAAACTATTTATCGTCCATGTTTCACTTCCATACATGGCTACACTCCATACAAATACTTTCAGAAACGCCTTTCTGACACTTAAATCTATACTCGATGTTAACAAATTTCTCTTCTTCAGAAACGCTTTCCTTGCCATTGGCAGTCTACATTTTATATACTCTCTACTTCGACCATCATCAGTTATTTTGCTCCCCAAATAGCAAAACTCCTTTACTACTTTAAGTGTCTCATTTCCTAATCTAATTCCCTCAACATCACCCGACTTAATTCGACTACATTCCATTATCCTCGTTTTGCTTTTGTTGATGTTCATCTTATATCCTCCTTTCAAGACACTGTCCATTCCAACTCCTCTTCCAAGTCCTTTGCTGACTCTGACAGAATTACAATGTCATCGGCGAACCTCAACGTTTTTATTTCTTCTCCATGGACTTTAATACCTACTCCGAATTTTTCTTTTGTTTCCTTTACTGCTTGCTCAATATACAGATTGAGTAACTAGTATTCATTAATTTCACCTACTTCGTGATCACCAACATTGATGTTAAATTACTCGCTGTTCTCATTCCATCTACTTCTCACTGCTTTCATCTTTCTTCGATTTACTCTCAGTCCATATTCTGTACTCATTGGACTGTTCATTCCATTCAGCAGATCCTGTAACTTTTCTTCACTTTCACTGAGGATACCAATGTCATCAGCCACTCTTATCATCGATATCTTTTCGTCTTGACTTTGATTTCCAGTTTTGAATCTTCCTTTTATTTCCATCATTGCTTCTTCGATGCATAGATTGAACAGTAAGGGCGAATGACTACGTTCCTGTCTTACTTAATTTTTAATCCGAGGACTTCGTTCTTGGTCTTCCAAACTTATTGTTCCCTCTTTATTCTTGTGCCCGTCTTTCCCTACAGATTACTCCTATTTTTCTCAGAATTTCGAACATTTTGCACCATTCTACATCGTCGAACGCTTTTTCCATGCCGGTAAATCCTATGAACGTGTCTTGATTTTCCTTTATTCTTGCTTCCATTACCAGCCGTAAGGGCAGAATTGCCTCTATGATGCCTTTACTGTTCCTAAAGCATAACTGATCGTCATCTGACACACCCTCAACTTTCTTTTCCCTTCTTCTGAACATGGATGCATGAGCAGTGAATTCTCGCACTTGTCAGCTCTTGCAGTCTTTAGAAATGTGTGGATGACGCTTTTCCGAAAGTCTTATGGTATATTGTCAGAATCATACTTCTACACATACGTTTTGTTGGCACCTTACCGAGGGTTTCAGAAATTCTGATGGAATGTTATCTATTCCTTCTGCATATTAGACCTCAAGTCGTCCAAAGGTCTTTTAAATTCGGATTCTAACACTGAATCCCCTATCTCTACTATATCGGCTTCTGTTTCTTTTTATATCACATGAGATAAGACTTCCCCCGCATAGAGGTCATCATCAATGTACATTTTCCACGTATCTACTCTCTCTTCTTCATTTGACAGTGGAAATCCCATTGCACTTTTAATTACCGCCCTTGACTTTAATTTGAAGGTCGTTTTGAGTTTTCTACATGATGAGTCAGTCCTTCCGACAATCCTTCCTTTTCTATTTCGTCACTTTTTGCGTGCAGTTTACACGTTGACTGCCATTACCTCGATTATGTTGAATCATCCTACTCTAAATGTATGGTGGATACTGTTCGGGTAATGAGGGTCAGTTGATATGGTAACTGTCACTTCCGCAATCGTGGAGGCTATCATTATCCTGAATGCATTGAAGTAATGCTGCCATTACGCAAACTGAATTCTAGTAGATTTCCTCTACCTAACTGTAACAAACTGGCCCATTGATCACCTGAGATAGTTAAGTTTGCACCCACACATTAACACAGTTCCTCTTTGCTAATCATGATGCTACTTCCGATTTTGCATCCTAAATTTACAACAAAGGTAATAGCAACCAAAATGTCAACTGACCATCATTACCCCTTTTATATCTTCCGTTCTATTTGCGTATGCCAGTCACCATGACACTTTATAACACTATCTTGCCATGAAACCAGCTAATGTTACCCTCTGGAAAGACTTTTACGGTTGACCGCGCATATGTCTAATGGACAAAGGTATAGGACTATAATTTTGAATTTGGTGAAATTAACAGGAAAAAAAGCGATACGGACTTTAACGTTGGGGGATAATGGAAGTTATAAAATCATAAGTGAATGAAAACAATGAACGGTCGCCAGCCCAATTAGGCACATTAATTCGGAAATATACGTTTAAAAAAATTAAATATTGGTTATTGAAGTTACTTTCATTGAGAATTCCCTTTGAATAGCAAACAGGATACAAACTGACACAGTGCACTCTGAACTGTGTGTAGCAGCAGTTAGCAATAACGAACACATCAGTAAATTATAAGAAGTAATTTTGCACCAAGCTCATACTAATGACAGCTACACTCAAGAGCAATACTTAATGAAGTACTGAAATGCCACCGCATGAAGTACAGAACTAAATTTGGACATAAGGGGCTTTTATCTTGAGTGACATAAAAAAATCAATGAAAAGGAATAGTCGCATAAATATACTGTTTAAGCTCCTCTACATACATCAGCAACAGTAATAAATCGATTTCTTCCTAATAAGTGGAGAATATGACGGGGATCCATAAACTCGTTTCTCTAGTCAACTCTCTCTGATCATTACAGTAAAAAGAAGACTAATTCAAAGAGATAATCATTCACTTCACTTGGAGCAGTTCATAATTTACTTTGTAGGACAATAAAACACAACGCGGGGCTTAGTTAACTTCAAAAAAGGAACCATTCAAAAACATACTATTTTTGAAAATGAGCTAAATTTATTTGCCTTTTTATCACCTGTGAAGCAGGTATTTTAGACAATAATACTTATACAATCTTGCACAAAACTACACTTAGAGCCGTTTCGTGTCGATTCTGAAAGGCGGTGTGTCTGCAATCACTTTCTCAACCAGCAGTAAGTAAACCGCGTGATTTCAATTATGGGTGTCGCCGTTCTGACCTCCACCGCAGATCCGTCAAAAGAAGGGGTGAAGTGTGGGAAGAGTGGATTTGACGACCTTCCCATCATGTGACACATCCAAGGTGGCACTGGGCAGCGTTGTTGTAAAACTTGGTGCCAATGTGACATAAAGAACCCATCTTACACGTCTCATGAACTTATGATCTCACTTTTTGATGCGTCGTTTAGCCCAAGGGTGACGTCGCATGATGTCATGACTTTGCACCACTGCAGAGGAAGGTTGTAGGCGCCTTTGAGCCAAATTTCGGACTTACACGTCGTAAAGGGAGACAATTACGGAGTCTCGAAAAAGTGGTCCTTCAATTGTATTGCACCGTGTGGTTTGTCATCTCTGCCGCCAAAAGGCCAGGCGGCTGGCTGGCCTGTCTCGCCTGCCTAGGAGACGCACAGTCTCATCCAGTTCAACTCAAGACTCTCGGAGAGCGCAGATGTGTCAGGCTATAGCAGAGATTGTGTCGCCTCGCCCCAGTGGATCCAAAAAATGGGTTCAAATGGCTCTGAGCACTATGCGACTTAACTTCAGAGGTCATCAGTCGCCTAGAACTTAGAACTAATTAAACCTAACTAACCTAAGGACATCACACACATCCATGCCCGAGGCACGATTCGAACCTGCGACCGTAGCGGTCGCTCGGTTCCAGACTGTAGCGCCTAGAACCGCACGGCCACTCCGGCCGGCCCAGTGGATCCCATCACGAGTCTAGACCGGTCAGTGTCGCGAAAGACGGGGTGAAACTTCCTTCTCATCGTGTGGCGGTTGGCAGCACTGTTGTGAAATTTGGTTCCAATGTCCAATCACTAACCAGTGTTACATCTAAAATGAACTTCTGAGCTGTGGCGTTTTTTCACATGTGTCGACTCTTGGTGTTTCAAGCACTGTTGAGCCCGAGAGTGAAGCCGCAGGACGCCATGCTTTTGGAAAATTACAGTGGAAGGTTCTAGATACTTTTGAGCCAAATTTCAATCATCTCCTTCGCAACAAGCGCCAATCAAAAAAGTGATGTTTGTGTTGAGAGGCACCCACATGCCTTGCTCATACTGTGGCATCAAGTAAGGCCTGCAAGATGAGTGGTCTGCCAAGCGAGTGGATTCATTCTTATTTATCGAGTAACATGAACTCTCGTACTCACAATTAAGTTACAAATTATCCTCCTGTATGAATAATACGCAACGGAAACGCACATCTGACTATCAGTAATTTACAGAACTCTGACTGTTCACTACGCACTGGCAATACCACATTTTCTTTTTTTTTTTTAACGGCTTTTATCAACACGTGGCCATCGCACTGAATATGAGTGGCGCACACATTATAAATTCTGGATATCATGACAACATACAATTCGAAGGAAGAGGCCACCAATCGTTTTCTTTTCACTATCTTATTTATTCCGATAAATTCTATAACCTAAACACACAAATTCTATAACCTTCAACAATAACACATGAGAAATTCCGCCCAGTGGGCATGGCTTTACATTGGTGAATCTCTATCTTATGGTCTCGTAATTATTTAACGCTACAGTGCACTTTCTGGATAGGATGGTGGATATTTTATTATTTCTCACTCTTGGACTCTCACAATCATCATCACGAAACATTCCTGCAGACCGAGCAGTACAAAAGGAACACGCATAGCCCACTACCTCTGAAACTACCTTGCTACTCTCCCATGCAAACCACACATACTTAAATTACATGACATACACCACACTACAACATGAAATACAACACAGGGAATAGTCACAACATTATCACATTCAGCTTTCCCACTTCAATTAATATTTATCCCAGTTTCACACGACACTGCCCCACTTCGTAATTCTACTTTCCAACTATGAACTATGGAGATATATGCACGTCTTCCTGTGCAATACAAGCCAAGTGGCGTTGCTGGATAGACGGCTGACTCACCTTGTTTCTCTCTCAGAGTATTATAGTTTGAATCAAGCGTCACACGGAAACATATCTCGCAAAGTAATATTAAGAGCATGTTCATCACACACACGAGTCCTCAACTGATACCATGGACGAGTACTTCTCTTTATCCTTTGTCTCATACACAGATTGAGACTCACACAGTACTCACCACATGGAAGTACTCGCCTCTAATTTCAAGTCCTGTACACGCTATTTCTTAAATATTTCAACTTATAGTACACACGCTAGTAATTCAGCTTAATTTAAGCAAACTGAAGTATTTCAACTTATTGCTACACGTGGTTTCATTGTGAGCGTTGGTCACTTCCGAAGATTACTACGATCCCATTAATATTACCTGCCTGACATTTAATTCTCACCACAAAAGTTCCTGAAATAGAGAAATTATTATTTCAAACTACTCTTAAGTATTCCACATGCATACCAGGTCTCCACTCTTTTGTCTTTATAGAGCACACCTAAGACAGGTCTTAACAACACAAGATCCAGCGGCAGAGTGCTGAAACATGGCCGTTCTTCAGGTCCTCTCGCACCTCTTCCGAAGTGGGGGAGCACCTTGCTACCGTATTGGTCAGCCACATTTCAGGTGCTCAAAGCTCAGGTAAATTTCATCTCTTTGGTCCCACCAAAGGTGGCCAAAGGATCGTCTCAAAGATGATCATATATTCACATTCACTATCTGCGGTTACCAGACGACCATATATTCATTCATTTCACAGATCTCATCAAACTGGATGTAGGGATTTATTTTGTGGGAGTGCACATGTGATCAATTAAATAAATAAATTGTCATTCTTTCCCACACTGGTATCCGGCTTCGCTGTATTAATTGAAATTGAGTTATTTTACAAAAAAATGTTTTGTTCTGACAAAAATAATGAAGTATGTTGTACCTATTTTCAATGTCGGGCAGTACTGTACCCTTTCAGTGTTACATAGTGTACATAATAACATGAAATAATACACTACCATTTAATCACATTTTCAGTCTTTTGTAAGAAAAAAATAAAGGTTTGGGTGTTACTAATTATAAACTTGTGGGCTTCCACGGTCTATCTGAATACCATTAAAAGCGTTCTCGTTGTTCCGGTTTCCCCAGTGTAGGCAGTATCACACTCCAACTATATCTCGTACACAATGATCAGCCAAAACATTATGACCACCTACGTAATAGCCATTGTGTCCACCTTCGGACGGATAACAGTGGCGACGCGTCGTGGCATGGAGGCAATGAGTTGGCACCAAATCCACGCACAAAGGTCAACTAAATCCTGTAAATTCAGGGGAAGAGGCCGATAACTCTGACGCCACGTTCAATCACGTCCATGAACTGTCCCATCATTTTCAAATCTGGCGAGTTTTGCGTCCAGCATGACAGTTGGAACTGGTCACTGTGTCCCTCGAACCACTTCATCACATTACTGGCCTTGTGACGTAGTGCATTATTTTGGTGTAAAGCCCCACTGCCGTCGGGAAACATTTCTGCCACGAAGGGGGTGTTCGTTGTCTGCAACCAACTCACGACACCCCTTGGCCCTCGCGGTGGCTTGGTTCAAATGGCTCTGAGCACTATGGGACTCAACTTCTGAGGTCATTAGTCCCCTAGAACTTAGAACTAGTTAAACCTAACTAACCTAAGGACATCACAAACATCCATGCCCGAAGCAGGATTCGAACCTGCGACCGTAGCGATCTTGCGGTTCCAGACTGCAGCGCCTTTAACCGCACGGCCACTTCGGCCGGCTGAGGTGGCTTGCATTAGCTCCACATGAGCCATGGATTCCCACACGAATGTTTCCAAAAACATAATGAAGCCGCCACCAGTTTGTTCCATGCCGCAGTATAAGTGTCAAGTAGCTGTTTCCCTGGAAGACGACCGATTCTCGCCCTCCCATCAGCATAACGAGCAAGTTATGGTGACCCATTACGCCATGTAACGCTCTGCCATTGCACCGACGTGGAGCGCCGATGCTCACGCGCCTATCTCTGTCGTAGTTGCCGATGTTGTGGTGTTAACATTGGTGGATGCATGGACCGCTGGATACGGAATCCCATCGTTATGGGCGTCCGGTGCACTGTGTGTCCACACATACTTTGCTCAGGATTGATGTCTGATGTTAGTGCCATCACAGTTCGCCACCTACTCTGTTTTAACAGTCTGCCCAGCCCACGACATCCGACATCTGTATTGAGATGTGACCACCCAACCCCATGATGACTGGTCGTGGTTTCAGTTTGGACGGGTTGAAGACACTTACCACGGCACTCCCCGAAGACCCGACAAGTCCTGCAGTTTCCGAAACTCTCGTGCCGAGCCTCCGGTTTGTCATAATCGCGGCGTAACCCATTCTGCTCATGGACAGCATACTCACTGATACTGCAAGCACCATGCATGTGCCTGACTAGCAGTCATTCCTCGCCTTGTGACGCTGCTGTCGCCTGTACCGGTTTATATCGATAGTATACCTGTAGCCACGGTATTCTAGGTGATAAGTGTGCACATGTGGCGTTTTCTGCGTTCTTAGCGGACTGTACAAAATCCCCGATTCTGCAGCCACTCCGGACGAGTGGTCTGATGCCTACTCAACCTCTGACAGCCTTGACATAAGAAAAGAGCACCAGCTTGTAACCATTTATTTAATTTTCTCTGTCTGGCATCCTGTTGATATTAACAATTCTTACTGTGGAAACGAAATGGTCGAGGTGCATTGCTGGCCGCGAGGCTCCACCCGCGGATGTTACGCCTCTGGTCTTATTTCAGTCGATGCCACACTTGGCCACTTGCATGTCGGTGATGTTGAAAAAAGTTTGATGGTGGCAACAAAATCTCCCACCCGGCAGGGAATAGAACGCCGGCCCACTGCATGGCAGGCAAACACGTTACCACTCAGCTAAGCAGTCTGACGCTTCAGAGTGTTTTTTTGTGGTATCCGTTGGCTCGGAAGTTTTTGGGCAAAACTTTCAAGTCTAGTTTGATTTTTTCCTCTTAATGCCGTGGGCTCGAGAGGACAGGTTGTGTACGATGGATAACATCTTAGCCAGAGTATGATGGGGTTCGGCATTTAGGTACCAGCTCGTGAGAGCTGGTTCCCGGCAGATCTTGTGTGTCGTTGGGAGTTCTGTAGACCTACATGTCGAGGGACGAAATGCTATCATTAATATCTTCTCCTAGTGCAACCTGGATGTCCTTATGGAGGCTATTATATGTTGATGGAATTGCAGCTCTGTTTTCCCATGCAACCAAATGATGAACGTGTCGTCTACTTTCCGCAGTCAATAGCATGGGCAGAAATGCAAGAAGCTTAAAAAAGTTTGCTCACATGGTTACTGAGACACCCTGCTAAACCTGTAGGACAGGACAGGTAGTTTAAATTGTGGAAAGGGTCTAAAATAAGCATCTGTCAGTTACACTCGAACATACAGCTTTATTTACTTGACAAAACATTACAAGAGCCAAGAAAATTAAAAAAAAAAACACAGCATTAATTTATGGAATTTGAAAGCCGGCTGAATACGCCATACAGTCTCATGCCTTAAGGGCAAGACCACTTTAATTTAAAATCAACTGAAAGCCAATAACGTAAGACTCAAACCAAATCAGAAATTTAAAAGGCAGAAGGCCTTATTTTGAATCAGCTCTTCCAATTAGGCTGAAGGCCCAAACAATCTGACACATTAGGAGCAAAACAACTTTAATTTAAAAATCGGCTGAAGGCCCATCACTTAAGACTCAAACCAAAATAAATTTTTAAGAGGCCAAAGGCCTTACCTTCAGTTCTCTAATTAGGCTGAAGGCCTACAGAGTCCGACACCTTAAGAGCAAAACAACTTTAATTCAAAATCAGTTGAAGGCCCATCACTTAAGACTCAACAAAACTAAATTTTTAAGCTCTTTAAATTAGGCTGAAGGCCCAAACAATCTTGCGCCTTAATTTAGAAATCAGCTAGAAGCCATATAAATACATACAACAAGAACAAATAGTAAAAGGCAGTACAGCCAACGGCGCTCAGAAGTTCCCGAGGGTTGGCCTGGAATTCAAACACTAACGCTCGCTTAGGTGAGACAGGCAGTCGGCCCAACCATTCTCGATCCGACAACAACCCAACCGACAGACAGTCAGTGGAGCCACCGACAAGATAAATTCCGCTCCGCCCAACCAGCACACAACAGGGAGCTCAATGCAACAACGCAGAAAGTATTGTCGCCCACAACTAATTATACATTGAAGTGTCAGACTACACACCGTGCTGCAAAGCGACAACTCGTTAAGGAAAATACATTTCCTGAATTTACGTCAACGACCAGGACAGGTAACCGGAACGTTAACGGCCACAAGGCAGAAGATTCCGCTGGTGCATTTCAATTCAAAATAACCAAGTACAGTTAAACTCCACAGGAGGGTGGCTAAAATATGTCAACTTGAAAACACATGTTGTTGCTCGCCAGAATGTCCCAACAGCCGACAACGAAATCCAAACAACACAGTGTGAACAGTCGTGACTTTGTGGTAGATTAAGTCAAAACTCAACTTTCGTGTCCAGGATCGGTGAGCCACAGACCTCGCAGCAATGGTAACAGCACCACACGCTCCGACCGCGCGTAGACGCCACCAGCGGCCCCGGCCAAACAACGCGCCGCGGAGAATTCCTTGCTGCTCCCCGCCAACCGACCAACTATAAGCGCCAGGGCAAAGATAGTACAAGGTGCGAATATAGATACACACCGCTGCTGCCACTCTCAGAGAGAGAGGATAACAGCATAATCGCGATAACCGTGGGAGACTAAACACAGAATAGCAACCAAGGTTTAATCCGACGCATAACATGAGCCAGCCACGGCTCAGTTACGTAAAGATGTCCACTGATATCAAATAGAGGGAAACTATTTCTACTCCGTCCGTTAGTTAATGATATTTGCACGACAGCAGACAGGCTGACGATAATTCGAACTGTACCAGGTCCTAGATATTAAGCTGTATCCATTCCTGAATAGTGCTGATAGTCTTTTCTATTGAAACGATGATGAGGAGAGACTTTACGACAAATCTCACATTACATTATTTTGTTGTGCGCAGTGCTCCCATATGAGTTGAAAAAGTGCGTAGAATCCTCTATGTATGATTCTTTGTGTCTCACAAGGGGAAGTAGTTCTTGTGTTGTGCGTACTGTAAGACCTTCGGTACACACACCATCAGATTATTTGACTTGTCGCTCTAAGTAGGCGAGTCTCAGCAACACGTCTCGTGGTCTTATCGTGGCGTGTTTATCTTCTGCCATTAGGTCAGACGATAGAAATGCCACTTGCACGCTTAGAGTAGTAGATTGTCGGTGACCAACTTTAATCCGAGCTTGGTTAATTTTCACACACATTTATTAAAATAATAACAAGCATAAAAATAACTTAACTTGATTCTGGATGCTATTTACAATTGACAATCTAAAGTTCCTTTGGTCTTGGTACGTTAATCTTAATCTCACATATCTCTGATACTTGACAAAGTGTCTATACATTTCTCTTCATGGCTATGTACAGGAATATGATAATCTTATTAGGCGCAGACTATAACTTGACTACAGACTAAGGCAGACTGACTAATCGGAGATTTTTTTTTTCCTTTATTGAATTTTAATTCCCCCCGAAGGGGGCGGGCTGGCAGCAGCTTAGTATGCCGCTCTTCAGCCTACAGACTTTGTTAGAAAGATGAAGAGAATAAATAATAAAAACAGCCGATAAAATCGGAGACTTAAAGAGTAACATGGCGAAAAGAAATCGTGGAACTTAAAACAAAGAACAGAGGGGGTGATGACGCTAAGAGCATACATACAAAGCAGACAGCTAAAACAAGAGACAGACATTTAAAAAAACACGGCGACAGTCTGGTTTCTGTTCGCAAAAGACATAAAATTCACACCCAGCGACAGCATGGTTTCTGTTCGCAACACGAGAAAGACGAACAACACTGAACAGTTACTGGAACACTGCACTAAAAAGTTGGCAAATGTGATATACCACAGCCGAGAGCAGGTGGGGGAAAACTGGACAGATGATGGAAAAATAAAAAAGGGGGGGAGCCGGGAAAGGAGCTGATGGAGGATGAGGACCCATAAGAGGGGTGGGGGGCGCTGGGCAGACGCGACAGGGAGTGGGGTAGGCAGAGGACGGCAATACAAAAGGACTCGGGGCGGGGGGGGGGGAGAAGGGAGGTAGGGAGATGTTTAGTGGGGAGAAAACAGGATGGAAGGGGGGAAGAGGGAGCCGAGGGAAATGACAGAGGAAAGGAGGGGGAGTGAGGATCAGAGTTGATAGGAGGGATAAATGGAGGGAGAGAGGGCATCATTCGGGAGGGGGAGTTGATGGAAGCCATCTTGGGAAAGGAGATGTAGGGTGGAGGGTAGGGGGACTAATCGGAGGTCTGTATACTCGTTATAATACCTCGAGCGTTCAGGTATCACTGCGCGAGTGTGATCCGCGAGGAGAAAAGGTTCTACGTTTCCAGCAATCTCATTGGCTGCGTTATAAATTAATACGAGGATCAGAGCAAGCAGAATTAGGTCTGTCTCTAAGACAGTGCCATCTCGTAGTGCGGAGATGGACGAGCGCTGCACCTGCGCTGTTGTGCTTAGCGGGGCGTACTCTATTGGGAAAGTTGTGTACGCGCTGACTATGCGGAACTATGTACACAACAGTTTTCTAGCCAGATGTATTGCGAGACTGTAGGTTGGTAAGTCAATGCCATTAACGATAGGCCTTCGGGGGCTCCTATCACTATGAATCTTCAGTCCATAAATTGTTGGTGTTACCAGAACATTGGTGATTACTTCCCTTGTTGATCCATTATGACATCTCACGCCATGGATTAAGGCTCACGTCTCCTTGATAATCTTCACTTTTGGATCACTCGCAAGTTTTTTGTACATGGGATCGCTCAAGAAGTTGGCCATTCGTGATTCATATTGTATGGTATCCATTTTAACAGTAGGGTTATCTTTATCTACTTGAAGAACTACAATGTTTTCATTTGACATTTCTATGACTGCTCTTTCCTCCCTAGGGAATAGTTAATGTGATGTCAGTGGTCTAGTGACACTGGGAGGAAAGCAATGTACTGGTGCACCCACTCTTTAGTTAATCACTCTTTGTCCTGAGGAAGGACAGTGCAACATCTCGAAACGTCGGTACAGTTTAGTATTTTAAGTATTTTATAAGATAGCACTGCAATTTTTCCAGAATCGTTTGAACTGCAGTGTTACTATGTAAATTAATCGTAAAATTCAGTCTTGGGCACATTCTGTTTTCTCTAAAAATAAATGAAATCGAATGTAATAAAATGTGGCCAAGACTCTGAATTTTACGACTTATTTAGAAATCAACGTCACTGGAATCCTCCAAAGGTCAGAGTGAATTCTTTTCATGCGATGGACGTCATTTAAATCTTAGTTAACCAGTCATAATTAATTAATCAACAGCGGTTCGAAGTTCTTGTAGGATGCTACCCATCACATAATACGTTTTTGGTAAATTACATAATTTGAGAATGAGATTTTCACTCTGCAGCGGAGTGTGCGCTGATATGAAACTTCCTGGCAGATTAAAACTGTGTGTCCGACCGAGACTCGAACTCGGGACCTTTGCCTTTCGCGGGCAAGTGCTCCATCAACTGAGCTACCGAAGCACGACTCACGCCTGGTACTCACAGCAGACTCGAACTCGGGACCTTTGCCTTTCGCGGGCAAGTGCTCTACCAACTGAGCTACCGAAGCACGACTCACGCCTGGTACTCACAGCTGTACCTCTGCCAGTATCTCGTCTCCTACCTTCCAAACTTTACATATTTTGACTTTACTAATAGCTACTAGCGTTTTGTTAGCTGATGTAAATAGATTCGATGTACATAATATTTTGATATGATCACTATCAGTGTTGGGTAACTGAAATAAGGTCGCTAATACAGTGTCAAGCAAGTCTTCGTTTTTGAGTCGTCGGATTACTAAACTTTCTGTGGAATATATTAGTCCCTCGTGATGCCGATTGCGCCTTTGATTCAAATAAAAAAATAAATAAAAATAAAAAAAAGATTATAGAAGACGCTGTACATATAAAAAGTTGAGGAAGAGTTGTGCCTGAGTAGATATCTTTATTCTTCTTCTAATCAGTACCAGCTTGTAATCTTCAGGAAAAACCGACAAGTATTGATTCGTGTTTTGGCCGTACTTGCAGGACTACTACAACTAATGAAACCTGAATTATAATTTATTCTTCCCGTTGGGTTCTAGTTTTCTGAATTCTCGAAATTATGGTTACTGGGAATTCTCTTGCAATGAAGCAGTTTTTTCTTCGCACTCTCAGGCTTTATCTTTGCGAGGTGTAGTGATAATAAACCTTATAGTGTGATCAACATCTGAGTACATATCTTTGACACTGAGATACAAACAGGCAATACCGTCATTCCATTGCCAACCCCTGTGCTTTAGGGAAGGGGATACTCTGAGGATTTACTGAGATACGCATCTTTAAACTAATGAAGATATGAAGATGCAATACAGGGACACCTTCGGTTTTTACTTGGTACAGTTATCAGATCGACACATCTTCTTCTTCTTCTTGTGCGTTTGTCTCACATCAGCCCAGGATCGGCATGGTTCTTAACAGATTTGGCATTGTTTAATTTAAGGGGAGGCCGGATGTCCTTCCTCTCGCCACAGCTCTACCACCTCAAACGGGGTATGTGTATTCCAGTAGCCTACGTGTAGTGTTGTCCACGTGAAAGTAAGCGACCGTTTTCCAAACGTTTGTGAATCGTGTAACTAAGGCGAAACTTAGGTACCAGCTCGGTATTCACATCGTGAGATGTGAAAAATCGCCGAAAAGCCGCATCTAGACTTGATTGCACAGCGACCCTACTGCCCGGGCGGGTTCTACAAGGGAGCCGGTTCCACATCCCCGGTCGGTAAGCGACACAGCTATCCATGTGGGTAATTATCAGACTAACACGTGAAACCCAACCGTTCAGTTGCAATAAACGGTGTGAATTACCTGTAGTGAAACAAATGCTGTATCATATCGAGTTCACTATTATTGGCTACCGATCAAGGTGGTGCAGTGGTTAGCACACTGGACTCTCATTCAGGAGGACCACGGTCCAAACCCGCGTCCGGCCATCCTGGTGTAGGTTTCCCGTGATTACCCTAAACCGCTTCAGGCAAATGCTGGGATGGTTCGTTTAAAAATGGCTCGGCCGACTTCCTTCCTCATCCTTTCCTACTCCGGTGGGGCCGATGACCTCGCTGTTTGGTACCCTCTCCCAAACAAATCAACCAACCAGTTTTTGACCTGAAGAAATCTGTGTCAGCGAATCTTTATGACGACGTGGACAGGCGACTCTTCTAGAGACGTTTATAGCTCATTCATTCAGGTATAAACAACGGACACAGGCGGGTGCCGCCGGTCAAAGGACAAATATATTCGATTTTCCTGCAAATGTTTGTTCGGTACAGTCCTTACATTGGACTGTGTCTATTCTCTGTTCAGCATTTAAATTGCTAATTCCAGAAAGACGGTTTCCTGTTCCTCCCACAACACCACAACGTTTTTTGTTGTCAAGGCATGTAGCCAGTAATGTTTATATTCACAGAACAAATCCGAAAAATATATCTCACATTGCAACTGCATTCATTAGCGAACTGCGGCATGAATACTTGCCGGGTAGCTGAAATTAGACTAAAACAATAGAATAATGTGTGGTACTACGAAGCGAGTGAATTCCTTGTTTCACTACAGTCGTTAAATGCTGCGGTGAGTCTTCATATTGCGTTAATATGAAACTAAAATACTCGAGCTATTGTTTCTATGTCGTCACAGGGCTGCGTATGTGGAACGAGTTATTCACGCCCGTCGCTGTCTGCAGGATAGAATCTTTTTTTGCTTTTTTAAAAAAATCTGTGACACGGACTTCGTTTGGTACAGTTCATCCCAATTACAGATAGTTGTAATATTACAATGTAATAAATTTTACATAATTAGAAATATTTACATAAAACCGTTCGTGTATTTTTTGCGGGTTTGTTCCGTAATATATTTTACTAGTTTAGCGTCCGTTGCTTCGTTTGCATAGACTCTATGATCTGCTTAGATTTTGTTTTTATTTTTCTTTAATCGAATTTGTATGTTGTCGCACCAATTGCTCATGCGTAAATCTGCAGACTATGAAAGAATTAGTGACGCTCTACATGGCTGGCTGTGTTTGCATATTAAGAGCTTCCAACGGGTTTAACTTAGTTTTATACGGCGAGTTAAAAAAAAGGAAAGAGAGAATTCGGGTAGGTAGTTCTGTAGTTATTAGTGCCAGCCTCAAACCTGCTACTGAGTTCTCATGGAACCGTATTTAACAGTGGTATATACTTTGTCATCAGTAATGATTATTATATGTAGTAATTACAACAAAAGTAATTTTATAAATGCAGATTAGGTCTGCTGAAAATTTAACATATTAGAGACCCGTTTCTTTTTCAATGTAGTTCTGACAAAGCCGATTTGTCGTAGCGGCTGTTAAACAGCTTTCTTTGATTTGGTTAGCAAATTGCAACACCTTCTAAACTTTCCACGCAATTTAAGACAATAGAAGAAGGGTCTTTTCCGAGTGTACTTCTGACCAAAAAGCAATTTTGCTTTCATAATGAAATACTTTAACAAAACTTTTCATCCCCTATTTCATTACTTAGTGGCTGAATTTCCGAACACACTGAAACAATTATTTTTTTATTTGCAGTTGACAAGTCAAATACCGATTTCAATAGATGTTGCTTTAAAATGCTTTAGTAGTCCTTTAATAACGGTTTTAAAAAATTGTCGCCAATATTTCACCTTAGGGGCTCAATTTCCAAAAGTACTGAAACTCGTCTTTTTTATGTTTCTGATCGAGAAAGAAAATATAAATTCTCGTAATTCTAGTTTGAAAATTGCCTCAACAACGACATATTTTCAAAAAACCTTCCTTAATTCACCCATTAGGGGTGGACTCTTCTCTAAGA
The DNA here is from genome assembly GCF_023898315.1 of Schistocerca nitens. Lineage (NCBI taxonomy): Eukaryota > Metazoa > Arthropoda > Insecta > Orthoptera > Acrididae > Schistocerca > Schistocerca nitens. Next base: position 104,016,470 of record NC_064618.1, read on the forward strand.
CATCTATAGCATAAGATGAACATGGTCTCCAAACTTCCTCACCTGTTTGGGCTGGGCTATGGTGAATCAGTGGATCAGTCAGAACATTTCCCTTTATGTACGGAGTTAGGCCACAGCTTAGGCTAGGAATGGAATCCATGTAATCCAGACTAGTCTTAAGTATCAATGCAGTATCAACAGAGGAAGGCGCACAGTCACGGGACATAAATTTTGAACCATAAATCTGTATTACTACAATACTGTAATCAAACCTAAGGTGCTAAACTCCTGTGGGACACTGACGCAACACGCCAAGGGTGACCTAGAGAAGCTCCTCACAGAGGAAAGAAAAATTATCAGGAAAATTGTTGAACCAAAACTCACAGACGAAAGTTACAGGTTTCACTCCAGAGACACCACAGAGAAGGTGTCCAACCTCACAGCGGACATCAGAAAAAGGCGACGAAACTTTTACGGCAACATCAGCAAACTCCCACAGACCAGACTCGCCAACTGAATAGATACATACAGAAGCTCAAAACCACTACACCTTGGATGGCACAAGTAAAAATTGATCTGGAAAAAAGCACAGGTAGATTCAGCGGTCAACACAGACAAAAGTGTCTGTAGACGCAAAGCGCACAAGTGGGCAGTAATGTCAGAGAAGGCAGCACCTGAAGCCGAAAGACCAAAGTCGACCGAGGAAAGGAAGAGGGTCTTTAGTGCACGAAAGAAAGAGTACTTCAACGAGAGGAAGAACAAGTAGTCATAAATGCTATGCGTGATCGGATAAAGGCCTGCAACGTGTATATACATATAAAATGTGTGTGTATTCTTATAGATGACTGGGGGAAGAGAGAGAGGGGAGGGGGAGAGGGAGAGCGAGCGAGGGAGAGAAAGAGATGGGGCGGGGGGGGGGGGGGGGCGGAAATGAGCTGGTAGGTAATGTTGATGTAGGTAGGAGGAAAGCCAATGAGAGCCGCCAGATGCCGGTGAACATTCCGCCGTACTGGTTAAGTGGGCCACCAGGAAACGCCACAGACACGGCGACCTCTATTTTCCTGCACTGTGAAGGGAAATTAGTGGCTTAAGGCACGGGAACAGCCTTCGCGCTCGCTGCTGAATTCAATTATCTGGCAATTGTAATGGCGCGTCTGAATAATGCAATTGTCGGCAATAGGCCTCCAAATTGTGGCAGCAGGCGCCTGCTGCTGCTGCCTCTGGTGCTGGTCGCATTGACCGCCTACGCTGTTCGCAGGAAGAGCTCACGTTGCACAGCGCAGATGCTACAAACGGTCTGTAATGGACGACCTCTCTCTGTGTTCATCCACACGTGCTTCCAGTTGCAAAAGCTTTAATCTTATGTCACACTGGCTTATTGACCCATCCCTGGTGACCTTAGGTATAACCAGCAACATACGCCGCACCCCACCCCTCCCCATTGTTTAAAGTATCGATCTCCCGTGTTGTGAAATGGAACATCATCGTGTTGGAACTATTGAGAGGCTGCGGGTATAAGTGTTACCATGACACTTCACAAGAAAATGATCTAAATACGCATAACATAATCTAAAGATCGGATAGCCACGCGGGGTAGCTGTGCGGTTTTAGGCATATTGACACGGTTCGCACACCTGCCCCCGTCGGAGGTTCGAGTCCTCCTTCGGGCATGGGTGTGTGTAATGATAATTAAATCGAAACCCGTACCTGCCGACAGGTGTTGTTCAGATACATCAAGGGGGACAACTGAAAATGTGTGCCCCGACCGGGACCCGAATACGCGATCTCCTGCTTACATGGCAGATGCTCTATCAATATGAGCCACCGAGGACACAGAGGATAGTGCGACTGCAGGGACTTATCCCTTGTACGCCTCCCGTGCGACCCACATTCCCAACTGTCCACAACCTACATTCGTGGTGTTCCTAATTGATATTTGCGCATTTACTCATTACTCGCGCAACACTGAGCTGACGAGTCCCGTAAGAGTTCGGACGAAGCGTGCGCATTCGTACAGAACAAGGTCAATGGCCGCGTAGCCTTTAACTATATGAAGATGGTATCTGTTTTCGAAAGAACAGACACAATTAATGACCGTGCAGCTTCTCTAGAATGAAATGATAATTAAATCTAAACCCTTAGCATATAGTTAAACGCTGCTCGGCCATCGACCTTCTTCTGTGCGAATGCGCACGCTTTGCCCTAACTCTTACGGGCTCGTCAGCTTAGTCTGGCTAACAGGTAGATTTGTTCCAAACACATTGGCAACATTCTCAGAATAGAATCAGCAGAGCACTGCAAACATACGTTGCCGGTTTCATTGCATAACTTATAGTAACAATATCCACAAAAATCTGACAGTTGTAACAGAAACATAAATGGGTCTTAAGTTTTGTGGGCAGAAACTGAAAGCCACCTGTTATAAATCTCTTTCATTCTGTGTATCTTCACGCAGACTGTTGAGTCTCTCGCACGGCTTGAAGTCTCTGTATTCCATGATATAACCTGACACAGATGTATCTTTGATTGTGTGATTAGAAGCATTTCTGAAACTTTTCTTTGAGTACGGAACTTTGCCAACAAATTCTCACAGCGCAATTTGGCGACGGCTGCTCTCCTCCAGTGGTCTCATTCTGGAGCAGACAACATTTGTCTACTTGCTGCTGATTTCGGTGGTCAGAGTGTCTGGCTACTATGTGCTATGATCTCTTATATTGCCAACTTTCTCAATTGAAATTAATAGATTGTCACGCTGTTGCTGCAATGTTGACATCCAAATATTATCCAGCTTAATTCTCTCATCTTTTTTTAAAAATTATCTCAGTGTTTGGCAATCTCAATGACCTCTCTGTACATTCGCGCATAATAGTGCGACGTCTTTGCTATGTGATTGCCAAACACTGCAATAATTTCAATAAAAAAGGTGAAGGCATTAATCTGGATAAGATATGGATGTCAACATTGCAGCAACAGAGTGACAGTCGATTAATTTCAATTTAGAAAGTTGGGAATATCAGAGATCATAGCACAGCCGACGTCACGTGACTGACTGCGGCGCCCTTTGGATGGCTTATATAAACGGTGCTCACTCGCGCTCTTTTTGAAGTTCGCCGATTGTCCTCGCAGGATGCCTTCCGCAATCGAAGACAGAACGTCAGGGGAGAGTTTTATGTATAGACCACGGCATCTCAGCCCGGAAGTGTTAAGTGATGACAACACCTGCCGTGAAAACCTTCATTCTGTGATTTACTTTGGTTATCTATTATAATACTATTTTTAAAAGTATTTTTCACTCTCAGTTGCGTTCTTATTCATGTTAAGTGCACATCCGGAACCAGAGCAGCGTCCTACAACTTCGGACATCCTAGGAACTTAGACAACTGGCTGCTAAACTCTCACTTGTGGAGGGAATAGATGTCCGGCTACGCTACGTGTTGTCTGGACATTTTGCTGCATTAGTCCAATCTGTTTATTGTTACTCACTCTATGAGCATATATGTCTGCCATGATTCACTTCCAAAGGGTTACACGTCCCTAGGTCATGAAATCCTCTTTTTGTTTCAATTAAACCTTTTTACTCTCTTTACTACGTACGTTTACACTGTATTCTTTTTATGTAACTGTTAGAGTAGGTCGGGGGAAGACGCCCAACTTAAAATTTGGAGGATCAAACTTGGGAGTTTAGACTCGACACTAAATTGATGTTCACTAAGGACCTTTTTATGTACAAAGGTCAATTGGTGTTATGCTGTCATTACTAATTATATTCGTTTGGAATTTTTTAATTAATAGAGTTGTTTAGGCATTTCACGGCGAGCATCGGCAGTTGTGTTGGAAACAGACTTCAGAGCTAGTTTTGTGGCTATGTGATACAATGTAGTTAAATACATAAAACGGAAAGCAAATTTAACAGATTACAAAAACGAAAATATAAAATACATAAATGGATTTGCCGGGCGCTGTTGCCGAGCCATTCTAGGCGCTTCAGTCTGGAACCACGCTGCTGCTACAGTCGCAGGCTCGAATCCTGCATCAGGCATGGATGTATGTGCTGTCCTTAGTTAGGTTTAAGTAGTTTCTAAGTCTTAGGGACTGATGACCTCAGATGTTAAGTCTCATAGCGCTTAGATTCATTTGAACCATTAATGGATTTACAAAGCAAGTCAACAACATAATTGCTTTCATACTAAGTCAGAGCTTTTTTGCACAATTATTACACACTTCTTCTTCTTCTGTACTGGTTTCATGCAAGCTGTTTTTGCACACGACACGCTGAATCCAGTCTACCTGTGGCTTACTTTTATCGTACTAGTTTATGGCACACTGTTCATAATAATTGCTGTAATTTTGTGGCCTGCCTGCGTTCGTTAATGCTAGATTGCCTTGCCTGGATTTCTCGCTTATAGATTATTTCACTGTGACATAGCTCTTGACTCTTCAGTTCGACTGTGTTCGATGAGAACTTCAGAGCTACGATGATAACGGATCCAAGATAGGCACAGGAGTAATGTTTTCAAGGAATGTTTCTGGTATCAGTCATTCTCAATCTCTGCTTCAAATGTACTTTTCTCTGTCTGATATCCTTTGCTATCGAACTTACCTCCATCGTTCCTATCTGCCTCAACAGTAGCAGCCATGTCAGAAATTTGAAATGGCTGCTCTGTAATTCTTTCTGGGTTGAAAGGGTACAATCCACAATCTTCAATCCCAGACTGAGCGTTGGCTGGAACTGCAACTTTCTTCCGCGCTTTGTTGAGGAAGAGCGGGAAGTGTGCTCTTGAGACATTATTTCTTGGATGAGACAATGTCCAGTTGCGCTTTGTCTTGTAAAAAGCTCATTTCAGTGATGTGAAAACGCACCTATCAATAGGCTGAAGATTGTGCTTTGAACGAGGAGTTAAACAAGTCAAGATCACATCATTATACGTAGCAAGCTGTAGCATATCAGTCTCAGCAGAGTGCGGAGCATGGCCAGCGAGAACCAGAATCACTTTTGCCTGTTGTTTCCTGGGGCAAAAGTGATCTTCCATCCATCTCATGAATATATCTGAGTTGTCACAACCTGATTTCTCATACATTAAATTCAACCGAGCCCTTCGGAAGTCCATCCTCCAATATCTTTCTTTTGCCTTTAAAACTGCACGCCGGATAATGAAGTTGGCTTCAGCATCGCAAGAAGTGGTAACTGTAATTGTTTCTGCTTTTTCTCCAGAAGTTACTTGAAACATTGTAGAAGAACCTCTTTCTGCTATAACTTACATCTAGAACTAAAGACAAATAAGCTGCAATTTCTTCCCTAATCAATGCCCCAACCCTGAAAGTAGAGAGAGACCTTGTGACTTTCATGCAGCTCGACATGGGTAAGGTTTCAGAAAAGATTGTAACTAATCCCAAACGGCCATTTGATGTTCCGTAGAAAATTTATGACGAATTCCATTTCTTTCCACAAACAGAAATGTTAGCCTGCACAGAGTTCTTCCGGTTGGTGAAAATGCACACATCAGCAATTTCTTTATGTAGTTGACTAAGAGTTTCTCCTGCTCGTCATCAGGTCTACCTATAAACAATAATAATTATTATGTGGTAGCTATTCGACACAGAGAAATGTTTACAGAAACTGGAAATATGCAGTCTGAACACCATAGTTAACGAGAAACAACTTTGTCTTTGAATCGGTAATTTTCAATTTAATAACATATTAGGTTAAAAGCTATACTTATTTTGCTCCCTAATCATGGGAAAAATTGTAATTAATGTAACACTTTATTTTGTGGGCCCGTGGCATGCTTCTTTTCATAGTTCTTCACGAGATGTCGTTTCAAAGTTCTGCATGAGATGCCATATTCTTGGGAAGCTCTAAAAAAATTCATTTCACCAATCCTTACATGATCCATAGCTATTTGTAGGGATTCTTCTGACCCCTGGTCCCACTTGATATTCTTACGTACGTTCGAGGCATTTCTTTCGAAAATAACTCCTGAGTATGGGAGGAGTAACATTCGTCGTCTTAGCCCAGAAAAACAGTGGTATATCTCTCGATGATCGGGGTAAGATGCCACTTCATGTCACTAGAATAATATGTCCCCCCGCATGAAACTGCGTATGGCAATATACACTAAAAGTAGCCACCATGCTCAGCGTGTTTAATATTTACAAAAGATTGGTTCAAATGGCTCTGAGCACTATGGGACTTAATAGATGAGGTCATCAGTCCCCTAGAACTTAGAACTACTTAAACCTAACGAACCGACGGACATTACACACGTCAATGCCCGAGGCAGGATTCGAACCTGCGACCGTAGCTGTCATGAGGTTCCAGACTGAAGCGCCTAGAACCGCTCGGCCCCTCTGGCAGGCTAACATTTACCTCTTATACTTCATTCATACGCGAGTAAGCACTTCAAAATATCTGTGCACCATTAAGAAGCTGTCTTCTTTCCCTATTACGTGTATTTCTTGGTTCAAAGACGCATAAATAACAAAAACACAGTGAAATATACAGCTGTCTACAGCTAGCGAGTGCCCTACACTATGTTGTCGCCATCTGTCATCACCTGGCGGAAATAGCTGGTTTAGGCATCTAGATCCGAGAGGCATCTACCCCCGATCCACTTTATAGACATTTCTTTTCTTTTTGCATGTAAATTCTGCACATTCTGTATTGCATAGTCTAGATAATGACTGTAAGTAACACATCATCATTTACTTCCAATGATGCACATAGCCTCTGGGCTATGACATCCTTCTCGACGGTGCCGCGCTTGGCAGCCGAGCGGTCTGGACGCCTTGCCACGGTTCGCGCGGCTTCCCCCGTCGGAGGTTGTAATCCTCCCTCGGGCATGGGTGTGTGTTGTCCTTAGTCAACGTACCGAGCTCCTGAGAATGCGCGGGGCCTTCAACACCACGTCAGTAGAGGCACTTTGCGTTGTGATGGGGACCTGCCCTATAGATATAACAATACGTTACAGAGCCGCACTTTAGTGGCTTAAGAGGGACTGGCTCGATAAAGTCGCCGGAATTACGGAAACCAACATTATGAACAAAATACTAGTGAAACAATGCCTGAGAGGGTGGGATACATCCGATAATGGTCGCCGAGTACACTCTTTCTTTCCAGATGTTCACGAACGACTACAACTGCAACATGTCGACCCAAGCCGGGGGATGGTCCATTTCCCGACAGGCCACGGGCCGTATCCGTTACATTTAAACCGTATGGGACTACCTAACGATGAAGTATGCGTATGCGGCGAAACTGAGATACCAGAACATGTCACACTGCAAAGCAACACGCTAGAACAAATGAGACCTATACATAATGACAATGACATCGCCAGAATAATACGTAATCCCGATTGGAACACAATAAATAGTGTAGCCGATATTGTATCGAACACACTGCACGAAGAATACAAGCGCCAAAACCCTTATGGAAGGAGGCGTAGACAAGCACAACCAACACAATAAACCACATGGGACGACACGAACACGACCACCGATTCCGAAAACGAGGAAGGAATACTAAGTGGACATGACTCAGAAGGGATCAACATGTAAGGGACCAAAACCAACAATGAATGACACTGCATGCCACAACACAGTCACAAGCAACACAACAATCATAAAACAAATAAAAACCGCATCACATACTAAGACTGTAGTAATAAGGTAATGTTACTTGGGAGGAGAAGGCTCGAAGAACTTTTATTCCGAGGCTCTTCCTCCCCAAAGGCATCCTGCATTGTGTTTAAAGTATACTGCACACAAGCAGTAATGTACTGCTCGTCTTATTGTGTGCAGACAGAAGTATATTCTCCTCTCTGTTCAAAGCTATATCAGAAATGTATTAAATTATTTAAGGAATAATGCATTCAAGTAGCAATGAACTATATTCTATTTCAACTAACAAGTTACAAAAATGAGTGTATTTCTCATGTGAAGGTAAAATTCATGTATTCCAAGTATGAAGTGCTTAGTCAGCATTTAATCTGTGTAATCTGTGTAAACATACTTCAGCGCAAACCATTTCAGATGAGAATAGCTCGAAGTTGTGCCGAGACATTCTCATCTGAAATACACTCCTGGAAAATGAAATAAGAACACCGTGGATTCATTGTCCCAGGAAGGGGAAACTTTATTGACACATTCCTGGGGTCAGATACATCACATGATCACACTGACAGAACCACAGGCACATAGACACAGGCAACAGAGCATGCACAATGTCGGCACTAGTACAGTGTGTATCCACCTTTCGCAGCAATGCAGGCTGCTATTCTCCCATGGAGACGATCGTAGAGATGCTGGATGTAGTCCTGTGGAACGGCTTGCCATGCCATTTCCACCTGGCGCCTCAGTTGGACCAGCGTTCGTGCTGGACGTGCAGACCGCGTGAGACGACGCTTCATCCAGTCCCAAACATGCTCAATGGGGGACAGATCCGGAGATCTTGCTGGCCAGGGTAGTTGACTTACACCTTCTAGAGCACGTTGGGTGGCACGGGATACATGCGGACGTGCATTGTCCTGTTGGAACAGCAAGTTCCCTTGCCGGTCTAGGAATGGTAGAACGATGGGTTCGATGACGGTTTGGATGTACCGTGCACTATTCAGTGTCCCCTCGACGATCACCAGTGGTGTACGGCCAGTGTAAGAGATCGCTCCCCACACCATGATGCCGGGTGTTGGCCCTGTGTGCCTCGGTCGTATGCAGTCCTGATTGTGGCGCTCACCTGCACGGCGCCAAACACGCATACGACCATCATTGGCACCAAGGCAGAAGCGACTCTCATCGCTGAAGACGACACGTCTTCATTCGTCCCTCCATTCACGCCTGTCGCGACACCACTGGAGGCGGGCTGCACGATATTGGGGCGTGAGCGGAAGACGGCCTAACGGTGTGCGGGACCGTAGCCCAGCTTCATGGAGACGGTTGCGAATGGTCCTCGCCGATACCCCAGGAGCAACAGTGTCCCTAATTTGCTGGGAAGTGGCGGTGCGGTCCCCTACGGCACTGCGTAGGATCCTATGGTCTTGGCGTGCATCTGTGCGTCGCTGCGGTCCGGTCCCAGGTCGACGGGCACGTGCACCGTCCGCCGACCACTGGCGACAACATCGATGTACTGTGGAGACCTCACGCCCCACGTGTTGAGCAATTCGGCGGTACGTCCACCCGGCCTCCCGCATGCCCACTATACGCCCTCGCTCAAAGTCCGTCAACTGCACATACGGTTCACGTCCACGCTGTCGCGGCATGCTACCAGTGTTAAAGACTGCGATGGAGCTCCGTATGCCACGGCAAACTGGCTGACACTGACGGCGGCGGTGCACAAATGCTGCGCAGCTAGCGCCATTCGACGGCCAACACCGCGGTTCCTGGTGTGTCCGCTGTGCCGTGCGTGTGATCATTGCTTGTACAGCCCTCTCGCAGTGTCCGGAGCAAGTATGGTGGGTCTGACACACCGGTGTCAATGTGTTCTTTTTTCCATTTCCAGGAGTGTAGATAGAAATAGGCCATTACTAACCAATATGCTACTTAGACTGTGTTACCCATCCAAATACAGCATATCACTTCCCTGTATATTTTACAAATTATTCTTAACCACGCTCATTGTGTGAAATTTTATTTTTTTATTTTTCTTTGACATTTGCATTCTATAAATTATATTCTCATCAACTATGTAGTAACAAATTATATGAAACCATTTTAACAATTGTTAAGCATTCAGTTCGCTGTAACCTCAGAGGAATCTTTATATATTATGTTCGTTACATTATTTTAAAAAATCATTAACAACTGTATACCAATAAGACTGTAACAATGAGAAGTCTTTGCTGTTAGATTCAGAAGCATACGACCCACCTTACATTTCAAGGTGGGGGTTATTCTGTACTATTAATGAAATAAATAAATAAATGTCCTTAGTGTAAGTTAGTTTCGGTTAGATTAAGTAGTGTGTAAATCTAGAGCCCGATGACCTCAGCAGTTTGGTTGCATAAGACCTTACCACAAATTCGAAGGAATTATACGAATGGATCGGAAATCGGTAGATATGATTTTCATGTACAAATAAAGAAATGATAAAAATTTTAAAAAATGATCGACTTTTTCGAGAGAAAAAAATTTGAACAAGTCAACAATGAGTTTGTCGACTTTTCGCCCTTGTGCAAGCAGTTACTTGGCTTGGCTTCGACTGAGAGCGTTGCTGGAGAACCTCCTGAGAGGTAAGGTGCCAAATTCTGTTCAATTGGCGCGTTATATCATCAAAATCGCGAATCGTTGGAGGGCCCTGCTCATAATGCTCCAACGTTCTCAGTTGAGGAGAGATACGGCGACCCTGCTGGTCAATGTGGGGTTTGTTAAGCAAGAAGGCAAGCCGTGGAACAGTAGTCTGCAGACTCCCCAGAATGCAGTAGGGTACCAGCTTAACTATCGACCGTCATATGGCCCCAGAACTAAGAGTGGCGGTGTGGAGAGCCTTTGCCTTTCATAGCAGAACTCCTCTGGCTGTCATCCCCTGTACACTTACAAGAAAGCGGTACGTCGATGATATACTAAACACCCTTTTTGTTGTCCTTAGTGGCAAGCCATTCTGGGCTAACATTTCACCAAGATAATGCCCGCCATTAGACGGCGAGAGTGTCTTCTGTCGTTATGTAACAATGTGCTTCCGTAACGTAACAGTTAACCATTGTGCATAACAAAAGAGAAAGTCATTCTGAGTATTAACCATTCTTTATATTCAGTGTCATCTGCAGATAATCAGTTGCAGTTCCGATTAACTGGTATCACATATATCCAAAATAACGTGCACAGTTACGTTCTTGTTAAAAGTAGGGTGGCAATGGCAATCTAGATTAGACACTATAATCGGATTCTAAAAGTGGTTGGTTTCACACTTCTAGCCAGAGGTTTTGGTACACCGTTTACAATCAACAAGTTTAAAAACTCTAATTAGTTTCACACTTCACCATATAATGAAGGCTGTCACTCCCGGTAATTCTAGTTGGTGCGGATATTCTGGGTTGGATGACAGAGTTCTACTACACTTTTTCGTTCTTGACTTGTCGTCCAAAGCTGCGCTGGACTTCTTCAGAGGTACTCCTGATTCCGATGAATTTCGCTGACACACAACTCGGACATTGGTGAGTGACATAAATGCCGTGAAAATCCGGCTTGGTTGAACTTTACATGTCCCCAGCCCAATGCGTTGGTCGCTATGTAGGCGATTCTGTCGTTGCACAGTGGTGCATAAGCGGCAGCAAGAGAGCTTATTTCCTCGATTTCTAGGAAAACATGCGTTTGTCGTCAACGTATATGATTACTAGAAATGGTCGGTTTTACATTGCCTATCGATGCCGTCAATTTTGAGTTGATTGCCCATCATGAACCTTAAGGTGCTGAGTCAAAACATCTTAGTATGTTTTATCATAGCCTCCACACAAGTGATTTGACATATTTGATCCGGATCAGTTGACCGTATTTGTGGCCTACCTCTTGTTAGTGATATATGGACAGTAGCTTTACTGAATCCATGCGTAAGTATTACCTTCGGCAGGCAACAGTTTGATAGATATGTTTCATCTTCGACGTGGTTTATTTCCGACGATCACGTTAAACTGTTACCATGCCCCCTTTTCACTTTATTTGTGTCACTGTCTGATTTATGCCACTGCCTGACTTCCTAATCGTCTATCATCAAGAGCCAGTGGAATTAAGAGAAACTCTCAAGGTGTCCCACATAGATCTAGACGGAACGTCACGAGTAAAAATTTGCCGTGGAGCACGACCCGGTGCATAAACTCGTAGCGTTTCTGTTTTGTATGATGGTATTCCGGTTGCTGTAGGATTATTTATTGACTGTTATTTTTTATTTGTAGTTCAGTGTTGCAATTTGAGTTTAAATATTGTCATTTTGTCATTTGGTGATAGTGATGGAGTTGTGGACTCTAGAAAATGGTGTGCTAAGTGGAGAAATCGGAACATTTCCGACATATTCTACTGTCTGAATTAAACTAAACGATGACAGCAGTGAAGGCAGCCAGAAACATTTGCGCCGCATATGGGGATACGTCGTTGGACACAGCACGGAAAGAGAATGTTTCTCTCATTTCAAGGAGAATGGTTTAGATTTTAATGCCACGCTCAGAAAGACCTTCGTGGTTTGATGAAGATTGTTTAAACGCATTACTCGACAATGATTCAAGTCAGTGTACTCGAGGACTGGTAAACGTGACGAACTATGATCATTCCACCATCATACGACATTGACATGCATTGGGGAACGTTCAAAACTCGGGTGTATGGGAGTCTTGGGCCTACACCGATTGTGGCCCAAAGTACCGTTATACAAGATGGCGACCATGACGTAATCCAGGATGGGAGCAATGACGTCATCCAAGATGGCGGTAATGTCATCAAGGACGGCGGATTTTGGCCTGAAGTTTGAATTTTGGCGGGAAGAAGGTCAATTGTGCTACTTCCACAAACCTAACACCCCCCCCCCCCCAGGAAATGGAAGGAAGTTCAAATTCCAACATTATAATGCGTCACAACTGGCAAAATGGCGGGAAAAATGGACACGTCTTTATTATGTAACCAGTTTCAAGCATGTGTGTTCACCACGAGCCCTAGAGCCTAACTGGCTTAGTTGATATCGTCGCCAGCAGAAAGCGCCACCGTGACATTATCCAAGATGGTGTATTTTGGCGGGAAGAAGGTCAATTGTCCTACCTCCACTAACCTAACCCCCCACGCCCAGTAAATGGTGGGATACATTATAGCTGGCCACAGTGGCAGAGCGGTTCTAGGCGCTCAGTCCAGAACTGCACGACTGCTACGGTCCCAGGTTCGAATCCTGCCTCGGGCATGGATGTGTGTGATGTCATTAGATTAGTTAGGTTTAAGTAGTTCTACGTTCTAGGGGGCTGATGACCACAGATGTTAAGTCCCATAGTGCTCAGAGCCATTTGAACCATTTTTTGATACATTATATCGAAATGCGGTGGGATCGATGTCATACACTTAGCAACAGAACAGCCGTTTGCAGAGCGTAAAACCAACAGAACAACAACCTTTAATGGCAATTCGTTTGAAGAAGTTGTAAACTTAAAGTTCTATACCGAAATACCGCAAGAATGTGCAGCAGAAGAACTTGCAGCTTATACCAAGGAGGATGTGGAGTGTTATAACAAGTTTCCTGCAGGAAACAAGAGGAAAAATTAAAGGCCCAAATGCCCTTGTCTAGAAGAACTGCCAGAAGGCACAGAACTAATTATTGAAGCATTAAAAGAGGTAGATTACAGGAAAAAAATAGATAAATACTGGAGTTCGAAAATATACCTTCACTATATTTGTCAAATTACAGAAATCGATGATTCGATGTGGATTTAAGTTATAAGTCAAAAATTAAATTTGACATTATTAAAGCTACATCTATCAAAAGTAAGGAAAGAGTTGTTTTCTGTACATAAATGTATATGCAAAAATTAATAAAGAGTTTTTACTAGAATATTTACCTGTCTTATTCTCTAATTTACAATTCTTAGGAAATTGCCTATATGCATTGATCCAAGAGTATGTATTTCGGTTGTGGAAAGTGGGTAGTCGGATGACCTTGAAAAGTAGTTGAAAGTATAGTAACCCCCTTTTCTTACCTATATGAAAGCTGCTCTATCCTTCACATTCATCTTGATGATCGAACACATGACGATGGTTTGACAACAACAGCTCAGCAAAAACTTAATGTGCGCCGCCAATTCCATTCATCAGAGTGGCGAAAAAGGAAGTCGCCATCTTGGATAACGGTACTCGTGTCATCAGCTGACGTCACAACAACGTCATCTGTGTACGAAGCCACGTGTTGGTTACACTGGATGCAGCCATCTTGATCGACGTTACGATCGCTATCTTGTATGACGTCACAGTGGCGCACTCTGGTGGCGACGATATGAACTAAGTCAGATGCATTTCAGACTCAGTGGCGAACACATGTGCTAGAAACTGGTTAAATAATAAAGAGAAGTTATTTTTCCCCCATTTTCTTTGCTCAGTAGAGATAACTAGGGTGTGACGCATTATCATGTTGGAATTTGAACTTCCTGCCATTTCCTGGTGAGGGTAGGGGGCTAGAGAAGTGGAGGTAGTACTATTGACCTTCTTCCCGCCAAAATACGCCATCTTGGATGACGTCACAGTGACGCTCTCTGCTGGCGACAATATCAACTAAGCCAGTTGGGTTCTAGAGCTTGTGGCGAACACACATGCTTGAAACTGGTTACATAATAACGACACGTCCATTTTTCCCGCCATTTTCCTAGTTGTGACGCATTATAATGTTGGAATTTGAACTTCCCTCCATTTCCTGGGGGGAGGGGGGGGTTAGGTTTGTGGAGGTAGCACAATTGACCTTCTTCCCGCCAAAATTCAAACTTCCGCCAAAATCTGACATCTTAGATGACGTCGTCACCGCCATCTTGGATGACGTCATCCCCACTATATTGAATGACGTCATCCCCACTATCTTGGATGACGTCATCCCCACTATCTTGGATGACGTCATCCCCACTATCTTGGATGACGTCATTGCCGCCATCTTGGATGACGTCATTGCCGCCATCTTGTACAACGGTACTTTGGGCCACAATCGGTGTAGTCCCAATATTTATGGGTACTGTACTCTCTGAGACAAAATCACAAAAATCAGCTGCTGGTCATATGTGAATCTCTGCTTGCTCGTCATAAACTGGCTCGTAAACAACACTGACTATTCCTATCCTTGTTTGTTAATGGTTGCAAGAAACGTGGTCTTTATGGTAACATGAGGAAAAGAGAGGAATGGTTGAGCCCAAACCGATGTAAGGGTCGATGGCAGCATGTCATGACCTCACACAAATGCAGGATGCTTTTCGCTCGGTACCCCTGGGATTCGCAGTGGGGTGATAGAGGCTTGCACGAGTGGGGTGGTTGTAGGAATCTGGAACATTCTATAGTAATTAGTTCTGGAATACTTCAGTAAATAACTTTTACTTACCTTTGTCCTGCTACTGCACTCCAGGAACATAACTAATGGCAAGTACCTTTCTTGAATACAAATGACTCATTAACAAACATAAACTGGATTCCAGAACGAGATTTTCACTCTGCAACGGAGTGTGCGCTAATATGAAACTTCCTGGCAGATTAAAAATTTGTGCCGGACCGAAACTCGAACTCGGGACCTTTGCCTTTTGCACGCAAGTGCTCTACCAACTAAGCTACCCAAGCACAACTCACGCCACGTCCTCACAGCTTTACTTCTGCCAGTACCTCGTCTCCTGCCTTCCAAACTTTACAGAACCTCTCCTGCGAACCTTACAGAACTAGCACTCCCGAAAGAAAAGATACGGCGGAGACATGGCTTAGCCAAAGCCTGGGGGAGGTTTCCAGAATGAGATTTTCACTCTGCAGGGGAGTGTGCGCAGATATGAAACTTCCTGGCAGATTAAAACTGTGTGTCGGACCGAGACTCGAACTCGGGACCTTTACCTTTCGCGGGAAAGTGAGGACGGGGCGTGAGTCGTGCTTGGGTAGCTTAGCTGGTACAGCACTTGGCTGCGAAAGACAAAGGTCCCGAATTCGAGTCTTGGTCCGCCACACAATTTTAATCTGCCAGGAAGTTTCGTTAACTACACTCCTGGAAATTGAAATAAGAACGCCGTGAATTCATTGTCTCAGGAAGGGGAAACTTTATTGACACATTCCTGGGGTCAGATACATCACATGATCACACTGACAGAACCACAGGCACATAGACACAGGCAACAGAGCATGCACAATGTCGGCACTAGTACAGTGTATATCCACTTTTCGCAGCAATGCAGGCTGTTATTCTCCCATGGAGACGATCGTAGAGATGCTGGATGTAGTCCTGTGGAACGGCTTGCCATGCCATTTCCACCTGGCACCTCAGTTGGACCAGCGTTCGTGCTGGACGTGCAGACCGCGTGAGACGACGCTTCATCCAGTCCCAAACATGCTCAATGGGGGACAGATCCGGAGATCTTGCTGGCCAGGGTAGTTGACTTACACCTTCTAGAGCACGTTGGGTGGCACGGGATACATGCGGACGTGCATTGTCCTGTTGGAACAGCAAGTTCCCTTGCCGGTCTAGGAGTGGTAGAACGATGGGTTCGATGATGCTTTGGATGGACCGTGCACTATTCAGTGTCCCCTCGACGATCACCAGTGGTGTACGGCCAGTGTAGGAGATCGCTCCCCACACCATGATGCCGGGTGTTGGCCCTGTGTGCCTCGGTCGTATGCAGTCCTGATTGTGGCGCTCACCTGCACGGCGCCAAACACGCATACGACCATCATTTGCACCAAGGCAGAAGCGACTCTCATCGCTGAAGACGACACGTCTCCATTCGTCCCTCCATTCACGCCTGTCGCGACACCACTGGAGGCGGGCTGCACGATATTGGGGCGTGAGCGGAAGACGGCCTAACGGTGTGCGGGACCGTAGCCCAGCTTCATGGAGACGGTTGCGAATGGTCCTCGCCGATACCCCAGGAGCAACAGTGTCCCTAATTTGCTGGGAAGTGGCGGTGCGGTCCCCTACGGCACTGCGTAGGATCCTACGGTCTTGGCGTGCATCCGTGCGTCGCTGCGGTCCGGTCCCAGGTCGACGGGCACGTGCACCTTCCGCCGACCACTGGCGACAACATCGATGTACTGTGGAGACCTCACGCCCCACGTTTTGAGCAATTCGGCGGTACGTCCACCCGGCCTCCCGCATGCTCCTACGGTCTTGGCGTGCATCCGTGCGTCGCTGCGGTCCGGTCCCAGGTCGACGGGCACGTGCACCTTCCGCCGACCACTGGCGACAACATCGATGTACTGTGGAGACCTCACGCCCCACGTTTTGAGCAATTCGGCGGTACGTCCACCCGGCCTCCCGCATGCCCACTATACGCCCTCGCTCAAAGTCCGTCAGCTGCACATACGGTTCACGTCCACGCTGTCGCGGCATGCTACCAGTGTTAAAGACTGCGATGGAGCTCCGTATGCCACGGCAAACTGGCTGACACTGACGGCGGCGGTGCACAAATGCTGCGCAGCTAGCGCCATTCGACGGCCAACACCGCGGTTCCTGGTGTGTCCGCTGTGCCGTGCGTGTGATCATTGCTTGTACAGCCCTCTCGCAGTGTCCGGAGCAAGTATGGTGGGTCTGACACACCGGTGTCAATGTGTTCTTTTTTCCATTTCCAGGAGTGTAGATTATACAACAAGCAAGATAACACAATTCTGGTACTACGTGCGTAGTACATGCGTGAACTAGAGGCTGTGTACCTAGAGAGCTGAAGGCTATTCAAATCTGACTTCAATCACGACTTGTAGCTGCCTCGGCTGGTGCGATCTGCCAGTCTCTGTCCATGCCATACGGCGGTGCTGTAAGCGCCAGCGGGTCCAGAGAGGTTGCGAGTGCTGGACCGCCGTCGATTATCGCAACCTCTAGCGTGGTGTCTAACGTTGACAACACACAAACAAAGCAGAAACTCCCCGTACGAAGACCGGAGCGCATCAAAAAAAAAAAAAAAAAAAATGTTAAGCATCTGGTGGAACATCGGCGGTGTGGTGTACTATGAATGGCTTCTCCGCGGTGTAACCATCACTGTTGACATTTAACGCCAACAAGTGAGGCGTCTTGCAGACGCAATCCAAGAACAAAGACCAAAAGACTGCACGATAACGCCCGCCCGCATTCTGCGAGAGTGACAGAATTCTCTGGACAGGAATTGTAGTGGGAAGTCATTCCGCATCCAGCTAACTCGCATGTTCTTGCGCCCTCAGATTTTCGCCTTTTCCGTTCTCTGTCAAATAACACTGAAGGAACTTATTTTCCGGATGAAAATTCCCTCCGCCTCCGAACATGGTTGATGAGTTCTTCGCATAAAAAATGTGTGATTTCTGCAGTCGTGAAATCTAAAAGTTACACCAGCGTTCAGCGTTGCAGACTGTTGTAAATAGTGAAGGAGAACATATTACCGACGAACAATTCTCTGTTAGGTACACTACTGGCCATTAAAATTGCTACACCAAGAAGAAATGCAGATGATAAACGGGTATTCATTAGACAAATATAGATGAGTTCTTCGCATAAAAAATGTGTGATTTCTGCAGTCGTGAAATCTAAAAGTTACATCAGCGTTCAGCGTTGCAGACTGTTGTAAATAGTGAAGGAGAACATATTACCGACGAACAATTCTCTGTTAGGTACACTACTGGCCATTAAAATTGCTACACCAAGAAGAAATGCAGATGATAAACGGGTATTCATTGGACAAATATATTTTACTAGAACCGACACGTGATTACATTTTCACGCAATTTGGGTGCATAGATCCTGAGGAATCAGTACCCAGAACAACCACCTCTGGCCGTAATAACGGCCTTGATAAACCTGGGCATTGAGTCAGAGCTTGGATAGCGCGTACAGTTCACAGAAAGTAGTGACTGGCGTAGTGTGGCGAGCTAGTTGCTCGGCCACCATTGACCAGACGTTTTCAATTGGTGAGAGATCTGGAGAATGTGCTGGCCAAGGCAGCAGTCGAACATTTTCTGGTTCCAGATAGGCCCATACGGGACCTGCAACATGCGGTCGTGCATTATCCTGCTGAAATGTATGGTTTTACAGGGATCGAATGAAGGGTAGAGCCACGGGTCGTAACACATCTGAAATGTAACGCCAATGCGAACAACAGGTGACCAAGACGTGTAACCAATGGCACCCCATACCATCACGCCGGGTGATACGCCTGTACACGCTACAAATGTGCGTTCACCGTGATGTCGCCAAACACAGGTGCGACCATCATGATGCTGTAAACAGAATCTGGTTCATTCGAAAAAATGACGTTTTGCCATTCGTGCACCCAGGTTCGTCGTTGAGTTCACCATCGCAAGCGCTCCTGTCTGTGATGCACCGTCAAGGGTAACAGCAGCCATGGTGTCCGAGCTGATAGTCCATGCTGCTGCAAACGTCGTCGAACTATTCGTGCAGATGGTTGTTATCTTGCAAACGTCCCCATCTGTTGACGCAGGGATCGAGACGTGGCTCCACGATCCGTTACAGCCATGCGGATAAGACGCCTGCCATCTCGACTGCTAGTGATACGAGGCCGTTGGGATCCAGCATGGCGTTCAGTATTACCCTCCTGAACCCACCGATTCCATATTCTGCTAACAGTCGTTGGATCTCGACCAACGCGAGCAGCAATGTCGCGATACGATAAACCGCAATCGCGATAGGCTACAATCCGACCTTTATCAAAGTCGGAGACGTGATGGTACGCATTTCTGTTCCTTACACGAGGCATCGCAACAACGTTTCACCAGGCAACGCCGGTCAACTGCTGTTTGCGAATG
Source organism: Schistocerca nitens (assembly GCF_023898315.1). Lineage (NCBI taxonomy): Eukaryota > Metazoa > Arthropoda > Insecta > Orthoptera > Acrididae > Schistocerca > Schistocerca nitens. The sequence continues at coordinate 104,035,856 of NC_064618.1, forward strand.
AGAAATCGGTTGTAAACTTTCCTCGTGTCAGCACGTTGTAGGTGTCGCCACCGGCGCCAACCTTGAGTGAATGCTCTGAAAAGCTAATCATTTGTAAATCACAGCATGTTCTTCCTGTCGGTTAAATTTCGGTTCTGTAGCACGTCATATTCGTGGTGTAGTAATGTTAATGGCTAGTAGTGTATAATCGATGACTGAAGTCGATGTTAGGTAAAATGTAAATGCCGTTTGACTAGGACCTCCAGTCGGATAGACCGTTCGCCGGGTACAAGTGTTTCGATTTGACTCCACTGGGCGACTTGAGCGTCGATGGGGATGAAATGATGATCAGGACAACATAACACCCAGTCCCTGAACGGAGAAGATCATCGACCCTGCCGGGAATCGAACCCGGTCCCTTAGGATCGACATTCTGTCGCGCTGACCACTCAGCTACAGGGGGCGGACTCTGTTAGGTATATCTGTTGTCTTTATTAAACTCACGGGAAAATGCTACGAACTTACGCACCAACCCAATATTAACACTACGTATCCGTGTTCTACAGAGGGAGGACTCAGCTTACTGCTAGCAAAACTTGGACACAATGCAATCAATTTACGGGCACTGGGCGTGTGCGGCGACGCCAGGGTAGACACCTGGTAACTCTGTCCCACCTGTTCTTACCGGCCTTCTGATCGCCGCCCTGGCGGTAAATGAACGCTAATTAGCCTGCAGGAGGTCGGCGGCGCGCGCCTTGCGCATTAATTACGTTACTTCAGAGACTCATGGGTAATTCACTTACGGCGTATTAAGCTGAATAGCGGGCTAACACTTGGCCCCGGGAGTCGCCGGTACAGCGACAAGCTCCTTGTTGTGGAGCGGGTGGTGTCTACGTCTTCGTCACTACGGCTCCTTCTGAGGAAGCTACGAGTAGTAAGGCGCTTTCTTAGACGCCTTACGTAGGTAGAGTGTTACTTCATTACCGTCGCTTCAAGGCAGAACGGTAGAATTTGCTATAGTGGCTCACTTAGGAGCGTTGCCAGCCGGTATTCAGTAGACTTTTCTACGATATTATTAGTCTTCCAGCAAACTTGGTTGTTTTAAATGACGATTGCTGGTCCCATCTTCAATTGGACGAGAGTAAAAATTCGATAATGTAGAAATGGTTCGGGCAGTTTCTAAATGATGACACAATATCAACTGATAGCTACTTATAAAACGCCGTCTCTTCGTGTTGCAAGCTGTTGTGTTCTCTCTGGATGCGGATTGGATTTTCTCTGTAAATAGCTGGCCTTTTTTAAAATGAAACGCGAAGAGTATTACAGAATATTACCGTGGCATGTTTTACAAACATCAGCCGTCCTACAAGGAATATGTCCTCCGCTCTTCAATGAAGCGTCACTTCAATCTCAACTCAATTTTGAAACACGAACGAAGTGAGCACAGATGATTGCTCATACCGAAATCGACATCAAGGAATTTTTTTTTTAAATACACAAAATATGAAGCTTAAATTATCTGCTATAACATCGCAAAGTTAACGTATTGCGGAGACTTATTATAACATTAAGTAAGAACAAATTATTCGAGTAACTTTACCTCTGAGAGACCTTGGAATACACATCCTGAGTAATTTTGCAATCGTGTTCTTGGGAAGAAAGCGAATCTGTAATTTTACGTCAGAGGCCACTACAGACGGAGAAATTGGAAATTTGTGATAAGTTCCTATGGGACCAAATACCTGAGGTCATCGGTTCCTAGGCTTACACACTACTTAAACTAACTTACGCTAAAGACAACACACACACATCCATGCCCGATGGAACACTCGAATCTCCGACAGGGGGGAACCGCGCGGACCGTGATAATGCGTCCTATTGCACGCGGCTACCCTACGCGGCTCTGACGGAGAATATTAACAGTTGGAGAAGTACTATCATCATGATCATCTAGTTGACATCATCTCCTCTACAACGACGAACCCCAGACACCTACATGAAACGCAGTTTCAGCCGGCATACTTGTAGATCCTGCATTGTTTCTAATGCCATCTAGGCGCTTTCCATGTGGTTCCTGTCCTGGTCATATTTTATCTCCTTCAGGCCACGAGAAAGCTTCTTTGGTCCAGAAACTAAAAGCTATCGTGTTCGTTCTCTTCCCTCACACGTAAGTTCTTTTCTAGTCAATTACGTAATTCACGACGAACATGTCTGCTTTGTTTGTTGATCAGCTACCAGTTATTGAGAGCTTTAGCATTAAAAACGAATTTAAAACCAGTAACAGACTCTATCACAAAATTTTTGTTTCGGATAAATCGGGAACTTAAACTGCAAGGGTATTATTAAGCACTGAAAGCCATTTTCCTCTTAACTTTTCTGGCAGCCGTAAAGTCTTATCTTGTATTTCCCTGCATACACGAGCATACACTCTCCGATCAGACGTATGCATACACACACATATAACATGGAACTGACCATTAAATTTCACGAGAAGCGGACCCGCCGGTGCAAAAGCAAGCGGGGTGTATTGTTTTCTCAGTAGAGACGCAGTAACAGCACAATGAGTGGGTCAGCAGAACACAGTGACTTCGAATGGGGATTAGTCATTACAGATATTTCAACAGTTTTAACGCATTGCATACTGGCTGCCGCGCTGCGTTTGTTGTAGCAATCCCCAGCGATTTTGAAATGTATGTTGATTCCTAAGGAACCACACTGCTGAGGTCGCTAGACTTACACACTACTTAAATTAACTTAAATCAGCTTATGCTAAGAACAACACACACACACATACACACACACACCCATGCCCGAGGAAGGACTCGAACCTTCGGCGGAAGGGGCAGCCCTATCCCCATAGCGCTTCTAACCGCGCGTCCATTCCGCTCGGCCCGGTGATTTTCATAAGACGTGCGCGAAGTGAGCGTGCCTTCCTTATTTCAATGTAGCAGCACTTACCGGTGTCTCATGCTAATGAAACTTGTCAGACATGTTTATTTGATGTTGTAATATTCTTGAAGGGTGTGGTACCTATGGAAACACACGAATTTACGTAACGGTACTTCACAAAACTGGCAGTAGTGCCTTGTTTCATTACCTTTACGATGCGCTGCGCAATCTCTACAAGGTCGTGCTGAATACTGCTTTTTTTCCACTTTCCACAATAATCCTAATAGCATGTTCATTCATGTTTCCTGCAATCGAAGAGGTGGATCCTTAGCAGCTGCTCGTTTTGTACGTTGGATTGCTTCAGTTTCCTCCAGAGTTGCTGCGCCAACTTATTGATCACTTGTCCAGATTCTCGTAATGTCTTTCAAGAACGTTTTATACTTCTTTTAATATCGCGATTTATGTTTCTGTACACGTTGTATGCGTTAATCAAGGCACAATTTATTAGAAACAAAACGACTTTCTTTCTTCACTTATTGGTTTTCCGCATTATCCCACAATACGAAAGATATTGATCATCTCTGTCCGCACCTTTCATAAATTTATCGTACGTCACAATCGATTTGGTTTCTGTATGATTTCACTTTTTTTTCTGTCGCAATACGGATGCATTGTGAATTGTTTTATCATTCTCACCTCCATTTTATTTTTCCATAGCTGCAGCAAAATGTCACCTTGTCTTCGAAATGTAGTGTCAACTTTCTTTAGAATGTGGCTTCTGTTTGTACACACTGAGGGACACCTCTGTTGATTCGTATTGTACCACAAACTCTCGTTCTCCTTTCTGGCAGTGTTTTGGCAACAGCTGTACTGGTGTAATAATTATCTTCATAAACGTTGTGACACATGCCAAGGTGAGGTGGAAGTACAGAGAGAACAGTATCTTGAAGCTTTTTTCCGTCCCTGAAGGTATATCCACTTACACTTTCGCAAACCATAAGAATAAACACACCATATATGATAAGTCTTCCAGGAGTATTATCATTGCTTCATTAAGAGAAAGCTCCTGTTCACTTTCGTGTACGGTCTGAAATTTATTTAGGAGCTACTTTAGCACTGGTTCAGTTTTGTAGAGTCTATTTTCCTGACCGCTCTGCAAGAAATTGCCATTAAAATGCCACGATTTCCATATCTGCTCAAATCGACGTCTGCTCATTAGCTTGCCAAAAATCGGTGTCTCTATTAGAGGACCTGTTGACCAGTAGTCCTTCAAATAATCTATTTTTATTTGACCTATCACGATAATCAGGCTCAGAAATTTTTCAGTTCAATAGCGGTGATATTCGTAAATTTGGGAGACTTGGGAGAATCTTTGTGATGGTTTTCGTTTTGTTCGTAATACAAATTCGATTGTATGGACGTCTGATCGAACAGTTCATCCCCTAGAAATAATTTAACAGCGCTTACAATGCTATTGATCTCACTGGGAATAAAGCTGTTGATCCCATTGGGAATAACGTTGTTGATCTCACTGCGAAGGGATTTTACGTCTGGAATTCATCTAAATGTTTCTAAAATAATGAACTTGTCCGTCGCCAGCCAGTTTTCACTGTCAGAAACTTCGTAATCTAAATCGTTCACAATTATCTCACTTTGGTTGATTGTAGCTGTGTTGTTCTCTTCTTCACTTCCTCTACCGCTATCAGTAACATTATCTAAATCACTTGGGACATCAGAAGAATTGTCCGCAAACGGCTCAGCAAGAATCGAGCCTTCCGTCAACTGTTTTCGCGTCACACCACACAAGACAATAACTGCAGTACTATTTCCCGGGACTGATTGTTAGCGGTAAAACGAAAGATTAAAATAATAAGTTTATACTGTTGTTCACTGTAATGAACTCTCCAATTCATACATAACCTTTACTTAAATCGAAATAGTTACTGGCATGAGCAATAGGTCTCAGAAAATGCGCGCAGAATAAAAACTTAAATTTACGATATCCGTCCACAACAGTTACACATGGAAATGCATAAATCTACGTGAGCCGTACGCAGATTGTAACTCCTGAAGTCGACTTTGATGATGTGATTTTGAACTGAAAACGCGAAGTAACAACCATAACTAAACCGAGACCAGACAGATGCCATTATCTGGCAGACACGGACCGACGGGCAATGCGGAGAGTGGATGTAAGAAAAGTCGTAGTAAATTAGCGAAATGAATCTCTGGTGCGTTCCAAAGTGCTACCAGCAGTGCAGTTAGTGCAATGACTGCACTTAAGCAGTTAAAAACAAGGGATTCAATAATCCAGCACTTCATTACAAGCTACACAATACTGTAATTAACGCTAGGCTAAATTAGATCTGACGTAACGAGCCACTGAAGGAAACGAGTAATTTTCGGTGATGAATCACGTCTTAGTCCAAGGCAATCCACTGAAATATGGTTTGGGTTTGGCGAATGCCTGGGGATCGTACCCGCCAAAATTTGTGGTGCCAACAGTGAAGTACTAAGGAGGTGGTGTTACAGTATGGGGGTGGTTTTCGTGATTATGGATTGGTCTACCTTCTGCACATAAGGAAATACTTTAACATTTTAAAGTATGCATACTGCGTAGTAGAAGGACAGTTCGAAGATTATGAATTTTTGTATCAGGACAGCAAACAAACTGCCATATAGCAGCATTTGTGAGGACAATAAGATACCTGAAATGGATTGGCCTACACTGAGTTCAGACATGAGCCGAGTGGAACTTCTTTAGGTGGGGTTAAAAAGTCGACTCGCTCCCTGCCTCCTGTCCAAGATACTATCTCCTAATCTTTCCCGGTTCCAGCTCTCGAGGAAAAATAGGAAGCCTTTCCTGTAACAAACAATAAGACACGTAATTGAAAGCGTCCATCATCAAAAATGTCGCCATCTGTGATGATGTTCCTCTGTAATCTCCTTTGCTCTGCTAAAAAACAGCGTTGTAGCTTCGAAATTTCATAGCTTTATTAGTAGCCAGTGAAAGAAAGATTTCCATTTATTTATAGGTAACTGAAAACTTGGGCCACCCTGAACTGCATTCTGATCCTCATGCTAATATTCTGAAGGTAATCATTTTACGCCTCTATTGCAGCTGCAGCTAGCTTTCCTATTAATACCTACTTGAACCTAAAGAAACCTTGAATCACAAAATTGCTGAACTGTCTTTTACACAGATTGTATTGCTCAAAGACTGCTGACAGTGCACTACTGCCGTGATTACACAAGGTTACTTGGTATTTGCAAGCCATCAGTTCAAAAGTTCGCGTTCCGCCGTCTGCAGATTGGAAAAGGTGATTTAAATAAAACTGTGATCTCAGTGAGCAGAAAACTTTTCCAGTAATGCCGGACACGTTTTGATCCGTAGTCCATAATAAATGATAAAAAATGCGCCATATGTTAGAGCTTTTAAACTAGAATTCACCCACCTACCTCATGTTCAGATGTGTAACATTTCGTTTCGTAGATTTAGTAAACATCCTTTACTGTAATTTTAAATTTAGAGCGTTTGTCAAGCTGCAAGAGTATGTACGTCGTGGTCATTAAGAAACCTGCGGCTGGAACCGAAAGAGCACTTTACCCGATATTAGTAGGTTTGGAGTGCATGTCGACTAGTGAGTATTCCGTGTGAGATGTCGCCCGCATTCGATATCAACCGAAACAAAATTAGCGTAGTTGCGTAAGAAATTCTTAAACTTCAAGAACTGGGAAACAGAACTTAATACGTCGACAAATACCACTGCCACACTCAACATTGGATCTGATAATCCAAATATAAACTAATGAGCTAAAACATTATGACATCCAGTTTAATAGCGTTTGATCCACCTTTCCACCTTTAGAACACAGAGCAGTTGCGACACTGGCTCTGCTTATTCTTTATTTCTCGACAACTCCGTCCTATTCTACTGCCCCCGGGAGGTCACCTTGCGTATAGGTGCTTTGTAATTTGTACACTGATACATAGTACAGAGTGACAATATTATTTTAAAAAAAGTAAATTAGTTACAAACTACGGCGTGCACACACTTTATTCAACATGTAAAAGTCACTACTGATATTCGGATTTACGTTATGACATGTGCGATGCCCGCATCTCGTGGTCGTGCGGTAGCGTTCTCGCTTCCCACGCCCGGGTTCCCGGGTTCGATTCCCGGCGGGGTCAGGGATTTTCTCTGCCTCGTGATGGCTGGGTGTTGTGTGCTGTCCTTAGGTTAGTTAGGTTTAAGTAGTTCTAAGTTCTAGGGGACTGATGACCATAGATGTTAAGTCCCATAGTGCTCAGAGCCATTTGAACCATTTGAACATGTGCGATATGCCTGCGATGATATGGCGCAGACGAATAGCGTAATTCTGCAGGACCCGCTCAAGTGTCGGAACATCGATGATGTCGATGACCTCCTGAATGGCTGTTTTCAGCTCAGCAATGGTTTTGGGGTTGCTGCTGCGCACATTGTCTTTAGTACAGCCCCACGAAAAGGAGTCGCATGTGTTCAGATTCGGAAAATATGGTGGCCTATCAGAGCCCATGCCAGTGGCCTCTGGGTACCACAGAGCCAGAATGCGGTCCCCAAAATGCTGCTCGAGGTCATCAAACACTCCTGCTTCGATGGGGTCGAGCTCCGTCTTGCATGAACCACATCTTGGTCACTTTGGATGAAATGTTCTTCCAAAACAACATCACGAACCGTTGGGTAGTCATGGTGCCATCAAGGAATACCGCAGCGATTATTCCGTGACCGGACATTGCACGCCGGCCGAAGTGGCCGTGCGGTTAAAGGCGCTACAGCCTGGAACCGCGAGACCGCTACGGTCGCAGTTTCGAATCCTGCCTCGGGCATGGATGTTTGTGATGTCATTAGGTTAGTTAGGTTTAACTAGTTCTAAGTTCTAGGGGACTAATGACCTCAGCAGTTGAGTCCCATAGTGCTCAGAACCATTTGAACCATTTTTTTTTTGACATTGCACACTACACAAAGTTGAGGGTTAAGAGACTTCTCAATCGCGAAATGCGGATTCTCAGTCCCAGAAATGCGCCAATTTCGCATATTGACGAACCCATGCAAATAAAAGTGCGCTTCGTCGCTAAACCAAACCACACAAGACGTACTAATTCCCATCATGCTGATGAGTATGCTTACAGGTAATACTCTGCCGAACACCAATATCTCGTCAGTTGAACACATATACCACCAAAAATAAAGATACTACGATCCGCTTCAGTCTTTTCCTGTCAATTCACAAGTGGAGCGGAGAGATTTTTGAGTTGCAGGTAAGGGGATCATCCTATGTAGAGTTACTATTTGTTTAGTATGCATCTGCTACTAGTTTCGAGTGGTGTGAACTTTTTTTTCCATCAACAAAACACCACTTGTATGACATCGTCATTTTGTAAGCTGTATTGCAATTTTAGGTGCTCCTTGTGTAGCGCTAAGCGTATAGATGTGTAATTAGAACCGATCTTTGTCATTAATTACGTAATTAGGACTGATATTTACTTAAGATTCTCACCCAGATAAAATACACTAACGTAACCTTCTTCTCCTGCATTGGACAGAGACTGACCGCTTCCCTGACTGGGGTTAGAGTCCCAGAAAGAGCACCTGACGTTTTCAATTTGCCGCAGATTGGCGGATGGGGCAAAGAATTTCTAGCCTTATTCGAACTCTTTGCTAAATTCGATTTTACCGCGAAAAATCTGAAGTCCTGCAAAAATTCGAAATTCACACCGGTAGGGCAGGTGCGGGAGTGCGAGTGGGATGGGTGGAGGTGGCAGGGGGATCGGGCGGAGACCCATGTGCTGACTGGGGAAAACCCATGACGTCATTTTGGCGTAGAGGTGTGGAGATAATGAATTCATAAGTTAATTTACATATCAGTTCCATATCAAAACAGTGCTCGCGTCGTCTCTGCCCTGCTACTAGCGCCTCTGCTGCCTTAGAGCTGTGCCGCGGTGCATCTTCCAAGCAGCCGTTAGTCTGACACAATCATCGACTTCATGTAAGATGAAACTTAATGAACATTGATCCACAGTCCAATATTTGTGTTCCACTGTCCAGTTCAATAGTAACCGGCGATGTTGTTTGGTCAACATAGGAACAAAAAATGGTTCAAATGGCTCTGAGCACTATGGGACTTAACTTCTGAGGTCATCAGTCTCCTAGAACTTAGAACTACTTAAACCTAACTAACCTAAGGACATTACACACATCCATGCCCGAGGCAGGATTCGAACCTGCGACCGTAGCGGTCGTGCGGTTCCAGACTGTAGCCCCTAGAACCACTCGTCCACCCTGGCCGGCCAACATAAGAACACACAAGGTCGTGTGTTGCGGAGCCCCGTGCCCAGAAATGTGCTCCAAAACACTGGCGCCAGCGTCAGTGTTGTAGTCTGTCGTCAGTTGTATCACACTCCGCTGCCAATCCCGCGTTACACAGAAGTCTAGCTTCCGACCTCGATACTCCGTGACGATGCGTGGACACTCAGAACCTTGTGGCCTACCTGTGAGTTCATCGTCCTTCAACTACGTACCGTACACGCCCGTGACCTCAGTACGCAAACAGCAAACCAGCTTCGCATTTTCCGGTATGCTGGTAATATAACTTATTAATTTAATTCAACCACCCTACCCAAACTGTCCTTTACTGACTGGGTCATTAGGACAGGAATATAACGAAAGGTATCTGACATTGATTGGTAACACCTATTTTAATAAAACATCCATATAGAGATAGTTTATTCATTCCTGAACAGTTCCACTCCAAAATTTACAAACCGTCATATATTCTTCAATACACTGCAAATCGTTACTCAAAAATATCGATAAGTGCGGAAATATAGCAGCTGTAATATCTATGACACTCTGTTCTAGCCACAAGATGTTAAAATGAACTAAGTGTGTAAACTTCAACAAATATTATCGATACTACGTATAAAAAAGACTGTATCGTGTAAAAATGACGAGAATTATTTCATTATTTTTGTAATAACTTCATTTCTGTGTGAATTAAAACTATCAGCAGAGAACTACATTCATAGACAACGACAATTATAGTACTTTTACTGTTATCTGTGATAACTGTGATTCAGTTGTTCTTCCTGTGCTAACCGATGAACTGTTCGGACGTGAGACGTGTGAGGTCTGTAAAGAGAAAACCTGTAACTATATTGTTAATTATTATTTGAAAAATAGAGTGGCTATTGTTTAGACGTGGATTTGTTTTTATTTCAATTGTAATCCAATCTAATTAATGTTTTTCAATGTTAATTTTCAGCTCCGCAAGTAGGAGCACAGCCATTAGCGCTAGTAACTTACAGCGGAGTTTACTAGTAGCTGGTATAAAAAATATTAAACATTTTAATTGAGCACAATTTGAAATGCTAAAGAATAGAAAACACGAGACTTCTATCTAAATATATTAACTTGATATATGAAGGGCTCGGAGAGATATAGTCATAAACCACAACTTTCACGAAATTGAGTTTTTCATGTTGCGGCATTCTTAACAATGTCTTCTTCATAATGTGTTGAAAAAGTTCCATGTTACTGCAACAGATGGCAGGCTATGATGGAGTGCAGTTCTATGCTGTGCCATCTGGTGGTAGTTTCAGAAGATACATAGTCACAAGCCACGGCAAAATGGCAGGTGGGTCAGGAACGTCTGAAGCGTCTTCGGGTCTTCAACGCATATTTGACACAGACAGTAGTGGAAGTGAAGAGCTTTACCCTTTGGATCCTGACAGTGATGAATCTTGGCATCCATCAACCAGCAGTTCCAGCTCAGATGATGTTTCTGTAAGTATATAAAACGGTTTACTTCTGGTGATTAATTTCCTGTGACTTATGACTTTGTTTCTCTCAACATTGACAACAAATTTGACAGCCATCCTGTGTGTTAATAAAACGGCTCTGAGCACTATGGGACTCAACTGCTGTGGTCATAAGTCCCCTAGAGCTTAGAACTACTTAAACCTAACTAACCTAAGGACAGCACACAACACCCAGCCATCACGAGGCAGAGAAAATCCCTGACTCCGCCGGGAATCGAACCCGGGAACCCGGGCGTGGGAAGCGAGAACGCTACCGCACGACCACGAGATGCGGGCTGTGTGTTAATGATGAAACTTGATGGGCACATTTATATTACTGCTTAATGGTGCAATAAAGTAGTTTCAAAGGCAAAAGACGTGTAAAAAATATTTTCTCATTAATGTGATTTTAGCGAAATTTAATGTTTTGTGTGGTTTATGACTATATCTCCCGCAAATTCTTAGACTATTTTGCTCTTCATATTATAGCTTGAAATAAGTAGAATAAATGAAGAACTACCCGAAAAACCATAGCCTTCAGGAAAAAGAAAGCGAAATATTGATCAGCAGTATAAGTCTTTAAAAACCCACAAGACTGTTCAGGCTGCTACTATAGGAAGTCCCTGTAATTGTTTAAATAAATGCTTCACAAAACTATTTTCATTCATTTTGGGACATAGGAAAATTTAATGCCCAGAATACTTACCTGATGAGCTGTATGAAAATGGAACCGAAAAAGCGGAGGTTTGTTCACTATTTAAATAAAAATGGTTTAATATTTTGTATATTTATTTCATTTTGTTATATTATTCATAATTTCTTTCAAAGCTATCCAAAAAAGACTTTGAAGATAGTATCATCCAGGGATGTTACATTTCCTTATAATGTGAGGGTATGCGGAATAGAAGTCATGATCTGCAAGGAAGCTTTCCTAAGGGTTCATGGCTTACATATACACACACGGAGAGTGAGGAATTTGCAACATCAAATGAAGCAGGGATTTGCAGTGCCAAAAGAAGATGGAAGAGGTTTGTATGTTACTCTATGCTATAAGTTAGGGATGTACTAGAACTGAGTACTATACAAATATTTCTATTAGGAAGAGGATATAAGCTCATCTTATTTTTTCTTTCATGAAAACATGGAAACTACCCACATAAATTTCAAGATGAAGCTGTACAAAGTGTTGGAGAATTTCTCAACGCCATACCGAAATGTAACAGTCATTACAGTAGGCAACAGAACCCCAATAAAGTGTATTTGGATTGTGATCTCACAACTGCTTCCTTATTACGAGATAAATACTCAGAATACTATAGAAAAGCAGGTTCCTGCAGTATCTGAAAGTAAATTCAGAGAAATGTTCGTATCTGAATTTAACATAGGCTTCAAACTACCAAAAAGTGACACCTGTTCAAAATGTGATGGATTTCTAATTGCGATAAATAACCCAGAATTATGTGCAGAAGAAGTCACAGAAAAGAAACAACAATATGAACTGCATCTGAAAAAGGCTGACAAAGGACAAAATATGATTGCATCTTTAACTGCTCTGGCTAAAGAAAATTCGAAAGAGGATCATGCGATAGGAATGGATATGCAGCAAACGTTCCCCACACCTAGACTAACAGTTGGTTCAGCATTTTACAAGAGGAAAATATGGACATACAACTATGGTATCCATGACTGTGGATCAAATAAGGGTTATATGTTTCTCTGGAGCGAGAAAGATGGAGGACAGGGTTCAGATGAGGTTGGGAGCTGCTTATTGAAGTACTTGGAGATAACTAAACATCTCCACATAATCACAGACAACTGCAAGGGTCAGGCAAAGAATTGGACTATTATTGCTTTGGAAACGTCCCTTGTTGATACCAAAAATTTGATTCTGTCCAGCATTACTTCCCTGTGGTAGGTCACACCATGCTACCTTGCGATCGTGATTTTGGTCGCATTGAACGGTATGCAATAAACAGACGTCCAGTAGTGTACACTTCAGATGAATGATAAAATCTGCGAGTCCAAAACATTTCATTGTAACTAAAATGGAAAGAGAAGACTTCAGAAGTTGGGAAAGCCTGAAGACATTGATCTCAAAACATACAGAATCCACGTCTAAGCTACTCAATTTAAGTTTGTGAAGATCCCTTCAAGCTAAGTGTAAAGCACTCTTATTCAGGCATAGGAGCTTTCATGTCAGTGGATATTCGTGTCAAAAAGAAAGGAAGGCTAGTCGAACCAAATCCATATCAGCTGCCAATAAAGTACAGAAAGCCACTACCAATTAACCAGAAAAAAATTGATGATGTACTGTCTCTTGTGCCATACATACCTGCAGCAAATCAAAATTTCTTTCGGTCATGTACTGGAAATAACGTGTACAATGATGAGGTAGAGGAACTTCCTTGATGCAACTGTATCAATGAAAAAGTAATTTATACATCTCAGATACCTGATATGTATGTATTAATGTGTAAAAATTATATTTTCTGCTTGCTGTGTAAGAGTAGTTAAAATAAATCCTTACAAATTCATACTTTATGTTTTAAACAATTTTTTGGTAGATATAGTGATAAGCCACCATTGACTACATCCTAATTATAATCATTCTAAAATTAATATTTTATAGCATGCACAGAGTTGACTATTTAACAACATGCTTCGCAAGTATTAAGCAAGTGTTTGCAGTAGAAATGAAGTTTATATTTTGCATTAAATATTTTCAGACCTCTGTGGAACTTGAAACTCGCTGTATCTCAAAACTAGTTCGATGTGGCTTATGACTATATCTCTCCGACCCCTTCATATAATAAATCGAGAATAACAATAGACAAATTGACTATCGTCTGTCTGCCGCCATCTTAGCAAAAATATCTCAGCGGCAGTTCTGAATCGAGAATTTTAACAAACATAGATCTTGTTAGATATAAATGAATGGAAGTAAATATGCACTGGCGGTCCTGAATCTACTTTAAAAGACAGTATTCAACTCAGATTGAATCCTTATATACATTTCTCACAGCATGTTACGTAATATCCATTTCTTATTTGCTGATGTATGAAGCCTAATTATTTCGGACGAATTACATGAAATATTTTAATAGGAGACATACATCAGTGTTGTGTGCGTGTAGTATTTTGTGACTAAATGTTCCCTTTGCTAGAGAAAAGTGCTTCCATTTTTCAGTAACAGTTCTGTAAAAACTGATAAATGATATGCAATTTAGTGCCTCTCACACAACTTTACAGACGACATTTCTACACAACGTCATGTGAAGATTTCTTTAGCAGTGTCACAAATATTAGCCGGGTTAATCATTTTTGAGATCAAACAAATTGTTACGCTAACAATAGGTAACTGGTTTTATATTTTTTTGATCTACCTGAAATATCATTTATAAGTAATTAAAGTCACGAAATACTATAAACCGGTTCCGCCACACAGCACAGTTCACAAATACTGGCCCAATACCTCTAACAATGAATTTTTTACAAAAACCAAGAAAAACTCTCACAATGTGTCAACAACTTCAAACTTCCCCAAATGTTAATTACAGCAGACAGCCGAAACAAGCTTTAAAACAACAAATATAACAACACATACATAAAACTGCCAAAGTATTAGATAAAGCTTGTGCAACTCTGTTAATAAAATACAAAACAGCTCAGTAGAACAGATAATAAGGGTTATAATAACGAGGGACTATCAGCAAGGCAGTTAGATCTGTCAGAATCAAAGCAATTTTACGCCATACACTCCAAATATACCGCCTGTCTCCTAACAACCAGCAGGGTCATTGACTTTCTCTTTCATTGAAACATATACCAGGTCGGCAGCATACATCTGAATATACTGCCTTTTCCTTGAAACAAGCAAGATACAGGCGAACAATAGATCATACACCAAGAAAGAGACTGATAGTAGCACTTGCTGCGCTACAGCAACTTCTCAGATCTCGCCCAGAAAACTGAGTGGAAATATCAGTCATACAAGGTGAGGCGCAATACTTCCAATACATCTTCTAATAGTCCAGAGAGACATGCAGAACATCTCGCCTCAGAAAATATAGTGATACATTAGGGCTCACACGACTCTTACGTGTGCCTGACAAGCTCTACATTTACCGCTACTGTACAAATCATAAACCACAATATTACTTGGTGCCTCAGATAGATTTTTAAAAAATCAGCAATACAGAGAATTATAGGCACCACAGTACTCTTAAAACAACTCGGACGAAGCACCGTAATCACTGTATATCTTGATGCAAACAGAAGTAATTACTACTCGGATTACAGTTGTAGCCACAGTATTAATCTTTCAGACTAAGTTGGAAAATCAGACACAGTAAATGTCAATAATACGTGACCAAAACGTACTGAACCAGGGTCACATCATTACACCATTGCCCAGATCAAAGGTGGCCGACCAGCATCGCACGAGAGAACCCATTCGCTATTGCTCCAGCGCCTCACAGCTCGTCGAACTAGGCTGTTACTTCCTTTTGGGCACACATACACGGCCACACTCAGCCGTACGCCGAAATACGTTTCCGTAAACAAGTACATGTGCCCTGGAAGCACTTGAACATCACTGAAACGCCAGCAAATATTTACCAGGAGCCCGTTACGGCGTTACCACAGTGCAGGTAAACACCGTACTATCCACCTCAGCAGAAATCATGTGGCATTGCCCCTAGAGCTAACAGCCTGCTCCCTCACAATTTCAGTATAAGTCAGACAACTTCATATCAACGCATACCGCGTCGTCCTTCCCTCTGAAGTTGCTTTCAGACTACAAAAGAAGGGCTTATTTCAATAATGCTACAAGTCCACTTTTGTTCATTCTGAGATACAGAGTCCTAAAGTTAAATCGGCGCTGAAAAATCTGCAGTTGGGATACCAGAAATATTCAAGCATATGGCTTCTTGCTGGAGATGAACCTTTCTTTCTGTTTGTTTGGACCATTAATGTCAGAAGCATTGTAGGAAGAAAAGTGGAGGTAATGGAATTGGACCACTGTTGAAATAAGCCTTTCAAATGTAGCACGACTAGTTATTAGCGTGACTTTTCTTGGACAGACGTTTCAAGAGAGGAGGAATGTTGAATTTGATTCATCCACTCAATATGAGAAGAGACGCAGTGAGTGCATTTTTTGTTGGTTTTCAGGAATTAAGGGAAGATGCAGATAAGTTTTTTAAAATTATTTTCGAATGAGTTTACGGAGTTTTGACGATCAACATGCAGGAATGAAGAGTTACATGGAGCGCTGCAATCCATCCTTCCGAGAATGTATCCAGCCTACACAAATGTTGGCAATTACAATCAGGTGAATGGGAAAAACAACAGTTAAAATTTTTAAAAAGCTGTCCTTCTTAGGTATGTACGCTTTTGTAATCATCTTAAAAAATTAAAACATAGGTTGAACGTGACAGTACGTGAATTTTCAGAGATTTGTGAAGGCGTGGAGTATCTGGAATATGTCCATGAAAATTGCTCCACTGCTTGTTCGTAACACTGCGTGGCAGTTGTGTGTGGCTGACTATTTACTCCAGCATTTGTAGGTGGTTGTTCCCGATAAAGGGCTAAACATTAGGTATACGAACGTGGTGTACTAGACTGAGCGACATATTACGTTTCTTAATTTTAGAAACAATCTGAATAACCCTTAACTGAACCTCATCGTCATCAAATGTTTCCAGAGTTGGCTGTATCCTGCTGCAGAGAGACATAAGCCAATTGGATTTTCTGTGAAGTGCATTAATGAGGTATACCTCTACAGGGTCAAGCTTCGATCTCTTATTACTGCGTGATTTCGGTGTTTCAAAGCTACGTTCTTACTCTCCGATCGTCTCATTACAACCAGTGGGGGCTGGCGTCATCCCACGACATCGGCCCGGCTGTCAACAGTCTTTCAGTCAGCCACGTCGTCTGTCAGACAGGTGTCTAAAGGCCCCCGTGAACGATCAAAGGTATTTGACAAAATCGCTCTTATCTATTCACGGATTTGCCAAGCAAGCCTGTATAGGTTCAAACAATGTTTGTCAGTTTAATCTCAAAGTGAAGCAGTCGCTATTCGTGTCCGTGTGTATTTTGAGAGTAGTGAGAACGGTAACAAATGCAGAAAAACACCCTCGCATTGACTTTGACACAGTGTTTAAAGAAGAAAATAAGACTCTGGTCCAAGGAATGATTTAAAATGATCTACCCATGACAATATACGAAATGAAATATTCCTCTCAGAACACGAAGATAACATGAACTCGAATGGACAATGAAACATTTTAAAACTTATTAAGGCCCTTCTAAAGCAGCAAACTTGCTTGTCAAGTTCGGTCTTGTATAGCCACAGAAGTGTCAAAAAGACCCATACACGTATTGAGAAACCATCTCAATTTAACCTTGCTTCTGAAGCAGACACTTTTCATGTGTGCTGTATTTTGGGAGTAGTGGGAATGGCTACAAATGCAGATCAAAAATTTTTAACATTGCCTCTGACACTGTGTTTAAAACAGAAGAAAACAAGAGGCTGGTCCAGGAAGGGTTTTCAAATTAGAAACATACAACTGGAAACCTGTTAATGTAAATATTTCACTCAGAACCTGATGACTACATCAGCTTTCTGCGGATTGGCAGTGAAACGTTTACTAACTTATTTAGCATTGCTTTATCCTCACACTGAAAAAGAAAACACAAGTATGCAAAAATTTATTCTCTTCTACTTGGTCCTCTAACGACAGACCAAAAAAATACCACAACGTGGGGACATACCAACCCACATCATCCGTTGGAGAACCGGAAAATCTCGATTTCTTTTATTTTATTCCACTCCGTCTGCATTTCACTGTCATAATGTCTTCATGCGCAATATATTCCTGTTAAAGATGTTCTGCCTCCACCATTTTGGTAACTGTCAGTGCTATTTTGTTTTTGTACTTGATCGTAGTTGTCACGGTGGTGGAAATTCACGATACAGTGTGATAAATTATAATAAAACCATTTTTCACGAAATATATGCGGCGACACAACATCCGCCGTCATGTCAAACATCCAGTCAATCAAAATTTCTCGCAAACGCGTCAAAAACTATCTATGCTTGACAAACACGTCAAACCGCACTGTACACTGTCAAACGTTTGGCATGCATAGGTAAGTTTGACAAAATGTTTGATCGTTTACGGGGGCCTAACGTCCTTTGCGCTCTTCTCCCTTACACCCGTGTAGCCGGTGTCGGCTGCCGGGTGGGTGTGAAATGAGCCTAAGCGACTCGGAAATACAGTTCCGTCACACCAGACAGAACGACCGTCTTTGTTGGCTGCTTGTCTGTCACTCCCGACTTCTCATATCAGGCTTGAAGAGGTGACCTGATCCATGATATGTTCGCCAAGGCCGCGGTCGGCTGCAGTAGTGCCAAAACACCAGCTCACCGAGAGGTTCCTTCCCAGCCGCTGGGGCACAACCATCAGCCCTTTGTCTCACTTTTTCAGTTGCGTTACTGATTCGTTGATGTGCAAACTGTGGACACATCATCATGTCCTTGTTCCTGTCCTCACATTAATCTCCTTGCCAATTCATCGTGGCACCTCCTCATTTCTTACTATACCACCTAATTTTCAGCATCCTTCAGTAACACCTCATCTCAGTCGCTTCATTTCTCTACATTCCTGTTTTTCCGCACTGCATAATTCACTTTCATACAATGTTGAGCTCTAGACGTGTATTTCACACCAGCAGACTTCACACAGGCAGGAATGATCGCTTGCCTGTGTTACTCTTCTTTTTAAATCCTCTTTGCTTCCCCAGTCACACGCAGTTTTGCTTCTTAGTAATCGGGATTACTTTATTTAATCTATTTCGTGGTCTCCAACTTTGGTGTTAAGTTACCGCTAATGTCGTTTGAACTACTCTCATCTCTTTTCGGTTTACTCCCGACTCGCATTCTGCTCCCACTAGACACTTTAATCAATTAAGCACGTCCTGTAATATTGTTCTTCAATTTCACTGAAGATATCAGCGTCATTAGCGGACCTTATGGTTCATATCTTTTCATGCTGATTTTAATTCCACTTCTGATCCATTCCTTTATATCTGTCACACTGAAAAACAGGCGCGAAAGACTGCATCCCTGTCTTACGCCCCTCTCAATCTGTATATTGAGCAAGCAGTAAAGGAAACAAAAGAAAAGTTCGGAGTAGGTATTAAAATCAATGGAGAAGAAATAATTGTAATTCTGTCAGAGACAGCAAAGGACTTGGAAGAGCAATTGAACGGAATGGACAGTGTCTTGAAAGGAGGGTATAAGATGAACATCAACAAAAGCAAAACGAGGATAATGGAATGTAGTCGAATTAAGACAGGTGATGCTGAGGGAATTAGATTAGGAAATGCGATACTTAAAGTAGTAAAGGAGTTTTGCTATTTGGGGAGCAAAATAACTGATGATGGTCGAAGTGGAGAGGATATAAAATGTAGACTGGCAATGGCAAGGAAAGCGTTTCTGAAGAAGAAAAATTTGTTAACATCGAGTATAGATTTAAATGTCAGGAAGTCGTTTCTGAAAGTATTTGTTTGGAGTGTAGCCATGTATGGAAGTGAAACGTGGACGATAAATAGTTTGGACAAGAAGATAATAGAAGCTTTCGAAATGTGGTGCTACAGAAGAATGCTGAAGATTAGATGGGTAGATCGCATAACTCATGAGGAGGTATTGAATAGAATTGGGGAGAAGAGGAGCTTGTTGCACAACGTGACTAGAAGAAGGGATCGGTTGGTAGGACTTGTTCTGAGACATCGAGGGATCACCAATTTAGTATTGGAGGGCAGCGTGGAGGGTAAATAACGTAGAGGGAAACCAAGAGATGAATACACTAAGCAGATTCAGAAGGGTGTAGGCTACAGTAGGTACTGAGAGATGAAGAAGCTTGCACAGGATAGAGTAGCATGGAGAGCTGCATCAAACCAGTCTCAGGACTGAAGACCACAACACACAACAACACACACATAGATCAGACGTGTTTCCCCACATTTCCTTCTAACTTAGTACTATTTTTCTCAGAGTTATGTATATATTGCCTCAAATCACATAGTCGAACACTTCTTCTTGATTCACAAATCCTTTGTCTGTGCCTTGATTTTCTTTTAGTGTTGCTCCCATTATCAAGCGCAACGTCAGAGTTGTCTCTCTGGCTTTCACTCTGCCTAAAACCAAACTGATCCTTTCTCACCGATCCTGAGTCGTCTTTTCCATTTTTTCTTACGTTATTCTTGTGAGAACCTTCGGCGCATGAGTTGTTAAGTTTACTTCGCGGTAGTGTTCGCTCTTCCCTGCTCTTACTACATTCGCGATTTTGGGGATGATACTTTTCCCAAATTGTGATGTTATGTCTCCAGACCCATAGGTTCTACAAATGGACATGAATAGTCGTTTAGATTCCAGTTTCCCCAATGATTTTAGGAATTCCGACGGTGTTATAACTATGCTATCCTTCATGTTTGGTGCCTAGTTTTCGAAATCTCTGTGAAATTCTCAATCTCGTCATCACACAATTCCTACACTTCTGTTAACTCATTAGACAGTTCCTCCCCCTCCAAAAGAGGCCTTCAGTGCACTCTTTCCATCCTTCTGCTCTCTTTAAAGTGTTTGAAGTAAAGTTTCTTTTGCTCTCTTAATGTTGATGTCTTATAATTTATTTTCACTTAAGGACGTGTTGTTTTTCATGTATGCTGAATGTGTTTTTCGGACTATTACTAAGTTTTTCATGTGACCTTTGGCCTTCTTTTCCTGCCTATATATTGCAATCTTTAATGACGTACATGCTGTAATCTGTCTTTTGTTGATTTTTTTACTTCTGTCTTTCATCAGTCAATTGAAGTTTTACCTTTATTACGCACGTTGCCCCTGCAGTTACCTTCCTTGTGCCTATATTTGTCCTTCTAACTTCTATAACCGCCCTTTTTACGTATGTCAATTTCTCTTAAACTAAACTGCTTATTGTGGTATTCATTATATCAGTATTTACAGCCTTTGAGTTCACACTTTATAGTTCCTCACTACTTCAATATCAGAATTTCTTACACATTTATTCTTCCTGATGGATCTCTTCAACTTCAGCCTAGTTTTTCGAGGTTGGATTTGAAGAATAGCAAGATATTTCAAAAGAGGAAGTCCCTCTAACCCATAATGTAAAAAAGCCCAGTATCTGGCTTATCAAAAATAAATAGGTTTTCAAAGATATTGATGAAGAGAGCAACACTATTTTAGAGAATTAAACCACTTCAATTTCTATACTTCGAAAGGATATTTTCGATGATTATGCACAAGGAGAATTGGTTAATGATATCAGTGATGTTCATCAGATTGGTTTAAAATAAAAACTATATTACTTGTCAGTAAAAATTAAAACACAATTATGTTTCTAGTAACATAATTATGTATATCATTCACAAAGATTGGCCACCATATTTTTGAGATGTCAACACATGGTACTCCTTTTTGTGGTTTATATTAAAGACAAGGTGTACAGCCCGCATCTCGTGGTCGTGCGGTAGCGTTCTCGCTACCCACGCCCGGGTTCCCAGGTTCGATTCCCGGTGGGGTCAGGGACTTTCTCTGCCTCGTGATGGCTGGGTGTTGTGTGATGTCCTTGGGTTAGTTAGGTTTAAGTAGTTCTAAGTTCTAGGGGACTGATGACCATATATGTTAAGTCCCATAGTGCTCAGAGCCATTTTTTTTGAACAAGGTGTACAGCAGTATCCCCAAACACCATTGCTGGCTGAAAACAACCATTCAGGTCATCAACAGAATGAATGATCTGACACTTTAGCAGGTCATGCAGAATTTCGCTATCTGGCTGCACCACATCATCGCCAAGGATGGCAGACATAACCAACATGTTATAGCTTAAATCCAAATATCTGTATTATGTTTAAATGTTGAATAATGTGTGTGCACGCCATAGATTGTAACTAATTAAAATTTTTTAAATATAGTTCAATAATTATGATCCTGTATTTAAGAAAAAAAGAGATGGTTTGGAACTTTTATAATTAGATATTGTCCTTGAAATTTTATGATTCACCCTGAAAATCTTTGATGCATATTTCGAAAGTTCTGATGTGAGTCTACATCAGATCCTGGGAACACCTTAAAAGCCAATACCTCATTTTGCAGTCTTTGTCTGATCATGGTATAATACATTATCTTCCACTAATAAATAAAAAGAATGGTTCAGATGGCTCTGAGCACTATGGGACTTAACATTTGAGGTCAGCAGTCTCCTAAAACTTAGAACTACTTAAATGTAGCTCACTTAAGGACATCACACACATCCCTGCCTGAGGCAGGATTCGAACCTGCGACCACAGTAGTCGCACAGTTCCGGGCTGATGCACCTAGAACCGCTCGGCCACAACAGCCGGCTCTTCCAGTATCTCTAGGCCTTTTACATTCATATGACATCTTGATATTTCTGAACTGTGTATTGCCTATTACATTTCCCTTGTCATATTTTTTAGTGCCCCTACCAAATAAAAATTTCCAACATTCCACACTGATGCACATAAGATGTTATCCTTTCCTTGGTTATTAAATCTTTATCTAATTATCACTTTACCCTTAGCGAACCCCTCCCAGAGATCTGAATGGCGGACTAATCTGGATGCTTCGGCCAACACACACATCATTACATCCTGTGAACATTCATTATGTTTTATTGCCTCTTACTCAGTGATGCCATTCGGCCTTACTGGCTGTACAACCTTTTAAGACTAGTGTTAAACTCTGTCTGGTTCTTCGCCCTCTTTGAAAAGGCGTTAGGCAGAAGAAGGTTGAGTCCTTATATTGGAAGTCGTAGCAAGCAATTTAATCAGACTCTAAGCTGTGGTTGTGATCGAACACATACATAGTATGTTTTGATTAACATGCATCAAAATAACTGTATTTCAACAAAATGTTAGCAAACAAAATGAAAAATACACGCACAAATGAAAAGCAGAAACTTTTCATGATTTTTTTTGGCCCTTTTTACCGTTACTATAAAATTTCTTCATTTTATCAAGCACGTTTTACTATTATTTCTCAAGTATTTTCGAACCTTCGCGTCATTTGTAATATTTGTTATGGAGAAGTGGCAAACTTTCGAAATATGCATCATAGATTTTCAGGGAAAATCATAAAATTTCAAGGACAATATCTAATTATAAAAGTTCCAAACCATCTCTTTTTTTCTTAAATACAGGATCACAATTATTGAACTATATTATAAAAATGTAAATTAGTTACGATCTATGGTGCACACACACATTATTCAACATTTAAACATAATAGAGATATTTGGATTTAAGTTATAACATGTTGGTTATGCCTGCCATCCTTGGCGATGATATGGTGCAGACAGGTAGCGAAATTCTGCATGACCTTCTGAAGTGTCAGAACATTCATGTTGTTGATGACCTGGATGGTTGTTTTCAGCCTACAATGGTTTTTGGGGATACTGCTGTACACCTTGTATTTAACATAAACCACAAAAAGGAGTACCATGTGTTCACATCTCAAGAATATGGTGGTCAATCTTTATGAATGATATACATAATTAAATTACTAGAAACATAATTGTGTTTTAATTTTTACTGACAAGTAATATAGTTTTTATTTTAAACCAATCTGATGAACATCACTGATATCATTAACCAATTCTTCTTGTGCATACTCATCGAAAATATCCTTTCTAAATATAGAAATTGAAGTGGTTTAATTCTCTAAAATAGTGTTGCTCTCTTCATCAATATCTTTGAACACCTATTTATTTTTGATAAGCCAGATACTGGGCTTTTTTACATTATGGGTTAGAGGGACTGCCTCTTTAGAAATATCTTGCTATTCTTCAAATCCAACCATCGAAAATTTTCTTGTTTTATTTTTGATTTCAAAACTAGCAAATAAAAACGTGGTTAATTTATAAAATTTGTGGGAGGATGTAAGAGTGACAATTGCTGCTCTTGTATTCTTTACAAACGTTCCTCTGAAAATGTCAGCTAAGTATTTTATTTTAAAGTCCTGAAGGTAGAATGTGAAACTGATAACTTGACCGATTCTCTCATGGAGAAATTTTTATACAGGTACAGATTGTCAAGGAATTTCTGGGAATAATATGATTCCTCTGCTATATTTAAATAATTTTTCATTGAGAACATTCAATTGTCATTAGATTTGAATTGACTTTATTATGACTTTATTATTTTCAGGACTTACAATGGGTGGACCTGGATTATTTTCATACCTTGTTAAGACTGTAGTTCCATAAACTTATGGGGTAAGGGGGTGCTCATCATGCCTAAAATATCAGACAAAAATTCCATTTTCCAGGATATAAATACTTGTTCTTTGCAAAAAACGAATTTCTCATCTTTTCAGGGACTGTAGTGTGAAATCATTTGTAATGGTTCAGTATAATGACCATTTAGTTACACCTGCTGTGTTATCACCTGTGTGTTATCATCCAAAATAACGAAATAATCGTGGATAGCAGACAGTTTTTTTCTCATTCTTTGGTACGAGTTACTCAAACTAGGATCACTGTTAAGCCTTATGATGTCTTCACAATTTGGATTTATACCTGTAATACTATGCAATATTTTTGTAGACTTACTCTTTGTATTCTGATATCACAATAATTATATTCACAGTTGTCATCAAATAATTTTAAAACATTGAAAGCTGATATCTTGATTAATTGTTTGATATATAATATTTGAAACAGTTAGATCATTACTTCGAATTAATAATTCTATAGCTCTACCGAAATGTTCATTTGCTTTTGTCATAAGATTATTCTCAATGTTATTCAAATCTTTTAAATGATTTACTTGCTTTTGACTCATTTTTCTGTACTATGTATATGACCTTCAGAGAGTTGCTTTAAGTCACTCCTAATTTCATATTTCCTTGTTTCATATACTCCATATTTACAAACTGATAGTAAAAAATTTTGTGAAACCAATTTTTTGAATTTTTGGCTTCTTCCTCTTCATACTAGCTAATAATTTTCACTCAGATAAGTATGGAAAGGATAAGCATTCACATATATGTCAGGAATGTGTTAGCAAATTTCAGAAAAGCAGGTGTAACTATGTGCTATATATATGTGGAATATTATAGTTTGGTACAGCAAGCCTCATTTAATCTGAATTCTGAGTGATGTACACTAAAAAATATTATCATCAATGGAAACTGGTAATGATAGCAAACAACAGACTGGATGTAAAAATATATTGATTGTCTAGAAGTTAAAGATTTTTGAATGTTTTTAACAAATATAACATCAGAGGGTAAACACTGAAGTTGTACGATTTGTATTTGAGAATGTAGAAGTAATAGGAAATATTTTTATACAAGAGTGAAGTGTAAATGTCGAATAGAAATAAATAAAATATATCTCAGAAACATTTCCTATCAGCCAAATATGTAAAATTGTTTGCATTTTAATCTCCACATTTACTATTTTACATCATTAATATTATATCCTTAAAATATTTCTGTAGTTTTTTTCTCTTTTATCTGTGAAATAAAAAATTTTCCCATTAACTGGTGGCAACTTTGAGACAACATACAGTTGCTCATCTTTATGAGTACAGTAAAGGCATTAATTTTAGGGTATGTTATAAATTCAGGGTAAAGTACTTAAGTGCTTTTACAATTAAACATTAGGAGAATTATTTGCGAATAACTTTCTTATTCTAAAACTGAGAATGAAGATGAACTTTTTCAAAATAATGCAACCAAACCATTGCAAGAAATATTTCCTTTATTTACTACTGTCTTTAGGAAACAAAAACAAAACAAAAAAAAATTAAAATTAGTTATAGATTATCTAGTTAATAAAACGTTTGTAAACAGATGGCAAACTATAAATTTGGAGAAGATCTGAACTTGCTTCATCGGAATACCTTTCTGAATGCAATGAAACAAAACATTATGATAATAGAGAAAAAATCTCAAAGTTCATCATGGACTTAAATATAGTTTTCTCCTATTTTGCGAGTGCCAAATGCAAAGAGTTTACAAAATTATAGGCTTTAGGTGCCACACAAATAATTATACAATCATTATTGGCGAATGTTCGATTAAAAACGTAAAAGAGAATGGGAAGTTATATCACAAATGTCTGAATTTCAATCTCATGGCTCTAGTTGGATATTTTACAGAATTATTGGTTTGTAATTAGTAGTTAATAGGTTTGTTTCATTAATAGGCTTATCTTGTATTGAATTGCCAGAAAACATAAAATAAGAAAGCTTCCATTAATATTAAATATAATAATCGAAAATTTTGGAGAAAAAATTTATTTAGATTTGTTTCAAACCAAATTACAAAATATTATGAATCAAAATTTATTTGGATTTGTGTTTATTGCATACCAAAAGTTAGATAATCACCCACCAAATTGTTTAATTAACAAACAATGAAAAGAAGCATTAGCATAGAATGAATATATAACATTAAAAACTATCAGCATATGCAGATAGATCCTTCTGTTATTTATGCAGATTTGAAAGTTTGCTTTTAAAATTGTTTCATTGCCAACCTAATTCAAAAACGATAAAAATACTTTTGAATTAAGAAAATAATTCTCATTTATTTGTGAAAGAACACATTTATGATGGAGAAGAAGTAGATTTAGTACTAAATAATGTAAATAGACATTACTTCTGGGAAAACATAAAATTTGTAAATAGGATTTATTGTTACATTTAAATTTATGACTTCAAGTCTTGAAAATCCATAATCACATTTTAAAGAACGAATGATGAACATTATACAGTTTCTTCAAAAAGATCTAGTCAATGTAGTAAATAGAAAAGAGTGTATCCTTATAATTGCATAGATGATTCCAAGAAATTTTGAGATAAGCAGCTTACATCAATGGAAGAACTTTACAGGTAACTGAATGATAGTAGTGTAAGTGGTCAATATTGCAAACATACTAAACCAGTTTGGGAAACATTTAATTTAAGAAACCTTGGAGAATTTCATGAGTTATAACTGAAAGCTAATGTTTTATTATTCGCTGATGTGTTTGAAAATTTTAGAAAAAGTTGTGTAAAAACTTATGATTTAGATACTACATAGTATTTTATAACAACTGGTTTATCCCCGGATGCAATGCGAAAATGACTAAACAACCACTTGATCTTCTGCATGATTGTGATATGATTCTTATGATTGATAAATGAATAATGTGTCCCACATCCCAGTGATGCATGTTATATGTCAATGGTAATAACAAATACCTGAAGGATTTTGATATCACTATGATATTAAC
This sequence comes from Schistocerca nitens, assembly GCF_023898315.1. Lineage (NCBI taxonomy): Eukaryota > Metazoa > Arthropoda > Insecta > Orthoptera > Acrididae > Schistocerca > Schistocerca nitens. Next base: position 104,062,880 of record NC_064618.1, read on the forward strand.
AATTTACCTTATATAGCTGAAAATAATTTATCTGCTTATGCTATGAGCCAATAATTGCCTTGTGGGTAATTTAAATGGGATAATGCAAATTTATTCAAATGTACGAACAGAATAATATCAGATACAGCTAAAAGTAGATATATATTTGAATTTGATCGAAAATATTCTAGAGCACTACATGATTTGCATAAAGATTTTAATTGAGTATTCGGGAAAACCATGGAAAATATTAGAAACACAGTGGATACAAAACTAGTCTCATATGTCAATAAATGTGACAGACTAGTGGCAAAGCCAAATTTTAATGGAAATCTTGCTGCAGTTCAAATTAAAAAAGACAAGAATTGCGTTTATTAAACCAACCTACATTGGCGTGAACCAGACTTGATTTATCTAAATAACTGTGTGTGATTTGCATTATAGACTTATGAAACCAAAATACAGAGAAAGAATTGGTCTTTGTTATCAATATACCATTAGCTATCTAATATAGAAACTGGATATTATTGTGACAATATGAAAGAAATTGACGCTAATTTTAATACTAAGGCTTCTCCATAGGGGACTTATGACCATAGATGTTAAGTCCCATAGTGCTCAGAGCCAGAGCTTATCCAAACAGTATTATATACAATATGCCTGAAATCAATTAACAAGTGTTAAGTAGAATGAAAGAGAATTGTAAGCAAAAAATTATGGAAGAAATATGTGACTTGAGATAGAATAATGTATCTCTAGGATGTTGGTGACAAAAAAATACAAGAGAGTTAAGAAAAATGTAAAAAATAAGAGGAGTTTACAAGATCACAAAGATTGCTTAATAATACTGAAAAACATAGAGCTAGTACTTTGTTATGAAGCCATACATGTGAAATTTATTCAGGTGGGTTAAATAAGAAAACGCTGAACCCTTATGATGATGATAAGATATGTTTTGGAAAATAAAATACATACATAACCATGGGGCATTATAAAACTTTATTTTTACATAATCTTAATTTTTATATGTTTTCGCATTGATTCTTAACGATTTTATAACATTAAAATTTTTCTGCATAGATGGAAGAAATGCTAAAGAAGCTCAGCAATAAAAGCAATTCTAAATTGTTTAAAAAAATTGACAGCTACAAGTAAATTGTTTCTATGATATCGCTGGATGTTTATTTTTGAGGAGTAGATATGGGGGAAAAATTTTATAGGATTCAATAATGAGTTTATAATTTTTTTGCCAAACAGATATTAGAACCTAACCAGTGGTTATGATTTTAATTGTTTGGAAAATGGGAACATAAAACAAAGGTATAAAGGAATAAAGGAACAGTTTGTCCCTAATGTTTTTAGTTCCAGTCTTTCAAATTTTTGTTTATTTCCTTTGTAACTTTTTCCTACATTATTAAGAGATAAAAATTGTAAACAATTAAATGAGTAATGAAAAGAAAAAATATTTCTTGTTTTGCTGACATTTCACATTTTCTTATTTACATATTCAAGAAAACTTCTACAAATAATTCTTAATTGGAATTTAAAGACTTCCCTAAAATTTTTGGGTGTATGTTTTGAGTGAATTAACACAAATTTATAAACAATATTACAAATAGTATGTATATTCGAAATTAATACAGAAATGGTCAAATAAATTGTAAAAAGTGCTTAAAATGATGATAAAGGTAGAAAACAGTAGGAATGGATATGTTGTTGTTGTTGTGGTCTTCAGTCCTGAGACTGATTTGATGCAGCTCTCCATTCTACTCCATCCTGTGCAAGCTTCTTCATCTCCCAGTACCTACTGCAGCCTACATCCTTCTGAATCTGCTTAGTGTATCCATCTCTTGGTCTCTCTCTACGATTTTTACCCTCAACGCTGCCCTCCATTACTAAATTGGTCGTCCCTTGATACCTCAGAACATGTCCTACCAACCGATCCCTTCTTCTAGTCAAGTTGAGCCACAAACTCCTCTTCTCCCCAATTCTATTCAATACCTCCTCATTAGTTATGTGATCTACCCATCTAATCTTCAGCATTCTTCTGTAGCACCACATTTCGAAAGCTTCTATTCTCTTCTTGTCTAAACTATTTATCGTCCATGTTTCACTTCCATACATGGCTACACTCTAAACAAAACCTTTCAGGAACGACTTCCTGACACTTAAATCAATACTCGATGTTAACAAATTTCTCTTCTTCAGAAACGCTTTCCTTGCCATTGCCAGTCTATATTTTATATCCTCTCCACTTCGACCATCAGTTATTTTGCTCCCCAAATAGAAAAACTCCTTTACTACTTTAAGTGTCTCATTTCCTAATCTAATTCCTTCAGCATCACCCGACTTAATTCGACTACATTCCATTATCCTCGTTTTGCTTTTGTTTATGTTCATCATATATCGTCCCTTCAAGACACTATCCATTCCGTTCAACTGCTCTTCCAAGTCCTTTGCGGTCTCTGACAGAATTACAATGGCATCGGCGAACCTCAAAGTTTTTATTTCTTCTCCATGAATTTTAATACCTACTCCGAATTTTTCCTTTGTTTCCTTTACTGCTTGCTCAATATACAGATTGAATAACATCAGGGAGAGGCTACAACCCTGTCTCACTCCCTTCCCAACCACTGCCTCCCTTTCATGTCCCTCGACTCTAATAACAAGAATGGATAAAGAACACAAAAATGGCCAAAATATGATGAATGACCCCAATTTTTCCTTTGTACAAGTCTTTTTCACTTTATTTGCGTATAAAATGTAACATTCTGATAATATACTTTTATTTTCAAGTATTTTTCTGATTTTCAGAAAAGTGAAGCAAAAATCCCAATACTATCAATTCACGGTGTCTGCAGAAGTAGTTTTTAAGAGTGGATTTTACAAACTGTGGCTCGTAGCGTCTCTAGAACGATTTTCCAGTCTTATTTCCTCCTATACATACAAGGTTATTACAGATTAATGAAGCAATTTATAAATTCACAGTAGCTACATTGACATATTGTCACAAAACTCAACACTCATATAGAAAAACTTAAAATGTTGTTGCAGATTCCTCAACTTTCTGCTAAGAGAATAAAGCAGTGAGAAGTGGAAACCCAATAGGACTGATGTACCAGCGGTACCTTGATTTATAATGTATAAACCCAGAACATTAGACTCGTACTTGCTCTGTTTCTGAACCCTATTTCACATGAACATGCCTATGACTACACCAAGAACGAAGTTCACGATTCGTCAGCTTTTCATCTCACACTTTTCAACATGACTACAAGAAAAGGTATATAAAGTGCATCCATGAAACAGGTAAGAACATTTACCATAAAAAGGTCCTTACTGACTAGCATTAAAAGCGAGCATCCACCTATCTCAGTGACAATGTGTTTCAAATCTGCGAGACGTTGTTGGTATCAGTGGATGTGCGCCCATACGAATATATTTCCTGGCGAACATTGTTAAAGAAATTTAATGGTCGTGTGGAATCTGCTAAACTATAATGACACTTCTAACAAAGGTACATATAGCTGCAAATCTTCAGTGGACCAAAAACCACAGAAACTGGACAATAACTGAATGGAAAAGTGTAGCATGGTCTGAAAAAAACGAGAGTTTGACTTTTTTTCAAACGTTGACAGGATTCGGGTGCACTGATATCGCAGTGAGACGTTTAATCTGCTGTGTGCAGAGGGTGTGGTTCAGTTGTGAGGTGTTTTCTTCATATTTTGGAGACGATTTTCATTCCATGACTTCCATTCGTTCAGTTTACGGTGAACATGATACAGTATGTTTATGCCAGCAGTATCTGTTACAACTGTTGCACTTATTCTATATATTCATGATTAGTGTGCTGTGGACACTCTCGTTTCTCAAAATGACAACAGTCATGTGCACAGAGATGCACGTATATGTTCCTAGGTTCACGAACACTCAGACATACAATAGCATCTCGACTGGTCTGCTAAAACACCTTGTCTAAACAGCATAGTGAAGGTTCAGGACTATTTTGAAAAGGGTGTGAAAACTTCATTTAATGTACTGCAAATATCCCCACAACATTTAGGTCTGCTGGAGGTGATGACCAATGGTTTCTTAAGCTGGATACAGCATAACTATAGTTATCTTTTTTGCAATTGAGACCTTTACCAAGGCTGATGATATTTGTGTGATGCCTCCTGGGTGTGACTAATTATTTAACAATTGTATTTAGTATGTTGGCATCATATGAATCATCTGACGATTGCTAGTTCATAAAACGTGCTTCATGTCATTCAAGAACAATTATGTATTTATAATTTTTCGAGGATGAAGACACCTTTAGTCCTTTGACACAGAAGACTCCTGCAAATGTGAAGCCTTTTCTCACTCTGAAGCCGCTGATTCATTTAACAGGACAGTAGTTTTATTGTGTCCCTAAAAGACAAATGACATCATTTCAGTCTACTTATAAAGAATTTACCTCCAACTCAGCTGAAATTTCGTTCTCTGAGACAGAAGTATCCATAAACCTGACTAATGTGGTGGCTGCAGTATAACTGAATTGCAGAGTTTTTAGTCTGTGTTGCTACATTTGATGTATGTCTCTCAAACAAAGTGTATTACACTCTTTTTTTTTTGTTAGTACGGATAAACCTCACAGAAAAGTTATTTCACCATTTCGGACTACAGACAGAAAAATATTTAATAATTAGTAGAAACTTGTGTTGCAGTTCGACTTTCACCTTAATATAAATAAAGCTACATTGGTTCTCTAAGTATTATAAAAAAATATGACTGAGGTTACAAATATGCAAATGAACAACACCCCAGTTGTTGAGTCAGACGTGAAATTATTTTTAGTCCTTAACACATCAGTATTAGGGTCCGTGGTACTGTATTCACCAAACGCTCTTAGCGTCCAATATATAAATGCGGAAGGGACAGAACCCCGTCCAATCGAAGTGATTGCTGTTATTGTGGTGGCTTGTCAGAAGGTCCTGTAGGGCGAAGCAGAGGTTGTGGTAACACGATGGCAACACGGAACAGAACAATTTACAATAATTTGTTAATGGAAATTTGACAATACATGACTGTAACAAGAGGATGGAGCGAGGCTACGAAGATCAACGTCACTTTCACTAATCTGTCTTTAAACTGTGGTGTAGTCCTTTTTGACAAACATCACTTACAGAATGTCTTGCTGTGCTGTTCGCATGATGTCTTAAACTGCATTGAATGGAGCCGTGTGACGGGTTACGTCTGTGGCTGGTGCATGGATCTCCACTTAGGAACTATTTGTGTGACGCCAAGCGAATCTCTAATATATCTCTTTATTTGGGCTCCTTCCATGGGACGCTGGCCTTAACTCAGCCTGACATTCTGCTAAGTGTGGCTGTGTCCCATATCGTTGGAGGACACAGCTCGTAGTTTGAGCGAAAAAACCAGCATTCTCTACTAAGAGATTTTCTCTACCAGCTCTCTGCCTTTACGGTTCGAGGGAGTGTAAATAATACCACCTGAAGTAATAATGCGCCTCCAGGGCAACGGAAAATCTTTTGTCGTCTCTGAACAGCAAAACGCTCGCACAGCCAGCGGACCTCATCTCCTATAGATTTCGGATGTCAGTCATGGCTCTGACATTACTTTGTGAGCTTAATGAAAGTTCCTGAGATCTCTTAATTAAAATCTTCGTCCATGTTATCAAATGAAATCCGTCCAACAAAAGCTATGTCTTCTTACGTGACCTAGTTAATTAGATATTACAGAGTGTTAGAAAAGGAGTGTCTGTTATGAATTTAATATCTCCGATGAAACTTTAGAACTCGTTTGTTCGTACTTCACCGATAAACCATTAAATAATGAGGAAGAATCCATATCACAAACTTTACTTCCCTGAAATACCTATATAAAGTTGCATAAGATAGACACAATTACAGGAATGATGTGAGGAAAGATACAAGCAATCTGCTGCCATGCATTCTGCTTATCAGAACGTATAGAGAAAAATGTCTGCTAAACAGTGTACAACCGTCAATGCTTTCTGCTTTTTCAGTCTGTAGAAACATGCACTGTCTTCTACGGAAAGACATAATATCTTCAGGAGACCGCCATTGTTTCCAGAATGGATCCGTGTGTACCCTATTTTGAAGCATATTTTCAAGGGTAGTAGTAGATTAAAGCAGTATGTAGGACGTAGGGCTCGAACCCGCAACCTTTCCCTCTTTAGACAATTCTCTTACCGAGTTAGCCATGCAGGTACGCCGCACGCCCCGGCCTCGTAGTCTCTGTTCTTCTGTTACCTTTCTTTTGACTTCAAAACTTCACAGAAGCGCTCCTGCGTACTTTGAAGTCGGTAAGAGCCTTGCGCGTGAAAATCAACGGTTCACGCCCCTGTCAGGCACACATTTTAATCTTCCAGGAAATTTGAAAGACTTTGTGTGGTTGGAAGGCACACTTGGCTTACATTAGTATTGCCTCTTACGGTACTTTGCTTAACATACACCTTCCAAAAGTAGATGAAAGATGAATTCTTTAACTACGTAACATTAATATCACATTTGTATTCTTAAGGACATCAGGATATGAAACTATAATATATAATAAAAGTTGGAATTTACCATTTTAGTTTCAGCCTTCATCGCCTGTTCACCCACTGTCTTTGTACTTTTCTTTCGCTCTGTATGGCGACCATTGCTGGTCGTGAGCAGTCTAGAATTTCGTTAGTGATCAGATGTTTACATAATTAATTATAAATATATACAGATGATATAGAAATCGAGTAAAACGACCCTAACTTGTTTCGACTACGCTGAACAACCTCAGATGGTTTTAACATTTTTAATAAGCTTCAATATCCTTGCAACAGCAGAAATATGCTTCCACAGGAACACAGAAGATGCGAAATTGCTCCTGTGTACTGAAAGGCTCCGACTTAAAAGTGGGATATCAGCTGCCTCATTCTGCCTTCCTCATCATCTTGAAAACGTTTCTCAAAAATTTTGGCATGCAAACATATCACCGCTTTTTTTAACATGGAACTCACATCTCAATCCCACTAGCTCCCCTAACCGTAATTCGCTCACACTCACTAGTCCATCTGTGTTTGTCGCTCATACCCATCCACTACTTGCCCATTCCCACTCACTGATTCGGCCCAACTCATAATCATTATCTCCCTGTAAATTTCTGTCACTGTCTCCTGTCTCAGAGCCACAGTCTCCTTCTTTCTGAATTCAACTATTCAAAAACAGTCTTAATCGCATCTATTATTATTATACCGCCAACCGGTTTCAACCCAACGTAGGGGCCATCTTCTGGGCGTTTACACTGTGAAATTATAGATATCCGTCAGAAAGACTCTATTATACAACAGCTAAAATTACGTAAATTTAAAATATGTTACCCATTGCTCGACTGCTGGTGGTGTCACTCCTGTTTACATAACGGCAGTAAACTATACTAGACTAACCTTTCGTATGGGCATAAATAGCGTACTGAGATCACGTGAATAGACTGTAACACCCCCAGCGGCGATCAACGTCATTTAATACAGTTTATTATGTGTAATTACTAGTCACCTTGGTTTAACATAAATTTAAGTGACAGTAAATAACAAAAAACGGAACCATTCCATTTAAAAAGAGTTGCAATTATAGTGTTAATTATAAAATAACAACAAATGTTCCGTAGTCAACTCGTAAAATTCGTAAAAGTATATTACATTATGTGCCATAATATAAGGAAAAGCAGTTTGTGACACACAAAAACTGGTGTCGTCTTGTATTATAATATATCTAATCGTACATTTACGTAGAAAAAATTTGAGTCAATTTACTAAAACGGTTAATATGGAAGGACTACAAGGCCCTCTACTCCTTGTGGTGAGGAAGCCGTTGCCATGGTTTACAAAGCGTATATCAGGCGCCCTCTAGTCTGTGTAGCGAGGACGCCGTCGTCATGGTAACAGCTGATGTGTTCATGTGGTGTTATCTTCGTCCTTTACTTATAAACGACAATAATAGGAACCGAATTATTGCCGAGGTAAAAATGGCAAGTAAATAGGCATGATAGATATAAAATAGCGCCAGAAACTGAAGAAATGCTACAAAAAGAGAAAGACAAAGGTTCAAAAAGAAGTAGAAATGAAATAGGAATCCTTAAGTCCATTAATAGTAAACTAGCTACTAATAAATCGATCATTACAAAAGTAGACAAAGGCAATACTCTAGTTGTTACTACTGAAGATAATTATGTATCAAAAGTTGAAGAATTCTGTCAAGAAAATGACATTAGTGTAATTAATACTCTTTATTGAAATTTCAAGCCAGAATTCGTAAAATGGTTGACATGCAAAAAACAAAAATTATGAAATATTTTGAAGGTTCCGAGTAAGGTAGGAAGAGGCAACTGGCATCCCACTTTTCGTCAGAGTCGTAAAGCGAGTCATGTTTGCCTTTTTTGTGCTCCGATAGCAACTTTTCTATGCTGGTTTCCTTCTTTTCCCTTCTTCAGCAGGAAATGTCACTAATATGAGAAGAAGTTTACGGGTCAGTTCTGATAGTTTACTTACGTGAAACTGAAATAACGCGAAGCTAATTTTACACCTCAGACCAGATTTTACACGCACAAAAATTTTGCTTGAGCATCAGTACTACAACATTGTATTCCCAAAATCCTTCTGACCATAACGGAGACATTCTGCAGCATATTTGTCCGTACTACGTCACTTAATAAATTCCGTTTTCGCCTCATACTGGATACTATATACGTATCTTACGTATACAAGTAGGGTCACTTTGAATCTCTGTATCTCAGAAACCCATAAAGATACCAGAAAAACTTTCAAGATTTTAGAGAGAGGGATCATAGGCATATATACTGTAAATATTACATTCATCTGCTGTCCATAGCCGTCATAGAAGCTGCGGCTCGTTACACAAGAATTATGTTTTTCGTGTTTCCTCAAGAATCGCCCATGAACCAAATGCTGCCTCCATAAGCCCCTTAAGGTGGAATGCAGACGACCTGTAATGCAAGAAAAGACCAACCTTTTTGCTCCATTTGCCTTAGCTTGAGAAAGTGTGTAATGTTCAAGCTTTGACCCTGTACTCTGGGATGGGTACAATAACACGCTCCTTCTTTTGGGAGTACTAGTGGTTCATAGCCCAAGGTCTGTTCGAAACACTTGACGCTACCTTGTATCACCAATATAACAAGATATATGAGCCTCGGAAAACCTCGTTTTTATGTGCAGCGTTTTGGGACATATTAGGTAGCGCATGTAGTCCTATGCGTACGGATTATGCCAACGACCAGTGCCCAGGGCTCTTCTTTTTTTTGTATTTTTTTTTTTTTGAGCACATAGTCTTTTGACTGTTTTGATGTGGCCCGCCACGAATTCCTCTCCTGTGCCAACTTCTTGATCTCAGAGCAGCTCTTTCAACCTACGACCTCAATTATTTTCTGGGTGTATTTCAACCTCTATCACCCTCTACAGTTTTACTCTCTAGAGCTCCGTCTAGTATCATGGAAGTTACTGCCTGTCGCCTTAACAGACGTCCTATCATTCTGTCCCTTCTTCTTTTCAGTGTTTTCCGTACATTCATTTCCTTGCCAAATCTGTGGAGGACCTCCCCATCCCTTACCATACCAGTCTCTACTATAGCACCACATCTGTGTTCAACTACCATACAACGCTATGTCTCAAACACACATTTTCAAAATTTCTTTCTCAGATTAAGGATTATGTGTGATACTAGCAGACTTCTCTTGGACAGGAATACCCTTTTTGATTGCGCTAGTCTGCTTTTTATATTCGCTTTGCGCCGTCCATCATATTTTATTTTGATTTTAATTTTAAAAATTAACTGCCTCAGTTGCACGGTTTGCTTAAAATTTACCTAGGTGTCAGTCCGGATAACCCAACCTTCTTCAGAATAACAGTAACTACCGTCTTTCCATAGTGGACATCGTCAAACTAAAACTTTTATTTTGCTACTTAGGTGGCAGAATTACTTAACTTCATCTACTTAGAGGACCAATTATGATGTTACGTTTCTCGCTTCTCTTACTTCTGCTACTTCTCACTGCCTTCGTCTTTCTTCCGTTTACCTCAATCCATATTTTGTATTCATTATACTGTTCATTCCATTCAACAAATCCTGTAATTCTTCTTTATTTTCAATGAGAATAGAAGTGTCATCAGTGAATCTTATCACTGATTTCTTTTCAAATTGAATTTTAATCACACTGTTGAATCTTTCTTTTATTTACGTCATTGCTTCTTCGATGTTTAGATTAAACTACACTTACACCCTTTACAATCCGAGCAGTTCGTGCTTGGTCTTCCACTCTTATTGTGCCATGTTGCTTTTTACACACATTCTGTAACACCTGTCTTTATAGCTTACCCTAACTTTTTTCAGAATATAGAACATCTCACATCATTTTACATTGTCGAACGATTTTTCCAGGTCGACAGATCCAGTGACCGTGTCTTGATTTTTCTTCAGGCTTACTTCCATTATCAAACGCACCGTCGGCACTGTCTCTCTGGTGCCTTTCCTGTTCCTAAAGCCAAACTGATGGTCACCAAACAGATGGTCAATTCTCATTTCCATTCTCCTGCGTATTATGGATAGATAGATATTCAGCGATCACAGGCCCTGCAGACCACGCGTTGCTTCCACAAATTGCCTCCATTCCTTCCCGTTTTGTGCCTGGTTCCTCCATGTGTCTTCAGTTCCCTGGGCTGCTCGGTCCTTCGCCAGGTCGTCCATCCAGCGCTGCCTTGGTCGTCCAGTGGGGCGTTTGGTGTTTGGTTTCCCCGCTAGTGCCACCTTCAATTGTCTTCCATCTGGCATACGAGCTACATGGCCCGACGCATCGGAAGATAGATTTTCTTGCTTTTCGTTCTCCTACATTCTGATAAACTGGCCCCCATATCTTCCTCATTACTCTTCTTTCAAATATTAATATTTTTTGCCTTTCTCGCTTAGTCATGCTCCATGTTTCTGAACCGTACATTACTGCTCGGCACATCACTGTGTTGTAGATTTTCATCTTATTGTTCACTGAGGTCGATTTAGAGCCAAGCGTCTCTCTGAGGGGATTTACGCATTTCATTCCCGCTGCTATTCATTCCTTGATGTCCATTTTTATGTTGCTGTCCGTGGTAAACCAAGATCCCATGTATTTGAACTGGCCTACTTTCTTGAACATCTTGTCATCTATCTCAAGAAATTATACCTGCTCTTGTCTTCTTCCTAATTGCAAGAGCTCTGTTTTGTCTCGATTCACTTTGAGCCCTACCTTCTGTGCATAATTGTCCATTTTCTGGTACATTCCTTTCAACTCGTGATTTGATTCAATTAATAGTACTGTGATCTGCATATGCGAGACAATTGAAGTTACCGCTCATATGTACTCCAGACCATTCCTGTTGCCTACACTCTTTTATTACTATCTCTAAGATGACACTGAACAGAACACATGAGAGAGTACCACTTGTCTGAGGCCTGTCTCAATCTCGAATGTTTCTGATGTGGCTCCTCGGAAACGTACTGCTGCCTTTGACCGTTCCATACAAGCTTGCACCATTCTCACTAGCTTCTCAGGTATTCTGAAGTCCCTCATTGTCTTGTATAGGCTACTCCTGTGGATCCTGCCATACTCAAGTTGAAAATCAACGAACAGGCTGTAGATATGAAACTTCCCGGCAGATTAAAACTGTGTGTCGGACCTAGACTCTAACTCGGGACCTTCGCTTTTCGCGGGCAAGTGCTCTACCACAGCACGACACACGCCCCGTCCTCACAGCTTTACTTCTGCCATACCTCGTCTCCTACCTTCCAAACTTTACAGAAGCTCTCCTGCGAACCATGCTTAACTAGCACTCCTGAAAGAAAGGATACTGCGGATACATGGCTTAGCCAACAGTCTGGGGGATGTTGGAGTCTCAGTCCGGCACACAGTTTTGATCTGCCAGGAAGTTTCATATCAGCGCACACTCCGCTGCAGAGTGAATATCTCATTCACGCTGTAGATATCTTTATCATATTCCCAATGTTTTTCAAACAATTGTCTTAGTGTGAAAATGTGATATTTTGTCGATCGGTTTGGTCGAAAGCCAGCTTGGTACTCCTGTATGTTGTTCTCTATGAATGGTTGCAATTTTCTGGGGATAATGATGGACAGCACCTTATACGTTACATTCAACAAGCTGATTCCTCTGTGGCTACTTGCAATCGTCTGAATTGTGTGGATGACGTTCTTCCGATTGCCTGGTGGTATAGTGCTAGTCTCATACATTCTGCACACCACGATGAATAGTCGTTTCGTTGCCAGTTCGTCCAGTAATTTTAGGAACTCCGGTGCAATGTTATCTATCACTTTCGCCTTACTTGATGCTCAGGTTTCCAAAGCCCTTTTAAATCTTGATTTTGATATTTTGTTCCCTATCTCTTCCCTGTCGACTCCTGTGTCTGCTTCCATGATGTAATGAGACAAGTCGTCCCCATCATAGAAGACTGCAGTGTACTCCTTTCCTCATTTCGCTCTCTGCTCTGAATTTAACAGTTGAATTCCCAGTTCGCTCTTAATGTTACTGCCTTAGCTTTTAATATCACCGAAAATATTTTGACAGTCATTTATTTTTCAGTTTCTTCTGAGGGATAGACAGGCTGGAGAGCGGCGGCGCCGATCTGCCTGCATCCTGCTGCGTTTGTCGTAGCAATCGCCGGAGGACTAGGGCTGGGTACTGGGAGCCTGGAGGATGGCGTGCAGCGCCAACTGGCACAGACCGAGCTTCATAGCGTGGCTCGGCTGTCACAATGATGACAAGCTGGCTACAGCGGTGCAGATACGGCTGCCTGGCTGTGGCCATGTGGAAGAAGCCGCGTCTCCGCGTCGCGTGGGAACGTCTAGAACGGCAGCCTCACATGGAAGGAGGTCTACGCGACGGGTTGCTGTATCTGAAGGCCGCTATCCAAGGCTGTGGCCGTGGCTGCGGCCTGGACAAAACTCTGGACCGCGTCGGATTTTGATGCAATTATAGAAGCTAGTTCTGTTAATCACTTTTACGAGAAAACGTTCACAATTTTTATTTCTGCCTACATACAGAAGATACAAACAGTAATTTTTTGTAATTTTTGTGTTTCAGTAAGGAAACATTACTTTTTTAACTTCTAAAAATCAAATAAAGACAGTCTCGAGCGCGTTCTCCGATTTTTTATTTGTTAGCAGCCGGTTTCGGCGTTGTCCTCAGAAGATCTTCAGACTTTTGACCACCACTATGGCTGCTAGAGGCGAGAAACGGAGCAAGATACTTAGAAGTAAGGTTGTTGCTTAGTTCTAAGGATCTCGCTCCGTCTACCACCACCAGCAGTCATAATGGCTGTGAAAAGCCTGAAGATGGTCCGAGGAAAGTGGCGAAACCGGTTGCTAACAAATATAAAAACCCGAAAACGCGATAGAGACTGTTTTTTATTTGATTTTTATCATTTCATATAGATCTCTCTGCTCCAGAAAGCTTTCTAAGATTTTAAAATTCTTACCTTCATTATTTTCGTAGCCATTATGCAAAGTACTTTGTGTGCCACTACCTTTTCAACTTGGCTTCTACACTAAAGTTGCAAATTCATGTGGGACTAAAATCGCGCCGGACGTCCTTCTGCCCGGCATGATGCTGCAGCTCGACGTTGCATGGACTCAACAAGTAGCTGGAATCCCCCTGCACATGCCGAGTCTATACCCGTCATTAACTAAGAAAGTGTCGCCGGTGTAGGATTTTGTCCACGAACTTGACATCTCGATTACATCCTTCAAATGTTCAATGGGATTCATTTCGCGCGATCTGCGTGACAAATTATTCTCTCTAACTGACTAGAATTTTCTCCAACCCATACGTGAACAGTTGTGGCCCAGTGATATGGGGCATTATTAGCCATAAAAATTTCACCGTTGTTTGAAAACATTAACTCCATGAATGGCTCTAATTGGTCTCCACGTAGCCGATCGTAACCATTTTCAGTGTATGATCGGTTCAGTTGGACCTGAGGACCCAGTCCAAAAATGGTTCAATTGGTTCTGAGCACTGTGGGACTTAACATCTGAGGTCATTAGTCCCCTAGAACCTAGAACTATTTAAACCTAGGACATCACACACAGCCATGCCGTAGGCAGGATTCGAACCTGAAACCGTAGCGGTCAAGTGGTTCCAGACTGAAGCGCCTAGAACCGCTCAGTCACAGCTGCCGGCGGACCCAGTCCACTCCATGTAAACACAGCCCACGCCATTATGGAGCCAACACCAGCTTGCACTGTGCCTTGTTTAAAACTTGGGTTCATGACTTCGTGCGCTCTGCGCCACACTCGAATCCCAACATCAGCTCTTACCAATTGAAATCGGGACTCATCTGACCAGGTCACCGTTCTCCAGTCGTCTAGGGTCCAATCTACACTGTCGCGAGCGCAGGACGGGCGCTACAGACGATGTCGTGCTGTTAGCAGAGGCACTCGTGTTGGTCGCCTGCTGCCATAGGCCTAACCTAGGACATCACACACAGCCATGCCCTAGGCAGGATTCGAACCTGAAACCGTAGCGTTCAAGTGGTTCCAGACTGAAGCGCCTAGAACCGCTCAGTCACAGCTGCCGGCGGACCCAGTCCACTCCATGTAAACACAGCCCACGCCATTATGGAGCCAACACCAGCTTCCACTGTGCCTTGTTTACAACTTGGGTTCATGGCTTCGTGCGCTCTGCGCCACACTCGAATCCCAACATCAGCTCTTACCAATTGAAATCGGGACTCATCTGACCAGGTCACCGTTCTCCAGTCGTCTAGGGTCCAATCTACACTGTCGCGAGCGCAGGACGGGCGCTACAGACGATGTCGTGCTGTTAGCAGAGGCACTCGCGTTGGTCGCCTGCTGCCATAGCCCTTTGATGCCAAATTTTGCCGCAGTGTTCTAACGGATACGTTCGTCATATGTCGCACACTGATGTCTGTGGTTATTTCACGCAGTGTTACTTCTCTTTCAGCACCGACAACGGCGCTGCTCTAGGTCGTTAAGAGGAGGCTGTTGGCTACTGCGTTGTCCGTGGCGAGAGCTAATGCCTGAAATTTGGTGTTCTCGGCACACTCTTGACCCTATGGATCTCGGAATACTGAATTAACCAAATATTTCCAAAATGGAATATCCTATGCCTCTAGCTCCAATTACCAATCCGTGTGAAGCGCTCGCTAAATCACGCAGGGCTAACTGGTAATTAGGATTGTGGAAAGGCCAAGGGAGTTGCGGTCGGATTCATTTCACAATTGTAATTTATTATCATTTAGTTCACAAATACACTTTTGAAATAATTAAATTTGCTTCTCGGCTGAAGGCCTTCTAACAGATTCTCTAGAATAAGTTCAGTTTTGAAAAGACATGACACACAGTTAAATTTACGAATAAGATAAATCGTATACATATATGAGATCAGCATTCGAAGCGGCTGAAGGCCGCCGGATTAAATCTTCAATATTCCAAATATACTATGATGATTACTGAAGGCAGAAGGCCACAATGTTTTAAGATGCTACCAGCGCTGATGGTATACAAGGTGCACAGAACGAGATAAACAAACGCATTAGATGGCTGAAGCCCGCAAAGTTAAATTCTGCAAATTAAAAAGTATACATCGCAACAATCGGTAAAACAATACATTAAGTTTAAAAATTTCCTTTTTGCAACACCAACGGCGGAAGGCCCACAATAACTTGTAAAACTTTTCAGAGGAAATTACAATAACGTTTCAAGAGCAGAAGGCGATAATTTTTGGACTTGAAGGAAACTCTGAGAACATGTTTCCAGGGCCCACAACTAACCTTGCCAAACTGAAAAACAAAATACAGTTAAATTACAACAACATTAAGACTGCCAAAAGGATGATTAAGAGAACGGCCCTCTGTAGTCTCCAGTGGATCGGTCTGCCCTCGTTCACTTAGGCGAGACAGGTGGTGAGTCCAACTACACTTAATTAGTGCGAACCCAACCAAGGGACAGTCACGGACCGACCGACCAACCGCTTGCTT
The DNA here is from genome assembly GCF_023898315.1 of Schistocerca nitens. Taxonomy (NCBI): domain Eukaryota; kingdom Metazoa; phylum Arthropoda; class Insecta; order Orthoptera; family Acrididae; genus Schistocerca; species Schistocerca nitens. Next base: position 104,078,914 of record NC_064618.1, read on the forward strand.
GCCACGACGGAGTACACGAGAATTCAAGGCCCCAAAAATATTACAAGTATCACTGTCCCGATACAAACGCGTATGTGAACTGTGTTGTGTTGGCAGAAGAGCCAACACCGTGTTACTAGAGGAGGCCGAAATTCACGCGTCTTAGCTCACGCAGGCTGGCGTGAGGAGGGAAGGACTATACTGACGAGAGGTCTGGAACATGACAAGGAATTAGAATTCAGAAAGCGGACGTAATTCGTTTGATACTTAACTTTAATCCACTAATGATGAACATCGCTCTTGACGGTACATGATTCCCAATATTATCTGTTCGGAATACATTCGTGAAGATAGTAATTATAGTAACTGAATATGGCGCCTTGCTCTGTCGTAGCAAATTACGTAGCTGAAGGCTATGCTAAACCTACGTCTCTGCAAATGAGAGCGTATGTAGTCAGTGAACCATCGCTAGCAAAGTCGGCTGTACAACTGGGGCGAGTGCTAGGGAGTCTCTCTAGACTAGACTTGCCGTGTGGCGGCGCTCGGTCTGCAATCACTGATAGTGGCGACACGTGGGTCCGACGTATACTAGCCACCCGCACCCGGCCATTCGGTCCGAGGGGAGCTAGGAAACGCCTGAAAACCTAGTCCAGGGTGCACGTCAACATGCGGTGTAGGCGCCCGCAATGAGACAGGAGGGGCCGAAGGGTCGACCTCCATTGCGTCGGGGGATCCGACGCGCGATGACGCCATGTGGTCCGGAGCGGGCAAGAGTTCCATGGCGGAGGACAGCTGGTCACGGGAAGCGATCGGCGGCGCGTGACCCAGGGAGGTGCGTGGCGGCTGCAGCGAAGCGTCCACTGCGGGCGGCGCTGGAGGCGGCGGCGCGACGCCACGGGGCAAAATGGAAGGCATCGTCGGTAACACCTGGGGATGAGGCGAGCCAGTAGATGGGTCCCCAGGGCGCTGACCGGACGGCACCGTCGCTGAAAGCAGACGGGGAGCGGCAGAACCCAGGCGACGGCAGAGGCGCAGCTGATTGAGATGCCGACGCACCTCACCAGAGGCCCCCAAAACCAAATACATCGCGCGGCCGAGGCAGCGAAGAATGCGCCCTGCGAGCCAACGCCGTGAACCGCGAAAGTTGCGATAGAAGACAACGTCGCCAGGAGCAAAAGCAGGAGTCCGCCGCTGCACAGGAACCTGATGCGGCGGATGCAGCAAAGACATCAAGGTTCGATGAGGACGACCATGGAGCAACTCAGCCGGCGAGCGACCATCGCGGGGCTGAGAGCGATACGAGGACAAAAAGAGCAATAACGCGTCCTCCCTAGAATGCGACTCTTTCAACTTCAACATCTGTGACTTGAAAGTCCGGACCAATCGTTCAGCGGCACCGTTTGACTGTGGCGAAAACGGTGTGGATGTCAGATGTTGAATACCATTGGCCTTGCAGAATGACTGAAATTCCGCAGACATGAATTGTGAACCATTGTCGGAAACAATAGTCTGTGGAAGACCTTCAATGCAAAAAATAGCAGATAACGCCTGGATGGTGGCAGAAGGCGTCGTGGAAGACATCCGGACAACAAAAGGAAAATTACTGAAAGAATCGACCACAACCAACCATCAAGCATTGCAGAATGGACCGGCAAAATCTAAGTGCAAGCGTTGTCAAGGGGAAGTGGCTTTCGGCCATGCAAAGAATTTCCGCGGCAGTGCGGATTGTTGTTCGGCACACGCCATGCAAGAAGAGCACATATTCGTAATCACAGCATCGATTCCGAACCAAGTACAGTGCTGACGAGCGAGTTGTTTCGTTCTCACTATACCCCAATGTCCTTGTTGGAGAAGCTTTAAGACAGAGGACTGTAACGAACGCGGGACCACTACTCTGGACTGATCATTATCAGAACGCAACAACAAAACACCACGTCGGACAAAAAGTCTCTCCTTGTGAGCAAAAAATCGGCGAACCAACGGATCCTCAATCCGTGACTTCGACAAGGGCCATTGCGTAGCAACAAAACGCAAAACAGTAACAAAGACAGGGTCAGCAGCTGTGGCTGTAGCCACACGACGAAAATCAATCGGAAACGATTCGACCACGTCATCGGTTTCCGAATCAATGAACATGCAAGCAAGTTCGGAAGAATCGAATGCTCGATCCTCAGCAACAGGCAAACGGGACAACGCATCAGCGTTTCCGTGCTTAGCAGTGGACCGATACAAGATATCGTAGCGGTACTGCGAGAGAAAAATAGACCAGCGAATGAATTTCTGCGCTGTACGTGGAGGTACAGGCTTGTGCGGATGAAAAAGCGATGTCAAAGGTTTGCGGTCTGTGATGATGGTAAAGTGACGACCATACAAGAAATCGTGAAACTTCGTAACACCAAACACGAGAGCCAAAGCTTCTTTCTCTATTTGTGAATAATTCCTTTGCGCAGACGAAAGCAATTTGGACGCAAAGGCAATAGGGCGATCATGGGATCCATCTGTGTGCACAAGCACAGCACCGATCCCGAAATCCGATGCATCTACCATCAACAAAAGGGGTTTCTGGGGATCGAATGGCGTAAGGCAAGTAGTTGAAAGCAACGCCGATTTCAACTGGAGAAAGGCGCATTCCGTCGTCCAGACGAACGGAACACCTTTACGGCGTAAGCGATGAAGCGGAGCTGAAATGGAAGAGGCATTGCGCAGAAAGCGATGATAATAGGTAATTTTTCCCAACACACTCTGTAGCTGCTTCACATTCTGTGGCGAAGGCAAGTCCTGTATGGCACGGAGGTGCTCTGGACTCGGATGTATGCCTTGGGCATTGATTACATGTCCCAAATATGGTAACTCACGAGCAAAAAACACACATTGGTCCTTCCTCAAGCGAAGACCATTTTGTCGCAAGACCTGAAATAAAGTTCGGAGATTTGCTAAATGTTCGGCTGCTGTCCTTCCGGAGATCACAATATCGTCCAGATAGTTTGCTGCAGTAGGGACCGGCGCACAAACAGTTTGTAAATATTGCTGAAACAATGCAGGGGCGGAAGCGCACCCGAACGGCAGTCTTTTGAATCGGTACAAACCAAGATGCGTGTTAACCACCAAGACGCGCTGGGATTCGTCGTCCACCGGTATTTGCAAGTACGCATCTGCTAGGTCCAACTTTGAAAAATATTTACCCGGGCACAGTTTGTCAAAAAGATCTTCCGGGCGGGGCAAAGGAAAAGTAGCAGTCACAAGTTGTGGATTCACAGTTGCCTTGAAGTCCACGCAAAGTCTCAATTTTCCAGAAGGTTTTGGCAAAATTACTAAGGGTGAGGCCCAGAGAGAAGCCTGTACACGTTCAATTACACCTTGCGATTCTAAATCGTTTAATGTTCTGGCGACCTCATCACGCAATGCGTGGGGAACATCGTGCGCTCAGAAAAATTTCGGTTGCGTGTTCACTTTCAGTTCCAAATGTGCTTCATAGTTCTTAGCGCAACCAAGGCCCGGTGCAAAAATGTCTGCAAATTCCTCACATAGACTAGAAACACTGGCTGAAGGCACAGTCTGATTTACTGATATGACCTGATTTACGATAGACAAGTTAAACAACTGAAATAAATCGAAACCAAACAAGTTCACTGCAGTAGAAGAACGAAGTACGTAAAAAGACACAAGTTTTGGTTGTTCCTTGTATGTAGCAAGAAGAGTGCACTGTCCTAACACAGGGATAGCTTGTCCGGAATAACTCGTGAGCTGAAAATTTGCGGCATGAAACGGAGGTGCGCCCAGTTGTTTGTACGTGGCGTGATTGAGCAATGAAACTGCAGCTCCGGTATCGAGCTGGAACGGTATCACGTGTCCGGCAAAGTCCAAATCTACAAAAAGTTTATTGTCCTGCTGAAGACAAGAGCGACTGTTTTGTGTAACGTGAACAGACACTGGTACAGAATCACGTGCGACGTGACGGGACTTCCGTCGACGTCGACGCACACTTTTTTTGGGACGAACACAGTCACTGTTAGCGAGAGGAACACTGGGCGGAGTGGCACTAACTACATGAATGTCCATGGGCGAAGGTTCCCGTGTGACTTAGCCGGCTGCGCGCCGCGTAAGTCACGTGACCAGGGCTGTACACTGAGCGCTACGCCAGGGCTGACCAGTGCGCCAGGCGAGGCACACGGAACACGGGCCCTAGTTTTACTAGGCCCGTGTTGCTCGAAAATCAAACTTATCAGCGGAAGTGACGTCACGATAAGGCGCGCGTGACGTCTTATCAGAGCTTCCGCTTCTGAGGCAGCTGCAGGCTCATTCGACTCGAGGCAGCCGCAGCGAGCACACAGCCATGGGTTACCGTCGCAGAAGATACGTGAGGAGGAGCAGAATGCCAGTGTACAAGACAGTGGATACATTTTCAATTACACCAAATGAGACTGGTCAACAGGAGTTACTACAAGGACCTATTACTTTTGTTGGTTGCAAGATTCAATTTTCTTGTACTACGACAGAAGTAGTTACTGGCAATGCATGGTTAACAATTGCTGTTTTGAGAGGTACTGAGAAACCTCTTGAAGGACTGGAAGCCTACAATGAGAGAAACATTATTTCTTATCGCACTTTTGCAATTGGAGTTATACCTAACCGTAATTATGGTACATGTGTTGTTACAACAGACAAGCCATTTTCACTTTATACAAGGAATCGTAGGAGGATTAATGCAAATGATAAACTTAATGTTTGGTGCAAACTTGTTGGTGTATTAACTAAGTATAATGTTGTACAAGGAGATATTACTTTGTATTACCATTCGTAATAAAGGTTGTCCTACCCGAGAACCATCCTGATATCCCGTGGCGAAGGCAAGTCCTGTATGGCACGGAGGTGCTCTGGACTCAGATGTATGCCTTGGGCATTGATTACATGTCCCAAATATGGTAAGTCACGAGCAAAAAACACACATTGGTCCTTCCTCAAGCGAAGACCATTTTGTCGCAAGACCTGAAATAAAGTTCGGAGATTTGCTAAATGTTCGGCTGCTGTCCTTCCGGAGATCACAATATCGTCCAGATAGTTTGCTGCAGTAGGGACCGACGCACAAACAGTTTGTAAATATTGCTGAAACAATGCAGGGGCGGAAGCGCACCCGAATGGCAGTCTTTTGAATCGGTACAAACCAAGATGCATGTTAACCACCGAGACGCGCTGGGATTCGTCGTCCACCGGTATTTGCAAGTACGCATTTGCTAGGTTCAACGTTGAAAAATATTTACCCGGGCACAGTTTGTCAAAAAGATCTTCCGGGCGGGGCAAAGGAAAAGTAGCAGTCACAAGTTGTGGATTCACAGTTGCCTTGAAGTCCACGCAAAGTCTCAATTTTCCGGAAGGTTTTGGCAAAATTACTAAGGGTGAGGCCCAGAGAGAAGCCTGCACACGTTCAATTACACCTTGCGATTCTAAATCGTTTAATGTTCTGGCGACCTCATCACGCAATGCGTGGGTAACATCGCGCTCTGAAAAATTTCGGTTGGGCGTTCACTTTCAGTTCCAAATGTGCTTCATAGTTCTTAGCGCAACCAAGGCCCAGTGCAAAAATGTCTGCAAATTCCTCACATAGACTAGAAACACTGGCTGAAGGCACAGTCTGATTTACTGATAGGACCTGATTTACGATAGACAAGTTAAACAACTGAAATAAATCTAAACCAAACAAGTTCACTGCAGTAGAAGAACGAAGTACGTAAAAAGACACAAGTTTTGGTTGTTCCTTGTATGTAGCAAGAAGAGTGCACTGTCCTAACACAGGGATAGCTTGTCCGGAATAACTCGGAGGTGAAAATTTGCGGCATGCAACGGAGGTGCGCCCAGTTGTTTGTACGTGGCGTGATTGAGCAATGAAACTGCAGCTCCAGTATTGAGCTGGAACGGTATCACGTGTCCGGCAAAGTCCAAATCTACAAAAAGTTTATTGTCCTGCTGAAGACAAGAGCGACTGTTTTGTGCAACGTGAACAGACACTGGTACAGAATCACGTGCGACGTGACGGGACTTCCGTCGACGTCGACGCACACTTTTTTTGGGACGAACACAGTCACTGTTAGCGAGAGGAACACTGGGCGGAGTGGCACTAACTACATGAATGTCCATGGGCGAAGGTTCCCGAGCCTGTGTGTCCTTGATTCGATTCCGGCGCGAAGCAAAGGGCCTGCAATGGTTGTGACTGTCTGATCGGAGCTTTTTCTGGCAAACACTTTGAACATGTCCTTTCTTATGACAGTAAAAGCAAATAGCTTGGCGTGACGGGCAATTCTCACGCGAATGTCTAGTTGCACACCGCGGGCATTATTTCACTGCATGTGCTAGCTTGCGCGGGACATGTGGCTGCGCAGACGTGCGCAAGGGCAGGTTAGCGTTCCGTGCAGCGGGCCCGGCGGGCCGGTTAATGTGACACATGGCTGGCGAAGTTGCAAATGATTCCTGAGCAAAGTCAAGTGTGTCTTGCCTATCCAATATGTCTATCACCTGTTGAAGGGAGGGATTAACTAGTTTCAAAATCTGTTCCCGTATGCGAACATCAGAAACGTTCTGAGCAATTGCATCACGCACCATAGTATCGGAATACAGGAGTCCACAGTCACATTCAAATGCACAATCCATAGTAAGTCCTTGCAAAGTTGCAACCCACTCCCTATTAGTCTGACCGGCTGTACGTTTTGTACGAAAGAACGTATACCGTTTTGCAACGACATTGACTGTTTCCTTGAAATAGGCATCTAAAGCTGACAAAATTTCTTCGTAGGACAGAGTCGCGACTTCGTGTCGGGGAAACAATTTCACTATCACACGGTAGGTGGACACACCTACACACGAAAGCAAAAACGGCTGCCGCTCATTACCTTGAATTCTGTAGGCGGCGAGATGAAATCCAAATTGTCGCGACCATTCCGTCCAAGATTCAATATCTGCATCAAAGCCACGAAACGGGGGTGCAACTACATGTTGTGGCGGCGGTAGCGGTGAAGCGGCGGCGGCCGCATCGGTTTGCAGTGCACATTGACCCTGGACGAGCTGTCCAAGGGCATCCAACAAGGCCTGCGTCTGCTGATTCTGCAAGCGATAAAATTCGGACAGTACATCTGGAGAATGTGGCGAAGCCATGACACAAGCAAATTAGTGCAATACGAACGCTAAAGTCCCTTTTGAGACTCGTCGCCAATGTAGTGGACTGTTAAGGCAGCCAGTCCACAGTGAAGTAGCCGAAAGGCCACGCGTAAACTCACGCCATCTTGCGTTAAGTCTGGAACAGGATTCGTAATGAATGTGATAAAGAAAAGAACGTAGCTACTAGAACACTTAACTTTTATATCGTCCTTTGGTATACAGCAATCTTGATGATACAAGTGAGACTATCTTGAGATACATGCAATGGTACAAATGGCGCCTTGCTAGGTCGTAGCCATTAACTTAGCTGAAGGCTATTCTAACTGTCTCTCGGCAAATGAGAGAAAGGCTTCGTCAGTGTAGTCGCTAGCAACGTCTTCGTACAACTGGGGCGAGTGCTAGTACGTCTCTCGAGACCTGCCTTGTGGTGGCGCTCGGTCTGCGATCCTGACAGTGGCGACACGCGGGTCCGACATGTACTAATGGACCGCGGCCGATTTAAGCTACCACCTAGCAAGTGTGGTGTCTGGCGGTGACACCACACTACGTTAGCTGCCAGGGCAGGTAACCAGAACACTAACGACCACAAAGCAGAAAATTCCGCTGGTGCCCTTGACTATGGATAAATTTATTTGATCAATTCCACCTGACGGCGGCTATCTCGAACACTTCACTCATTGTTGCTCACAGGAAAATCTCCACAACAGACACACCGGAACCAATAACGTATTGTTCAAAACCACTCAACCTTCACGTCCTGAGTCGGCGAGCGACGATGCTCGTATCGATCGGACAGCTGCAGACAGACTCCGAAACTGCGCACACATCGCCAGCGGCCCAGTCGACTACGCCGCACGGAGATGTCCTCGGACCAACCGACCGACCAACAATCCACCAAAAGTCGGGCCCGGCTGAAGTGATGCGTGGCGGAAACGGTCGGGCGGGCGATGTCCACGCAGGGCTCACTGCTGCTGCAAGCCGGCGACTGGCTGGCCCGGGCTGCGCTCCAGACGCGTTGCAACTGACTGCCAGGGCCCAACTCACGACCCGAACTGCCGCCGTGAACTCTCCTCCTCGCACGTTCCGACTGACTCCTTTCAGAATGCCGGCAACATCTAAAATAGTCGTCAGTGGAAATATCGGCAACTACACACACAACCTGACAACACTGCACGAAGACCTGAACGATACCCAGCAGCAACTAAGCACACACGAAAACAAATTGGGAGTCGGTCCACACGCAAACATTAACGATCGTCAGGCCAAAACGCGTCGTCCGGTTGGACGATCGACCGACGATCCACCAAGACCGTGGCCCGGCTGAAGTGATGCGTGGCGGCAATGGTCGGGCGAGCCATGTCGACGTAGTCGTCACTGCTCCAAGATACTGCACTAGTGCCGCATTGCAACTCCCAGACTGGCAGGTCCGGACTGCCCTCCAGACGCGTTCCAACCGACTGACAGGTACGAACCGCACTCCTTGCACGTTCCAACTCACTGCACGGCAGACGTCAACCGGAAAGTAATTGCAGTGAAGCAAAGGTACTTCTAATCTATCGCTTGAGCCTTGTCCCACAGTTACGCAAGGTCAGTCATCGTTAATCGGATCTGGCATGTTAATGTTTAAGGGGAGGCCGGATGCCCTTCCTGCCGCCACCCCGTACCCCCGGGATGGAATTAGTGTACCCCATCTGTCTGCGTCGAGTGTAATCCATGGAATAGTGCGAATGTGTTCAGATGTCTGAGAGCCGTGTAACTGAGGCGGACCATGGGGACCAGCCCAGTATTCACCTAGCGGGATGTCGAAAACCGCCTAAAAACATCCAGGCTGGCCAGCACATCGGCCCCCGCCGTTAATCTGCCGGGCGGATTCGATCCTGGGATGGCGCGCCTACCCGAGTCCAGGAAGCAGCGCGTCAGCGCTCTCGGTTACCCTGGCGGGTCAAGCAAAGATACTACGAGAGGGGATGTATCGATACCCGCTCACGGTCATTCAAAGCAGCAGCGCAGTGACACTAGTAATTAAAATAACTTAGTGTGGTGGCTATTTACAATTTGTACAGAAACCAGATGGCAGTTATAAGAGTCGAGGGACATGAAAGGGAAGCAGTGGTTGGGAAGGGAGTAAGACAGGGTTGTTGCCTCTCCCCGATGTTATTCAATCTGTATATTGAGCAAGCAGTGAAGGAAACAAAAGAAAAATTCGGAGTAGGTATTAAAATTCATGGAGAAGATATAAAAACTTTGAGGTTCGCCGATGACATTGTAATTCTGTCAGAGACAGCAAAGGACTTGGAAGAGCAGTCGAACGGAATGGATGGTGTCTTGAAGGGAGGATATAAGATGAACATCAACAAAAGCAAAACGAGGATAATGGAATGTAGTCGAATTAAGTCGGGTGATGTTGAGGGTATTAGATTAGGAAATGAGACACTTAAAGTAGTAAAGGAGTTTTGCTATTTGGGGAGAAAAATAACTGATGATGGTCGAAGTAGAGAGGATATAAAATGTAGACTGGCAATGGCAAGGAAAGCGTTTCTGAAGAAGAGAAATTTGTTAACATCGTGTATAGATTTAAGTGTCAAGAAGAGAATAGAAGCTTTCGAAATGTGGTGCTACAGAAGAATGCTGAAGAGTAGATGGGTAGATCACATAACTAATGAGGAGGTACTGAATAGGATTGGCGAGAAGAGGAGTTTGTGGCACAATTTGACCAGAAGAAGGGATCGGTTGGTAGGACATGTTCTGAGGCATCAAGGGATCACCAATTTAGTATTGGACGGCAGCGTGGAAGGTAAAAATCGTAGAGGGAGACCAAGAGATGGATACACTAAGCAGATTCAGAAGGATGTAGGTTGCAGTAGGTACTAGTAGATGAAGAAGCTTGCACAGGATAGAGTAGCATGGAGAGCTGCATCAAACCAGTCTCAGGACTGAAGACCACAACAACAAACAACAACAGTGTGGTGGACGTACGTTAAAAACAGGGTGTAAAACATGTAATAGAGGGAACACGAGCCACGTACGGCTCACCGTGTTCGAAGTCTATTAATTCCTGTTGTGCGGCCATAATCGCGTCGGGAACCTTTTCATATGAATTACCTGAGTAGAAATGACTGCTCCGCCAATGCACTGCCCCTTTATACTTTATGTACGCGATAGTACCGCCATCTGTGTGGATGCCCCATGACGTATTTCAGTTCATATAATTTGTGGGCAATCAAACGGAAAAGCTTTCGCCACAGTGTCATGTTAGAAGCTTTAGAGAGGTCAATATGACTTGGCAGAAGGCTCTGCCCAGCTCTAGCGCAGGGCTAGCTAACACTTGTGCGACCTGAGGACTGCTTCCAAGGCCGGAACGTAGAGGGGATCACAGTGACACAGTGGCGTCGCCACACGTCCAGACCTGGCGCAGCCCAACTTCGTGGTCCTGCGTGAGGGAGAAGATCGGTCTAAACGAGCCGTGGTGCGCTACCACAAATACCGCCCACATCCCTATGCGGTGTCTTGTCACACACTGCAGTCAGCTCCGAGAGGTCCTGCACGACAGTCGTCGACCTGATGTGTGTCAGCAGCTCCATTAGCTGCGGAGCTGCGTGCTGCACCTACAGCCTTGTCCTGATACGACCTGGAGTTGAACTGGTGCCTGCTGACTGCGGGATCATCTGCTGGTCGAGTCCTTCTGACTTCAGGGCGCCTATCCTGGAGTCCAAGGTTCGCGCCCGTGCCTGGCTCACCGCCAAACCACCTCCTGCGCGTGCACTCTGCTACCACAGACTTGCATCCGTGGACCACAGCCATTGCATCCCTGCATCCTACACTGGTTTCGTTGGTCCACCTCTGCGTACTCGCGTGTTTGCCGTACTGTGTCGTGTATCTGTGCCATAAGGTGTGACCGACTGATTACGAAGCTCGCTGTTGCTGTTGCAACGTGTTGGCCACTTTCGTGGGTCCAACGTGAGAAAATAAGGAAAATACAAAAATATGATCGAATTTTTGTAATTCTTTTAATCGTTGTCTTATACAATACCTTTAAAAAAATTAAAACTCTTTAAAAAAATATCGGTGACAACCATAGTCAAGAAAGTAACAACAGCAGAAACAATGACGGCCTGCTGTCAACTCCGACACAGGAGTCGCCAGAAACGAAGTCCCACTCAAGATCATACAGAGAAGCACAGACGTGACACATAGAAGCCCAGAGGTGCCTCACATAGAGAGCTACAACACCAAGAAGAGTCACTTCTCGGCTTTTGGCAAAATCAATGTGTAGTTTTTATTTTATTTTAAATAGACAAGGAAAAAAGACAGGTAAGTGGAATGTACACCTCAAAAATCTGAAATGTTCGATAGACAACCATTTCTCGACTGGGATCACGTACTATAGCCACAGTAACTCAACCATTACCGAGTACTTCATTGTTCGTAAGCGTAAAATTCAATACACATCCACAAAACACTGAAGGACCATGCACTATCAATTGTGCATCTACCCCATTCTCCATATCAATCACAAGATTATCGGCAGTTTTATACGGTTTGAGGCGCGAAGGCCTTCTCCTTCTATAATAACGCAGCATGCTCTCTGTGTGTGCAATGCTGTTGCACGTGCGCCTCCACGACGACGGACGCCGTCTAACGAGAAACGTTACTTATATAGCACCTCCTTATCAAACCGTAACTTCCTACCGAGGCTGCCTTATCGCTGCAGTTGCGCAACCGCAACCTGCGCGTCAGGACCTGGGAAGGGAGAAAGCTGCAGCAACCAGAAGAACGAGGCATCCCTCTAAACGGAGTCGCCCGCTTACTAACGCCTAACAACAGTGAACTGTACAGTCGAATTATTTCCAGTTTGCAATATCGAATTAACTTTCTAAGTTCATAAGAGAATAACAGAAGTATATATACTCATACATAAAAAACGTTTCGCCTAGGTGGGAACAACATAACTTCATCACTGTGTCTGTGCATAACGATTGTCTCGTGAGAATGCGCTGAACAACGCACATACCCTACCGGAAAGGGGCAGTCTCCAACCCTGGGTGCTGACCGCAGAAGACCACCTTTTGACTGGTGTACTGAATCCTATGGATAAATATACAGTGGCTTCTTATTGCTGCTATGTGTTTAGGACCATCCGGCCAGCCAAATTCCCATTTCGACCTGCGGCGGGATAAATTAGAGCTCCAATCGTTCTGACTCCATTGCGAAGTGTTTGTGATATACACTCCTGGAAATTGAAATAAGAACACCGTGAATTCATTGTCCCAGGAAGGGGAAACTTTATTGACACATTCCTGGGGTCAGATACATCACATGATCACACTGACAGAACCACAGGCACATAGACACAGGCAACAGAGCATGCACAATGTCGGCACTAGTACAGTGTATATCCACCTTTCGCAGCAATGCAGGCTGCTATTCTCCCATGGAGACGATCGTAGAGGTGCTGGATGTAGTCCTGTGGAACGGCTTGCCATGCCATTTCCACCTGGCGCCTCAGTTGGACCAGCGTTCGTGCTGGACGTGCAGACCGCGTGAGACGACGCTTCATCCAGTCCCAAACATGCTCAATGGGGGACAGATCCGGAGATCTTGCTGGCCAGGGTAGTTGACTTACACCTTCTAGAGCACGTTGGGTGGCACGGGATACATGCGGACGTGCATTGTCCTGTTGGAACAGCAAGTTCCCTTGCCGGTCTAGGAATGGTAGAACGATGGGTTCGTTGCCGGTTTGGATGTACCGTGCACTATTCAGTGTCCCCTCGACGATCACCAGTGGTGTACGGCCAGTGTAGGAGATCGCTCCCCACACCATGATGCCGGGTGTTGGCCCTGTGTGCCTCGGTCGTATGCAGTCCTGATTGTGGCGCTCACCTGCACGGCGCCAAACACGCATACGACCATCATTGGCACCAAGGCAGAAGCGACTCTCATCGCTGAAGACGACACGTCTCCATTCGTCCCTCCATTCACGCCTGTCGCGACACCACTGGAGGCGGGCTGCACGATGTTGGGGCGTGAGCGGAAGACGGCCTAGCGGTGTGCGGGACCGTAGCCCAGCTTCATGGAGACGGTTGCGAATGGTCCTCGCCGATACCCCAGGAGCAACAGTGTTCCTAATTTGCTGGGAAGTGGCGGTGCGGTCCCCTATGGCACTGCGTAGGATCCTACGGTCTTGGCGTGCATCCTTGCGTCGCTGCGGTCCGGTCCCAGGTCGACGGGCACGTGCACCTTCCGCCGACCACTGGCGACAACATCGATGTACTGTGGAGACCTCACGCCCCACGTGTTGAGCAATTCGGCGGTACGTCCACCCGGCCTCCCGCATGCCCACTATACGCCCTCGCTCAAAGTCCGTCAACTGCACATACGGTTCACGTCCACCCTGTCGCGGCATGCTACCAGTGTTAAAGACTGCGATGGAGCTCCGTATGCCACGGCAAACTGGCTGACACTGACGGCGGCGGTGCACAAATGCTGCGCAGCTAGCGCCATTCGACGGCCAACACCGCGGTTCCTGGTGTGTCCGCTGTGCCGTGCGTGTGATCATTGCTTGTACAGCCCTCTCGCAGTGTCCGGAGCAAGTATGGTGTCAATGTGTTCTTTTTTCCATTTCCAGGAGTGTAAAATGAGAAAACATTTACAGAATACCAACCACTCTAGTCAACTTACGATGAAGAAGTCGCTGTTTTCTACAAGATATTCCGTAACAATACAGTATTTGCAGTATGTGGCCGTGCATTATCGTGGTGGTGCACCAACCAGTCTCTGTAGTATTGTCCAGTAACTGACGTGTATGCACGGAGAGGCACCCAATTAAATTTCCAGTATTCCGGAAAGGATTCTTTGCCTTATTCGTCGACTCTCTCTCACGAAGAGAGGCGTAATATTTACGTTTCCTTTCCGAAGAACCCTGGTTCCATCTTCAAAATCTTCGACATGTGTTCCAGGGAAGAACGCAGTCTCCTTAGCACTACTGCAACAATGCATATGCTTCAGCCGAAGATTTACTGAGACCAAAGCAGAGTTTCAAAGCCGCTCACTGTTCATCGCTTCTCACCTCCTCTATTGTGGTAGGCTAAAGGTGTGAAGACGCGACAGCCAAAGATGAGGTGGTTGAACGTTGGTCCGGCACCCAGTTTTAATCTGCCAGAAAGTTTCACGTCTCAGGTTGCCCGTCTCTCATAGGCAGAAACCAGGAGTGCCAACACTGAAACTAGTACGTGGTGATTGTTTATCATTAAACTAAGGGAATATAGTAATATTAACGTCTAGTGTGGTAAGTTTTGATCATAAAAAGCTGTGATCATTCTCCACGGGAAAGACCTAGTACTGTAAAATACAATTGTAACTTATTTGAGCAATAAATTATACATGCGAGTTTATCAAACGGACAGTGACGCCAGGCTGACCTGGGCAAAAGACGACTTAACTTAAAATGCTGGAAGCAGCAGACCAGCCGTCCAAACAACACCTAAACGCCGGGGCCCAGCCGGGAGTCACTTCCCATTAGACAACAGATCACAGCTTCTGTGCACCGTGGCGCCGCATCCACGCATCCCAACTCGCAGAAAACTGGAACACAGACCGCACAAAACATGGTAAACACCAAGCAAACATCAATTAATATAAGTTAAGAACCAATAAATAATAATTTTAAGAAAACCAATAAGTGCTTTTAATAGAACGTCTAAAATATCAGATTTTTACACTCTCATAGGCAAAGAATATTTGCACGTATCATTAAGGCCGACAGCGTGTACAAAGATGAAATGTAAATAATTTCAAGATAATATTACGTTATTCAAATGCACAACTTCAGCACAAACTAGGTTTTGTGCGCCTTAATTTCCTTGCATTGGTCTGCAATTTACTGCCAATAGTGTAAGCTTGGTATGCAGAAAATTGCAACTAGACTATGACCTAATATCTTCAGTAGCTTACTACATCTTTTGAGGACGTTAATTTCCTTAAAGGAAGTAATGACTGCTGGTCTCCTTGCGATCACATACCTTGCCGGCTGCTCTTACTTCAACAACATAAACATTAGGGCAACCAGCAAATCAACAAGTTACAGTCACTACAACGCAAATGGTTCCACGAAACGAAGGCACCAAAACCACTCACACCTTCGATGGAGAGTGTTAGTCGAGATGGTCTCGAGGAATGGGTCTGTCCGAGAAAACAGGCACCGAAGCAATGCGACGAGCAGCGCCCGGAGTTGACATCAGGCAGGTGCACCACAAACTCGCGAACGTCCTGTAAGGTCGGCCGGCCGCGCCGTTGCTGGCCGAGCCTGCGTGTTTTGCTCCTTCGTCCCCTCAAGCACGTGGTAGCGCCTCGTAGCGAGTCCGACGATCGACTCCCCCATCGCAAATACCGGCCGCCGCCGCCAGATCACAACTGGGGCAAAGGGTAATCGATAGTCGTCCAAAGAGCTGGTGTGCCAGAAAAGGCACACCATGGCTCAACAGTAAAGATGTAATAATATTGTCACGTAGAAAATGTGTAATTAGATTAATGACAAACACTAACTTCCCTTAACGAAGGTTCATTCGGGACTTGCATATACAAGAGCGCGGAGCGAACTGCCTCCGGCCAGAACACATACGGTTTATATACAGTTATAGAACATTCCAGCACGATGATCCTTGATATTTTCTGGATATTTCTTGAATGTCACCGAACCGAATATAGAAATTAAATTTTACCTGTCAGGTGAGTTTTGAACTAACGACCCTGCACGCAACAGTCTATTATCATAATCGCTACAATACACTGACGGTGCTACTCAGCTTTTTTTTTTTTTTGCAACAATATTCAAGTTCGTAAGCAAAATTGGTTTAAGATACAGAGTATTTTGAATCAGTATATTTGTAGGGGAAAGTCTGTAATAGTCTCATTTTTCAAAAAAATATAGCTTTTAGTCTATAACAATATTGGATTATAGTTAACTTAATCGTGTAGAGAGACCTTAGCTATTCTATGGAAAAATTTGGTATCGGTTAAAATTCCAATTGGGAAATTTTTGTGCGATGCAATGGGTTTTCTTCAGTCTTGAAAAGATAGTCTACTGCTAGAAAACCGAGTGTTGTGTCCAATGTACCGCGGACGATACTCAGATAGTTCTGGAGCAGTCGCACAGTCTACGTCGAGCAGCATGCGTAGTCAGTCTATTCTAGAAGTCGACGAAATTCGTCCCTGTAAACCTGTGCAGAATTTCAACTTCTCTCCGTCATCTGCAATTTCTTTGGTACATGTCCCATTGTGGGAAGGACAATAACAATGTCTTATATAAATTTTCGAATTTAAGTCTCTCGAGTAACATTTTTATAACTGGATAAATTGACTTGCAGATTACCGTACTAAGCTTTTGTCCACCGCCAGCAGGGAATACCGCATAATAAATGGAGTATTAAATTTTTGAAAATTTAGGGCGAGCAAATTTACTGTTGAGTTAACGGGTCAATAATTATTTCAATACTGGAACATTATCAGATTTACAACTCGGAAACGTGCCACATTGTTCGACATGGTGGTCAAAGATTTAACATTTATTTTACGAGCGTTGCCCAGAATGTAATGCACTGCATTTTTTTTCTCAGCCAAAAACAATGCTATGAATGCGAAACGTTACGTGTGTATTATTTCAAGTCTCCGGAGTGAACGCGCCAAGTTTCTCTCACATCCGACAGATAGCGCAGCTGCAGAACAGTTTCATAATGGCGTCTGTATGTGATGTCCGTTACAAGCAACGTGCCGTCATTGAATTTCTCACCGCAGAGACAGAAACTGTGGGGAAAATTCGCTTGTGCAAAGTTTGTGGAGCATCTACTGTCGACAAAAGAACAGCTAGTCGCCGGGCATGGAGGGCGAGGTCATGAGAAGGCGGTTCGGCGGAGCTTTGCGATTTTCAGCAGTCAGGGAGACCAGTCGCACCTGGCATGTTGCAGCGAGCTGATGTTGTCATTCACGAGAACAGACGCCATTCGTGGAAGACGTTTTGAGGACGATGAGACGATTCAGATAGACGGAAAAACAGACACCAGTCTCAGATTCATCGGAAGAATCTTAAGGAAATGTAAATCATCTACGAAAGAAGTGGCGTATAAGGCGCTTTTTCGCCTCATTGTTGGTATTGTTCATCAATCTGGGATCCCTATTATGTAGGACTGATAGAGAAGATTCAACGAAGAGCGGCGCGTTTCGTCACGGAATCGTTTAGCTGGCGAGAGAGCGTCACAGAGATGCTAAACAAACTCCACTGGCAGACATTACAAGAGAGGCGTTGTACACCACGGAGAGATTTACTACTGAAATTTCGGGACAGCACTTTTCAGGAGGAGTCGAACTACGTATTACTGCATCCCGCATACATCTCGCGTAATGACCACGAGGAGAAAATTCGAGAAATTAGAGCCAATACAGAGGCTTACCGACAATCATTCTTCCACGTACCATTTGCAAGTGGAACAGGGATGGAGGGATGAGATAGTGGTACCGAAAGTACCCTCCACCACATACCATTAGCTGGCTTGCGGCGTATGATGTAGAAGGAGAAGAAGGTTTATAAAGTGAAGCATTGGCTCCGCCACCAGGACAAAAATTGGTACCGAATGTCATACACGCCCTCGTTTCGAGCTGGAGGAAGGCCATACAACGCGATGGGATTACGTAGAAAAATAAGGTTTGCAGGTACAACGTCATTCTTTCCTGTGCATAATTGTCACTATGTTCAATAAAGAATAGTTGAAGAATACAATATGGTGCATTACTTTACGAAGATCCCTTGTACAACACTGAACTTCACTTAATTTCTTAAAATTCATACCATTCCGTGAATTACCATAATGCAGGCAGTGTTTTTCATCAGATGGAGATGAAGATCACAGGTAACGCTTACTTCTTAGATCCTGCAGGCCCTTGTTGCGTTAGTGGACGAAAAAGAGATTGACAAATAAGATGTAGGTACTGCAGAATAAGCAGTAATTTTAACTGCCGTAGTTAGGTTGTGCACTTTATTTAACTTTCTGTTCAGAAATCGAATAACCGATGTGAAATTAGAAGCTGCTACCTCACAGCTCGCCTATCTGTGCTTTAGCTCTGTAGTCCTCGGTATTTCTAGGTTTTCTTCCGTGACGCATAGGATAACGGGGAGACGCGTCGTTTTCCGATGGCCAAGTGTAAATAACGATCGTGATTTGAAAGGGTTCAGCTCGCGTCGATTACTTTTCAGCTTCCAACTTTTTCTGCCTCACCACGAAGTACTGTATTGTAAGATTTAGTGCCTGCACGATACAATATTACACAATTGGAGAGGCAGTTCGAGGCACTATGAATCCGTATTCGTCGTCCTATTCCGAGTAGTATTAATTTGATGTCTTGGACGGAGGACTCCTTTATTTTAAGCTCTCACTAATAAAGTTGTAAATCTCAAGACCCAGAGAGGAAGAAATACGCCCTCGCTGCCGAATGAATACGCCGGAGTGCGAGGGAAAGGGCGCGATCCGTCGGCCCGGCCCGCCATGCACTGCCAACGCCGCACAATCTGCAACAGGCCGCGCCCTCGCAGCTCGCCCGATTACCCCGGCCGTTGAGGCACAGCCAGCCGGAAAGAGGTCGCCACTGCCTGCAGGACACGCCCCCGCCGGCGCCCACCTGCCCGCTTCGCAGTGTTGCCGCGTCACAACAGTCCATTCACGCTGGTTTATTCGTGATCACTGGCACGGAAGGCTGACACTTTCCAGCGTCGCCTAATTAGATGCCGACATTTAGTCTTACACAGTGGCGTTTCCAGGTGCCGCTGTTCGCCACTGCTACTTGACCCTACGGAGGAAGTCGCGCACCATACAATGTAGCAAAATTTTCCAGTTCCATTATTCTATACAAATATTATTATACCTATACTTCCGTGGAAGAGCTGAAAATTTCACTGCCTGATACGGGCAGAGCTAATATAGCTGCGAAATTTTCCTTTTTTTTCGTTCTCACACTGTAACTTCCTCTCACTTATCGACCTTAATGACAGTGAAAAATTAAACCGCGTGTACCTAATGGAAATTTGGGAAAAGCAATCGTCACCGAAGTTAATCTGTCGGTAAAGAGGGAGGAAAGGGTTACATCTAAATGAAAGGAAAAATGCAAATGAAATTGGTGGAAATTAATTTTGAGAAAAGGGTAAAATTAATAAAGAAAGTAAATGTGCGGTCGTCACGTTAACAATTAATTGGCGTTAATTAGATATTTGAGATTTGGGGAAAATTACGGTCGCCAGTCCTATGGACAACTACTATAATAACTGAAAAAAGAAAGGTTATTGCACATATAATTAGCACCGAAAGCGTGGCAACTGAAGGTTGACACGTGTCGTGTGAAAACTGAAAGTTTGTCAGAGGTAATAAATTTCGCTACACTCTGACTTAATTTAGCAAAAGAATTAATAAAACCGGAAAATTGAAAGTTAATTTAGTGACTGAAATTAATAGTGAGATTTGTTTCTGAAGCACATCGAAATTCAGTAAAATACGGTTAGTCTTGGGCTACCTCAACAATCATTTCAAAAGCTACTTGAATCTACGCAATTTAGAAATAAGAGAGTTAACTTTGAACTTGAATTAAATGATTCTGAACAATTAACAATAGTAAAATTTAGTACCTACCAAGTTGAGCTGCAGTCACAGGTAACAAATCTCGCACTCTTAATTTGTGCTTGTGTAATCTAAATATTGTAGCCAGCTATGAATACTTTAACTGAACTTTGAAATTAACACAGTGAAATGGAATGATATTACTTTAATGCTGGCGTTTGAATTTCAACGACACTCGGGTTCATTCCGGAAAACGAAGGGACCTTGCTTGGTAATGCAATTGGGACAATGAGCAACAAATGTTCATGCTAAGTTGCTGTAATTTTAGTTATGAAAATGTAACAGTTTGAAAAGCTGAGGTCTGCCATACAGTTCTAAAACTTTACGTGCTTCCAGTCTTCCTTGTTGGTTGATTGAAGGTTTGAAGCCGTCGATCGAGGAGGTGGCGACAGTCACTCATTGTCGGCCGTCGCTGTTGCAGAAGCTGGATGTTGGCGCGCCTTCTTCTCGACACTGTCACCAGGCGAAACGG
This sequence comes from Schistocerca nitens, assembly GCF_023898315.1. NCBI lineage: Eukaryota > Metazoa > Arthropoda > Insecta > Orthoptera > Acrididae > Schistocerca > Schistocerca nitens. Next base: position 104,099,164 of record NC_064618.1, read on the forward strand.
GCTCTTGATGTGCACCAGCTAATGCTTCCCGTCCGCGACACCGTGTCAGAAACTATCATAGCAAGTCGAGCGCAATTACATGCTGCCAAACCCCGAAAGCGCGGCAACTCGCGGGAGCGCCACACAACACACCTGCTCCACTGCACTACTCCAGCCAGACTCCCCTCTGCCCGCGCTCCACGCGACAGTGTTAACACTACCAAAGATCCTAAACACTTTGGTTCTCCACACGACCTATCGATGTATTCGTTCGACAGCATAGTTTTCCCTATGCAAGACCCAGCGTAAAAATACAAATAGTATTTACGCAACAAACCAATTACACATCGACATAAATGCATAAATATATATATATATATACAAATAATAAAACAATTACAGTATATAAGGACACAGAAATGTCATATCATCAGGTAACAAAATAAGGAAAAATCTATAGTACAATAGATGGAAATAGGAGGATATGCATTTCCGGCGTTACACGTGCCCCACATTGTCTGAAGATGTTCGTGTAACCTAAACAGACTCAGAAAATGTCCCAAAAAAGAAACAGCGGAAATACATATTCTCAAAACGTCAACAAAATTTAGCATTCGACTAATTAACCATAAATCAATTTTTAGACCATAATAATTGAGTGGAGACACTCCTAATCTTATTCTACTCTGTCATCTTGCACAAAATAAAACAGGTTGAGAACATATTAAAATTCATAGAAAACATAGAAAATGGTTCAGCTATTCTAAAATAGCAAAATTCCTAACAGTATCAAGAAATGGAATACTATTTACAAAATTAATCAGAATTATGGTCATAAAAACAGGTGGATCAAAATACGCAAATTAATAATTAATTACATATTATACACATTTTATATAATCTTTTCATAATTAATATTCTCGTCATGAGAGTCTACTTAGCGCTAAATAAGAAAATAATATACAGCAGATCGACAAAAACATAAGTATTGACAGCAGAATTCTTTCACATCAGCTGTCCGGGAAGAAAAACAATTCCGCCTTCCGTACTCGCAAGTACAAAGAATGCCGAGAGCGACACAAGAGCCGACAGCGGCTCCGCCTCGCCAGTATTGTTGCGCCCGCCTGTGCGGCACGCTTGATCTCACTCGCCTGTGTAGCGGCATTTCCAGAACGTCCGTTTCACTGAATTCTTTCGGAAAAGCTCACTCCCGAGTAATCTCAAGGAGTCCATTAATACTATCACAGTGGATAACTCAACACTGTCCATCATTACACGCATGTACTAGCCTGAAACTTAAAACAGCGTCTAAGTACATCGGCAATGACTGGTAAAACACATATTCATGAAATCTTAGAGCTAGTTACAAAATCATATCTACATTGCTTAATCTACTGTGACTCAGCTGAAAACATAAACTAGCAGCTTGGATTTTTCAATTGATAAATAATCACTCCCTCTTAAATCATTTAGTAAAAATTAATTACTTATTAATTACAACTTCTTTAATGTCCTCTTGGTCAGGCAAAAGAATGCAATCTAGCAAATCGTTTAAATCTTACATCCTATATTTACATACTGTACAAATTACCCATTCTGTGGTATTAATCAATCCTAGGTTGGTACAATTTCAAGTCTACAATGTTCCGTATACCTAATAGTTTTCCAGAGCTTGGATACTCTAAGCAATAAGCATTTGTGTGAGGTATACCAATGACTTTATATGGTCCATTATAAACAAACTTAAATTTAGAGATTTCATTGTCTATCTCGCTCGATTTCTCATGAGCTTTTACAAGTACTAAGTCTCCGATTGCAAACGTAGCAAAACGCGCTTTAGCGTCATGACGACGTATGCGAGCATCGACTTTTAGCTTCATTACTTCACGCAAACGATCTTTTTTCACACCAATGCTAATGTCAATCCGTGGAGGGAATTTGATTATCTCTTCCACTAAACTTTTACTTCTGTCATCCAACAGGATTTCTTCTGGAGAAAATCCCGTGGATTCATGTCTCATGATCTTCATAATTCTCTCAAATACTGCTACATATTGATGGCAATAGGTACGGCAAAGTCGGCCTATCTCGCGCATATACCCCTCAGCGGGATTCCTAGCCGGACAATAAGCTGAAATATGGATCACTTTGACCCCATTACTTTCCATGCCTTCATTCCACAACTTAGAAGTAAATTGTGCCCCATTGTCTGATAGAATCGCCTTGGGCTTACCAATATGAACAAAATAATTGTTCACAAGCTTGCTATAGACCGCTTTGGCTGTAGCTTTCCTAATCGGGTATACTTTGATGAACTTGGAAAAAGCTTCTAGCACTACTAAAATGTAGGCAAAGTTTCCTGATGACTTGGGCAAAGGTCCATACAAGTCCACGCACAGTAATTCAAAGGTGTCGTTAGGCCTTATACTTTGCATTGGACCACGACTCGTACAGTTGGTAACCTTCACCTTCTGACATAAATTGCAAGTTTTCACTCTGTCAGTAACGCGTTTCAACATGTTGTCAAAATGCACTACTTCACTCAGCTTATCCGTACATTTCTTTGGTCCACAGTGACCATACGCCAAATGGTAGTAGTCTATTATTTCCGTGACGTATTTGGTGGGCCAGCATACCCGCCAAATATTACTATCTTCACCCTTATGTATGTACAAGATATGATCGTATATCTTGTAATCCTTAATTTCTACCGAGCGAGGTGGCGCAGTGGTAAGACACTGGACTCGCATTCGGGAGGACGACGGTTCAATCCCGCGTCCGGCCATCCTGATTTAGGTTTTCCGTGATTTCCCTAAATCACTCCAGGCAAATGCCGGGATGGTTCCTCTGAAAGGGCACGGCCGACTTCCTTTCCCATCCTTCCCTAATCCGATGAGACCGATGACCACGCTGTCTGGTCTCCTTCCCCAAAACCAACCAACCAACCTTAATTTCTCTCCTTCTGGACTCCTTTCGCCATATCGGGTTTTCACCATATTTAAACAACCATCCTCGTTCTGATGACGACGTAGATTCTTACAGATGTTCACTATTAATTTACGTCCCTCAACTTCTTTAAAATAGTATAATTTGACCACTCCATCTGCCTCATCTTTCAATACATCTTGATTAGACTCGGGCAACCGCGACAGCGCTTCCGCTACTCAATTGTCGGTCCCTTTTACGTAACAGATGTCATAGTTAAATTGCTGTAAATACAGCGACCACCTAGTCAGTCTTTCGTGAAGTAGTTTACAATCCTTCAGATAGGTGAGCGCCTTATGGTCCGTATGAATAATCACCTTACGGTCCCATAGGTAACCCTTGAACTTCTTGAATCCCCACACGATAGTGAGACACTCTTTCTCAGATATCGTGTAGTTTCGCTCACTTTTTGATAAAGTTCGACTCGCGAACGCTATCGTCCGGTGTTCCTTATCCTCTCCTTTACCAACTCTTGGAACAGTTCTACCCCCACCCCATAATTCGACGAATCCGTTCCCAGATGGAAGGGTAGCGATAAATCAGGATGAAATATGTCAGATCTTAACAACTCGTCTTTTAATCTCTCGAAAGCGGCCTGACACACGTCAGTCCACACAAACGGAACATTTTTGCGTAAGAGGTTATTCAAATTTTCATCATTAAACACTTGTCCTTTTACAAATTTACGGTAAAATCCTGTGAGCCCTAGAAAACTTTTTAACTGTTTCCTAGACTTAGGTGGAGGACAATTCCTTATTGCCTCTAGTTTCTCTGGGTCCTTCGTAATACCAGCAATGGTAATTACATGCCCTAAAAATTTCAGTTCCTGCTTCACAGATTCGCATTTCTTTAGCTTTAGAGTCATTCCGCCACGGCGCAATGCTCTAAAAACTTCATCTAACAGGTCACAATGGTCATGCCAAGTGGCATTGGCCAACAATAGTTCGTCAACATATACAGTTAATCTTGGACTCAAAGCCGGCCCTAGCACTTTATCTAGGGCCCTGATGAATACGGACACAAATATATTAAGTCCAAACGGCAGTACTCTATACTGATAACACCTGCCTGCAAACAAGAAGGCGGTGTATGGCCTAGATTCTTCTTCAAGTTCTATTCGCCAGTAACTAGCCGTCAGATCGAGGTTAGTCATGTACTCAACGTCATGAAAACGTTGCAAAATCTCCTCCATACTCTCTGGTCTGTCTGTCTCGCGTTGAACGACCCTCTTCAACGTGCGTGCGTCAGTCACAATACGCACACTACCATCCCGTTTAGCTACAATGACCAAACCGTTATTGTATGGACTCGTACTTCTTTCAATCACTCCCCACTCGATCATCTTATCTATCTCCCGTTGAACTGCCTCCATTTTGGACAGCGGTATAGCATACGGTCTCACGAAGAATGGTTCGTGCGGAATTACATGCAACTTGCATTTATATCCTTCCACAAGTCCCGGTTTGTCTGAAAACACACTCTTATTCCTCATTATTACTTCATACAGGCCTCGTCTCTGTTCGTGTGTTACGTTTGACACACCGTCTGCAATATTTTCCAATTCACTTTCTACACTATTGTCAATGCCGAGATTCCTCACGTTACAGTAGTTCAAATTCATACCTACGTCAATGGCATCCGGCCAGTTAACAATGTGTATAGGCTGGTATCGCCTATGCACACCGTCTCCTGCCTCGTCAAAACTAACTACTATTGTTTTATCTGGTGACGTACATGTGAAAGTTTTGCTTTCGCAATTAATGACTGCACGGTACTTTAATAGCCAATCTAACCCGATAATTACTTCCGTAGTTAAGTCTGGCACGACGACAAACTCTTGTTCAAATCGTGCCCCACATATCTCGAAGCTGACAAAAATTTGTTTTGTGACCGATTTACTAGCCTTCCCAGTAGCACCGATAATTTTCACTCCTGTTACTGGCATAACTACGATACCAGGTCCGTCTTTCAGTAACTGAAATATTTTCCCAGATACAGCACTCAATTCTGCACCGGTGTCAATCAACACGTTTAGTTGTAGGCCGTGCATATCAACAGACACTACTATCTGTCTACACTAGTCCTCGAATGTTTCTTTATTTTCCCACAATAAATCCTCGTCTATATACAGGTCATTTCAGAAAAAACCATCCGGCTTTGATCGTAAATCCAGCTTATCTGGCGGCTTTTTGAGCCTCTGTTCACATACTGTTTTAATTTCAACACGTTTGTCCTGAGGTTTAGGCTGTAGCTTCGCCTCCAATACCGAAGCCTTTTCCTGTAAGTCGTCAACTAGTGAGTGTGTCTTTGCTATCAATTCACTAATTGTGACCTTCGTTGATTCCTCTTTGGTCAGACTGATCTCATCTGCCAATCTGCCTGGAGGAATGTGCCCAGTAGTATCTGCAATTACTTCTTCCGGATCTGCGCAACCCACACTGCTACCGTCCGACCGTATGACGTCAGCTCTAACCTCATACACGCTGTAATCTACGTGCTTTTCTACCAATCGTGTCCGGCTGTCACTAAAATTCTCGTAATCTTTCTCCTTAATACTTCAGCAATTTTTAAACTGGAGTTTTGCGTCGGATGGGTCGGCCACTTCTACCACTATAACTTTCGGTAAGGTCTGCCGGTTAGGGCCAGAACTTTCCGTTACTACTTCAACATCCAACTCCTGCGGGACGAAACACGACGAATCTTGCTCGTGCTCCCCATTAACATCAAGTATTTCTGGTAAAGTCTGCCGGTTAGGGCCAGAACTTTCTATCGCTTCACAAACACGATCTACCTGCGGGACGAGACGCGGCAAATCCTGCCCGCGCTCCCCATAAACACTTCTCCCGTACAGGCCCCTATTATCTCTTAGTTCGTCGTATAAGCGACCGAACTGCCTTAACCAGGCCTCATCCCTCTCTGCATCCCCTCGCTCGATGACGGACGTGTTATCGGACATCTGATTTTCTCTCAACACTTGCGAATCATTCTTAAACTCAATCTCCAGATCCGCTGTGGGTGTTACAGTTGCCACTTTATAATCGATTTCCGGAACACTACTTAAATTGTTCTCACTGACAGTGAATGTATTTTCTACTGCCGTGTCTACCGCTGATCTACTACTTGTGGGCGCACTCCTTTCTCCTAACACTGGCACACTCTCCCGCCGTTGATTATTTCACACGTAATTTTCATAACGACGACACCTGGGTTTTCTCCTGTTATTGGGCCGCCAAAATTTCTCCACGCCCGGTCGGCCCCTCACCGGCGCGGCTAATGGTTTCCCTGTCTCGGCCCAGCAAATCCGCTCCCCGGATGCTGCTGAGGCGGCTGATCACACCCTCTGGCGTTATTACTATTCTGCGAAGCCCTTATCACGTTAGTATGATAATGGTTTCCGTCATTCCTGTTATTATTTGCATTGTACCGATTGTTATTACGGTCCGAACCATTATTGTTATTGCTGCCATGGTTGCGGTATGCATTATTCCCATGGTTATCGTTGTTGTGGTACCCGTTGTTGTTACCACGGCCTCTACCACTGTCGCGATTATTGCGCCAATTGTCCTCGTCCTCAACTCTTTCCAGGAAATCATTGATTGTCTTGTAATTGCTTCCTACGTATCGTTTTGTATCATCTGGAATCTTCTTGTAGAGTTCCCAGACTATTTCGGATTCCGTGCGGCGATCACGCAAATATCCCAACTTGCGGATCCAGTCCTCACAAAACTCCTTCATCGAGCCACACGAATTCGCATCGAAAGGCCTCGATACGACAAATTCGCCCCAGACACTTTGTTGTTTTTGCTCTGACCAGTATTCAGCCAGAAACAAATTTTTAAATTCGTCAAAAGCCAGGTTCGTAATGTTGAGGTTTAGGCCCCAACGCTTGGCATCACCAGCCAACACGTCAATAACCGCATGAATTTTTCTCTCATTAGTCAATGATCTGAGTAAAACTCTTTCACAATTTTTAATGAAACCCGTCGCGTGTATACCGCCTTTTTTCAAGGGGTCGAACCGCTCCTCTTTCGTCAACAATTCCGAACTATGTGCACAGATTGGCACATACCTCTGTTTTTCGTCAAGTTTCTTTTCTAATTCCGACACTCTCGTAATTACTTGGCAAGTGGTTGTCGCAAGCGTTTCCACTTCCCTCTTTTTCTCTTCGCAGGTATTAGCCTGCTTCCTCACTTTAATATCTACTTCGGACACTACAACCTTTAAAGTTTCCACCTTCTGTTGATCCTATTTTTTCACTAATTGAATTTGTTCCGTCACCTTATTCTCGATGACCGGAGCAACTGCTTCTCCTACACTTTTCTCGATTCTGCTAATTTAGGAATTAAAACGAATATTTATGCTCGCAATTTCCGCCTCAACGCCTATCGTTTCCTGTTTTAGATTACCGATTTCGGTATTAATCACAACAATATCTTCTTTGATTTTATCAACTTTTGTGTTAACAACTCCAACATTGTTGTTAACAACATTAAAAGCTTTGTTCTGATTGTCTAGCTTCGGTTCAGATTTTTCAGACTGAGCTTCTTGCTTGGCAGCCTGAGCTTTAATTTCTGCCGATTGACTCTTGATTTCGTTAGCCAAAACATTCAATAAATCAGTTAAATTCCCGGAAACTACCGGTTTTACTTCCGTAGCAGCTTCCTCTTTAATTGTCCCCCCGTATTCGTCATCAAGGGGTTCAGATTTGATTTTCACTTCCTATTCCGAAACATTTTCTAAAGTTTGGAATTCCATTTCTGCTCTTTGTTGCCTTTCGGCGGTCGCGTCTTTCATGCTAGCCACCTGCCCCTGAACAATGGGTACCGCGGTGCGCGTTTCCCACTGTTCGACCGATTGTTCCGCATTCAAGTCTACCAAATTTTGGCAACTGTTGCCTTCACTCATTTTAATAATTTTCAATATAAATCCAAAATCTCAAATCTAATTAGGATTACTCCCACTACTTATTCTCGCTGACATAACGGCCTGTTCGTAACCAGTACTTTGTTACGAGATTTGCACAATACAAAATTCGTGTCCAGAACAACCTCAAATCTGAAGACGGTCCTGTCACCAGGTCGCCATGTGTAACCTCCCCCTCACTTATCGACCTTAATGACAGTGAAAAATTAAACCGCGTGTACCTAATGGAAATTTGGGAAAAGCAATCGTCACCGAAGTTAATCTGTCGGTAAAGAGGGAGGAAAGGGTTACATCTAAATGAAAGGAAAAATGCAAATGAAATTGGTGGAAATTAATTTTGAGAAAAGGGTAAAATTAATAAAGAAAGTAAATGTGCGGTCGTCACGTTATCAATTAATTGGCGTTAATTAGATATTTGAGATTTGGGGAAATTACGGTCGCCAGTCCTATGGACAACTACTATAATAACTGAAAAAAGAAAGGTTATTGCACATATAATTAGCACTGAAAGCGTGGCAACTGAAGGTTGACACGTGTTGTGTGAAAACTGAAAGTTTGTCAGAGGTAATAAATTTCGCTACACTCTGACTTAATTTAGCAAGGAATTAATAAAACCGGAAAATTGAAAGTTAATTTAGTGACTGAAATTAATAGTGAGATTTGTTTCTGAAGCACATCGAAATTCAGTAAAATACGGTTAGTCTTGGGCTACCTCAACAATCATTTCAAAAGCTACTTGAATCTACGCAATTTAGAAATAAGAGATTTAACTTTGAACTTGAATTAAATGATTCTGAACAATTAACAATAGTAAAATTTAGTACCTACCAAGCTGAGCTGCAGTCACAGGTAACAAAACTCGCACTCTTAATTTGTGCTTGTGTAATCTAAATATTGTAGCCAGCTATGAATACTTTAACTGAACTTTGAAATTAACACAGTGAAATGGAATGATATTACTTTAATGCTGGCGTTTGAATTTCAACGACACTCGGGTTCATTCCGGAAAACGAAGGGACCTTGCTTGGTAATGCAATTGGGACAATGAGCAACAAATGTTCATGCTAAGTTGCTGTAATTTTAGTTATGAAAATGTAACAGTTTGAAAAGCTGAGGTCTGCCATACAGTTCTAAAACTTTACGTGCTTCCAGTCTTCCTTGTTGGTTGATTGAAGGTTTGAAGCCGTCGATCGAGGAGGTGGCGACAGTCACTCATTGTCGGCCGTCGCTGTTGCAGAAGCTGGATGTTGGCGCGCCTTCTTCTCGACACTGTCACCAGGCGAAACGGGCTCTTGATGTGCACCAGCTAATGCTTCCCGTCCGCGACACCGTGTCAGAAACTATCATAGCAAGTCGAGCGCAATTACATGCTGCCAAACCCCGAAAGCGCGGCAACTCGCGGGAGCGCCACACAACACACCTGCTCCACTGCACTACTCCAGCCAGACTCCCCTCTGCCCGCGCTCCACGCGACAGAGTTAACACTACCAAAGATCCTAAACACTTTGGTTCTCCACACGACCTATCGATGTATTCGTTCGACAGCATAGTTTTCCCTATGCAAGACCCAGCGTAAAAATACAAATAGTATTTACGCAACAAACCAATTACACATCGACATAAATGCATATATATATATATATATATATATATATATATATATATATATATATATATACAAATAATAAAACAATTACAATATATAAGGACACGGAAATGTCATATCATCAGGTAACAAAATAAGGAAAAATCTATAGTACAATAGATGGAAATAGGAGCATATGCATTTCCGGCGTTACAACACTACCATGCAGAAAACCAATCAAAATGTCAGTTACCTGTACCTGACAGTTTGTTAATAAGGCCTTCTAAAATGTACGGATCGTATGTCTCACCCAGGAAACAATGATGGATCCGAGGCTCTGAGTACCTCTCTGAAGAGTGCTAAGTCTCATTTTGTCTTCTCTCTAGGCTGATCGTGATCGATGCAGTGTGCGGTCCTCGTTCATCCATTCCTGCCAACATCTTCGGATAGTGGCATCGCTCCTGTTCAATTATCTACCAATTCGACGATTGCTCCAACTGGCTTCTATGAGCGCCGCTATACGTCCCGTCTCAAATGCTGAGATCTGCGTATATGGTTCACTCGCCTCTCTGCGAAGCACAGACTTTACGTGCTCACTCCAACATATCCCCTGTTTACTATCCTCGCAGCTACGTGGATAAATTCCACCGCAGCCGCACACATTCGTCCATCGACCGCTAACATTTACAATTTTGCATATTCTGTCGAACCTGTGATCAGTTCGTGACTAATTTGCATTACTTCTTCGTGGTGTGTAGTTTCTTTGTCTCAGAGTGTACTTTCTAGATAGAAGGAGTGTTCTACTTGTTCCAATGGTGTGCTGGTGAAACAGTTGCTGGTTCTGGTTGTGCAGATACCTTTGTTGTTAAAATGTTGATGGTCAGACCAAACCGTCTATATGTACTACCGAAACTGTGCTGGCGTACTCTGGCGCCAGCACACAGTGTGGCATAGAGGTTACAAGAGTATCGATAGAGGCCAACGACAAGAATCGCTGGAAACGCGCCGCCAACACCCGCTCAGCTGTTAGTATTTAGGACTGCCGCCACGGACCGGAGGCCCGGTTTAGTTAGTTACTTAATTGGAACCAGTTTAGCCAGTAAGTTTGAGTTGTACACCATGTGAGTTCCAGCTTTTCACCGAGACTGAACCGGAGATCTAGCATCGAGCACAGACATAGGCAGCACATAGCAACCTCATAGGCAACATAGCGACTTCAACGCCAAAGCCTATCCATCACTTACATCCAAAGAGCTGCAAATGTAAGTTGATTCCATTGTATTATCTTTAGCCGCTCTTATGTCGTCTCGTTGTCTCTGTAGAGCTAACCATGGGAAGCAAGGAGAGGATGTTGGTTCGTGGCCAGTATCCACGTTCTATAACACAAACTGCGAGCAATTAATAACTGGCTTCTTTATTCACAAAGAAAGAGCTACCCCAGTTTCAAATGCTGTGATACAACCCCTCTTCCATATAGTCCACGTAGCCTCAATGCTGTCCGCTATGTTCACTATAAGGTTACTTTGTGCTGCCTGTCTCTGCGCTAGACGCCGTCTGCGGCTCCGTCTCGGTGACACGTTGGAACTCACACGGCGTACAACTCGAACTAACTGGCCAAACTGACTCGAATTAACTAACTAAACTGGCCTTCCGGTCAGTTGTGGCTATCCTAATAACTGGCAGCAGCTGAGAGGGCGTTGGCAGCGCGTTTCCAGCGAGTCTTGTCGTTGGGCTCCATCGATACTCTCGTAACCTCCATGCGGCATTGTGTTCTGGCGCCAGCGTACGCCAGCACAGTTTTGGTAGTACATATAGACGCTGTGGTCTGACCACCAAAATCTCAACAACAAAGGTATCTCCTCAACCAGCCCCAGCAACTGTTTTACCAGCACACCTCTGGAACAAGTAGATCACTCCCTCTAACTAGGAAGTACACTCCAAGACAAAAAAACTACGCACCACAAAGAGGTAATACAAATTACTTACGAACTGATACTATCACGTGTTCGACAGAATATCCAAAATTGTAAACGCCAGCGGTCGATGGATAAATGTGTGCGGCTGCAGTGGAATTTCCCCCCGTAGCTGCGAGAGTGGTCAACAGGGGATATTTTCCAGAATGAGATTTTCACTCTGCAGCGGAGTGTGCACTGATATGAAACTTCCTGGCAGATCAGATATTTTGGTACCAGCGCATAAAATCTACGCTTCGCAGACATTCGAGCGAACCATACTAGCAGATTTGAGACAGGACGTATAGCTGGGCTAAAAGAAGCCAGTTGGAGCAATCAGCGAATCGCTCGACTATTGAATAGGAGCGATGCCACTATCCGAAGATGTTGGAAGGAATGGGTGAAACATGGCCACAGACTGCGTCTAGAAGGAAGCGACCGGCGTAGAGAGACGAAAAAACGAGAGGCCTGAGTAATTATTAGAGAGGTACTGAAACCCCCGTATCCATCATTGTTATCAATCCAGCGTGCAGCTGTTGCTTCAGTGACCACAAAGACCATTAATAGGTGGTTCAGAGAAAGGGGATTGAGATCAAGGAGCCTCTTGCGCCAACTACAATTGATCTCTGTATAGGAACAAGCCCATTTGCATTTTCTGCAGTAGAATCGTCGTCTACTATGAGTCTCGCCTTCTAATGAGCCCTGGACTATCATGGGGTCCGCAGCTCGTGGTCGTGCGGTAGCGTTCTCGCTTCCCACGCCCGGGTTCCCAGGTTCGATTCCCGGCGGAGTCAGGGATTTTCTCCGACTCGTGATGACTGGGTTTTGTGTGCTGTCCTTAGGTTAGTTAGGTTTAAGTAGTTCTAAGTTCTAGGGGACTGATGACCACAGATGTTAAGTCCCATAGTGCTCAGAGCCATTTGAACCATTTGAACTATCATGGGATACTAACCCGACTACTGCCTGCCATAAGGCCTGTCAACCAGGAGTGATATTCTGAGATGTCATTTTGTTTCGCGGTAGGACCACTTTGTTGTCATCAGTTGCACCCTTACAGCACAGCAGTGTTCCAACGATACTCTGCGCTAGGTTTTGTTGCCCTTCGTGGCAAGCCATACTGGGCCTAAATTTCAGCAAGATGATGCCCGCAGAGATTGTGTTGTATTCGTCCTGGTCAAAGCCTACCTTCACCAGCGAAGTCGCCGGATATCTCCTCAACTGAGAACCTTTGGAGCTTTACGGGCAGAACCCACCAATTTGACGATCTGACGCACCAATTGGACATAATTTGACACGACATCCCTCTGGAGAACATCTAACAACTCTGTCAACCAATTCCAAGCCACATAACTGCTTGAATAAGGGCCACAGTCGGATCAACGCATTATTGACTTGGTCAGTTTGTGAAAATCTTTCTACTGAATGAATCACGCCATTTTTCTGAAATAGTAATCATTTGTTTGTCTGCACATGTATATCTCACCTACCGATTTCCGTCCCAATTCGGATAATTCCTTCCAGGTGGGTCGTCTTTTTAGTCCTATCGTGCAAACTGCTAACTAAATTTCCACCGGAAACGTGGAGAAGAGAATATGCGCTGGATGCGTCGCCTTTGTACCTCTCACATTTCGGTCTTTCTAAATTAAAATCCAACAGTACTCACCAAACTGATGATGTACCTGAAACCTTTCAGTCAAGAGAAGGCAGGATTCGGTTACGACTGTCATCGGGGCTGTAAGCAGTAGCTATTGGTTGCCTTTTAGAGTTACACACATTTATTTTGAAAACAGTAATTCCAGAGTCAAAATTAAACAAAGAAAATTACCACACGTTATTAATGAAGGAATAAACAACTGTGTAAATAATAGTGTTTTCAGTGAGTTACAATTTAGCAAATCACCAGAAAACACAGGTACAGACAATGTTTAAGAAAACAAGCCACTGTGATTACGGGTGAAGGCATTACGCGCCAAGAATGGTGATACATTAAGAATGTTTAAGAAATCGCTGCGGTTACAACTTACAGGTGTTGAAATATTAAAAAGTGTCCATAAATACAGCAGAAGGTATCAGACGCCAGGAATGGCAGTAAATAAGGTTTTGAGGCTTACTGCTAAAATACAAATATCGAATTATTTTTTCAAAGCAAATGACGACAATCACGGCTGAAGGCCTACACGCCAGGAACGGCAATAACAAAAAATTAGAAACCTGCTGTAAAACAGCAAGTACATTAGCAAATATTTTCCATACTAATAAATGATGTTACCATCATAGAGAATTTTTTTCATTTATTACAAAAGTTAAATATGTAACAATAAACAGCAGCGATTGACGAACGATTAAGAACACGAGGGACACGAAGCTCTAGTGCAGAAATCGAAAGACATACTAAATGAAAATGTAAACGTAAATGAAAGTAAATTAGGATAATATAACACAATTTTGTGCAACACAGTAAAATTGTGTGCTGAGTAATCGGGGTAGTACAACTTTATCAGCAGAGATCTTTTCACTAACTACAGCGATCTCAGCAGCGCTGGCTGGCAAAGCTGTGTATAAAATAGTCGAGTTTTCGTTGTGGTGCAGCCGCTGTGTCGCCTGCAGAGTGAGCTGTATGCAACCCCGCGTGGCAGACTCTGCCCCTTCGTTGCGCACACGGCTGGCAGTGTTGGCGCAAGCAGGTAATGCTGTCGGCTGGAGGGAGCTGGAAGCTGGGAGCTGGAGTCTGCATTCTGGATGAGGCGAGTGGCTGAGCACACAGCGGCTCACCTACGGCGCGGACCACGGGCCGCCATTCTTCCTCGGTAACGAGATTTTCCGGAATCCTGAATTATCCCAAAGCCAATAGCGGCGATTGTACTTTCTGCTCGGGAGGGGAGAGGGGACGCGAGAGCTGCGGCCGTGTAAATAAGCAGAGTGCGCCCCGCTAGCTGCGTTAAGGTGGAGAGTAAACAGGCGAGATCCGGGCTCACGGAACAACATCTTGTCCACATTATGCAGAATTATTGCTTACCGTTTGCCACAAGACACATTTTACGAGAAGCGATAAAGCTGTTTTTGTTACAAGATGGATTTTCAGGGACGAGATGATTTGGATCAGTTCTTTCTAAAACTCAAGTGTAAACGAGTAGCATTTTCTAAAACCCAAGTGTAAACGAGTAGCATTTCTAGGGAAAAATAGGGGTTTGAACCTCAATAGTGCGAAAGTGTCATAAAGGAGCACCGTAATCGGACCAAATAATATTGCTTATACCATATGATATTAACATTCGCCTTTCTTTACCTGAGTGAAAATAAACTCCCCTTCTCACACCACGTGTGTGCATAGCTACGAAAGAAACAGAGTCTTGTACAGCTGACAGTGTAATATACTGCTATCACTATGTTTTGGAAACAAGAAAAGAGAGTCGGATGATAATTGAATATGACAGAGGTTGTATCTCATGACAGTGAAAACAAAGTCTTCAGGAGGCTTGCCGCAAATCTGGACTGCCTTACAGAACAGTGATGAAATGGACAGAAGCCCTCAACGAGGGAGGCCAATACGCGGCAGACATTCGCCGGTCAGGTCGTCCCCGTGTCGGTCAAGAAAAAGCAGCGTTACTGGACGGTGACCGATGCCAACGATTCGTAAGCTGACTCACGAGACAAAATTAACACATAAGACTTTGCTTCACATTCTGTAGGAAGGTCTGGAAAAAATAAGACCTGCATCAGGACCATTCTTTCCCATGATTTGACGGATATAGCTACGATATGACGCATCTCATACTAACTCGGAACACTAGGAACGTGAAAGAAGAGCGTTCTTGCAAAGTAACATTATGGAAGATAGAACAATCGTGGAAGTGTACCAGCCAACATTTGGACGACACTCAAACGAATGGCATCATTACGGTTCTGAAAGACGATCGAAAGTTTTTCAGAAACACCACCAACGTGAAACTTATGATGGTTCTCATACATGTCTGTGATGGTATTACCCTAAGGCACACCATTCCGCAAAGGCAGACCATCAATGACCTTTATGACAGTTCACTTTTGGAATACAGCCTGTGACCAGCTTTGAGAAAGAAGTAGCGTCACTTTGACCAAAACTCACCCATTATTTTGTGGTCTACCTACTTCAGTGAGCTGTTTGTTTTCTCTCTGCAATTAACAGTCTTCTCGCAACCACATATAGTGCTTTCTGCATGTCGTAACTGGACTACGAAGTGGATGGCACCGGTCAGTAAAGACTTGCCATTTTGCCTTAATCCGACCACACTGCAATACCTGAACTGCTTCCCAAGGGAAAATAAATATTAGGGGCTTGCTTGTGCCAAGTGTACCAACATAAAAATGTACTACTCGTAGTAGTTATAATTAGTAATCTGCAAATGAAGTAAATCATGATCTAATTTTGTTCAGTACACTGTCCTCCTCCATCAGTAGAAATATTTGCAGTTGATTGATGAGGCTAGAAGGAGATGTACGGTCCACTATTCTCACCAGACTTAAATATTTCTATTTTTAAGTGTATTCCTTAAATGAAGAAAGGACTTTGGGGCATTCGATTCTGAACTAATACAGGGATTTATAGGCCAAATGCTATATTACGACATCCACACTACTGTTTACGTATTATATACAGTACTGGTGACTCCTTTGAAGGGCAGTAAAACTTTGAAGCAGATATCTACTTTGTACTAGTTGTGAATAGTTTTTTCCCATTACTAGAGTTCGAACCCACGTTAACTGGGATTTCTGCACGTGGAATGTCCATATTACGAACTGAAGTACATGAGTTCTTAGCTGGTTGCTCCAAGAGGTTCGTCTAGTCTACTTCCTATAATTGTTTTGGCATCTGCAGCACAACAGATTGAGCCAGGAGTCTGATCCAGAAACCCGAACATATTACGAGTATTAACGCTTCGCAGCTATGAAGGGTCACAAAGAGTTATGCCTTCTAATGCCATCCAATGTCTGCACCATAAAAGTAAAGGGAAAATATGTGGTGCAAGCCCGTGACCAGGCTATAGGCCCTACTGTATAAGGGGTACTCTTCTCTCCGCCATAGGACTAGGTAGGGAAGCGTGGTGGGCCCATCACCACAGCCACCTTTTACCAATGGGAAAGACCCCCAGTACTCAAATAAATTCAAGATAGAGTGGATCTGGTTACATACTCAAGGTACTGGCACAAGGAAAAATTCACTCTCCCATCCAGCATTGAACCCATGTCCTCCTCGGCCGTTTTTCAGTTCTCTGCCAACTAGGTTGCCGTGGCCAGTTCTTCACGACGTGGGTCAGCTTGACATTTTCTGTTTCTTATCTTGCTGTTGTACGGTTTGGCGAAAGTAAAACTGAGCCTAAAATATTTAATGTTCCTTGAGATAGGCAATC
The DNA here is from genome assembly GCF_023898315.1 of Schistocerca nitens. Taxonomy (NCBI): domain Eukaryota; kingdom Metazoa; phylum Arthropoda; class Insecta; order Orthoptera; family Acrididae; genus Schistocerca; species Schistocerca nitens. Next base: position 104,115,975 of record NC_064618.1, read on the forward strand.
CGGTCTTCATCTACCGCACTTGAAGCAGATGATGTAAGGCTGCTTATCTTAAGGTGCAGGAAATATTTCCAAGGCCAGTTTCATTTTGTCCACCCTGTGGAGGCTGAAGCTGTTCCGACCAATTTCTAGCCAAGTTCCGAAGCAGACGTTCATACTTTGGTAATAGTGGACGCAGATGGTACGCGAAATTCGTGTTCTTGTATCATTTGAGTGTAGACATGGGCTGCAGGGCCATTACGACGCGATTTCCCTGTCTGGATGGTGTGTGAAAGGGGTAGATCTGGGCACCAAAAGCAGCGTGGACGTTTCTGGTCAACCTGTTGCGTTAGACGACTCTGTAGCTTTACATTACAGCAGTATGGATTTTTACTTCCGCAGCGCAATTAATGAATTATTTGCACACTCAAATCCCTCTTGCCGACAGTAGCCTGTTGCTGCATTTTCAGACTGTTCCTCGCAACATCAACACGTCATCTGCTCCACTCCACTTTGCTTATGCCAAGTATACGAGGCATTAGACGTTCTGTCTCATAAGAGAAGTTTCAACGATGTGTTTCAGACACATCCTACACATTATTTCCTTCCACACACCGCACTGGCCTCATCCTGAACCAGCATCATAAGCTACTGGAGTGCATGAGCTAACTACTAATGTCACCTTCGGCATCCACACCCACTTCGCGGATGTAATTAAATGTACCTCAGGGACTCATACCTAGTGAGTACGAGGCTGGCGACCACGGGGCCCCGAGCTGAGTCCTGGCATTGCTTCCACTTACTTACGCCAGGTTCCTCACTTTTATCTTTCCTATCTGGCCACCCGCGGCCACCGATCGATCGGTCGGCAACAGCTCGCCCCAGGAACCCGAAATGACTGGACACAATCTTGCAAATACCGCAGATTCATGTTTTGCTTTATTACCCGTTTCTCAGTCAAGTCAAGAAACATTCTCTGCTTTTCGAAATGCGAATGTTGCCGGTACAAATGAACTGCCGAAAAGTACTGAGGAACATGTTTCAGACACCAGTGTATTGTTATTACAATTAATGCAACAAATGGGATAACAGCTTCAAGAGTTAGACGCAATGGAAGAAAATCAGGAACGAACACATCAACACTTACAATAGTTAAACACAATCGAGCAAACGCTTCAACAAACACGTGAAGATTTAACTGCTAAGTTATTTAAAATCGAATCGAAATGTCAAAAAGTCTGTAATGACGTAAATACACAAATTTGTGAGCATTTTCAACCTATTTTTTCGCGCCGTGGAAATGCATTACAGAATCACGAAGGAGGTATAAAAGAACTGCAAACTATTGTTCATGAAAATCACGTCAGCTTGCAAGCTAAAATTGACTCAGTTGCATCTACCGATTCGGTTACGCAACTTGGGAAAACTCAGGAAAACTTGGAGGACACAGTAGATACTCTAAAACTTGGTTCAGAAAAACACACGGAGGAAATAAGTTCATTATCTAAGAAAGTAGCCGAACTTTCGGATCATTTCACTAATTTATCTACAAAGGTAGATGATGATCTGAATGACAAAAGACCGGTAGTCTTTACTGACACAGAAGAGTACGAACAAATTAGGAAATTCAAACAAAATCAGAATCAAATTAATACGCGACACAAAAGAGAAATCAGAGCTGTACAAGATCAGTTGCCACAAGCAATACAAGAATTACATATTTGAGAAGACACTCGCGCTCTAATACGGGAAGAGGCACATATAGGGAAAAGCCACAAAATAATAACACAGGGCATTTCGTAAATTATGAAAGAAATTGGCAAGGTGCACCGAATTCTGAGATGGAACTGCTGACACGACGTAACAATAAGCGATATGCGGCTAGCCGACATGATGATTTTGACTACACATAAATTCAAAACATTAAAGAATTCTGGCAAAGACTTCATCCACAAGCCAGGATTCATCAATTCTCTCATTGTTTTCCTCCCAACTTGTCATTAGAGCACAGATTGGAATTTATGTGTGGCTACTTGGAAAACGAACCTGCTGTAAGAATGCGTTCGATCATTTGCGATTATCACAGTGAAAGAGAATTTTATCATGCCTTCCTCTCAGCATATTGGTCTCAAGCTACTCAAGATAGTGTAGAACATAGCATAATAATGATGAAACACTTTAAACAATCTGAATTTTCCAGTTTCGTCAAATATTTTGAAGACATGGTGCATTAAAATCAGTATCTGTCAAACCAATGCAGCCCCTCAGAACTTATTCGCATTTGCTTAATCAAATTGCCTGAACATTTACGACATATTATTTTGGCAGGACGTTGCGAAGACGACATCAAAGCTTTTCAGGGACTATTACAAGAACTGGAAATTGACATTGACAGTCGTGGGACGCGAAAACAGGAACACAGCAATTACAGGCCACATCCGTCACAATTCCGTGATGACAGAAATAATAACTGGACACGTCAATACTATTCTTACAACGCAAATCGTGACAAAAACAGACACCACCCGTATGACAACCGTTGGCAGAGTAATAATAATTGCAGAGCAAGGTCAAATTTCCGTAGTAATGAATATGACAGACAACCATAGAAACAGACAATATGGGAACCAAAACAATTATTATCAAGGGAGACAGAATACCTTCAGATGCAGTTACGATTCCGGCAGAAGTTCTCCATCACGTGACTGACAAGAAAGAAACTCTGGAAACTACCGACATGACAGACGATATAATAATAACGACAGACCCGAATTTCATCAGAACTGGCGGGTTTCAAACAGGGCAGGGTCCTCTCGGCAAGGTGAATTTGTAGACGTCAGATATCCAAATTCCAAAACGATGTGCGGCAAAAAAGATACAGTAGACAATGACTTGCACTGCAGGCAGCCATGTGCATTAGATGGCTCAGAGAAAAATAACATAGACGCTAATCTTGCAAAAAAATTTTAACATTCTTTACCGACATGTACAACATGATAATTCCTTTGAAGTTAAAACTCTGTGTACTAGGAAGAGTGAAGGTTTACAACTTATTTCACATGTAAAACCAATTATTGAGAGATAATTTGCTTTCTGAATTAGTCGTTGTTATAAGATTTCTAGTTCCCCTTACTAGGTTGCTTTGTCACACTTAGAAACTGTTAACATGCGACAATGTTTTGAAGATAACTATCCAGTCAAGAAACTAGGGAACTTATTTAGATAGTAATTACGAATGCATTGTTATAGTGAACAGACGACACAGTGTTATTGTGTCTACATTCTTGTTTGTTCATTGCACGATTACTTAACGACTATAAGGCTTACATATTTGGTACATATACTACTAATGAAACTTTAGTGCAACATTTTGGTTTACTTCAAAAGACATTCTGGTTTTAAAGTACTTTCTGAGAGATACCACATGACACAGTGGTCAGTTTATTTTACAGCTACACCATTATATCACGACGCTACTATTAAGTGACACAATTTATATAGCACTGGATCTGTTGTATATCTGCACAGTTTTTCTGAATTCTTCTGGTAAGTAAAATATGTTTTAGCTGTAACCTTTGTGGCATAGCTACAATGAGACAGCCTTTTCCATTTCACAACGTTACAGTACAGTACTTTCTTTGTCACGGTAATGTACATAATACCTACGATGTCTATACGCTTAGCACTTCATTTTTGTTTATTGCGAGGTAAGTACATTGACTTCTACAGAACTTTGCTTACGGACGACGATAAATACGACACTTGGCACATTTTTACCGTTAAGTAATGACAGAGATTATCTCCCAACAAGAAGCACAGTTTAGCGCTACTGTACGTGTATTTTTGTGATTAATTTTTGTACTTGGAACATTTTTTTTGAAAGATTTTTGAGTTACATATATACAAAGAAGGTTTTCGGCGATACATTTCATTTGATTGCTGTAATCTGTAATATCTGAGGGTATGATTACATTTATCCTCAGGGTGTATAGGCCTACTTCGTATACTAAGAGTGTGGCAACCGCTAGGAGCCCTAGCTAATACGGTATTTGCTTATACAACCTTACACATCGGTACCATATTTTTCTAACACAGAATTACACAGTTGTCTGATTATCAGAGAAACAAACATTTTTTTTTACTATATCAGTGACACATGTTTATGCAATTACACAGTTGGATAACTTCACACTTATGAAATTGTATTTTATCTGTACTTCATGAACCATTCATATTTTTTCAGAACCATTGTGATATTAGGAGAGCTTTGAATGTTGTATTTGGTATGGGATCAAGGTTTCTGAAGTACGTTTGCGGTAAATGAATTTATTGAAACAAGCACAGAGAAATTTTTTTTTTAGATTTTGAAATTATTGAAGAAAGCTACGACTTTTTGAAATTTGTCTGAGGTGTTATGATGTTGTTATTGCGAAGACGATGAGTATTATGCTGCTGAGGTATAGTATCAATAAGATGATACTATAGCAGGAATATGATTATGTGTTTATGTGTATATGAATAATGAAAAGAGCTTAGGGACACTGGTTTGTGTAAAGGATGTTGCAAACCAAGAATCATACTTTAAGAGTTATGAAATGTGTGTATATGGTTGAATGTATCACAATGCCAGCGGAAATTTTTGGACACTGATTCATTGGTGGGATTTTATTTCTACACATTTGTAACGTAAGTTCTCAACTTGTGAAATTTTTTGTATGAGGCTGTCACTGTAGTGGTAATTGCTGTAGTAAATATTTCGGTAAGGAAGGTAAGTGACCTTGACGTAATCCACTGTAGGCACCCAGCTGCGCAACAGTCACCTGTAAGAAAGCCATTAGGTGGAGAAAAAAAGGCCATTAACCTTGCTATTGTCATTTCTTTGTAGAAAGCATCGCAAATATGACACACTCATACTTGAAGAGATATAATTACATTTTGAAGCTTGTAATTGCTGATATTTCCTGGAATGCCATACAGCTAGTGAATGACGTTTCATGTTTTGGTTTATATATGTATTTGCTCATTTTGATTAATATCTAGTTTCTAGCTGCACTGCAGCGTTGGTTAAAATAAAATTTAATAGATGTACTAATGTCACTGTTTCCTGTCTACAGATGGATTAAATGATGATTTTATGATCTACTTTCTTAAGAAAGGGACCACAAATAGATATTTCCCGCCAGAGGATTTGCATACCTAATTTTTTCCATGATTTGGTAACTTGTTTGGTACAGTAGGTTATTGTGATGCATCACTCTAGTTTTAGGATGTGACATAGGTATTAGACATTTCCTATCTTTAGTATAATATTTTTTCTGCTTAAGCTTTATCATGTTTGGGTATAAGGTATTGCATTTGCTGCTGCTGTTCAACTGCATTTTACATTGTATTAAGCCAGTCTTACTACCGATTTATTTTTCTTGTTGCTGCACATTGGCACATACTAGTTGTTATGTTGCATTTCCCTTGTTAATTTAGATACACTGCTACTTGCATTGTCAATTTACATTTTTTTGTAGTTACTGTTTGTGTTAATTGTTTTGTACTAGTGCATTTCCTCGTTCTCTAATATATATAACTGAGGTAAGTAGATTAAGTTGGGGTAGGCTATATAAGAGAATAAGTGAGTGGTGACGAATTGGAAGAAATCCATTGAGAAGCTATAAGAAAAAGGTTTGGCCAAAAAAGTAGTGTACAGTGGAGAACAATTATTTTGAAAGCTGATATGAACAAAAAAGTAGGGTTTTTGGGACAACAGGTTTAGGTAGGATTTCCTTGGAAATAAATGATGAAGTAAGATAATGGATATAAATAATGAGGTAAGAAATATGTGAACATATAAATACAGAAAGCATACTTAGATAGGATTTTTATGTGGGAACAAATGTTGAAATAAGAGGAAAGATCTACAGAATGAAGATTTGGGTTGGACTGCAGTACCAAATGCTATACTGTAAACAAACCCTGTCCTTTCGTTTTGTGTTATTCTGCTATGTGTTTGTGTATCCTTGTGTATTTGTGTTCTTCCTGTCTTTATGTGTTTAGCTGATAAGAGTTACGTTGTAGAATTTTTTTAGTACATTTTTTTTCTGCATTCACTATCATGAGGAATACTGTTGCCCTCAAATATAATTTGCATTAATAATATCTTATGTACTTTGTAAATATGTTTAGATTTATTTATTCTGTTCTGTTTTAATGCTCATATGTGAAGTTAATGTTTTGAAAGCAATTCTCATTATTATATTTATTTACTTATGTCATAATTCCTTGAACACTGGTGTATATGTTTATTTCTGTTCTTTTGTAAAGCATGTATTACTACAAATGTTATCTGGATTATTATGTTCTTTAATGATGTATTCTGTATCTTTATAATTGTACTCTTATGCCATAAATTTTTAATTGTATAGACACCAGTTCATCAAATTAAGTTTCATTTCACTGCACACATTTGGGACTGGTTAACAGGTTCTAAGGACATTCCAAAAAGTTTGTGAGTGCACAAGTGCTGATTTATGGACTTGCTCTATTGTCCACAAGACTCTTCGATGGTAATTGTACACCTGCACAGTCGCAACAGATGGCTGCTGGCCATCTCTACAAGGACTACAGTGGGTATGCACATTTGCTGGCCCACCAATACAATTATCTCTACAAGAACTACAGTGGGTCTGCACCTTTTATGGCCCACCAATACCATTATTTCTACAAGGACTGCAGTGGGTCTGCACATCTTGTGGCCCACCAATACCATTATGTCTACTACGACTGCAGTAGGTGTGCTCTGTGGTGACCTACCTACCAATATTCCTCGAAACTTCGAGTGACTCTGCTGTGGGTTTGGTCTGTTGTGGCCTGTTACCTGTCTGTATGTGAAGAGTCAGCACTGTCTTTCCGTTGGAAGGACAACACTACTTCTTCAAGACTGCATGGAAATCCACTACCTCCTTGTGCATTTTCTTTTACTGATCACACTTTGTGCAATGAAATTACTACTGTGATGAATAATCAGGACTGTCTTTATGAGAACAATTTTTGGTTTTGACCAACATTGATAATTATGTGATATATTTGTTACCGTTAGTATAAAAATATTTAGCAAATGTGTATTGACCACTACTCAAAACAATTTGTAAAATTTTTTGTGGGGAGCACGAGGGCTATGTAGGCTGTTTAGGTTTTTATGTTGGTAATGCCACGTAGCACTCTGTACGAAAATCACTGACTGTGCTGTGTGCAGTGTGTGGCTGGTTGGGCTCATTGTTGGAATATTCGCTTTTGTAGTGTTGGGCAGTTGGGCGTGAACAGCGCCGTTCAGCAGTGGTGGACGTGGAGAGAGAAATGCCAGAGCTTTAAGAAGTCACTATAAGCGGGCGATCTGGACTTGTGTCCGTCAGAAAAAGGAAATTTGTAAAGATGGATGTCATATATATGACTTTTCAACATTATGAAGGTAAATACATTGTTTGATCTCTATCAAAATCTCTCATTTGCTAAGTATGCCTGTCAGTAGTTGGTGCCTTCAGTGGTTAGAATCTGTTATTTAGCTGGCAGTATTGGCGCTCGCTGTATTGCAGCAGTGCGAGTAACAAAGATTTTTGTGAGGTAAGTGATTCATGAAAGGTATAGGTTATTGTTAGTCACGGCCATTCTTTTGTAAGGATTACTGAAAGTCATATTGCGTTGCGCTAAGAATATTGTGCGTCAGTTTAATGATCATCAGAATAAGAAAAGAGAAATGTCTGAGTACATTGAGTTTTGCTCTGTTGTTTGAAAATTAAATAACGTAGAAGCTTACTAACACAGTCATTCATAATTTTTCTAAGGGGACTATTCGGTGTGAAAGGAGCACATAAAGATTTCCTGATTGTGCAGGTGTATATGCCAACTTCAGAACATGATAACCAAATTGTAGAGGAAACGTACCATGTAATAGAGATAGTAATGGACGAAAATAAAAAATGCTGGAAAATGGTAATGAGAGACTGGAGCACCATTATGGGAAAAGGGAAAGAGGGAAACATTGTAGGCAGTCATGGTCTTGAAAAGAGAAATGATGGAGGTGAATGGCTAATTGGCTTCTGCTGGGAAAGGCAGCTGATAGTGGCAAACACATGGTTCAAGAACCACAAGAGGAGGCTCTATGCTTGGAAATCACCAGTGGATAAATACAGAAACCAAATCGATTTCATATGGGTAGAAGAAAGATACAGAAATGAAATCAAGAAGTTGCACGCATTATTAGGTGCAGATATTAATAGCGACCACAACTTACTTAAGGCAGTAATAAAAATAAGAATGAAAGAACTGAATAAGGCGACCATGGTGAAGAAATCGGATTGAGAGAAGATAAGATCCAACGAAGAACATATTACACATATGCTGTCCCGGAGTTTCTAAACACATTACGAGACAAAGAACTACCTGATAATGGCAATGAGTACTAGAATATGCTGAAAGAAGGAACCATTAAAGCAGGACAACAAAACACAAGATATGTAAAAGGGAAAAGGGCAAAAAAACCATGGGTCACACAAGAAACGATATCCAAGATGGAGGAGAGAAGAAAATTTAAATACAAGAAGACTGAAGATGCAAGAAAGATGTACAGAAGGTTAAGTAATGAACTGCAAAGGGAAACAGAGCACGCTAGGATAAAATGGCTAAAAGAGGAATGTGATGCAATTGAAGAACTGGACAGGAAGGGAAGATACGACTTACTATACAACAGAATGAAGACTGTGATATGGGATCAAAACAGAGCAGGAATTGCTACTATAGGAATTTTGAGTAAAGAAGAAGAGGTAGTGTACAAAGATCGTGACGATGTCCTCCAGAGATGGGAAGAATATCGAAAAGAGCTATATGACACAGATCGCAAACCAGAAACTCTGGAACTTGAATCACTCAACAGTGTAAGTGATAATGAGAAAGCACCAACCATCATAATGGAAGAAGTAAAGTCTGCCATAGCTGCAATAAAAATGGCAAAGCGGTCGGTACAGATACGACACCGGGAGTAATATTAAAATGCTTGAAACAAGATGGGATAAGAGAAATATTGAGGTTATGTAATACAATATATGACAAGGGTAAATGGCCTTAGGACTTTCTGACAACAGTAATGATTCCATTACAGAAAAAACAAGGAACCAAGAAATGCAGTGAGCACAGGACAGTCAACCTCATTTCACATCCAGCCAAAGTGATGTTATGAGTAGTTAATAAGAGACTTGAAAAAGTAATGGAGGAGAATATTGGCGAGGAGCAGTTTGGCTTTAGACTGAATACAGGCACCGGAGATGCACTAGGGCTCCTAGGATTCTTGGGAGAAAGGTTTACTGAAAAAGGAAGAGACCCATTTATGCGCTCCATCGATCTAGAAAAGTCATTTGACAATGTGGTTTGGGACAAGTTGGCAACTATAATGAGGGAAAAGAGAGTGGACTGGAAAAGCAGAAGACTTGTAAGCTCATTATATCTTAATCAAAAAGCCTCATTTAAAGCGAGAGGAGAAAGTACAAACTGGATCGGACTAGGAAAAGCAGTTAGACAGGGATGCTGTCTATCACCTACCCTTCTCAACCTCTACTTGGAAAATATGATTGAACAATGCTCATCAGATGACAAAGAAGTAGGAGGAAGAAGAGTAGGATGTTTTAGTTTTGCTGATGACATGGTTCTTCTAGCCACAGGGGAAAAAGAATTACAGGATTTGGTGGACACCATTGAAGGTAACGGAAAAAACTATGGAATGAAAATGAACACAAAGAAAACAAAAGTACTGCCACTAGGAGCAAATAGAGAAATAAAAATTATGCTGAATGGAGAAATATTAGAACAGGTGCAAAATTTTTAGTATCTTGGAAGCAGGATAGACACCGACTGGAAGTGCACCGCATAAATTAAAACAAAGATAGCAATGGCAAAAGAGGTATTTTATAAATAAAAGCAGAATTTTCTGCAGCGGTCTGGACAGAGAACTCAGGAAGAGACTCATAAAATGTCTTGTATTGAATGTTCTTCTGTAAGGCGCTGAAACATGGACTTTGAGGAAGAAAGACAGAGAAAGGCTGGAGGCTTTTAAGATGTGGACATGGCAGAGGATTGAAAGAGTAAGTTGTACGGACAGAGTAAAAAATGAAGAGGTACTGAGAAGATTGGGAGAGAAGAGACAGTTGCTAAATGTAATAAAAAGAAGAAAATAAATTGGATTGCACATATTTTAAGAAAGAATAATGGACTGATAAAAACAGTTTCAGAAGGTTATGTAGGAGGCAAAAGGACGCGAGGAAGGTAGACATTTCAGATATTGGATGACATGATGGACGGTACAACATACAGCAGCCTTAAGAAGGAAGCAATGGATTGCAGAAAATGGAGAGGCAAAGGACCTGCTAATATAGCAGAAAACTGATGATGATGAATTAAATGTACCACCTGCATAGCCCCAAAGCTATGTCATTACCTTCGGTGTGGAGGTACGTGGTCCAGGCCTCGCCTGATGAGGCGAAATGAGGAGCTGCTTTAATAAAAAAAGCATCGGCATCATGAGGACTTACCTATTGGCAATAATCATTGGAGGGTTTAGTGAAATGCTCATCACGTGTCTCATGACCATAGATCGCTACTTTCTACTGTCTCATAGGCAGCAGTAGGCCAGTCGGAACTGCACTGAGGCCTAATCCTTAAGCTGCGTTAAATTTACGTTATGTAATTAACTACCGATCTCTTGGATGAGAAACAATGCGCTACGATTTCTTATAGCATTTTACAGAAATTCTTAAATTATAGCAATATATAATACAAAGGGGTATAATCCAGAACAATATATATAGGCAAAGCATTCTTTCCCAAAATTGGGAAAATTTCTTGATAGCACATGACCAAAGTTTTTGATTTACAGCAGTACAGCTAAAACTATATAAAATCGATAGAGTCGATTACTCTAAACCAAGGCTTCCCAACCTGTGGTCCGCGGACCCCTTACGGGTCCGCCGGCTCTTTCTAGGGGGTCCGCGGCCACCTTTCACCAAATCGTGTAAAATAATGAGTAAAATTATTGAATAAAAATGTGAAAATCTAATTCATCACAGTTTTTTTTTTCGTGTGAAAAACAAGTATACTTTTACTTCAAGTCGTATCCCCAAGCAGCCTTTGTGGTTCCTAAGTGAGAACGTATACGCAGTTTAGTGCCGGAGAATGCGGCTTCTCTGATCGACTGTTTCGCAATAATACGGGGGTCGTTTGTGCGCCGGCTCACGGCGCTAGATGCGCTGAAACCTTTTACGTATGCGCGGAGCGAGCTTTGTCGACCAATCACAGCGCTCGCTGGCACGTATGCGGCCCCAGGCATCATTAAATGTCAGTGCACTACCTATTTCATAAGTCTATTTTTGACCAGTTTATTACTTCTAACATGGATCGGTGGCTGAAGTCAGGATCATTCAAGAAGGGTGCAGTTTCTCCAACGCCTTCACAACAAGGGAAGTTTCCAGTTGAAATGAATGAGTTGATTGCTCTTGGAGGAAGACAGCTCCATCGTGTGAAATTTCAATTACCAAGTAATTTTAATCAGGCTATAGTGTGTTGAACAAAGGGAGTAAATCCACTAGTAAGTGTCTGGATACAGTGGGAATTCAAATTGGGTCGTTAATTTCAAGTTGTTTTCATTCATCTCTAAACCAAATACTATTGATACTTCGGGGGGGGGGGGGGGGGGAGGGAGCAGGGGGGGTGGTGTCATTGGGTCATGACACTTCCATTAAGAAGCTTTCAGTTCCCATTGGTTTCGCTCTGAAATTTAAAGTTACTGTGCTCCTGACTGACTAGGGGGTCCGCCATGGATTTTCGATTGAAGAAGGGGTCCGCCAGCTGAAAAGGTTGGGAAGCCCTGCTAAACCATGGCTTTTCAGACTTTGCTCTGATGGAACACCCTCAGATTCCTTATACTTTGATGGAACCACCTTCTTTATTTTGAACTGTAATGAAATTGGTAACATTTTACAAAAGAGAAAAACTTGTTTTATTCACTGATTATTTCAATATAAAATATTAACTCTTACAATAGCTGCAATAATCAAAAAGAAAAAACTTCTCGCGGAGCACTTATTTACTCCCCACGGAGCACCAGTGTTAAGCAGAACACGTTTTGGGAAACCCTGCCTTAAATTAAAAAAAATACTAATTTCAGAAATTTTTCGTTTCACGTGTGTTCTGACTGTTCAAAATGGCTCTGAGCACTATGGGACTTAACATCTGTGGTCATCAGTCCTCTAGAACTTAGAAGTACTTAAACCTAACTAACCTAAGGACATCACACACATCCATGCCCGAGGCAGGATTCGAACCTGCGACCGTAGCAGTCACGCGGTTCCGGACAGAGCGCCTAAAAAAGTGCGGGAGGAGGAATCGAATCCGAGACCTCTAGCATAAAAGTCCGAACGCTAACCATGTAGGCCAAACGGCGTCTTTGTTCTGACTGTGTTTTAGAAAATATCAGCACGTTTTACCGATTTCTATCGAGGCAATATGTTCAATTTTTTGAATACAGTTCATTGACAGCTTTAAGATACGGAAAAAGCAGTTTTCAGCTGCCTGTAGTGGAGCGCAAATATGAGAAACCACCTGAAAAAATAAAAAGGAGCAAAAAATCATCATATTTATTACTAGTCGATGTGCATCAATTTACGCTCAAAAATAATTTTTCACAAAAAAGATGAGCATCTTCCATCTTGAGATCGTTATGAAAAAGTTAAAAAAAATTTACCGATCATGATACAATGCATTACGTCAGAAAACTGTTGGCTATGGCAAAATTAGTTGCCCAAATAAAGAGAAAAATGCAATCAAACGAAGTTAGTGTTGCATATCGTTGCTTAGATAAGTTTTTGATACTCAGAAATCATTACAAGGTCGTCCGGAAACTTATGGAAAGTCGTCGCAGGACAATGAATAAGCTACGCTCATTCCTCAAATTCTAATATGATTAATAAAGATCTTATTCGAAACCTCCGAACTGAAGAATATTTTTAACAATTTACACGAAGAGAATTTCGAAAAATAAACTAAATTTAAAGAGAAAAAAAGTGAACATTTTTAGTCACTGTCGGACTCGACAACATTATCGTCATCATCAAAATCACTCTCGAGATGACAATCAATTTCTTCAGTGCCTTCTTCTGGAAGACAAATATAATTAGTCTAAATCACTCTTACCTTTACAAAGATCTTACCGTGAAATTCATGTCAGCTATACATTTCATAGATGTTGATTATGCGTCTAAAATAACGTCTCTCATTTCTAGAAGTTGGCTGCCGGAGAGACACGAAAAATCATAAGATCCCTTGTTGTCATATCATTTGAAATGTGTGGGGTTTATAGCTGTTAGATATTTCGTATGAGCGTTGTCCTATTTTAAAGCTATTCCAATTCTGTTTTACAAGGTGTAGTCTGTAGGCTCCAAAATTAGATAAATCCAGATTTAGGCTATAAATACTTTTCATTTTAACAGTAACATATTCAATTCAATTATCAGAGCCTGTATTGTGGTCAATAGGGAGAGCTTTATTGGAGATAATCTACGCCGTGTCCGGTTGTGGGCTACTATTAATTAAAAATTCCACCAGAGCTTGTTTAAATTTTGTATTTTTCAATTCTACTGCGAAATATGGAGGTATAACTTGTTGAGCTCATGAAACGTGAGTCGAGGAACACGAGCACAACAGCACAACAGGTAAACAGCAATTCTCAACATAGGAGGTAAACAAGCTGTGAAACGTTCTTTTCGTTTCTGGAAGGATAGGTTACATTGAAATTGTTTGAATATGTAATAATACCATCTGCCTCTTCTTTTCTTTGATTAGGCAGAAATCAGAAATGGACCACCGTGTAGCTGGGATGTTCTTGATCGTTACTGCCCACTTAGGTTATACGATTTTGGACATAATTTCAATGCTTAATTATTAAGTTTCAGTACTTCACTAAATACACTACCTTTCATTTCTCTGCACAGTGTCGTGTATCATTTTTATTTTATGTAACCTCTTTCCAGGCGGACAATGAAATCGTCGCCTAACAACGTATACGACGATGGGATCAGTGAAGGAAAGGGTTTTCCATTGTTGTGAATTGGCAAGCCAATTTCCCAGAATATTAGGGCTTCGGTTATAACTGTCAGTTGCTGTTGTTGCTTTCCTATGCTTTATAGCACTGGTCTGCCAGCAACAAGCATCTACAAAACAATTTTAATTCGTTTCATTTCACTAATTCAGTTTTTAATCTCTTATCTAATAACTAGTACACAGTTTTAAACTATTAAGCCTATGTTTAAGTATGTAACGGTACGTTCTAGGCGCTACAGTCTGGAACCACGCGACCACTACGGTCGTAGGTTCGAATCTTGCCTCGGGCATGGATGTGTGTGATGTCCTTAGGTTAGTTGGGTTTAAGTAGTTCTAAGTTCTAGGGGACTGATGACCTCAGACGTTAAGTCCCATAGTGCTCAGAGCCATTTGAACCATTTTTTTTGTAACGGTATGTTTGTGCTTACACATACTCAACCGTAAATGTGTGCTGAGGTTTTACTATTTGTTAGACAGACTGTTTTCTTACTTGAATTTCATTGATCGTATCTTGGAATTCTATATTTAACAAAAAATTATTTTGTCCTAAGTCTCCTTTTTTTGAGTCGTCAGTCCTTTAACAGGTTCGATACAGTCTACCGGGAATTCCTCTCTTGTGCAAACCTATGTCAGAGCACCACTGGCTCGCTACGTCCTTAATTAATTGTTGAATGTATTCCAACATCTGTTCTGCTCTAAAGTTTTTATCTTCCGCAGTTATATCTAGTTCCATGGAAGTTATTCCCTTACGTTTTAACACATTTCATATCGTCCCGTCTCTTCTTGTTGTCAGTATTTCCCGTACGTTCCATTCCACATCAATTCTGCGGAGAACCTCGGCATTCCCTGTCTTATGAGCCCACCAGATTTTCAATATCCTCACACACCACAACATATAAAATGCTTCAGTTCCCTCCTCTTTCACTTTCCCTCAGTCCATGATTCATTGCAATACTGTGCTCCAAAAGCACACCCTCAGAAATTTTGGAAATTTGTGACAAGGTCTTATGGGACTAAACTTCTGAGGTCATCGATCCCTAAGCTTACCCACTACTTAATGTAACTTATAGTAACTTACGCTAAGGACAACACACACACACACACGCACACACATGCGCGAGGGAGGACTCGAACCTCCGACGGGGGAAGCCGCGCAGACCTTGACAATGCCCCCAAGACCACGCGGCTACCCCGCGCCGCACACTCTCAGAAATTATTTCATCAGCTTAAGGCTTCTGTTGGATACTAGCAGACTTTTCTTGACAACGAATGCCCTCTCTCCTGTGTTGGTCTTCCTTCCATATCCTCCTTGCTTTAGAGGTCATATGTTATTTGATTTCCAAGGTAACAGAATTACTTAACTTGGCCTACTCTGTGGTACCCAATTGTGATGTTAAGTTTATCGACACTCTCATTTCCTCTACTCCTCATTATTTTCGGCTTTCTTAGGCTTACTCTTAATCAGTATTAGGCCGTTCACTACATGTACTGATCCTGGTAACTTCTTCAGTTTCACTGAAGACAGCAAAGTCGACAGGAAATTTATCTTTGGTATCGTATTAAAATCCATGGAGAAGAAGTAAAAACTTTGAGGTTCGCCGATGACATTGTAATTCTGTCAGAGACAGCAAAGGACTTGGAACAGCAGTTGAACGGAATGGACAGTGTCTTGAAAGGAGGATATAAGATGAACATCAACAAAAGCAAAAAGAGGATAATGGAATGTAGTCTAATTATATCGGGTGATGCTGAGGGGATTAGATTAGGAAATTGCTATTTAGGGAGTAAAATAACTGATGATGGTCGAAGTAGAGAGGATATAAAATGTAGACTGGCAATGGCAAGGAAATCGTTTCTGAAGAAGAGAAATTTGTTAACATCGAGTATAGATTTAAGTGTCAGGAAGTCGTTTCTGAAAGTATTTGTATGGAGTGTAGCCATGTATGGAAGTGAAACATGGACGATAACTAGTTTGGACAAGAAGAGAATAGAAGCTTTCGAAATGTGGTGCTACAGACGAATGCTGAAGATAAGGTGGTTAGATCACGTAACTAATGAGGAGGTATTGAATAGGATTGGGGAGAAGAGAAGTTTGTGGCACAACTTGACTAGAAGAAGGGATCGGTTGGTGGGACATGTTTTGAGGCATCGAGGGATCACAAATTTAGCATTGGAGGGCACCGTGGAGGGTAAAAATCGTAGAGGGAGACCAAGAGATGAATACACTTAGCAGATTCAGAAGGATGTAGGTTGCAGTAGGTACTGGGAGATGAAGAAGCTTGCACAGGATAGAGCAGCATGGAGAGCTGCATCAAACCAGTCTCAGGACTGAAGACCACAACAACAACATCGTATTTCCACTAGTGTACACTGATGAGCCAAAACATTATGACTACTCACCACTCCTCGGGGCACGTGACCCAGTAAGGGAAGAATGTAAGCCTAAGAGATACGAATGGGCAGTCATTATAGCGAAGGTACGGGCCGTAAATACGGAAATCCACTGACATAAGCAGTTTCGAAAGGGTGTCTACTACCGTCGTGAGTACCTATTGAAAGTTGTCGAAGGATGGTAAAATAACGAGTAGGCGCTATGGTATTGTACGACCATGTTTCATCACAAAACGAAGAGGTCGGAGCATCCCCAACTGGGTAATTTAAGATAGGCAGTGACATGTGGCAGTACAGTGCTGGTGCTGACACAAATGATTCGGAGCGCACCATTCAAACGCCACTTTTGAACATTGAGGTCCACATCACACGAACCCTACGTGTTCCTGTGTTGACTCAATAACATCGTCAGCTATGATTGCAATGGGCACGGCATCGCTGAGCTATCATCGTGCATCGATGGAAAAGTGTCGCTTGTCGAACGAGTCGCATTTTTTGTTACACCAGGTCGATGGTTGTGTCCTTACACCCATGATCCAGACAAATGGTTGCACGAAACACGAGCCACGACAGGAAAACAGGCTGCTGAGGGCAGAATTATGCTATTGGGTACATTGAGTTGGGCTTCCATGGGATATTGTGAGGTAATCAAAGTCATCAGGACGGAAGTGAATTACCTGCAGCATCACTGCGGACCACCAGCATGGCTTCACGTTTGAAGTGTCCCCCTATGCCAATGACATCTTCCAACAGAATAACAGTCCGTGTTCGAAGATCAGAATCGTGCTACAGTAGTTTGAGGGGCATTTTAGTGAACTCAGACTGATTTATTGGGCAGCAACTGGAACATATATCCGGCGCAAGCTGCGTGCCCGTAAACCACGATCCAGTAAATTGTACGTAGACATATGATGCTACATACTTCTGCAATCCTGTCAAGGACTTGGAGAAGCCATGCCAAGCAGAATCTCTGTTGTAATGTGTTTGAAAAGTGGAGCAACACGCTATTAGAAAGGTGGTCATAATGCATTGACTCACCGATGCAAATTTAACGAATGGGTAAGAAGGATTTCGTTAGTTTGTTTGGCTCTCGTCCAAGGAACCTACACTACTGGACATTAAAATTGCTACACCACGAAGATGACGTGCTACAGACGCGAAATTTAACTGACAGGAAAAAAATGCTGTGATCTGCAAATGATTACCTTTTCAGAGCATTCACACAAGGTTGGCGCCGGTGGCAACACCTACAACGTGCTGACATGAGGAAAGTTTCCAACCGATTTCTCATACACAAAAACCAGTTGACCGGCTTTCCTGGTGAAACGTTGTTGTGATGCCTCTTGAAAGGAGGAGAAATGCGTACCATCACGTTTCCGACTTTGATAGAGGTCGGATTGTAGCCAATCGCGATTGCGGTTTATCGTATCGCGACATTGCTGCTCGCGGTGGTAGAGATCCAATGACTCTTAGCAGAATATGAATCGGTGGCTTCAGGAGGGTAATACAGAACGCCTTGCTGGATCCCAACGGCCTCGTATTACTAGAAGTCGAGATGACAGCCATCTTATTTGCATGACTATAACGGATGGTGCAGCCACGTACCGATCCCTGAGTCAACCGATGGGGACGTTTGCAAGACAACAACCATCTGCACGAACAGTTCGACGACGTTTGCAGTAGCATGGGCTATCAGCTCGGAGACCATGGCTGCGGTTACCCATGACGTTACATCACAGACAGGAGCGCCTGCGATGGTGTACTCAACGACGAACCTTGGTGCACGAATAGCAAAACATCATTTTTTCGGATGAATCAAGGTTCTGTTTACAGCATCATGATGGTCGCATCCGTGTTTGGCGACATCGCGGTGAACACACATTGGAAGTGTGTATTCGTCATCGCCATACCGGCGTATCACCCGGCGTGATGGTGTGGGTTGCAATTGGTTACACGTCTCGGTCACCTCTTGTTCGCATTGACGGCACTTTGAACGAAGGACGTTACATTTCAGATGTGTTGCGACCCGTGGCTCTACCCTATATTCGATCCCTGCGAAACCCTACATTACAGCAGGATAATGCACGACCGCATGCTGCAGGTCCTGTACGGGCCTTTATGGATACAGAAAATGTTCGACTGCTGCCCTGGCCAGAATATTCTCCAGATCTCTCACCAATTGAAAACGTCTGGTCAATGGTGGCCGAGAAACTGGTTCGTCTCTATACGCCAGTCACTACTCTTGATGAACTGTGGTATCGTGTTGAAGCTGAATGGGCAGCTGTACCTGTACACGCCATCCAAGCTCTGTTTCACTCAATGTCCATGCGTATCAAGGCCGTTATTATGGCCAGAGGTGGTTGTTCTGGGTACTGATTTGTAAGGATTATATGCACCCAAATTGCGTGAAAATGTAATCACATGCCAGTTCTAGTATAATAAATTTGTCCAATGAATACCCGTTTATCATCTGATTTTCTTCTTGGTGTAGCAATTTTAATGGCCAGTAGTGTATTTACACGCGCTAATAACAAAAAACACTACTACTGCTTCCCTTCCAAAAGTGAGTCGGCACCAGAGGTCGTCTTGTATGTCTGTGTCTGTGTGTGAGGGTGTGTGTGGGCAGAAAAACACGTCTGAATATTGCAAAGCGTGGGGAGCGGCCAGGTGCCAGGAGTCATCTCCTCCAGGACCAGCTAGCGCTGGAGACGAGACGCGTTTTTCGTAATTTAACAAAAGAGCGAGTTATTAATAATGCACGCTCCGAGGAGCGGAGTACATTTCCGAGAGTTGGCGGCAACCGGTGGAGACGGGTAATCTTGCATATAGATTGCGCGCAGCGCCCGGGGCCCGCAAGATTTCTTCTCGGCGCACTTCATAACTTATTCCCGCCGGCTGGCCCCGCCGACAAAGGAGCGCCGTGTTGTGTTGACCGCATCAGAGGAATTTACGTGGGGAGCCCCGCGCGCCATGTATATTGTAGGGCCGTGTATTGTGGCGGCGCCGGCGCGGTCAGACTAATTTCCAGAGCGGCTCCAGCGGTTATTTACAGGGTGCTGTATACCGCCGTGCAGTGTCGGCCCACTCCAGCAGAGTCCAGCAGTTACTGCGCAGTTAGCTCCTCGCCCAGACGACGCGCGGAAGGCGCCCCCACTTCATTTCGCAGCCCTGATTCATTATTAAGCGAATGCAACCGAGAGAATCACTCTAGTGTCCGTGCAACACAATTATAATTATCTTATTAGTCGTCTTCTAATTAGGTGGCCACTCAGTGATTACATTTTAAATTAAGAAGTTACATCTATCACGTGTTACAGAATAAGACCTTCCGATATTCAGTATATTGTCTTTGTACAAGGAATGGCGCAAAAAAAAAGTATGATGAACATAGGAATAACGTAGTACACGTCCGTTTGGTGCTAACAGCTTATCTCGTAATCTAACTGAAACCGGAGGGCGATAGTTCAGACAAGCATCCGATCATCGAGTCTTAATTTTTCCCTGAGTTCTCTGAATTGCTCTTGACAAATGGCAACTTGGTTCCCTTCTCCGTCTATAATGGCTTCATTGTCAATGGAGCGTCACATCCTAATGTTCTTTCCAACTCGAATCGAAGACTAGGCATTAGAAACGGTTACACAGGACTGCAATGGAAAGTTTCGGTAAAATGGACGATTCACAACGATTTTTGGGCGTTATCTGTAAAACATTGCCAAAACATTTTTCCTCCCATTAATTTCTCACAAACTCCATTTGCCTTTAGTATCTATAAAAAATATAACAACGTCAATGAAGTTATAATAAAATATGATAATTCATATTTCTTTCAGAATACGGATGAATGCTGAAATGTGGTTTGATATATCTACATCTACGTCTCCACGCATACTCTGCAAATCACACTTACGTGCCTGGCACAGGGTTCTTTTAACCACCTTCACAATAATTCTCTATTATTGCACTTTCGAACAGCGCGTGGAGAAAACGAACACCCATGTTCTCCGTGTGGTCTCTTATTTCTCTTATTTTACTATGATGATCGTTTCTCCCCATGTAAGGCGGCATCAACAAAATATTTTCGCATTCGGAGGAGAAAATCGGTAATTGAAATTTCGTGAGAAGATACCGCTGCAACGAGAAACGCCTTTGTTTTAATGATGTCCAGCCCAAATTCTGTTTCATGTCCATGACAGCCTCTTCCCTATTTATCGATAATACAAAACATGCTGCAGTACTATGAACTTTCTCGATGCATATCGTTAATCTTATCTGGTGAGGATCCCACAGCCCACAGCAGTATTCCAAAAGAGGACGGCCGAGCTTAGTGTAGGTAGTCTCTTAAGTAGATTTGTTGCATCTTATAAGCATTCTATCAATAAATCTCAATCTTTGGTTCACCATTCCACAACATTTTCTATGTTTTCTTTTCAATTTAAATTGTTCGTACTTGTAATTGCTAAGTATTTCGTTGACTTTACGGCCTTTGATTGATTTACCGTGTAACCGAAGTTGAACGGATTCCTTTTGGCACCCATGTGGGTGACCTCACACTTTTCATTATTGCCAGTTTTTGCACCACACAGATATCTTTTGTAAATAGTTTTGCAATTTGTTTTGATCTTCTTATGACTTTACTCGACGATAAATGACAGCATCATCTACAGTAAAAACTAGTACTGTTGCTCAGACTTCTGAATCCGTTTTGTCTGTGTGTTAATAGAACGTCCTCTTTGAGGTAATTCATAACGTTCGAACACAACTTATGTTCCAAAATCCTGCTGTATATGAACGTTATTTATATGGGCCTGTAGTTTAGTGGGTTTCATTCATTGTTGACGTATATAAAAAACTTCAGAGTTGTTCATATTGTTAGTTGCTTAGTGGTATTCAGTTATAGCGGGACATACAGCGATGACGTCTTTGGAACGAAATACATCACCGATTCGGCATATCAGGGATCCGGCAGTTTGTTGATGGGTTTTTAGAGGTATGTCTACCCAAAAGTCTTGTAATTCGGGTAAAACTTCAGAGTTGTTCATATTGTTAGTTGCTTAGTGGTATTTAGTTTTAGCAGGACATACAGCGATGACGTCTTTGGAACGAAATACATCACCGATTCGGCATATCAGGGATCCGGCAGTTTGTTGATGGGTTTTTAGAGGTATGTCTACCCACAAGTCTTGTAATTCGGGTAAATAAAGTTGTTTCAAAATAAAGTTGTTTCATTATGGTGAACTCACGTTGGTGTCTCGTCGACACAAATTTGTCTGATATAAATCCTGTGTAACACATTTCGGTCGCTGTCGGACGCCATCACTATGTACTCAAATCAGCGGCCATAACGGGCCGCTGATTTGAGTACATAGTGATGGCGTCCGACAGCGACCGAAATGTGTTACACAGGATTTATATCAGACAAATTTGTGTCGACGAGACACCAACGTGAGTTCACCATAACGAAACAACTTTAGCACGGTTCTGGGTCCAAGACACGGACAGTTATATTGCTGAAAGATGTGATCGTCACCGGGAGGTATACAGGTGGTTCGGAGTCGTCAGCGTATCTTCGATTACTACCGCAGGATCCATGCAAGACAGGAGAGTGTCTCCGATAGTGCAATATTGCTCCCACCAGCCTGCGCCCGTGGCGCACAGCACGTTTCGAGCAGCCTTTCATCTCGAGGACGGCGTTCATGGAGGTGATCATCGACGTAGTGTAGCAAAAATATTATTTCCCAACAGTCCCGTGACCAACGCAATCTTAAGTGACGATGTCGTTGGGTCAACATGTCTGCTGTTGAGCCCCATGTTCAACAATGTACTATGCACGGTGTGCTCCGAAACACTTGCGCGTGCACCTGCATTGTGCTCTTTCGGCAAAGATGCGACAGATCACCATCTGTCCTACGTTAGAGAGCAGACAAGCCTCCTAACCCCACATTCTGTGAAGAGTGGTCGACGTCCAATCATTTAGCGCCGAAAGGTACTTTCACTTTCACTATACCTCTTTCCGTAGGTGCTCACGACAGTAGCACGTGACCATTTGAGAGGCTTGGCCGTTTTCCAGATACTCGTTCACGGTCTCTGTGTAATACTAATCTCCCCTTTGTCAAAGTCACTTATCTGAACGTATTTCCCCATTTGCAGCCCATGTCCTCACTGGGGTGATGCCCCGTCTGTGTCTGCTCCGCTTACACACTTTTGCATTCGTGCCTGCAACGCCACCAGGCGGCATCCAACATTGCGGTGATTAGACGTCATAAATTTTTTGTGTATCAGCGTGAGTGTGTAATGTGTCTCTTCCAAGAGCTGTCAGGTGCGTTTTCTGTCGTGTTTCTGTAGATATTTCCAGCTTCGTTTTTGCATTGCGTAACTGCAGTTAGCCTAAACAAATACTGTTTGTCACGTCTTTTTTTGCGACGCCTAGTCTCAACAGAAAGCGTCTGTTTGTTTGTCATTGAAACGTCCCCTTAAAAAATTTAATGAATTATTGTGCTGATAAACCTCTTACATTATTTGATTTTCAAACAGCTGAGCAGAACTGAACGTACTCAGACATTTCGCTCTTTACCTATTCTGATCAACACTAAACTGACAGCCAATATTTTTAGCGCAGCGCAATCTGACTTTCAATAATCCCTACAACAGAATGGCCCTGACTAAGATTAACCTATACGTTTCACAAATCACTTACCTCACAAAAATCTTCGCTACTCGAACTACTGCAATACAGCGAGCGCCACTACTGCTAGCTAAATAAAAGATTCAAACAACTGAAGGCACTAACTACTGATAGGCATAGTTAGCAAATGAAAGATTTTGATAGAGAACAAGCAATGTATTTACCTTAATTGTGTTCAAACGTCATAATATATATATATATATATATATATATATATATATATATATATATATATATATATATATATATATCAGTCCACGCTATCCAATCTTAGCCGGCCGAAGTGGCCGTGCGGTTAAAGGCGCTGCAGTCTGGAACCGCAGGACCGCTACGGTCGCAGGTTCGAATCCTGCCTCGGGCATGGATGTTTGTGATGTCCTTAGGTTAGTTAGGTTTAACTAGTTCTAAGTTCTAGGGGACTAATGACCTCAGCAGTTGAGTCCCATAGTGCTCAGAGCCATTTGAACCATTTTATCCAATCTTACAAATTCACGGTCTCTGATGGACACACGTCCAGATCTTCCGCTCTCAAAACTCCGCAATCTTTCTCCCCACATCCACCACTGCTGGCGGCTCACCTCCAACTTCGCAACGCTACGCACTGTTAACATCCAACTAGCCAACACTACAACAGCGAATATTACAACAATGCCACCCAGCCACAGACTGCACACAGCAAACCCAGTAATTTTCGTACTGAGCGCTACGTGGCGTTACCAGTATAAAAACCTGGACAGCCTACTTTTAAATCTGAATTTTTCGTGCCCATTCGATAGAGTGTTGCCATGTTAGTCTATTGCGTTGTTCGTTTCATCGATTTGTATTAACAGGGACAGTAAAACGCGAAGAATAAACAGCAGTCCAGTAGTGATTCAGTAGCGCCGCATGGTTGGTAGTAGAAGGCAGCGCGGGCCGAGACGGTGGTGCCGTTTCTGGCGTACTCGCTATTCTTCGAGGTAGTATGCCACTACAGTAATCTGGGACCGCTCTGTGGGATGGATATGTAAAATTAAAGTAATCTGTCGCCCTTAGGCGTTTGCGTAAAGGCTTTGAAACACACGGTAAAAGCGTGTGTACTCTGTCACATTTCTGTTTAAATGACAGCTAACACTATTCGAGCTACACTTGTCATGATGCGTGTTTTTAATCCAGCATGCTATTTACCTGCACTGATGAGCCAAAATACACTCTTGGCCATTAAAATTGCTACACCAAGAAGAAATACAGATGATAAACGGGTATTCATTGGACAAATTTATTATACTAGAACTGACATGTGATTACATTTTCACGCAATTTGGGTGCATAGATCCTGAGAAATCAGTGCCCAGAACCATCACCTCTGGCCGTAATAACGGCCTTGATACGCCTGGGAATTGAGTCAAACAGAGCTTGGATAGGGTGTACAGGTACAGCCG
The DNA here is from genome assembly GCF_023898315.1 of Schistocerca nitens. NCBI lineage: Eukaryota > Metazoa > Arthropoda > Insecta > Orthoptera > Acrididae > Schistocerca > Schistocerca nitens. Next base: position 104,140,569 of record NC_064618.1, read on the forward strand.
CCCGTGCTGCTTCAACACGATACCACGGTTCATCAAGAGTAGTGACTGGCGTATAGAGACGAGCCCGTTGCTCGGCCATCATTGACCAGACGTTTTCAATTGGTGAGAGATCTGGAGAACATGCAGGCCAGGACAGCAGTCGAACATTTTCTGTATCCAGAAAGGCCCATACAGCACATGTAACATGCGGTCGTGCATTAGCCTGCTGAAATGTTGGATTTCGCAGGGATCGAATGAAGGGTAGAGCCATGGGTCGTAACACTTCTGAAATGTAACGTCCACTGTTCAAAGTGCCGTCATTGCGAACAAGAGGTGACCGAGACGTGTAACCAATGTCAACCCATACCATCATGGTGGGTGATACGCCAGTATGGCGATGACAAATACACGCTTCCAATGTGCATTCACCGCGATGTCGCCAAACACGGATGCGACCATCATGATCCTGTAAACACAACCTGGACTCATCCGAAAAAATGATGTTTTGCTATTTGTGCACCAAGGTTCGTCGTTGAGTACACCATCGCAGGCGCTCCTGTGTGTGATGCAGCGTCAAGGGTAACCGCAGCCATGGTCTCCGAGCTGATAGTCCATGCTGTTCGTGCAGATGGTTGTTGTCTTGCAAACGTCCCCATCTGTTGCCTCAGGGATGGAGACTTGGCTGCACGATCCGTTACAGCCATGCGGATAAGATGCCTGTGATCTTGACTGCTAGTGAAACGAGGCCGTTGGTATCCAGCATGGCGTTCCGTATTACCCTCCTGAACCCACCGATTCCTTATTCTGCTCATAATCATTGGATATCGACCAACGCCAGCAGCAATGACGCGATGCAATAAACCGCAATCGCGATAGGCTACAATCCGACCTTTATCAAAGTCGGAAACGTGATGATAAGCATTTCTCCTCCGTACACGAGGCATGGCAACAACATTTCACCAGGCAACACCGGTCAACTGCTGTTTGTGTATGAGAAATCGGTTGGAAACTTTCCTCATGTCAGCACGTTGTAGGTGTCGCCACCGGCGCCAGTCTCGTGTAAATGCTCTGAAAAGCTAATCATTTGTATATCGCAGCATCTTCTTCCTGTCTGTTAATTTTCGAGTCTGTAGCACGTCATCTTCGTGGTGTAGCAATTTTAATGGCCAGTGGTGGTTCAAATGGCTCTGAGCACTATGGGACTCAACTGCTGTGGTTATCAGTCCCCTAGAACTTAGAACTACTTAAACCTAACTAACCTAAGGACATCACACACATCCATGCCCGAGGCAGGATTCGAACCTGCGACCGTAGCAGTCGCACGGTTCCGGACTGCGCGCCTAGAACCGCGAGACCACCGCGGCCGGCTGGCCAGTGGTGTATTATGACCACTGCCTAGTGTTAGGTTGTATGGTGCCTGGTTGCGGTGAGGAGAGGTGACGTCATTAGAGAAGTATATGAGCGGAGGAGATACGATTAGGGAATTATTGTAGTGACGATAAGTGGTGCAATGCGGAAATCTGCCGACTTAAGCGACTTTGTCAAAATCCAGATTGTTGTGGCCCAGTGCTTGGGAGGAAGCAGCTCGGAAACGGCGAAGCTAGTCGGTTGTTTGCTTGCTACTGTCGTGAGCATCTACAGATAATGGTTGAGCAATGCTGAAATCACGAGAAGGCGTTAATAATTTTGAACTCAAAAAATGTTCAAATGTTTGTGAAATCTTATGGGACTTAAGTGCTAAGGTCATGAGTCCCTAAACTTACACACAACTTAAATTGTCCTAAGGACAAACACACACTCGAACCTCCGCCGGACTAGCCGCACAGTCCATGACTGCAGCGCGAAGGCACAGGTGTTTTACAGCACGCCGTTCAGCGCACAGTGTTAAACATGGGTTCCGCAGTAGCAGACCCTTAGGTGTTTCCATGTTGACCCAACAACATCCTCAATTATGACTATAGCGGGCATGGGATCATCGAGACTGGACCGCGGATCAATGGAATCGTGTCACCCGGTTGGATGAATCCCGTTTATTGTGTCCAGATATGGCTTCATTCCGGCGTACAGGTGGCAACGCGCCACGGACGCAGTCCGGTGGAAGCAGTATAACAGTGTTGTTGGGGACATTCACTAGGGCTTACATTGGACCTGGAATAGTATTAGAAGGGACCGAGACAGCTGTGGACTACGTGAGCATTATTAGGGGTCACATGCAAGCCCTTTTGCTTGTAGTCTTTCCCATCAACGGTGGCATATTCCAGGAGGATAACTCTCCGCGTCATAAGGTTAGAATCCTGCTGCAGTGGTTTGAGGAGCATGTTAGCGAAGTCACGTTGATGTCTTGGCTGTCAAATTGGGCTCACCTGAATCCGATGAAACCCATCTGGGACGCTATCGGGAGTCTGCTTCGCGTCCACAAGTCAACCGCCCGTAAATTACGGCAAGTGAGTGACCTGTGCGTAAGCATCTGGTGCTACGAACCTCTAGAAATCTATCAGATACTTGTCGAATCCACACCACGTAGTATCACTGATGAATAGCGTTCCAGAGGTGAACCACCATGCTTTGAAGTAGGTTTACATAATGTCTTGGTTCATCAGTATACTCCCACCACGTTCTTATGCACCTGAGCTTACACATCGCTGTGTGCGCGCACCCTTATGGTAGTATGCGTTTCCCAGCCTGTCACAGCAGACTGTAGCAACTTGGGCACGGTGTGCATATCTGGAGAGAACACGGAAGTGCATTAAGAAGGATCGCCATCCCGGCGGCTACGGATTTAAGCTGGCTGGAGCAAGCCGGCTCCATCTGATACGGACCATCCTGCTGCAGCAGCAGACGCAGCCGCCGCGGTGATAAGAATGCAGAGCACACTCCAGCAGGGAGGGCCGTATATTAAATGGCCCGCTAACAACTGGCGGGGAGGCCGAGGTTTAGCGCGGCCTGAAGGGGTGCTGACACTAATGGAGAATAATTCGCTAATTTCTGTGCCGTGCATTCTAATGAAGGTTAATTATTCCCCCGCTGTAAGGGCCTTATGGCGATAAGCGTGTTCCGGGCTATAGCAGCCGCCACCCCCGCCGCCCCCGCCGGCTGACACAGTTCCTCAGCCGTTCTCACCCCTGCGACTAGAGTGAGGAGAAAACCTCACAACCCACTCACTGTACACTAAGGTGACAGGGCCACGAAACGGCTCCTGCCACTAAAAAGGTAACACTGACCATATCCATATCTATGCATATTATAAAAGTAATGAATGTATATACATATGTATGTTCCACATGTCCTAATCCACTGGACTGATTTCAACCAAAGTTGATACGCATATCGTTTATCGTCTGGAGAGAATTACTGTGGGGGAAAAAGCCACACACTCATTACAGGGACCGGAATGTATGTGAAAATGCAGTGTAGGCCACTGAATATGAGTCTCCATATTTTAATCATCCAGTAATTGAGAATGAGAGCATTTAGTGATCTGTAACGAACTTTACACATAATATCAAACATTTACGATTTTTTTTTCGTTGACAAAATGATGAAAGGAGAATAGTTTATAGTTTACTAATCGTTCGCTGTTGAAGCAGTAAAACTGCCGAATAAAGCATCAAGTTTTAACTTACTGTTTTTTAGTTATAACTTTATTCGTGGCACATTTTGCAGATATTATTCACATAGTCTACTGAATGTACCACCAAAATCTAGTCATTGTAGGGAACACTCGAGGTTTAGGAGATATGAGATCATAAGCACCGAGATGCGTGAAAAACTGCCACGTAATGATTGGGATTTAAATTTATTGCTTGTTTGCTACTGACTTCATCCGCAACACATTTCGCAGATAGTAGCCACCTATATTACTTAATATATCTGCAAAACTATGTCATTGCACGAGACGTATTTCAGGAGATACATCGTCATAAACGTTGAGTTTCTTTAAAAAGAAACTAGGGCCAAATTCGCTGGAGATTTGTGTAAAAAGCACCTGAAATATGTGAAATGTATGTGAAATTGATTTGCCATGTCCGTATGCGGACAAAGCCACGGGTAAAAAGCTCACCCTAACCCCTGAAATGATTTCATGCAAGTTTAGTACACATGTTAGTTATGATGTGGAAAGACGTAGTGTAAGGGCAAGAACTACTTAGTTCCTATTGGGGTGGTAATAATAACGCAGAGAGACAAAAAGGGAGGAAGAGATGGATAGACAAATAGGGGGATGAAGGAGATGGAGAAGAGGAGTTGAGAGAGGTTGGGGGAAAGGTGCACAGTAGGGTGGAGGAGGAAGTGACCAGATAAAGGAAAGAGGAACATATGGACAGAGGCAGGGGTGAGGAAGACATGGGCAAAGAGAGAGGGGAAGAGATGGAGAGGTAGGGAAGAGGAAATGAAGGAAAAAGGGGGAGGCGAACATAGAGAAGGGGGCGAGAGGAGGAGACGGACATAGAAAGTAAAGAGAAGGTGATAGATAGGGAAAAGAGGGAGGAGAACATCAACAACGGAAGGGGGGGAGGAAAAGATGGGTTAATTGAAGATCGGAATAATTGTGTACCGGGGGAAGGTCGAGTACTCAGCTCTTTTTCGAAATAAAGGAGCATGCCCGCATAAGGGAAAACCTGCTGTACTTCAGCAGAAAAGGGCATGTGCTGCTATGTAAAACATTTCACTACTGCAGGAAGGATATTTCGTACCAGTACTATGGTGCTGTTGTTCAGTATCATTCGTGCATGAAGCAAGGGAGAAATTTCTGTTTGTTTCAGTACGAGTCCTAATTTAACTGGCCTTGTTCTCATGAACTCCACCTAAGACGTCAGACGGGGCCACCAAAATTATCGCACCGTCTTCTTCGAACATTGGGTTTTCTGTATGCGCTCTAACATTATTCCTCGACAACATGGCTGAATATCTTTCAGACATTGCAAATAGTTTACACACATGAAGCAAGACATTATGACCACCGGCCACTGCGTGACTCAATGCCACCTGATGACGTTTCGTGCACATGACGCTGTGAGGAAAGTATGTAAGTGGGGCCCCAACGAATGGGGAATATTTAATACATAGGGGAAAATCCCCCGACGTAACGTTTTTGACAAAAGGCTGTTTGTTATGGCATGGCGCCTGGAAAATGCTTCTTTGAAACGGTGATGCTGGTCATATTTTGACGCTGGTCCTCTGTCGTGAGCACCTGTAGAAAGTGGCTGAAGAACAGTGAAGCTTCAAGTAAGCGACAAGGTGTTGGACATCCATTCCCTGTCATAGAACGTGGGGGTCAGACGTTTGTCCGGCCTGTAGAGGATGATAAGCGGCGATCTGTGACAGACCTGACGACATCGTACAAGTTGGTGGAGGCACAACTTTTTCGGAGTTCACAATTCAGAGCACCATTGTTTAATATTGGTTTCCTCAGGAAACAGACCATATGAGCTCCCGTGCTGACACAACGATATTGCAGTATGCATAGGGACATAGAGACGGGACCTCGGATCAATGGAAACACGTGTCGATAGGATGAGTGAAACAGGTTTCTTGTTCACCAGGTCGATGATAGTTTCTGTACATGCTGTTATGAAGGAGAAGAGCTATTCGAAACAAACATGCCCCCCGTCACAGTCGCTGGCCATTGAGAATAGTATTATGCTAACTGGACATTCACTATGGAATCGCTAGATGATAATTGGGTGTTCGACTTAAGGCCGTGAGGAAGTGGCCGTTTTAATCTGAATTCAGTAACTTGTATCTCATGAAAATAACGGATGAGGAAATCTTTAGCTATGAAATTATGCAAGAATCACAATTAATTAAGTTTATTACATCAAGGTCCACATTAAATCATGTGACAAACATTGGCAATATCATATTATCAACTTGGCAGATCTGAATAAAGGATCAGTGTCCTAGTTCTAAAAAATGCATCTCGGTATAGAACAATAAATTTCGCGAAGTCCCACTGTGATTCCCGAAATTTTACTATTAAAAGATAGATAGCACTACAGAAGGGTATGAATCTGCATGTGTAGCTGGAATTTAAAGCATATTGATCATAAAAATATGTAAGCAAGTCTTCAGAGTCAAGAATTAACATTCTTGAAACTAAACAGTAACGATGTGACTGTCTCTACAGTTCATCTTGTTGCCATTGGTACATCTTCACATGATGGTCTGCAAGAGGAGGCTGAAGAGTCTACAAAATCAGTCATTGGTTTCGAAAACAACAACTTACCTCTGTGGCTAAGTGCTGTTCAGCTTTCTAAGTCCATGAACTCATCTGCTTGGGAGGACGCCTGTATGTTCGGCTGGCGAGTTGCAGACGAGAAGTCTTGCAATGACGCGTTCTTGCGATGAAGTGATTTTGTTCCATCTCCTTCCAAAAAAGAAGAAGGTTTCTACTTTTCCCTTCTCTAAGTCATTTTTGATTGGATGACTACGGATATTCTCAGCACAGACCAGTAAAATGATGCCTTAGAATATACTGGTTCCCTCTCCTTCACTTGTTTCAGGTGGTTAACCAGTAAAACATTTCCTAAAACTTTTCCATTCAAAGCAACCACCCTAGCACTTGCTTGGAGCTATTTAGGGAAATCACGGAAAACCTAAATCTGGATGCCCGGACGCTGATTTGAACCATCATCTTCCCGAACTGGAGTCCAGTTTGCTGGAGCTTACAGTGAAAGAAGTAGTGTCTTGTGTAGGAAATGTATCTGCAGACCCTTAAAACAAAATGGAATAATTTCTAAAGGGAAAAGGTAATCAAATTACTGAAAATTTCGAAGTAAAGCTAAAAGAAGCGATAAATCAGACTGTCACTGCCATATGTGCTGAACAGGCCACCACAGTGCAAGCTGCCATAAGCGAATTTAGTTTCGTAAGAGAAACGTTGATTTAAGATATGCGCAACTGGCACAAAGCGTTTCGAGTTCACTTAAATGACCGAAATGATCAAGTGCAAAATCAATTAAATACTCTAAAAGAAAAATTAGTAGGAATTTGGTGGAAGGATCCAGGCTTACTTCTGTCTTGTTCGAGGGAAGCCTCCTTGAACAGAAACAATTTCAGGTTTTTCATACCGGATAAGAAAACTAAGCATCCTGTTATTTTCACTAAATCTTTCAGCGATGTATTGCCTAAATTATGGTCTGACCCACAAAAAAATTGGTTCATCATAGGCTTTGTTCACAGCGGGGTTGTCCTTTGGGTGATTGCGACTGCAAAACGTTGCCACTCATAAGAACAGGAAAGTGCCTTTTTCAAAACCATTGCTCAAAATTAAGACAAATTAAGAAAGAAACTCTGTACTCCAGGATTATACAACCCTAGACGAGGAAGTATAAGTAAGTATTTTGAGAGATATTTGAAGAAGACTCGCTTCCGGGATGAAACTACAAATGTCAAACACGTGTTACGTATTTTGAAATTAAAGTTATCCGTTCATATTGTTGTGTCTAGGAATCCTGAATACTGGGTTCGCTGGACAAACAAACAATTCGTTTTAATGAATTTTATTACAACAAGACAAGTACAATTAATTAACTTTTATCTAAGAATTCTTTTAGTCCTTCTCATGATCATCCACAAGTGCAATTACACAGATGTGTCGCAAGCAAAGAGCGACGTACAAAATAATGTCTTTTTCAGAACAGGAAAACACAAGTAACGCTTCTGCTCCTAGCGACCGTTGCTAACAAAAGTATTTCAACTCTGCTGCAGTGATTGCTGTTTTCTAACTGTGCTACGAAAATGTTGCTAATGAAGAGGTTGCGATGCGTCGGCTAACGAAGTGGCTAGGGTCGAAGCTGCTGTCGAAGTGGGCCGCCACCAGTCGGGGGCGGCGCTTACGTCGTCTTTACGTAGGGGCCGCTGCTGTCGCGTTATCGTCCTGGAGGGAGGTCTGTCAGGGTGCGATTGGCTGACCTCTTCTCATAGCCTTCTCTTCTCTGTCGTTCCCGACTGGCGTGCTGGCGCTGACTTTACGCCGTAACACGTATTAGAGAAAAGCTAGTACAGATACCTGAATCCAATTTGGAATACTTGTTATATGTACTAGATTCCATTGGTTTGATAGATGCAGATACAAGTGCTAAAAGTGTTGGAAATAACTGCAGGAATCGTAATGGGATCAGGCTATGCAGCCATATTAGCAAAACGGCGACAGTCACGACCGATCAGCTGGCGCTGGTGCCAGATTTGTTGCCCCACCGCCTTAACTGTCAGTTACTGTTAGGTATGTAAATGTTGACTCTCTAAATCATAAGATAATGAGGGGGACAGATTACAGACACCATCCAGGTTATCAAAATAACGGAGTACGCCCCAGTCATAGTCACAATAACCGTATTCCAATGCTAAAAACACATCTCAGTTCAGTACAACAGAAAGAAATTCAAACAACCAGTGGCATTAAAATCACCAGAATCAGATACCATTTAAGGGAAACGGTAACACTTACTCTCAACAAAACCCTGGAGTAAACAACGAAGTTGACACTCGTAGACCTAATAAAACTCCCACTGTGAGTATTGTAGGAGTCACTAATGAGACTCGTGCTGTAGTGCCTAGCTTAACAAAATAGTGTCGGCCACATTTAACCCCCTGATGCTGGCCATCAGAGGGAGTGGGAGTGAAACTTATTTCTGTAGTCACCTGTTATGGTGTAATGAAGAAGAAAATGTGTGAAAACTATCATCGAAAGTATTCCAACTGTTGTCTCTCTCGATGCTGGGGCAAAGATCATTGTTATGCCTGAAGTATTATTTGTTTAAAGAAGTCAATTTCGAAAGCTGCCCACTTAAACAAATCAAAATTCCAAGACCGTTATTGCAGTGTGTAGCATATGATACCAGTAAAAAACTAAACCCATGTTGACGTGATGGTAGGAGGCACAGATATAAAATGGATCTTTTTTGGTACTTGAAGGTTTGACAAATAGGTGCATTTTTGGTACTGAGTTCTTAAGGGAGAAGCTACCAAATTTGACTCAAAGATGGGTAAATCTTATATTCATTTTAATGAAAAGAAAGTCGCTGTCGATTTCATGAAAATTCGTAACCGCCAAGGTAAGTTATGTCAAAATTTAATTGCAGTTGTCAAAACGAGTCTCTTCAGAGTATTTTGAATTGTGAGGATGAAAAATTAGTTCAGTATAAAGTCTTAGAGTCAACCCATGTTAGTCTTCAGCTGCAGGAGCAGTTGAAAGATTCACTGTCAAAGTATATTTGAGTGTTCGACAAGAAGCCAGGGGTAATTAAAGCCTATGAATCCCGCATGGAGTTAAACCACGTGAAACTTTTTGTAAAAACAAATATTCAATTCTTTGGTCTAAAAGAGAGGCTATGACTGAAGATATACGAAGGATGTTAGAGGGGGTGGGGTACTACTTAACGTAGTCCGCTTCTTGCCGTCGCTCGACTTACCACTCGTACTCGACTCAGGGGAAATAAATTGCATAACTGTGCCCGTATGAATGCGTTCTTAAAACTTGGAGGAGCAAAACAGAAATTTTTCGGTGTTACGTATTTATACAACTTCAATATGCGATCTCCATACTGGCAGATTTTTCTCTCAGAAGACTCGAGGAAATATACTGCCTTTTTCTGTGCTGGTAGATCTTACCAATGCCGCGTGTTGCCCTTTCTATTGAACGTTAGTTCGGGGGCCTTTATCACCGCACATGATGTAGTGTTAGGGACAGAATTATTGGATAAAATAACTATGTATATGGGTGACATTCTAATTGCAACTCCTACCTGGCAAAGGAAATACTTAATTCACATAGCGAATTGTTTAGAAAAAAATGTAAAACCTTTTATCTGCTGAAGTTAGTGCAAATATATCAAACACCAAGTTTTAACGAGACAAAATGAATGTGATTTGAGACTTTCTCGGCGTATTCCATTCGTGAAATCTTCTCGGGTGATCAGCCGAGTAAAGGCGTCGTCTTCTCGCAACGTTTCGAAGGGTTTCGTACCCATCATCTTCAAGCGAAGTGTCGAGATGCTGCTGCTGCTCTCCTTTGTGACTTCCTCACTCTGAGGATGTTCTATTGGAAGTTTGTGGCCTGTTGGCCTTTACTCCCCTGGGAATCTGTCGAATCTTCTTTCTGCACTGATAGGTTTTTCTGAACTGGCAAGGAGTGCCGATGACCTATTTCCTGTACTTGTCGGTGGGACGATTTTTCTTCTTCTTCTTACTACTTGATGTTGAGGGCTCTCCCTCGGTTGGGATACCGTGCGTGACGTATCCTGCTTTATCATACTCTCCGTTGACCAGAGAGATGATTAGACAGCGCATTTGCCACTCTGTGAATATAGGGTGGGAATCAATTAGATCTAAATCCTCCCTAGAGAGACCAATAAGGCCTTCTTGATACCCAAATGGGTGATGTGGGAGTTTAGGTTTAGGATGGTTAGGAGGAACGAAAGGATAAGGGTTGTCGTGGTGGGGGTAAGTGCCATCGCGAAGCGAGTCAGCGATCTTCTTCGTTACAGCGCTTGCGCTGTACATGTCTGGAAGCGGGAGGAATGGGACTTCTTCCCACTCTTCTTCTTGCGCTGCTGCTCCGGTGTCCTCCTTGTGCTGTGTCGCCTCCCCTTCGGCAGGCTCGTCTGTCTGCGTGGCCACCGTCGCGAAATCCTCCCGTGGAGGAGTCGCCTGGGTGGCCGTGTCGACAGTTGTGGCGGAAGCTGCTTTGGCTGAGCGAAGCTCCTGCGTCAGCTCAGCAATCTGACGCCGAGCCTCGCCCAGTTCCGCCAGCATGGCCGCCCTCTCTTCCGCCATGGCGGATTTGAAGGCGGACATGGCGTCTTGTACGGCGTCGTTCAGGCGCCTGGTGACGTCTTCTTCTGTGCAAGTGACCACCTCTTCGTGTGTGGTGGTCACTTGCTTCTGCGTCTTCTTCTCCGGTCCGCGCCAGTTTCTTCTGTAGGCGCAGGAACGGGCGTTGGCCGCGTGTGCGCCACCGCAGTTGGCGCAGGTGCAGGGGACGTCCTTCTGCTTCTTGCAGTCACGTGTGTCGTGTGCTTGCGCACACTTCAAGCACGCGACTGCTCCGCTGCAGTGCTTAGCCACGTGGCCAAGCTTTTGGCAGCGAAAGCACTCCAATACAGTCTTCCTCTTCTTCTTGCCGGATGTTCCTGCTAACGTGAGCAGCAACTCCGCCAAGGCAGCAGCTTTGCGTCCACTTCCGCGTCCAGGCATCTCGAGCGGCAACAGCGACAATCAGCTTATGCGCAACTCTCCGCGGCGTGAGCGGGAATGACCGTCGAGATGCTGCTGCTGCTCACATCTATTACTTTCCCCTCTTTGGGGAAGTGTGAGGGGGAGTTTGTAGCCTTTCGGCTTTTACTCCCCTGTGAACGTGTGTGTGTGATTTTTCTATAGTTTTTTGGTGTCTGTGACTTGTGATGTTTGTTGTGAGTGAGTCTGGTACTTGCCTGAGGTAGGCGAAAAGATTGGTGTTATGTGGGAAGGAACTGGATTAGGGATTGGATATTGGGATTTTCTCTTCGACTTAATCGTCGAAGATCGTCATAGGGCGCTTATGCTTATCGCGGGACATGTCATACCGACCTATGGAGTGGATAAGCGCATTACCGGATCTGGAAGTACCCTCATAGAAGGCCCTTGCCAGATCCTGGAAACGCTCTCTGAGGAGTGGGATTTCGGCTGCGGCGTGCAAGTCGTCCGTGGGGAATCCGTAAGGTAGACGCAGCGCCCTTCTGAGGGCGCGGTTCTGCAGCCTCTGGAGTTTGTCCAGGTGCCGCTTTGCCGCGTATCCCCAGACAGGGCACGCATACTCCATTACCGGCCGGATCAGGGCCTGGTATACATTTACTGCTACTGGGCAAGGAAGGGAGCTGGTTGTGTTCGGGATAGGGTATAGGATGGACATTCTGGCGCAGACCTTCCTGTGGACCTCGTCTATGTGGGGTTTCCACGTAAGACGAGAGTCCAGGGTTACGCCAAGGTACTTGGCGGTTCTGCGCCAGGGGAGTTGGATTCCATTTAGGTGAAGGTGGAGGGGGGGACGTTGAGGAGGTTCGCGCCTTCCGAGCCTGCGGGTAATCAGATGCTGCTGCTGCTGCTTACATCTAATACTTTCTCCTCTTTGGAGAAGTGTGAGGGGGAGTTTGTAGCCTTTCGGCTTTTACTCCCCTGTGTACTTGTGTGTATGATTATTTCTGTATTTTTTTTTTGGTGTCTATGAAATGTGATGTTTGTTCTGTGTGAGTCTGGTACTTGCCTGAGGTTTGGCGAGATAATTGTAGTGGTTTGGGTAGGAGCAGGATTTGGGAATGGATATTGGGATTTTTCTCTTCGACTTAGTCGTCGAAGATCGTCATAGGGCGCTTATGCTTATCGCGGGACATGTCATACCGACCTAGGGAGTGGATGAGTGCATTTCCGGATCTGGAAGAACCCTCATAGAAGGCCCTTGCCAGATCCTGGAAACGCTCTCTCAGGAGTGGGATTTCGGCTGCGGCGTGCAAGTCGTCCGTAGGGAATCCGAGAGGTAGGTGCAATGCCCTTCTGAGGGCGCGGTTCTGCAGCCTCTGGAGTTTGTCCAGGTGCTGCTTTGCCGCGTATCCCCAGACAGGGCACGCATACTCCATTACCGGCCGGATCAGGGCCTGGTATACATTTACTGCTACTGGGCAAGGAAGGGAGCTGGTTGTGTTCAGGATAGGGTATAGGATGGACATTCTGGCGCAGACCTTCCTGTGGACCTCGTCTATGTGGGGTTTCCACGTAAGTCGAGAGTCCAGGGTTACACCAAGGTACTTGGCGGTTCTGCGCCAGGGGAGTTGGGTTCCATTTAGGTGAAGGTGGAGGGGGGGACGTTGAGGAGGTACGCGCCTTCCGAGCCTGCGGGTAATCAGCATTGCCTGTGTCTTCTCCGAGTTGATGGTGATGCGCCAGCGACGGGCCCAGGTTTCTGTGTCATCTAAAACCCTTTGTAGCCTACGAATGACCAGGTCCTTGTTCGCGTTTCTCGTGTAGAAGGCTGTATCGTCAGCGTACTGCGCAGTATGCACCAGGGGGGCCGTTGGAGTGTCCGCAGTGTACAAACTGTACAATACGGGCCCCAGGACCGATCCCTGTGGCACCCCAGCACGAATACGCCTTCTGGTGGAGGTGGCAGTTTCTACTTTGACGGAGAAAGTCCTATTGGTGAGATAGCTCTTGATCAGCTGAACTATACTCCCAGGAAACCCTTGTGTGTACAACTTGTAGAGTAGCCCTCTATGCCATACTGAATCAAAGGCTTTGGCTACGTCTAGTAGCACTATCCCGCAGTAGCCTCTGTGGTTGAAGCCCTCCGTGGCTGCTTCAACCACTCTCATGACCTGTTGTGGGGCAGAGTGGTTCTGCCGGAATCCGAATTGGAAATCCGGCAGAATTTGCTCTCTGGTAATATGTTCTTGTATGGGTCTTAGCAGGAGGCGCTCATAGATCTTGCTGAGAGTTGGCAAGAGGCTAATCGGCCTGTAGTGCTGCGGGAATAGAGGGTCTTTCCCTGGTTTGTGTATCGCGACCACTTCCGCATGTTTCCAGCAAGCTGGGAAAATACGGGAACGAGTAATCTCGTTGAGGACGTTCGCGAAGTGTGTGATCGCTGTGGGTGGGAGTTTTTTGACTAGCTGGTTTGTGACACTATCGTGCCCTGGCGCCTTTTTTGTAGGTAGGGACCTGATTACTCTTGCCACGTCCTCGGGGGCAAAAAGTATGGGTTCGTCCTCTGGGTCCTCCTCAGCATTGAGGAAGACAGCCAGTTGACGACTAACTACCTCTTCATGCTCTTCATCCTGGGGTTCTGCCGTTTGAAACTGCTTCTCGAAGGAGTTGGCGAGGGCGTTGGCCTTTCCAGCATGGCTGTAGACCAGTCCACGCTCGCCATGCAGTGGCGGCATCCTAGCGCGTCGTTTTGTAAACTGTTTGGTCGCTTGCCATAGTGTATGGTCGTCTACTTTGAGAGCTGTGAGGCGGTTTTGCCATTGCTGGTTTCTGTGCTCATTGAGCGCTACCTTCAGTTCTCTCTGTAGACGATTGAGCAGCCTCCTGGTGGCCTGGTTTCTGGTGATCTTCCACTCTTTTGCCACTCTGTTCTTGTGTCGAATTTGAGCTAGCAAGTGTTCCGGGAGCTGTATTTGCGGCGGAGGGCCATCCCTTTGTGGAGGGGTGGCTTCTTCCGCTGCCTGCAAGATGGTGCCTGTTAGGTCTTGTAGCGCTTGTTCTACTGTTTCCGCAGTAGGTGGCGGAGCGCGAGCGATATCAGAGGCGACAGTTTCTTGGTATCGCTCCCAGTCTGTACGTTTGTACGACGTCTGGTACCGTGGGAGTGCTACCCATTCTCCCACATCGACCTCCAGAATCACTGGGTTGTGGTCGGAGGACATTCTGTTGATTGTCCTTGCGGCCACAAACCCTGCGATCCTCCTAGTGAGAGCTATGTCTAACACGTCGGGCCTGGCTCCATTTTTTGGAAAATGTGTGGGCTCGACTGGACCCCATGTTTCGAAGTGGTGGGTGCGCGCTAGTTGTTGCAGTTTGGCGCCTGCTCTGGAGGTTACTCTAGAATTCCAGTCAGGATGTTTGGCATTGAAGTCTCCCCCTATTATGAGTTTGCCTTCAATTTGCCCTAGAGCAGCTATGTCTCCCTCATCTATCTGGTCATGTGGGGGTCGGTAGACTGCGACAATTGTTAGGGGTCCAGTGGCAGTGGTTACTTCCACCGCTACTGCTTCGATTTTGTTGGTAGCTGGTAAGAATACCTGGTGGTGGGGGATCCCTCTTTTTACATATATGGCCACTCCTCCGCCTTGGGTTGGCCTGTCTTTACGGTAGGTAACGTAGTTGGGAACTGTCGCTTTTATTCCCGGCTTTAGGTGGGTTTCCCCCATCATGCATATGTCGATGGAGAACTCCTTCATGAGTTCTCGGAACTCGACCTCTTGATTAACAATGCCGTCTGCGTTAAAGACGCACATTGTCAGGCCTTGAATATTCGGTCGTCAATCAGATGCTGTGTTGCGCGGTCCTATAAAGGCTCCTGGACCAGTGACTGATTCCGTGCGCCGACCAATCAGGTACCCGCGGAATCGGCCGCCGCGCCAGTGGTGGGGGGTTCGCGGCGCGGACCGGGCGTCGAGTCCCTGCCGGTTCCTAAAACGTCTGTGGCCGCTACCGTCTTCGTGCCGGAGCGTTCTCTTCTAATTTTAGTTATTGCGGGATTCCAAGCTGTACTAAGTTGGAAACCAGTGTCTCGATTGATCAGGTTGCTGTTCAACCGAATTTCTACAGCCTCTTTGAAAACTGAATCCCAAAATCCTTTAGCGTCACACAGCTTCTTCATACCCTCAAAGAGGAAGGTGTGTCCTTCGTTAAGGCTATGTTCCGCTACCGCCGATTTTTCTGTCTGACCAAGGCGTACATTTCTAATGTGTTCCGAGCGCCTCTGCGTGATGCAGCGCTGCGTTTGTCCGATGTATTTCGTACCACATTCACATTCAATACTGTATACGCCCAGAGTCTGCAGTCCTAGGTGGTCTTTGACCGAGCCAAGTATTTCCTTAATTTTACTTGGGGCATGAAAAATTGTCTTGATGTTGTGTTTCTCCAGAATGCGGGCAATCTTGGCTGTTGGCGGTCCCGCGTATGGTAGAAATGCCAGGCATCTGGTCTCATCTTCTTCTTCTGGTGTGTCTACCTTCCTGCTCTTGTATTGACCCTCTATTTACTCCTTCCATCTCTCTGCTTTCCCTTCTTTGCTTAGGACTGGTTTTCCATCTCAGCTCATGATTTCGTACAGGCGGTTCACTTTTCTCCAAAGGTCTCTTCAGTTTTCTTGTAAGCAGTATCTGTCATATAGTGATATATGCTTGTACGTCCTTACATTTGTCCTGTAGCCATTCCTACTTAGCCACTATGCACTTCCTGTTGGTCTAACTGTCTAACTTTTTAGTCGTTTATATCGCCTTTGAGCTGCTTCAGTTATCGCATTTTTATATTTTTTCTTTCATCGATTAGATTCAGTATCTCCTGTGTTACCCAAGCATGTCTGAAGGCATGACACCCGATCCTGAGAGATTGGATGCTCTTAAGAACTTTCCGTTTCCAAGGAACAAACGACAACTGAAAGGCTTTATAGGGTTATGCTAATTTTTAGGAGATTTATGCCACATCAGTTGTTGAATAGCAATGCCTTATTCGGCCTTTAAAAAAGAATAGTCCGTGCAACTGGATGGAGTATTTGAAGGAAGACTTACATGCTTTAAAGCATTCGTTTCCACACTCCTATGTGTTATATCATCCCCACATGTTGAAAGACTTTTGCTTTACCTCTGGTGGCTCATAATCTGGGCTGGAGGCATGTATCTTTTAACTGATAATGAAGGAATAGATGAAAAGGGGATAATCAACTTCATCAGTCGGACATTACGTGAGTGTGAATGGGAGTGTTACACAATAGTCTTGCCCGTTGGAAACTGTTTGTTGAGTCATATAACTCTGAGATAATTTACGTAACAGGAATATCATTTATAACATCTTATTGATATTGCCTTAGGAATTACCGGCATTTGATGACATGGTAGAACAAACCTTGGAATTCAGAATTATACTGAAGAATGATTCAAAGTACAAGCAATATTTCCGAGACATGTGACGGAACGTCAAGTACTCTTGGTGGAGTAGGGAGAGGCTTCTTCTTCAGCAAGGGACTTACAACAAGATACAACAATATTATCATTTGTATGAAGGTGATTTGTTCTACAAGAGAGATATCTCATCTGACAAATTGTGTGTGTTTGTGTTCCTTGCGCCTTTCAAAACGCACTTGTATGGCATACTCATTATGTATGGGGGCATTATGGCACAAAGAAGCGCTGCAGGAAATTGAACCTATATTGCTAATCCTCGAATTAGTTGCGATATGAGTAACAAATTCTGAAAGCTTGTCTACCTTCGAACTTGGGTAGTAAGACAAAACTGAAGCCAGTACTACCTAAAAAACCTCTGAATATTGTTTGTGTTGACCTTTCAGGAACACTTCCTCATGCCCTTGGGGCCGTTAAATATATTGTTTTCTTATATTTCACCTATATTTTATAAGTATGTCAAGTTCTATGCAGTGAAATCAGCTTTAGCCACCCCAATCACTACGAGAATAGTAAATGACTACATTCATATGGTAGGCAAAGATGTATCGATTAGGTCAAACAACTTGTCGCAAATGCAGGGAATTTTTAAAACTTTAGCAAATTAAGCAAATATTGGTGTCATGACTCAACACACAAGCCACCCACATGGAAAGGATCTTACGTGAGTTTAATGGTTGTCTGAGGACCTATGCGCCTCATAAACAGACCTTCCTATATATTCCACCTCACATCCAGCTGACTTAATAAAAGGGGAAAAGAAAACAATGAATCGCTGAACCCCATTCCACGTATGCCATGAGCTGAGGGAGTCATGGAAGAAAAGATAAACAAGTTTTGCCCTCTGTCATGGGAAATACTGATCTGTGAATGGCACAGCGTGACTAGAGGCTATGCAAGATGCAAGAACACTGTCTTCACTATTATTAAGAAAGAATAAGAAATGGCACCTACTAGATATTGGACCAGTCCAGATAATCGAAATTCCTCACAAAAGTAATTGCCTAATGGTCTACCCAACTGCGAAGAAAATTAAAGCTATGTACCCTCATCATGACCTGAAGAAGTATTTCCAGTAGCTGAATGCATGTATTGACAGAATGCGTTAATTACAGTGAATATAATTTTATGCTTAATTAATAACGTTAAAAATTTTGAATGTAAATTAGCATGACCCATTACATTATAGTTTTTATAGAAGTAATTCTTTGGATGGAGATACTTCAGAATGTCTGTGTAGTCCATGTGCAGATGTTACTGGTGTAGCAACAGGAGTTAGGACCTAGATGACTAGTCTCCCATTTGGATGAAAGCATGCACTTGACGTACCAAACGAAAATGTTTGAGTAGTATGACAATATTAATCTTAGGTTAACTGTTGATTAATGGCATTGTAGTTATTAGACATGACCTGTTTAGTATGTAAGGAAAAGCAGTTTGGTCATATGCTTACTGGTTCAGAAAGGACGAAGAATTCATGGCACTCTGCAAGGTATGGAAGTTTTTTGTATGCTATTTGAGCAAGTGTATGTAAAGAACCTCACAAGTAACCTGTATATCCTTCCACATGCTAAATCCTTACAAAATAATCTGCTCAAGATTAAGTGTTAGTACTCAAAATGTTTAGGCAGAAGATCATGTTTTATTCTAAGGTTTAATGTAAATGTGTTACCCTATAATCTAAGAATTTTTTTCAGCAGTCAATTACCTGACTCTGGGTCAATGAATGTTCTGTCTGCATTGACGGGTAAATTTTCTGTCGTGTGATTTTAAATCTGATAAGCAAAAAAAAAGGGATAAGCAATGTACGATGTTTGAAATATAAATATATACACAGACCAATAATTACACTCAAACGAGTATAGGTAACAAAAATTTCTAATGACAGAATGACTGACATTGAAATAAATGTTGAAGGGATATTTTTGTAATAGACGGCGTTGAAACAATTTCATTTTATTGGTTACATAGCATAAATACAGTAAAGACATCTAGAGACACAAGGTGATCAAAAGATGTAAGCCAAATGTGTTACCAAAATAATTAAAGTAGTTGTCTGCACTGTCGGAGATTGAGTCAAATTTGTGAAAGACACAGTGATGAGTGAGCCGATGAATTACCAATCAGTGTAGAATGCAGAAAATTACTACAATAGACACAGCAGAATCGCGAAGGAATCTGGCATGAGCCAGACTAGTTTCTATTAGTGATCTGTACCGCCATAAATATCATCCTTACACCAGTCTGCACTATGAATTAAATGGTACGGATCGCATGCGTCGCATTGAATTCTGCCAATGGGTTCAACTTCAGATCCAGAGGGATGACACATTTATTAATTTGATTTTCCTCATAAACGTTTTATGGGTATGGTACCGCGTCATAATGTATAAAACTACTCCTTCTGGAGAAAAACCAACGTTTCGGCAACGGTTTCAGCGGCCTTCTTCTGGGTCAGTAGCCCAGAAGAAGGCCGCTACAACCGTGGCCGAAACGTTGGTTTTCCTCCAGCAATAGTCGTTTTATACAATATGACGCGATACCATACCCAGAAAACTTTTATGTCGACTGACTCTGGCCGCGAAAGCCTAGGCAATTATATAATTTGATTTTATTTACTGAGGAGGATACATTCACTAACCATTGAAATGTTAATTTTCGTAACATGCTTTATTGGCTAGGCCGCCCGGTTAGCCGTGAGCTCTAACGCACGGCTTTCCGGATTGGGAAGGAACGCCTGGTCCCCGGCACGAATCCAGCCGGCGACCTTGTGTCGAGGGCCGGTGAGACGGCCAGTCTGTGGATGGTTTTTGGGCGGTTTTACATCTGCCTCGGTGATTGCGGGCTGGTTCCCATTATTCCGCCTCAGCTACATACACTATGTCGATGACGGCGATTGCTGCGGAAACCAGTTCTCCACGTACGCGTACACCATTACTCTACCACACATAAGGGTTACACTCGTATGGTGTGAAAAACTGTCACCACAGCGTAATTATAATAATGATGCTTCATTTTTATTGATTTCTAGCAATATGAACATGTACATGAATGTATAAACTCCTGAGAGTGGGCACAAGCCACGAAACGATCGTGTGACGAATAAATAATCTTTTATTGTGAGTGGTAGCGGAAATTTTTCTACACACTATAATGGAACATTCACGGAGTTCAACAGTATCCACTACGGATAAAATTCACAATATAATATCCCAATCCTGAAGAAAGCAGATGCTGACAGGTGTGTGTATTACCGAACTATCAGGTTAATAAGTCGTGGCTGCAAAATACTAAGAACACTTATTTACGGAATAATATCCCAATCCTGAAGAAAGCAGATGCTGACAGGTGTGTGTATTACCGAACTATCAGGTTAATAAGTCGTGGCTGCAAAATACTAAGAACACTTATTTACGGAATAACGGAAAAACTGGCGGAAGCCGATCTCAGTGAAGATCAGTATGGATTTAGGAGAAATGTAGGAACATGCGAGGCAGTACGGAACCTACCACTTAACCTAGACGATAGATTAAGGAACGGCAAACCTACATGTATAACATTTGTAGACTCAGAGTCAGCTTTTGACAATGTTGACTGGAGTGCCCTCTTTGAAATTCTGTAGTAAGCAACGTAAAATACAGGAAGCGAAAGGCTATTTACAACTTGTACAGAAACCAGACGGCAGTTTAAGAGTCTAGGGGAACGAAAGAGAAGCAGTGGCTGAGAAGGGAATGAGACAGGGTTGTAGCTTATCGCCGGTGTAATTCAATCTGCACATTGAGTAAGCACGAAAGGAAACCAAGTAGTGGAAATTAAACTACAGGGAGATGAAATGAAAATTTTGAGGTCTGCCTATGACATTCTAATGCTTTCGGAGACAGTAAAGAACTGGGAAGAGCAGTTGAACCGAACGGACTGTGTCTTGAAAAGTGAACACAAGATGAACATCAACAAAAGGAAAACAAGTATAATATACGGTAGTCTACTTAAATCATGTGATGATGGAAACGAGACACTTAAAGTAGTTGATGAGTTTTGTTATTTGGGCAGCCGAAGTAGAGAGGATATAAAATGTGGGCTGGTAAAGTGATAATGTAGAGAAAAGCGCTTCTGAAGAAGAGAAATTTTTTAACCTTGAATCTTGATGTAAATGTTAGGAAGTATTCTCTGAAAGAATGTGTCTGGAGAGTAGCAGTGTATGGAAGTGAAACATGGGCAATAAAAAGCTTAGACAAGAAGAGAATGGAATCTTTTGAAATATGCTACAAAAAATGCAGAAGATTAGGGCAGAAGATTGTGTAACAAATGAGAAGGTTTTGAACAGAGCTCGGGAGAAGAGAAATGAGACATCCATGGATCACCAATTTAGGATTGGAGAAAGATGTGGGGAGTAAAAATCGAGAAGATTCAGAAGAGTGTAAGTTGCAGTAATCGTTCGGAAGAGGCTTTCACAGGATAGGGGATAACTGCATTAAATCAGTCTTCATCCAGAACAACAAAAATCAGCGAAGTATCCCTTCTGAAAAATTAAGTGCTGCGTCTGAAAGTCCCTAGTATGAAACACCTAAACATATTGCAAGACGCCACTGGGGAGAGATTAAAATAAATCGTGTCTCTGATCTGAATCGGGTGAACTCTCTCGATACGTAAATCTTCCCCCTCCGACTCAGATGTACTGTGATAAACTATGCTCAATGGAAACGAATTGAAGTTCATTGATTCTGACAATGAGTCTTGGAAGTGCTCGTCCTTTTGATCCACAGTGATAAAGGGTATAAGTTGGTAGAGCACTTGGCCGCGAAAGGCAAAAGTCCCGAGTTCGAGTCTCGGTCGGGCACACAGTTTTAATCTGCCAGGAAGTTTCGGTGTAAGAGATATTCATCTCTTGGTATTCGAATGAAGGATTGATTACTTCGACCATCATTCATTATGAGGTACTCCACAGTAGAAACAAAACACTTTAAACGAAAGTAGTGATCAAATATCTCACACATGCGACATCAGAGGCAAACGGAGCATAAAATTCTTGCAGTTAATGCAATTACAGGAACTGAGCAACTAAGTCCGTGGAGAAGGGAAGAAAATAGTGTTATAACTAACTCACGAGGTTATTGAAGTAAATCAAGTATACGATTTCGCACTGGAACGATGACTGCCCCGTACTGCTCTGGTTAGGATAATATAGGCAGGAACCAAAATATCTGAGTCGTGGTTGAGCCATAGACGTGCGATTTAGAAAGACATCCACTTGCTTTAACTGCAGACGTCCCTACTTCTGCGTCACCATCAACATTTCGTCTCGCTTTGCTGGCATAACTTACCATGATTAGGAGGATGCTACATCGAGGTATCTGCGCAGTACGTGTAGCCCACGACTGACGCTGAGGTTGTGCCTCCTGCCTCGGTCGTCCAGCCGAAGAGTGTTGCTTTACTTCACTTTCAGACCAACAGTTCCACATTTCTTCGTGTCGCGCACAGGAGTTGAACTTCTATTAGCATCCTGCACAAGAACCCCTTAAGAAAGAATTTACTCTGCAGAAAAAATGCCAAAGTTTACTGTCTGTCAAATCATACAGAAAGTCAGAAACTACACCATTGAAAGGCCACACAGCAAACATTGCACTCTCTCTTCCGGATTCAGTTTGTGACGAAGAAGGGTGTCTTCTGATACGAATACTTGTATTCAATGAAGAGATTCGACGGAACTACGTTGCCCGATACAACTGCATTTTCCAATAGATTGACAGGTACTACCATAATTGATGTGGAGTGTGAACACGGCAGCAATTCAACATTCATGCTTTGGGAGTATAGGAGTATATGCTACGTTATACATGAACATTGATGAACACCTCTTCACAGACATCTAAGAGAAATTTCTGGATTGTAGGCCCTATTCCACCACTGCGTGCACAGGTGTGCTAAGGCAAGTAACCGTGAATGAATGAGGAGTACAGGCTATCTGAAGATTTAATTTAAATCGTTTTTCTGGATGTAAACAACGTCTATGGGCAAGCCGTGCAATAGACTCTCCCGTTTGGAGGATTCCGACGGATGTCCAAAGGGGAAACCACCATACTGAAGGAAAATATTAATGACGCGGCTGAGTAAGCAGGCGAGCGAAATATTATGGACGTAGAGCTGGAACATCCGATTAATTGTCATGATGAGCACAGCAACATACATTATCCACTAAGAAATCTAGAGCAATGTCTAAGGTTTGGCACCGAAATGGCCCCCGCGCAATCTCCTTCGCCCAGGGTCCCTGACTGATGCAGTACATTGATTTAAACACCAACCAGAGAGCCTTGCAACACGTTATATATGAAAAGAATTTTACAAATTAATGAACATGAAGAATGTTAGAGATTACCGCAAAATTCATTTAGTTTGCCGGTGGTATGTGTGTTTGGCGCTATTGATTACGTCGCAAGATAAAGTTCATAAACTTTCACCATCTTCAGTGAAGGACTAGTCCCCGTGGAGAAATCCAAGGTTTCAGTGTTCAGCAAGCCAATCTGTCTAGTTATGTGTGTTCTGAGCCTCTTCAAGCTTCACATATACCGATTTCACTATGACTATGGCAGGCCAAAATTTGCTGATTCCAAGTTTCTGTATATCGATACAAAGAGTTTCGTCTAATGGAGGAAAGGTTGTGATCCAAATGAATCAATGAGATTCAATTCTGAAACAGTCAACACGTCGAGATATGCGGTCCATATTCCTTTTGGAATAAAACCTCAACGTAGGAAGGTTATCGGTCTGATAAACGACGAAATGAATGGTGGAGTTTGTGAAAAAGATGACTGCATAGCACAGGTGCCACCCAGAGGCAGCTTAAGGGTGCGCAAGGCTGTCGTGATTGACGATTACAAGCGATATGTCCGCGCGCGCGTGTGTGCGTGTATCTGTGTGTATGTATGTACGTTTCTTCATCTGGTGCTTCTACTCCTCATTCACTACGTATAAATAGTACACAGAAAATAAATCATTGATTGGAATGTAAACACTCGGTACCCTGAAAGAAATGCAAATACAGAATATATACTATAAACAAAGATAAATGTGTCGTTAAATATAAAAATTTGGTAAATTGAAAGAAATGAAAATGCTACATATATATTGTAAATGGAAATAAATGTAAATAGTCGATGTACTGTACATTGAAAGAAATGTAAATGTTGTAACAAATTAGAAACGAATTATTCTGTGGTAAACATAGTATTTCAGCTCTAGTTTTATTGTGAGTAGTACCACAATTCCTGACAGTGATAGTTTTAAAGGACATGTATAATCAGTTATTTTAAATTCTAAGGAAAAGTAATTTATTGTTAAAGAAGTTGGAAGTAGACTATGGATTAAGAAAATATTATTATTAATTAATATACAAAACTTATTAGCAGAAAAGTAAAAACTACTGTCAGTGAACCATGACCTTTTTAATATCGGTCTTATTGTTTCGAAATCAGAGTACAACTGACTAGGTTCAAGCAATAACAGAACTATACACTCATCATCCCCTACATTATGAACACCGACCTACTATCGCTATAAACCCATCCACGCGATAGCAGCGTCAACTAGCGAGGAATAACTGCTAGTCAGACACACGCACGATGCATGTAGTATTAGCGAGTGTGACGTTCGTGTGTAGAATGGGGAAGGCACGCGATCTATCTGAGTCTGACGGAGAGCAGATTGTTATGGCGCAAAGGCTCGGCATGAGCATTTCGGGAAGCACACTACTTGTCGAGTGTTCGAGGAGTGTCGTGGTGAATGTTTTCAACACTTTAAGAAACCAAGGAGGAACCACGTCCAGACTTGGAGTTGGGCGGCCACACCACGTTACACACTTCGGACGTCGTAGACTGGTAATACAGGACAGGCGCCGAACTGCGCGGAACTAACATCAAACTTTAAAACTGAGCAGAGCGCAAGTGTGTTTGAACATATAGAATACCGAATACTCATAAAGATAGGCCTCTGTAGACGACGACCCATGCATGTGCCAACGTTAACACCACGACGTCGGCAACTACGACTGAAATCAGCATTTGGCCATTGGCACAGGACGTTGGCACAGCGACAGAGAGTTGCATCGTTTGTTGAATCCCGATACTTTCATTATCATGCCGATGGGATGGCGTGAATCCGTCGCTTTCCAGGAGAACCGTTCCTTGACATCTGTACTGTGGGATGGATACAAGCTGGCGGCGGCTGCATTATGCTCTTTGGAACACCCATGTCAGTATCCATGGATCCACTGGAGCGCGTCGAAGGCACCGTGACGGCCAAGAAGTATCATACAGTGGTTGTAGGCCACGTACATCACTTCATGACGGTTATATTTCCTGATGTTAGTGGCAATTTTCAGTAAGATAATGCGCCATGTCACAAGGCCATGAGTGTGATGAAGTGGTTCGAGGAACCCAGTGTTGGGTTTCAATTGATGTGTTCGCCCTCCCCCCCTCCCCCCCAACTCACCAGATTTAAAGCCGATCGAACACATCTGGGGCGTGCGTGAACGTGGCGTGTGCTTATCGCCCTGTCCCCCAAAATTTACGGGAATGATGTGGCTTGTGTGTGCAGATTCGGTGCCAACTCCCTCCAGCAATGTACCAAAGCATCATTGTTTCTATGCCACTATTATTGAGCCCATTTGCATACGGTGTGTGGGTAGGACTATGTGACAAGTGTCGATTACGTCATTACCCAGAATATAACTCGCGCAATTGCCTAAAGTGTGCGTGGGGTTCCCATGCATAACCTTGACGAAGCTGGTTCCATGTGGGGAGGGGAGAGGTGTGACCTTCAGTGTATTGTGAGTCGTCCATGTGGGAAGACCTAATCAGCCTAGCTCAACATCTAGGTCATCTAGTTCTCAACTTGCTATCCTACTATGACGTATGGCTCTTTCGAAATTCAAACCCACAGGATGCGTCCGTTAAAAAGGGAAAAAATATGTTTATCATCTAATTGAGTAACTAGAATAACAAGTTTATGGAATAAAAATCAGAATATTGTTTGCTTTCCAGAATTTATTCTTACAGTTAAACGCTGCACAACCATTCACCATTTTTCTTCACGTACAGTGGATGGTGTTGACTGTACAGTTATGACTAACAAACACTAAGGATATACACCAATAAATATATAATATTCGATCTGCGTCCTTACAAGCTTAGACTTCAACTTACCATACCCTTCCCGCCAAAATGGCGCCCAACTGATGTTCAAAATATTCCGTGGCTGCAGCGCTCATGAGGAGACCAGTGATTTCTACAAAGTCTTTTTCTAAGGTACATTTTCATCATACTTTTAAATGTGCAGAGTGGGAACCGACAAATACCATATTAAAGTCGACGTCTTCACATATGAAAAGTGGAGTGAACGGTAGCATGTTATTGATAAACGTCTCTCTCGTATGAGGCAGACGGTAAACTTTACTAAAACGAAACGCCAAAGACATGACATAACAGTTCTTCGAGGTGTCGCTTTTGCTAAGCAGCACCAGAGGAATCTGCGTAGATGAAAGAACGTTTGGCTTTGGGATAGCGGGCTTTGGGTGTCGAATAGCAAATGTGTGTGCTTCCCGGGGTGAGAGAGGCTTGTTTGGAGAAACTGAAAGCCGAGAGGGAAAGAGCCCTGAATGAGGCTGGTGACACCAAGACACTGACTGCTAAGTGGATGGGGCACGTGTCGCAGCTGCAAGCAGTAATTCAAAAGGTACTTGTCACCTGAACGTCTAGGAGGCGCGACGCGACCGCGAGTCGTACCTGTTTTTGCGGCTGGAGGCAATCCGGGGCGACGTGAAAGCCGTAACCAGCGACGGCGTCTTTGAGCGGCAAGTGTTTCTCTAAGCGCCTCGTAAATATTACCAGCGCTGCTTTAATTAAGCGCCGGCTTCGCGTCACGTCGTGGCGTAGAGGCCTTTTTGCCCAACTGACTTCCTCATCTTCAGAGCTGGGAATTAAAACTGCCGAAATGAATCCATAACGAAATGAATCCACGGCGCTTCTGAGAATCTGTTAACAGACGCCAGCAAAGAGAACTAGCACCTTTAGCAGAAAACATCTAATTTAGTGCTCTGCCTCAACAAGCGACTGCTGTAAGACGCACCAATACCGGGAGCGGCAGTACGAAGTATATCCCAAAAGAAGCATCTGACTAACAAGTAAATTCGTATTTCAGTGTTGATCGTACTGTAGTTGAGCACATGGTCAGAATATATAGAATATCTGTACAAGATGGATTAAAGTGGAATATACGTTGGAGAGGAGGAACATGTGCCGGAAGATGGAAAGCGGCACAGTATCTTTGAAGCGGAAGTAGAAAAGGCGCATGAAGAGATGAAGAATCCGAAGGCTTGTGGAATCTACTACTAGCCAGCAGAATTGTTGACGAGTTAGGTATACGACGAAGTGGAATGGCCTGATGACTTGCTTGCAATGGCAACGACACGACTATACACAAAGAGAAATACCTCAAACACATGAAGAGCATAGCATTATCAATCCAGTTTCTCATGCAGCAAAGGTACTGCTACTAGTGTTGAATAAAAGGCTGTGTGACAAGTAGGATAGACGGGTTGTGAAGGAATAGTTCAGATTTAGATGAAGAAAATGTGACTAGAGATGCTAATGACCTATTAAGAATAATAGGGTAAAGATATATTAAGAACGAGGGAGAAATTTATGCCGTATTTATTGAGTTGGAAAAAGCTTTCGGCGGAAATCAGTGGAATCAGCCAATGTACATTTCGAGGAAGAAATGAGCAGATTGGAAGGAGAGACGACTGGTACAGTAACTACATTTACAACAGAATGTAAGAGTGAGGACTGGAAATAAAATGTCGGAAGCAGTGGGCAATGCCTGCAGGGAAAGCGACTGTCAAATATAAATGTTTGAAAACAGCCTAAAAACGGTTCAAATGCCTCTGAGCACTATGGGCTGAACTTCTGAGGTCATCAGTCCCCTAGAACTTAGAACTTCTTGAACCTAACTAATCTAAGGACATCACACACATCCATGCCCGTCGCAGGATTCGAACCTCAACGCCCATATAGTACTAGGGACAGAAAGTTGGCTGAAACCAGACGTAAACAGTAATGAAATCCTAAATGTATACCGCAGAGACAGGCTGGACAGTGAAGGGGGAGGCGTGTTTATAGCGATAAGAAGTGCAATAGTATCGAAGGAAATTGACGGAGATCCGAAATGTGAAATAATTTGGGTGAAGGTCACAGTTAAAGCAGGCTCAGACATGGTAATTGGATGTCTCTGGCTCAGCAGCTGTTGTGACTGAGCACCTGAAGGATAATTTGGAAAATATTTCGAGTAGATTTCCCCACCATGTTATAGTTATGGGTGGAGATTTTAATTTGCCGGATATAGACTGGGAGAATCAAACGTTCATAACGGGTGGCAGGGACAAAGAATCCAGTGAAATTTTTTTAAGTGCTTTGTCTGAAAACTACCTTGAGCAGTTAAAAAGAGAACCGACTCGTGGCGATATTAGACCTTCTGGTGACAAACAGACCCGAACTATTTGAAACAGTTAACGCAGAACAGGGAATCAGCGATCATGAAGTGGTTACTGCATCGATGATTTCAGCCGTAAATAGAAATATTAAGAAAGGTAGGAAGATTTTTCTGTTTAGCAAAAGTGACAAAAAGCAGACGGCTCAACACAAAAGTTTTGCCTCAAGTACAGATAGTGTTGAGGTCAGTGGACAAAGTTCAAAACCATCGTAAAATATGCGTTAAATGAGTATGTGCCAAGTAAGATCGTAAGAGATGGAAAAGAGCCACCGTGGTACAACAACCGAGTTAGGAAACTGCTGCGGAAGCAAAGGGAACTTCACAGCAAACATAAACATAGCCAAATCCTTGCAGACAAACAAAAATTACGCGAAGCGAAATGTAGTGTGAGAGGGCTATGAGAGAGGCGTTCAATGAATTCGAAAGTAAAGTTCTATGTACTGACTTGGCAGAAAATCCTAAGAAATTTTGGTCTTATGTCAAAGCGGTAGGTGGATCAAAACAAAATGTCCAGACACTCTGTGACCAAAATGGTACTGAAACAGAGGATGACAGACTAAAGGCCGAAATACTAAATATCTTTTTCCAAAGGTGTTTCACAGAGGAAGACAGTGTAAGTAGGCTGTTTAGGTTTTTTTATTGGTAACGCCACCTCTGTATAAAAATCACTGGCTGTGCTGTGTGCAGTCTGTGGCTGCTTTGCATTGTTGTAATACTCGCCATTGTAGTGTTAGGCAGCTGGCTGTGAACAGCGCGTAGCGTTGCTCAGTTGGAGGTGAGCCGCCAGCGGTGGTGGATGTGGGGAGAGAGATGGCGGAGTTTTGTAATTTGTCATGAACTGCTATATATATTATGACTATTAAGGTAAATACATTGTTTGTTCTCTATTAAAATCTTTCATTTGCTAACTATGCCTGTCAGTAGTTAGTGCCTTCAGTAGTTTGAATCTTTTATTTAGGTGGCAGTAGTGGCACGCGCTTTATTGCAGTAGCTCGAGTAACCAAGATTTTTGTGAGGTAAGTGATTTGTGAAACGTATAGGTTAATGTTAGTCAGGGCCATTCTTTTGTAGGGATTTTTGAAAGTCATATTGCGTTGCGCTAAAAATATTGTGTGTCAGTAAAAGCTCAGTCTTATATATAAATTGTTCAAAAGGGGACGTTTCATATGTCGACCCTTAGCCTAGGATACCTCACTGGAATCTTCTGATTTTTTCTTGTAGTTTGTGTAATTAGTGTAGCTTTTGTTTATTGCTAGCGCGTAATTGTAGAGAAAATCTCCTTTGTAGTTGCAGTCTTTCATTGTTGTACAGTAAAACAGTTGTGGCATGCATGTAGATTTGCACCAAGTATTTCGCAGCTGCAATTAACTACATATTATTTTCAGTGCTATGTTAATGTGTTCTCTTATTTTTGCTCTTCAAATTGTGCTTTTCTGTGTTATCGTGTGAAGTATTGTGACAATAATGGCGTGTGAAAAACGTAACACTAGGCTCCAAAGTAAACTGAGAAATAATAGTGACGACGAGAGTAGCTTGCCAGCGCCATTGTGTAATGAATTAACAGACATTCAAAGTAGTAATTTGGTAACTGTGCATAGGGAAATGGAGCGGGCGTCAAATAATGGCGTAGACAATGAAACAAGTAGTGAACAGGGAAGCATTATCGATCGATCGGTCGGCAATAGGTCGCCTCAGGAATCCGAAATGACACGACACGATCTCGCAAATACTGTAGATTCAGGTTTTGGATCCTCACCGTTTTCTCAAATAAGTCAAGACACATTTTCTGCTTGTCAAAATGTGAACGTTTCCGGTGCAAATTCACTGCCGAAAAGCACTGAGGAACATGTTCCAGACACCAGTGTATTGTTATTACAATTAATACAACAAATGGGACAAACACAACAAAAGCTTGAAAAGTTAGACACAATGGAACAAAATCTTCGAAAGTTAGACACAGTGGAACAAAATCTTAAAAAGTTAGACACAATGGAACAACACCAGAGACAAACACAGCAACAGTTAGACGCATTGGAACAAAATCTTCAAAAGTTCGACTCATTGGAGCAAACCCTTGAACAAACACGTGAGGATTTAACTACTGAGTTACATCACATTGAATCGAAATGTCAAAAAGTCTGTAATGACGTAAAAACACAAATTTGTGAGCATTTTCAGCCTATTTTTTCGCGGCATGAAAATGCATTACAGAATCATGAAGCAGCCATAAAAGAACTGCAAACTACTGTTCATGAAAATCACGAGACCTTGCAAGCTAAATTTGACTCAGTTGCATTTACCGATTCGGTTACGCAACTTGCAAAAACTCTGGAAATTTAAAGGACACAGTAGATACTCGGAAACTTGGTTCAGAAAAACACACTGAGGAAATAAGTACACTATCGGATAAAGTAGCAGAACTTTCAGATCAGTTCACTAACTTATCTACAAAGGTAGATGATGATCTGAATGACACAACACCTGTAGCCTTCACTGATACTGAGGAGTATGAAGAAATTAGAAAATTCAAACAAAATCAAAATCAAATCAATACACAGTACAAAAGAGAAATCCGCGAAGTACAAGATCAGCTGACACAGGTAATACAAGAATTACGTATTTCAGAGGGCACTCGCGCCCCAATACGGGAAGAGGGACATAGAAATACGGAACAACCACAAAATAATAACACAGGACACTTCAGAAATTATGAAAGAAATTGGCAAGGCACACCGAATTTTGAGATGGAACCGCCGACACGACGTAACAATGACCGATATGCTACTCGCCGACACGATGATTTTGACTATAAGCTGTTCATTACTACACGTAAATTCAAAACGTTTAAGAATTCTGCCAACGACATTCATCCACAAGCGTGGCTCCATCAATTCTCTCATTGTTTTCCTCCCAACTGGTCGTTAGAACATAGATTAGAATTTATGTGTGGCTATTTAGACAATGAACCAGCTGTAAGAATGCGATCGGTCATTCACGATTGTCACAGTGAAGGAGAATTTTACCATGCCTTCCTCTCAGCATATTGGTCTCAAGCTACACAAGACTGAGTAAAACATAGCATTATAATGATGAAACATTTCGAACAATCTGAATTCTCCAGTCTTGTGAAATATTTTGAAGACATGTTGCACAAGAATCAGTACTTGTCAAACCCATACAGCCCTTCAGAACTCATCCGCATTTGCCTAATGAAATTGCCTGAACATTTACGACACATTATTTTGGCAGGACGTTGCAAAGACGACATTGAAGCTTTTCAGGGACTCATACAAGAATTAGAAATTGACACAGACAGTCGCCGGATGCGAAAACAGGAAAACAATCACTACAGGTCACATACGTCACAATTCCGTGACGACAGAAACAATAACTGGACACGACAAGGCTATTCTTACAACGCAAATCGTGACCAAAACAGACACCACCCATATGACAACCACTGGCAGAGTAATAATAGTTACAGAGAAAGATCGCATTTCCGTATTAATGAATATGACAGAGATTACCTTAGAAACAGACAATATGGGAACCAAAACAATTATTATCAAGGGAGACAGAATAACTTCAGACGCAACAGTTCAGCGAGCAGGTACGATTCAGGAAGAAATTCTCCACCACTTAACCGACAAGAAAGAAACTACAGGAACTACCGACATAACGACAGACGTGAATTTCATCAGAACTGGCGGGATTCTAACAGAGCTGGGCCCTCTCGGCAAGGCGAATTTGTAGAAGTTCGGTCTCCTAATCCCAATAACGACGCGCGCCAACAAAGAAACAGACAATGACCCGCACCGCAGGCAGCCACCTGCGCTGGCTGGCTCAGAGAAAAATAACACAGACGCTAACCTTGAGAAAAGATTTAGCATTCCTCACCGACGTATAAAACATGACAATTGCTTTTCAGTTGAAAGTCTGCGTACTGGGAAGAGTAAAGGTTTACACCACATTTCACATGTAAAACCGTTTATTGAAAGATAATCTGCTTTTTAACTTTGTCATTGGCATAAAACTTTTCACTTCACATTTCTAGTATGCATTGTCAGACTTAGAAACTGTTAACATGCAACAATGTTAGAAGTTAAACATCCAGTCTAGAACCTAGGGAACATTTTTAAACAGAAATTACGAATGTATTGTTATAGTGAACAGACGACACAGTGTTATTGTGTGTGTACATTCTTGCTTGTTAGTTGCACGATTACTTAACGACTATCAGGCTTACATACTTACAACATTTACCAGTACTGCTAATGAGATTTTAATGCAACATTTTGGTTTACTTGAAAATACATTCTGGATTTAAAGTACTTTCCGTGAGATACCAGATGACACAGTGGTTAGTTTATGTGACAGCTACACGATTTTATCACGAAACTACTAATGAGTGACAGTTTACAAAGTTGCTTTTGCAGTGTTTCTGTTTTATATCTGCACAGTTGTCTGTTTTATTCTGGAAAGTAAAACATGTTTTAGTAGTAACTTTTGTGGTATAGCTACAATGAGACAGCCTTTTCCGTAGCACAACAATACGTTACAGCACAGTACTTTCCTCATCACGGCAATAAGCTTAATAACTAAGATATTTATATGCAAAGCATTTCACTTTTGTGTATCATGAGGTAAGTACATTGACTTCTGCAGAACTTAGCTTTCGGAGGACGATAACTACGACACTTCCACAGATATTATGTTGCAAAAAGACGCACATTTAGCGCTACAGGACACGTATTTGAGTGATTAATTTCGCACTTAAAACATTTATTTTTTTTAAAAGATATTTGAAGTACAATGATACACAGGTTTTCCGTGATACATTTCATTCCGTTGCTGTAATCTGTAACACCTGAGGGTATAGTTACATTAATCCTCAGGGGGGTACACGCTTACTTTGTGTATCATGTGTTTGGCAAGCACAAGGAGCCCTAGCTAATATGGTATTTGCTTATACAGCTTTACACATCGGTACCATATTTCTCTAACACAGAATTACACAGGTATCTGATTATTTACCTGAGAGAGACAAACATTTATTTTACCACATCAGTGACAGACGTTTACGTAATTACACCGTTGGATAACTTCACACTTACGAAATTGTATGTTGTTTGTGCTTTGTGAACTGTTCATATTTTTTCAGAACCATTGTGATACTATGAGAGCTTTGAATGATGTATTTGGTATGGGATCATGATTTTTAAAGTACGTTTGAGGCAGATGACACTTTTGACATGAGCAGAGAATTTTTTTTAGGTTTTGAAATTATTGGAGGAAGCTACGACGTTTTTGAGATTTGACTGAGGTGTTTTGATGCTATTATTACGATGACTATGTGTATTATGCTGTTGCGGTATGTTTATGATCAATAAGCTGATGCTATATGAGGAATTTGATTATGCTATGTATTTATTATGATAAAGTATTGTAGAAGTGTCGACGAATATGTATATGAGCAATAAGGTAAGGAATAATGAGTAGTGGTTAGGGACACTGACTTGTGAAAAAGGATGTTGGAAACCAAGAATCGTACTTTAAGAGTTATGAAATGTGTGTAAATGCGTGAATGTATCACAATGCCGGCGAAAAAATTTTTGGACACTGTTATATTTATAGGATTTTGTTTCTACAGATTTGTAACCCAAATTCTTGACCTGTGAAATATTTTTATATGAGACTGCCACTGTAGCGGAAACTGCTGTCGTAAATATTTCCGTACGAAAGTTAAGTGACCACCTGCACGTAATGCGTCGCGGGCACCCAGCAGTGTCAGACGCCTGGAGAAAAAGCCATTAGTGTGTGCCAGAGGCACAGGTAGAAAAAAAAGGGAGGCCATTATCCTCGCTATTGACGTTCCTTTGTAGAAAGCATCGCAAAAACGACACGGTCGCACTTGAAAACATATGATTACACTGTGGAGCTCTTAATTTATGATATTTACTGAAATGAAATGATGAGAAACATTTCACATCTATTGTCTTTCTAGTTGAAAGATTGTTTACTGCACTATGAAATGCCATATGGCTAGTGAATGACGTTTCACACCTCGCTTTGCCTATTTTGTTTAATATCTAGTTTCTAGCTGCACTGCAGCACTGGTTATAATAAAATTTTATAGATGTACTAATATAAATATTTTCTGTCTACAGATCGAGTAAATAATAATTTTTTTCAAAAAAAATGAGGGAGCACAAAAAGACATTTACCTTCACAGGAACTGCATTCATAATTTTATTTTCAAGTACTTGGTAATTTATTTCATAGAATAAGTTACTGTGGTGCACCACTTTAATTACATAGACATTAAGATGTGAACAGACATTTCCCTTATCTGCATTGTTGTCTTTAGTGTAATATTTTTTCTCCTTGAGCTATGTCATGTTTAGATATATGTTTTTTTTTTTTTTTATTTGCTGCTGCTGTTTGCCAGGCATAGTGCTACTGAATTTTAATTTGTGTTACTCTGTTAAGCCAGTTTTACTACTGATTTATTTTTCTTGTTTGCTGCTCATTGCGTAATATTAGCTGTAATATTGCTGCTTGCTTGGCCAATTTGAATATTTTGTCATTGCTGTTTGTGTTAATTGTTTTGTACTGCTGCATTGCCTCGTTACTTAGTTTAGCATCTGAGCTCAGTAGATTTAAGTTAGCTTAAGAGGGGTTAGACTACATAAGAAACTGACTATGGACAATAGGGAAAAATGCATTGAGAAGTTATATAAAAAATATTTGGGACAAAATGAGTATTGTACACTGAGAAATCATTATTTTGAAAGAAATATGAATAGAATACAGAAAGCAGGTATAGATAGGACTTTTTGGGAATAATGACGAATGAAGGGAGATCTCCGAGAAGTAAAGAAAGTTTTGTTTGCAAAATACTGCAGTAAAAGAAACCCTGTCCTTTCCTTGTGTTATCCCACTATGTGTTTGTGTACTCTTGTATATTTGTGTTTTTCCTGTCTTTATCTGTTTAGCTAATAAGATTTATGTTGTAGAATTTTTCAAATACTATGTTACTTTCTTCATAAAGGTGTTTAGACATTATTTATTCTGTTTTGTTTCAATGCTCATGTGTGAAGTTGATGTTTCGAAAGTTATTCTGATCTTTTATGTATGTACTTATGTCATAATTCCTGTAACACTGATGTATCTGTTTATTTCTATTCTTTTGTAAAGCCTGTACTATTGTTATGTTCTTTAATGATGTGTTTTGTACCTTTGTTATTGTGTTCTTATGTTCATCAAATTAAGTAACTTGAAAGTTCCATTTCACTGCACACGTTTCTGTTGGTCATAGTATATGGACAATATGTGAGAAGTAGGGACTGTTAGTGTTTGCATGTGTGTTAATAATTCAGCAAGGGACTGGATAGCAGCATTGCTGGTTCTAAGGACAATTCCAAACACTTTGTGAGTGCACAAGTGATAGTTATGGACTTGCTATATTATCTGCAAGACTCTTCATTGGTGATTGTGTACCTGCACAGTCACATCAGATGGCTGCTGGCCATCTCTACAAGGACTACAGTGGGTCTGCTTCTTTGATGGCCCACCAGTACCGTAATCTCTACAAGGACTACAGTGGGTCTGCATCTTTGATGACCCACCAGTACCATTATCTCTACAAGGACTACAGTGGGTCTGCGTCTTTGCTGACTCACCAGTACCATTATTTCTACAAGGACTGCTGTGGGTCTGCACCTCTGGTGGCCCACCAGTACCATTATTTCTACAAGGACTGCAGTGGGTCTGCTCTGTGATGACCTACCTACCAATACTCTTCAAAACTTCGACTGACTCCGCTGTGGGTTTGCTCTGTTGTGGCCCATTACCTGTCAGCATGTCAAGAGTCAGCACTGTCTTTCCATTGGAAGGACAACACTACTTCTTCAAGACTGCATGGAAATCCACTACTTCTGTGT
Organism: Schistocerca nitens; assembly: GCF_023898315.1. Taxonomy (NCBI): domain Eukaryota; kingdom Metazoa; phylum Arthropoda; class Insecta; order Orthoptera; family Acrididae; genus Schistocerca; species Schistocerca nitens. The sequence continues at coordinate 104,176,684 of NC_064618.1, forward strand.
GCAATTTCTTTTATTAATGAGACTTTGTGAAAAAGAACTGTAATTACTATTATGATGAATGATCAGGACTATCTTTATGGACTGTGAGAAAATTTTAGCTTTTGACCAACATTGTATCAATAAGTGTGTGCATTTGATTTCTTTGTTATTGTAATTACGATTATGAAAAATTTTAACAAATATGTATTGCCCAGTGCCCAAAACAATTTGTAAAATTTTTTGTGGGGAGCATGGGGGCTATGTAAGTAGGCTGTTTAGGTTTCTTTATTGGTAGCGCCACCTCTGTATAAAAATCACTGGCTGTGCTGTGTGCAGTCTGTGGCTGCTTTGCATTGTTGTAATACTCGCCATTGTAGTGTTAGGCAGCTGGCTGTGAACAGCACGTAGCGTTGCTCAGTTGGAGGTGAGCCGCCAGCAGTGGTGGAAGTGGGGAGAGAGATGGCGGAGTTTTGTAATTTGTCATGAACTGCTATATATATTATGACTATTAAGGTAAATACATTGTTTGTTCTCTATTAAAATCTTTCATTTGCTAACTATGCCTATCAGTAGTTAGTGCCTTCAGTAGTTTGAATCTTTTATTTAGCTGGCAGTAGTGGCACGCGCTTTATTGCAGTAGCTCGAGTAACCAAGATTTTTATGAGGTAAGTGATTTGTAAAACGTATAGGTTAATGTTAGTCAGGGCCATTCTTTTGTAGGGATTTTTGAAAGTCAGATTGCGTTGCGCTAAAAATATTGTGTGTCAGTAAAAGCCCAGTCTCGTGTATAATTGTTCAAAAGGGGACGTTTCAACTGTACTGTAGTTCCTTCTCTAGATTGTCGCAGAGATGACAAAATGGTAGATATCGACATAGACGACAGAGGGATGTTGTTGTTGTTGTGGTCTTCAGTCCTGAGACTGGTCTCATGCAGCTCTCCATGCTACTCTATCCTGTGCAAGCTTCTTCATCTCCCAGTACCTACTGCAACCTACATCCTTCTGAATCTGCTTAGTGTATTGATCTCTTGGTCTCCCTTTACGATTTTTACCCCCCACGCTGCCCTCCAATGCTAAATTTGTGATCCCTTGATGCCTCAAAACATGTCCTACCAACCGATCCCTTCTTCTAGTCAAGTTGTGCCACAAACTTCTCTTCTCCCCAATCCTATTCAATACCTCCTCATTAGTTACGTGATCTACCCACCTTATCTCTCAAAAGAGGAAAAGCCACTGGACCTGATGGGATACCAGTTCGATTTTACACAGAGTACGCGAAGGAACTTGCCCCCCTTCTTGCAGCGGTGTACCGTAGGTCTCTAGAAGAGCGTAGCGTTCCAAAGGATTGGAAAATGGCACAGGTCATCCCCGTTTTCAAGAAGGGACGTCAAACAGATGTGCAGAACTATAGACCTATATCTCTAACGTCGATCAGTTGTACAATATTGGAACACGTATTATGTTCGAGTATAATGACTTTTCTGGAGACTAGAAATCTACTCTGTAGGAATCGGCATGGGGTTCGAAAAAGACGATCGTGTGAAACCCAGCTCGCGCCATCCGTCCATGAGACTCAGAGGGCCATAGAGACGGGTTCACAGGTAGATGCCGTGCTTCTTGACTTCCGCAAGGCGTTCGATACAGTTCCCCACAGTCGTTTAATGAACAAAGTAAGAGCATATGGACTATCAGACCAATTGTGTGATTCGATTGAAGAGTTGCTAGATAACAGAACGCAGCATGTCATTCTCAATGGAGAGAAGTCTTCCGAAGTAAGAGTGATTTCAGGTGTGCCGCAGGGGAGTGTCATAGAACCATTGCTATTCACAATATACATAAATGACCTTGCGGATGACATTGGAAATTCACTGAGGCGTTTTGCAGATGATGCTGTGGTGTATCGAGAGATTGTAACAATGGAAAAATGTACTGAAATGCAAGAGGATCTGCAGCGAATTGACGCATGGTGCAGGGAATGGCAATTCAATCTCAATGTAGACAAGTGTAATGTGCTGCGAATGCATAGAAAGATAGATCCCTTATCATTTAGCTACAAAATAGGAGGTCAGCAACTGGAAACAGTTAATTCCATAAATTATCTGGGAGTACGCAATAGGAGTGATTTAAAATGGAATGATCATATAAAGTTGATCGTCGCTAAAGCAGGTGCCAGACTGAGTTTCATTGGAAGAATCCTAAGGAAATGCAATCCGAAAACAAAGGAGGTAGGTTACAGTACGCTTGTTCGCCCACTGCTTGAATACTGCTCAGCAGTGTGGTATCCGTACCAGATAGGGTTGATAGAAGAGATAGAGAAGATCCAACGGAGAGCAGCTCGCTTCGTTGGAAGATCATTTAATAATCGCGAAAGCGTTACGGAGATGATAAACTCCAGTGGAAGACTCTGCAAGAGAGACGCTCTGTAGCTCGGTACGGGCTTTTGTTGAAGTTTCGGGAACATACCTTCACTGAGGTGTCAAGCAGTATATTACTCCCTCCTACGTACATCTCACGAAGAGACCATGAGGATAAAATCAGAGAGATTAGAGCCCACACAGAAGCATACCGACAATCCTTCTTTCCACGAACGGTACGAGACTGGAATAGAAGGGAGAACCGATAGAGGTACTCAAGGTACCGTCCGCCACACACCGTCAGGTGGCTTGCGGAGTATGGATGTAGATATAGATATAGATGTGTACTGATATCACGACACGTGAGGATTTGGACTTGACTAACAACGGCTTATGTAATTTTAATAACTTATTGCAGGCAATTAAATAACACAATGAGGTTGATTTCTGGAACTGTTAAATCAACGCCCACGTACTGGTTACCGGTGCTATGTAATATCCTGCCCCCGGACCTGCGTTGAAAAGCGGACCTACTGCACGAATTCAGGAAGATTGAGACAAAACCAGAACTACCAATTAAAGAAGAATTCTCACAACTGCGAGACACTCGATTGAAATCAAGAAAGCCACCCATACGCACAGCTGAGCAGCTTCAAAATAACAACTATGACCACATGAAACAATGGAGACTAGATTGGAACCAAAAGACAAATGACCAACTACAGACCTGGATTGAGAGCTATAACTGCAACATCTCTGGAATGGAACTAACACGGAAAACATGGTCCGCATTAAATCGAATACGTACTGGACATGGCAGGTGTGCGGATTCACTACACAAATGGCGAAGAGCGATGTCACCAGAATGCGACTGCGGTGCCCCTAGACAGACGATCCAACATATCCATGGTGAATGCTCCTTGCGAGCATTTGCAGGGAACTGGTCCGACTTCCTGGAGGCATCCTCATCGGCGCTAGAATGAATCTCAAACCTCGATATAACCTTTTAACTGACCAATATAAACATAAATTATATTTATGATTGTTATAAGATTTTAATGTCTAACACTTGATGTATTAATGTTGCATGTATAGCCATACGCTAAATAAAAAAATAAATAAAATAACTTAGAGCAGGCTCATCCGAGAATTGCGCCCGGCGGGCGCGCCCGCGCCCCGCGGGCGCCAGGCAGTGTAGTTCAGCGCCCCGTCCGCGACCGTGTGTCGCTAGTGTCGCCATAGGAGAGAGAGAGAGAGAGAGAGAGAGAGCTGCGGAGCGAGTGAGACCGCACAGCACTGCTCTGTGCTGGAGTGGCCCACTGTCAGATCAAACGTAAACAAAATATTCTATTTTAGAAATAGTTTTATGTGAGGGATATAGTATCTCATTCTTACTGTTAGTAGTTACAAGGAAATATTTTTTGTTATTCTTCGTGCTACAGATTTTTGTATCCCTTTTCGGTGTTTAGAAATCGGATCCTTCGTTTGCTGTTTTGTACGTAATAATTTTAACTGACCAAGTTTGAAAACTTATTAAAAATAGAATTAAGGTTATAAAGCTCTTTAATTCTTACAGTCAACATTGTTAAAGAAGACAATTAACATTTTACACGTTTTTGTTTTTCGAGGAAACGATTTTTTCTAGGTTTGGTACAATATTCCGTGAGACCTCTAACCTCAAAGAATTAGTCAAATTTTTATCGCCAAGTAAGGAACGGTTCTTAGTTTTAGCAAGCTTTAAATGAGAGGAAAAGCGCTCACAAATATACGTAGAACCAAACATTGAGAGAAATCTGACCGCGTGCTTTTGCAAAAGAGGATATTTCTCTTGTGGAAGACATCTGTAAAAGTCATTCAAAGTTTTACACATAAGAAAGCGGTCCTTCAGGCGGACATCGCACTGCAGGTCCATCAGCTCTAGTTGAAGCACTTGTCAGACGTCCTCTGCCCGAAGGGAAAAACGGGCGAACAAATATATACGAGGCGGGTTGAAGCTCACTTATCTCCAAAAATCTGTTTTCAAACTGTTCTTGTAATTCACAAATGATTTGTACATAATCTGAAAAATCCACATCTTCTTTAACACTGTCTAGTGCAGGCTAGTGTCCACAATTCTTCTCTCTCAGCTGTTTTCCCCACAAAATCGTCTGCACTAAATCAGCGATTTTCGCCTTGGAGCGAAATGCTCAAAGTATTTAAATGACCAGTAAGGTCACTCAAAAAAGCCAAATTCGCCACCCACTTAGGACCACAAAGTAATTCTTCTGGACGTCCTTTCATTTCAAAAAGGCATTTATTTCACCCCTCAAGGAGAAAAACCGATGAAGCAACTTTCCTCTGCTCAGCCATCTTACTTCGGTGTGGTAGGGGATGTCCGGGTATTCCACTTCGATATGAGCCAGAAATTCTTTAAATTGGAGATGTGTGATTCCATGCGATCGAAGATAATTAACCGTTCGAAGAACTGTGTCCATAACATTTTTCATATTGCCAAAGTGCGTCCTGGTATATCAGACAATGGACTGCCGCGAATAAGGAACAGCCGACTTCAGCCATTTTTGACGTGACATGTCCCAGGAATCCAGTGCGCATTCCTCGTAGCGCAGGGGCTCCATCCGTTGTTACACTTGTCATGCGTTCCCATTTTAAACCCACTACTCTAACACGTTTTCCACGGCTAGAAAAATATCCAAACCCGTGGTTGTGTATTATAATGGTATAAGGTGGAGAGGCGCGGCGGGCGGTCGGGCGGTCCGCACGGCCAGCTAAGCGACACGGCTCGGCCACAGCGACAACACACGAATTCGCCCGGGGCGCGGGCCGCGGGCGATCGCGGGTGGTAGCGCCCCAGGGGCACAGTTCGGACGAGCCTGATTTAGAGGAAAAGTATATTAAAGAGTTTATGAAAGTGTTCACATTGCTGTGGAAATATAACTATTTCACTTTTGTGGAGAAACTGTGGCAGCAGAATGCAAGTCTGGCAATGAGCTCTCCATTAGCTCGTACATTTGTCAACTTTTACGTGTCACACCTGTAGAAAAAAATTTCGATAACCACCCCCAATGCAAGCGCAGAATAGTGATATACCGAGGTATATTGACGACATAATTGTCATTTTTGATGTAGAGAGGAATCATTTTTAGATCCCCGTAAGTCCCTGGAATTGTGAATTACAAAATTTGGCTTTATAATGAGACAATTAACCGCTTCGGTTGTAAAATTTTTTTTTTGGTTCTGTCATGACCGGTTTAGTGCTTTTGAAATCATGAAACCATTTACAACTGAAGCTCTTTGTAAGCTAATTCTACGCTGCTCACTTGCGGATGTCCTGTTATCCAAATTTCATGTATTTGGATTTGTTACTAACTTTTGCATTTCGAGGGGATTGGATGTGATGCTTACTGAAGACCTACCACCACAAATACATTAAGACATTGATCCTCCATGCACCCTAGAGTTTATAATTTCGCTGCTTCATATTTGACGCTAAGTTCTACTTCATAAGAGTGACCTTAAGAAGTAATGGAATACAAAAAAAAATTTTTAACTTACGGTAACGGTATGCTACCAAGGTTGTGGAACATATCGACAAACCATTAGAAAAAAACGGCAGCAAATTGATTCCACAGGATGAAAACTAGAAAATATTCATAAGCATGATAATCATAAACTACGGAATATTGAGGAGAACCTTTGTATACTTCGCATGTAAGCTGTTTAGCTTTAAACGTTTTGGAAGAGTTCGTGACTTTCAAATACAGACTGAGCAATCCCGAAACTGCCCTTAACGAAGAAGTTGAGCTCGAGCATAAAAGTCTCCAAACTCTGTTCAGTGCTTTCAATAGCCCGTTTCGGAGATGGCTTACTGTCTTCTGTGCCCCTTTCATAACTCCGCCGCAGCCCCTTGGTATGTGTTCTGTATCTCTTTTATCATTGTAATATCAGATAATTAATTCTTGTAAAAAAACCATTATTCTCATGTTTGAATTATCTTAAAATTTTGTAACCTTTCGATTATTCTATATTTTGATTTCACTGGTTCACTACCTGTCATTTTTTACGTTAGGCTCTTCAGGTATTGGATGTAGATTTCACAATTATGTGTTTTAAATGTTTTGTGTTTAATTTCACTGGTTCAAAAGCTGTCATTTATTATCTTTGGCGTTTCTGCTAATTGATGCAGATGTTGATAATTTTATGTTTCAAATGGTTTGCCTATTACTTTCACTGGTTCACAACTCTCATTTGTTATGTTTGGACTTTTCTTCTATTAGGCGCAGATTTTGGCAAATTCATGTTTTCGGCCTATTGGCTTACGCTATTACTTATCTTATCATTCCATGGCATGGGGGTATTCCTTTGCTCCACTTACCCTGTTACTACCCATACTGCTTCTTGTTATTCTCTTATTAAGGTACCTTACACTGAGGTGACGAAAGTCATGGGACACCTCCCAACATTCTGTCGGACCTCCTTTTGCCCGGTGTTGTGCAGAAACTCAACGTGGCATGGATTTAATAAGTCACTGGGAGTCTCCTACAGAGACACTGAGCCATGGTGCCTTTATAGCCGTCCACAATTGCGAAAGTGTTACCGGTATAGGATGTTGTCCACAAATTGATCCCTCGGTTTTGTCCCATAAATGTTTGGTGGAATTTATGTCGGAAGATCTGGGTAGCCAAAACTTTCGCTAGAATTGTCTAGATTTTTCTTCAAACCAACCGCGAATAACTGTGGCCCGGTGACTCATGATATCATTTTTTAGACATAGATCCCATGACTGGCTGTAAATGATCTCCAAGACGCCGAACATAACTATTTCAAGTCAATGATCGGTTCAGTTGGACCAGAGCTCCCAGTCTCTCCATGCAAACATACCTCACATTATTATGGATCCACGCCCTACGCATTTTCTTGTGGTTCGCTTTATCAGTCTGAAAGATGAAAATAAATGTCGTGTGACTAGGGCCTCCCGTCGGGTAGACCGTTCGCCGTTTGCAAGTCTTTCGATTTGACGACACTTTGGCGACTTGCGCGTCGATGGGGATGGAATGATGATGATTAGGACAACACCCAGTCCCTGAGTGGAGAAAATCTCCAACCCAGCCAGAAATCGAACCCGGGCCCTTAGGATTGACAGTGTGCCGCGCTGACCACTAAGCTACCGGAGGCGGACAGTCTGAAAGATGATTGGCGCTTACTGCTGCGGAGGATCGTTGCTTAGTTAGGTCTAGTGCCTCGCTTCCATCAAGTGCCCTATGGTGCTTTATTTTTACGAACTGCATGCAATCATGCTCGCAATTTTTGGACAATTGAAAGTTGAGGTTCTTCGGAGCCACAATTTGGGATATTATCTGGCGGCCCACCCACGGTAGTTGCTCGCCTACTAGTTATTTGTTCGAGCATGGACATGATTCCCTATTACTGCTACGTAGGCTAATATTTAATCATTGCGTCCGAGTTCATAGTTTCTAAATGTTAATCTTTATCTTTTTAAATGCCTTAACTGTTTAATGGAGCAGGTTGCAGATTTCAGAAACATCTCACAATGGGGCTCAGACCCCGAAAATGTAGTAGTGCGTAGAGACTTTATTCGTGCTAAAGACTTCGATCAATAAAAATGTTTTCAAACTATGGCGGACTTGTTTACCATGACGATCTCAGTATGCTCCATTTTAATTGAATATATTTTTGTGTTAGCAGAAGAGCCAACACCGTGTTACGAGTGGAGATCGAAAAGCACGCGTTTTAGCTCACGCAGGCTGGCGTGAGGAGAGAAGAACTATACTGACGTGAGGTCTGGAACATGACAAGGAATGAGAATTCAGAAAGCGGACGTAATTAGTTTGATACTTAACTTTAATCCATTAATGATGAACGTCGCTCTTGCCGGTACATGATTGAAAATGTTCTCTGTTCAGAATACATTCTTGAAGTAATTATAGTAACTAAATATGGCGCCTTGCTAGGTCGTAGCAAATGACGTAGCTGAAGGCTATGCTAAACTGTCGTCTCTGCAAATGAGAGCGTATGTAGACAGTGAACCATCGCTAGCAAAGTCGGCTGTACAACTGGCGACGAGTGCTAGGGAGTCTCTCTAGACTAGACCTGCCGTGCGGCGGCGCTCGGTCTGCAATCACTGATAGTGGCGACACGCGGGTCCGACGTATACTACCGGATCGCGGCCGAATTAAAGGCTACCACCTAGCAAGTGTGGTGTCTGAATGTATTTTACTGTAAAAAATGTACCGATATAAATTATTTACACTTTTCGTAAGTAAAAAGCCTGTTTGTTTTCCTCAACAGATGTAAAGAATTTTTGGGCCCTGAGGGAATACAGTCGGCACTTAATCCACTTCTTCTCTGGCCTTCATTTTGTAAATATTCCTTCGCTGTATATGCACTCTCTGACCTGATCATTGAAATCAAACGAATTCACTTAATGGCCACGTCTTACAGCCACAAGTTTTTACTGGCAATATACAGTGGTTGTAACTACATTCTTCATTTCGTTTACGGTTGGTTTCCTGATCTTAGCGCTCTTTTTTTTATTGCTTCTTCTCTTCAGCTACGTTCTGTATACCGTTCGTTTTACTTTTTTCTTCTCTTCTTTCTTTATTTGTCGCTTTTAGGTCGCAGTTATGAGGACTTGCTGTCTTTTTCACTTCTTTCGGCTGTTACTTTTACATTTTCCACCTGCACAAGTGTGAGCTGTTTCGCTCTATTCGATATATTTCTGGCGGGCTGGTTCGCGATCCTTGCATGCAGAATAGGCTGGCTATTGGTATGAGGGAAGTATGAGAGAGAGCGCGGCTGGTAAGTACGCAACAAGTGATGCCATGGGATATAGAGGGGGCCGCCGCTTTGTGAAAGTGGGGCAGTTAAGTACTTAGAATGGTTGCAGGGGCTGGCGCGTGTGGAGTCGAGGAAATGGCTCGTGGCCTGTTCGGTGCTGATGCTTCCGTCGTGTTGGCGTATGTGGTGTGTAGACGCCGATATCACAATTGGGAGGAGTGACAACCTTCAGGTGTTGACTTCCATCCAGGACTTCTCGGCAACCCATGCTCAATTCCAGTTTCTGAGTCTGGTGAGACGTTTCGTTAGATAAGTGCATGTTTACATGTAACGGACAACCTCCTGCGCTGCTTTTAAGTCGTAGTGGAACTTGTGGACAAGAATTATAGCATTTGTTTAGGTGTAATAAGCCATCACTTAAGAGAACCAATATTCCCGGTGTAATACGTGACACTCAAAATGTTATGTTATGACTGTTAGATCGCTGGCGGGCTGTTATAAGCCTAAAATTTGGCGGATATTATTGATTTTACGGGAACAATATTAACCACCTGACTTGTAGTTGAGTTCCCAGTATCTTGTAGCTTAAATTCAAAGCCATTGCTAATGTGTATAGACACTGTTTATGCGGACCAATGTAGGAACGTCACTCTCAAAATGGTTCAAATGGCTCTGAGCACTATGGAACTTAACATTTGTGGTCATCAGTCCCCTAGAACTTAGAACTACTTAAACCTAACTAACCTAAGGACATCACACACATCCATGCCCGAGGCAGGATTCGAACCTGCGACCGTAGCGGTCACGCGGTTCCAGACTGAAGCGCCTAGAACCGCACGGCCACACCGGCCGGCCGAACGTCACTCTCACTTCCCTTAAGTGAAATTGGTTTGTTCCCCATTTGTAATTGTTCATTCTCTTTTTTAACAGTTTCTTGATTTAGAATGTTTGTCTGTTATAGTTCAATCCATCTGTGGTCCTCTCTCATCTCCCCAGTTAACGAGCGACAGCTTAGGGCAGGTTTCCGCTGTCCTAGTCGGCCACGGGTCTGGTGCCGCTCTCTTAGCGACCGATCGACCGACCGACGTGGCGCATGTTTCTTAATTACAGCTGTTCGTTGGAAGGTTATTAACAGGCCTTGACAAGCACTAGGCGCGTATTTTTCGTAAACGGCAAAGATTATTCAAATTATTTTGAAAAGATAAATTGTTTTAAATGTGAACATTTCAGATTAGGCTTCTCCTTGACTGTTATTGTCATCAAATGATACAACAAGTTTACTGTAACTACTGTTAATTTTACCACTGTAGCCGTCATAGTTATTATACTTGTTTGCAAAATGTCATCTGATTATATAAACGAGTATGAATTTTAAGCTAAATAACTTGACAAAATCGGATTCACATTTCCACCTGAAATATTTATTCCAGCGTATGTATTCAGTACCTGAAAACGAAGAACGACAAAATCTTTTAAAACTTATTCCGTAACAATGATGTTATGATCTATAGTCTTGTACTTTGTGACAATGTTTCTCTTTTGCTACATGATGCTTGCACCTAATAGTTTCCGGACGCCATATTTGTTTACAAAATATGAGATGTGTCGTGTTACGACAGTGAGAGGAACCTGTGACTACTGGAGGTGTTCTGTTTTACTTAATCAATTTTTACTGCTAGATATACATTTAGTTTTTCACCAAGAAAGCCCAAAAGCACGTTCTGAAAAAGTGTTTTGTTTCTCCGCTAGACAGTGCTATATTTTCCTCCAAAAGTCGTAACACAACACACACCTATGCCATACCAACAAATGTAAATCCAGCTGATGATGGAGGTTTAAACTTTTGAAACGCGTCGTGGACATAAATAAACAGTGACTGGTAACAGTACACTTGTTATTGACAGATATTGTGGTAAGCGCTCGGAGCATATTTTCTTAAAATCTCATTGACATTCTTACTAGTATCTGCTTTATTGAGGGTTCTGACGTATTTTTCTTAACTACGATTTGTTTACTGTGCAATCCACACTTCATTCGAGTATTTCATACAGGAAGAAATTTGCTTAATTGTGTCCATGCATTCACTGGCTAATCTTGTACAAATAAATTATGATCATGCAAATCACAAATGATGTTGCTGATGCTGAATTAACGCTTCTACTCCACAGCCTTGTGTAAAGACATTGTCCCTGTGACCGTCATTTCAAAGTGGTCAGGAGTCGCCGAAGATATGGTCACTTTGCCTGCGTTGACTCCATTACTCAAAAGCTGTATACTCTAATAGCATGACCGAAATGTAAGTAACTAAAAACGATTACGCCAACGGCCTTGCCGCAGCGAAAACACCAGTTCTCGTAAGAGCATAGAAGTTAAGCGCTGTCGTGCTGGGCTAATACTTCGCCAGTCAGAGTGGCCGAGAGTTCTAGGCGCTACAGTCTGGAACAGCGCGACCGCTACGGTCGCAAGTTCGAATCCTGCCTTGGGCATGGATGTGTGAGATGTCCTTAGGTGAGTTAGGTTTAAGTAGTTCTAAGTTCTAGGAGACTGATGACCTCAGAAGTTAAGTCCCATACTACTCAGAGCCATTTCAACCATTTTGGGCTAATACTTCGATGGATGACCATCCGGTGTGCCGAGCACTGTTGAAAGCGGGCTGCGCTCAGCTCTTGTGAGGCAAACGGAGGGTCTACTTGATTGAGAAGTAGCGGCTCCGGTCTCACAAACTGACATACGGGCGGGAGAGCGGTGTGCTGACCACATGCCCCTCCATATCCGTATCCAGTGACACCAGCGGGATGTGGATGATGCGGAGTTTAGTTTTTAAGTTAGGATTACAGAGTCAAAGTATGACACTTTCAACACAATTTCATTAGAAAGACGTAAGTCACTTTCCCTCCCCACAATTAATACAACTGATCACTCACCTCATATCAGGATAACTGAAACCCAAAGAAATGATTATAACCTTGAGGAGCAGCATGGAAAACACGGCGTGACTGGCAGCTCCACGAAGAATAGGTTAAAGCATTCCCTGCGGCACGCCATCACCTTGTACCCGCCAGGACCTCAACAGCGAATTGCCCGGCATGGCCACTTCACCCGCCTCCTCCCAACTCTTTTCACAAGGAGATCACGCGACACTCAGATTTCAGTAATTTTCACAAAAGATGTTGTACAAACCATTTAAGATAGTCACGCTGAGTTTGGCTTATGAGACACAGTATAGAAGTCTTTATGCCATCAATTTCGACACGTGAGCGCATAGCATTCATGCTCTATCCACACTCATTGCAACAGAACCGCGTCAGCTGCGGAATTGACAGCAACGATTCGGTCCTTGAAATCACTTATGTGCTTGACAGGCGTTTGGTTGACTTTGTCCTTGACATACCCCGATAGAAACAAGTCCATCGGTCTAACGTCAGCGGACCTAGGAGGCCGAGCAATTGGACAGCCCATGTCAATCCAGCGATCTGGAAATACCTGGTCTAGAACAACTAGCACAGTCTGAGCCCAGTCTGGTGACGTACCATCTTGTTGGGAAACGGCTGTGTCTTGGCGGTCGGCTAGATGTAGTGACACAAAGAGCTCCAGCATATTGAGGTACTGTTAGTATTAACTGTTTTTTTTTTTTCCTGAGAGAAAATGGTCTCACAATGCAATCAGTCATCAAACAACACCACACGTCCACTTTTGGGCTGTCACGTACCTCCCCCGTAACAGGATGCGGATTAGTTGTGCCCCAGATGCGAACATTGTGTTTGTATATCTTACCTCACAGGTGGAATTTAGCTTTGTCAGAAAATGCTAGGTTTTCTAAACAGTTTTCACCATTTAAACTGTGAAAAACGCCCACAGGTGTTGTAGCTCGTCTTGTTTCAATGAGTGCAACAGTTACAGTCAGGATGGATACATCCGTCAACGATTAAACATTGTCGGAAAACTTCAAAATCGATTTTCTCGAGAATTTTTTAGAGCTGATTTCTGACTTTCACTTACCATCAATACAAAAAAAAATAGAAAATTCCTATTGCCGTGTGGTATCTTTGCCACACGCTTCTTTTTAGCAGGGGAGTCAGTAACTTCGATGTAGAGCGCTGCCCTAAATCCATACTCCGTACAAAAACCGTGAGGAGGATTTGAGGCATAGCAGTTACCCTACATAAGCCAAACGACCTGGTAATGTCTCCATTACGCAGTTGTGCTGTTTTGATGTACTGATCACGAGCAATATAGCACAGCACTGAAACTTCTCCCAGCGACGAGAAACGCCAGTGAAACTGGGAATTTATAGCCGAAACCTCCACCACATGCAGTGACTCCGACTGTAGAGCGTACAAGCACCAGGAATGCGTTTCCACACATTTCTGGCAACTTCGCTTGTAACAAGGACGACTCTTATACGGTTCTGGAAACGAGTTACCCACCGCAAAGGCCAAAGTCAAACTCTTGAGGCGCACCTTCTGCAGCTGCGGCACAGTCTCGGCACCTGGCGCACGGCATTCCGAGATACCGCCTTCATGTGAAGTTTGTCTTAAGCACGAGCGGTACAAATTAGCTTTCCGTGTTTCATTGCGTACCAACCGAGATAAAGCTCGGCTACTAAGCCGCGCGCTGTTCAGGCGTAGCAGCACCCGCTACCCCCTGCACAACTCCTGCTCCACCTCACACCAGACCCACAGTGTGGCGCCTCGGACTGCGGCAACCCACCCCGCACGCCGCACCTGTAATGAATTCAGCGCGGACTGGCGCCGCGTCGCTGGTTCCCGGGAGACGTGCGTGGCACGCCCGGCTAAATCTCCGGCGCCTCTCCGACACCTCCGCTTCTTCGCGCCTGGAGTTTCATCTGCCTCAGTTACAAATGTGCGGTGCTGAGGTCTGCTCCTGCAGCCAGCCCGGCGCACGTCCGCTCGCTGCCAAGTTTCCACTCTGACGTAACAACTCGCCAGAGCGGAAATGAGTTGCAAGAAAATAAAAGGAGTGAGATTTTTTTCTTTTTCCTCTTTCAGCTACACCTCAGTGCCGAGATACTCAGAATTACGTGTCGGGCACGAATGTGCGTGGAAACATTCATGAAACGTTATTAGTACATGGTAGTTTACCGTTCCGCACGCTACAGTGCAATCTCCCCCCACTGCTACATCCAAATGAGATCAGATGTCAGCCAACACATTCATTAGAATTAAGCACACGAATAACTTCAGAATGATAAAAAAAAATCTTTGAAGTCGAAAATCTGTATCGTAAGAATCGTAAGTACCACCATAGAAAGAATATGAGATAATTTTGAATCTATCCTCTTTTGAACGTATCGTATTTGTGTCAGGTTCAGACAGTTGCAGAAACTTAAGAAAGAGCCATTAAACATACAGTGTTAAAATTATTGAACTATATGAAAAAAAACCTAAATTACACTGAAGAGGCAAAGAAACTGGTTGTTGTTGTGGTCTTCAGTCCAGAGACTGGTTTGATTCAGCTCTCCATGCTACTGAATCCTGTGCAAGCTTCTTCATCTCCCAGTACTTACTGCAACCTACATCCTTCTGAATCTGCTTAGTGTATTCATCTCTTGCTCTCCCTCTACGATTTTTACCCTCCACGCTGCCCTCCAATACTAAACTGGTGATCCCTTGATGCCTCAGAATATGCCCTACCAACCGATCCCTTCATCTAGTCAAGTTGTGCCACAAATTTCTCTTCTCTCCAATTCTTTTCAATACCTCCTCATTAGTTATGTTATCTACCAATCTAATCTTCAGCATTCTTCTGCAGCACCACATTTCGAAAGCTTCTGTTCTCTTCTTGTCCAAACTATTTATCGTCCACGTTTCACTTCCATACATGGCTACACTCCATACAAATACTTTCTGAAACGACTTCCTGACACTTAAATCTATACTCGATGTTAATAAATTTCTGTTCTTCAGAAACGCTTTCCTTGCCGTTGCCAGTCTACATTTTATATCCTCTCTACTTCGACTATCATCAGTTATTTTGCTCCTGCCTAATACCGTTTAGGGTCCCCGCGAGCATGCAGAAGTACTGAAGCACGACGTGGCATGGACCAGACTAATGTCTAAAGTAGTGCTGGAGGGAACTGACACCATGAATCCTGCAGGGATGTATATAAATCCATAAGAGTACCATGGGCTGGAGATCTCTTCTGAGAAGCACATTGCAAGGCATGACAGATATGCTCAATAATGTTCGTTTCTGGGGAGTTTGTTGGCCAGCGGAAGTGTTTAAACTCGGATGAGCATCCCTGGAGCCACTCTGTGGAAATTCTGGACTTGCGGGGTGTCACATTGTCCTGCTGGAAGTCCGTTGGGTGCACAATGGACATGAATGGATGCAGGTGATCAGACAGGATGCTTACATACGTGTCACCTGTGAGAGTCGTATATATACCTATCACGAGTCCCATATCACTCCAAATGCACACGCCCCACACCGTTACGGAGCCTCTACCACCTTGAACAATCCCCTGCTGACATGCATGGTCCATGGATTCATGATGTCTCCATACCCATACACGCCCATCTACTCGGTACAGTTTGAAACGAGACATCCGACCAGGCAACATGTTTCCAGTCATCAACAGTCCAATATCGGTGTTTATGGGCCCAGGTGATGCATACAACTTTATGTAGTGCGGTTATCAAGGGTACACGAGTGGACCTTCGGCCCCGAAAGCTCATACCGATGATATTTCGATTAATGGTTCGAACACTGACACTTCTGCAGAAATTTGCACAAGGTTTGCACTTCTGTCACGTTGAACGATTCTCTTCCGTCGTCATTGGCCCGTTCTTGCAGTATCTTTTTCCGGCCGCAGCGATGTCGGAAATTTTATGTTTTAAGAGATTCCTCACATTTACGGTACACTCGTGAAATGGTCGTACGGGAAAATCCCCACTTCATCGCTAATTAGGAGATGCTATGTCCCATCGCTCATACACCTACTATAATACAACGTTCAAACTCACATGAATCTTGATAACCAGCAGGTATACCAGCAAAAGCCGATCTAACAATTACGCCACACACTCGTTGTCTTATATAGGCGTTGCCGACTGCAGCGACGTATTCTACCTGTTTACATATCCCTGTATTTGAATACGCATGCCTACACCAGTTTCGTTGGCGCTTCAGTGTAATTACAAACTACAGCGTATACATACCCTATTCAACAAGTAAACGTTACTACAGATATTCGGATTTAGGTAATGACATGTTCGATATGCCGGCCATCATTGGCAATGATATAGCGCAGACGAACAGCGAAATTCTGCATGACCCGCTGAAGTGTCGGAACATCGATGCTGTTGATGACCTCTGAATGGATTTTTTTTGAGCTCAGCAATGGTTTTGGGCCTATTGCTGTACACTTTGTCTTTAATATAGACCCACAGAAGGGGGTCGCATGTGTTCTGATTCGGAGAATATGGCAGCCAATCGAGGCCCATGCCAGTGGCGTCTGCGTAACCCAGAGACAGAATGTGGTCCCAAAAATGTTCCTCCAGGACATCAAACACTCTCCTGCTTCAATAGGGTCGAGCTCCCTCTTGCATGATCCAAAAATTGTCGAAATCAGTGTCACTTAGGATAATGGGGATGAAATCGTCTTCAAAACCTTCATGTACCGTTCGATACTCACCTTGCCATCAAGGAATATAGCAGCGATTATTCCGTGACTGGACGCTGCACACCACACGGTCACCCGCCAAGGGTGAAGAGACTTCTCGATCACAAAATGCGGATTCTCAGTCCCGAAATGCTTAAATTTTGCGTATTGACGAACCCATCCAAATGAAAGTAGACATCGTCGCTTAGGCGCCTGAGCATGCGTATACTGATTCTCATCATGACCTACGGCCAACCGTGCAGTTTGAACGTCCTAACGCCACCCATTCAAAAATTATGATGATTTTATTCCACATAGTTTAGTTTTTGGTACTATGTACTAACGCGTTCAGAATCACGTGGAACAAGTGTAACGAGAACGTAAAGACGTGTAAATGCCAAAAAGACTTCTTTTACTGGGAAACAACAGTTGCTGTAAGCACAATTAGCGTAGTAATTGAAAATCAGGAGAAAAAATTTCTTAGACGAATAAATGGACGCACACGAGGATATGAAATTTTGTCGAAGTGGCAAACATTTGACTTCGATGTCTAATACGTAAGTTCACTTACAAAATTCCAAAGAAACACTTGAAATTATATGGCCATCTTTACAGAATGGATAAGAGTACACTGACCACAAGACTATGCAACATTATTGATTCAAAGACTGCCAAAATCAGCTTGTTAGAAGAAGCTAGAAAAGATTTACAATGCATTAGTATCACGAAAGAATTCAAGGTAAAGCATCTAGCCCTTGAAACATAAGAACGAAGTATGGTTTCACAGAGAAACGTAAAGAGTAAACTGCCAAAAAATCGTCAAACGAGTGCAAGATAAAGATTACCAGAGTTACGACGTAGTTTTGGAAGCATAAGAAGGCAGAATCCGTAAAACCAACGTTATGCAGAAGAGGAAGAAACGATTAAAGAAAATACGAACGAAAGGAATGGAAGAATATTTAGCTAACGTAAAAAAACGAGACTATCCTTTGAACCAAGACAATGAATCATAGCTTTAATGGTATTGTTTATTTGTTGTGTAGCCGAGTGGCTCTAGGCACTGCAGTCTGGAACCACGCGACCGCGATGGTCGCAGGTTCGAATCCTGTCTCGGGTATGGATGTGTGTGATGTCCTTAGGTTAGTTAGATTTAAATATTTCTAAGTTCTAGGGGACTGATGACCCTTAGTGTTCAGAGCCATTTGAACCGTTTTTTTTTTTTTTTTTTTAGGGGTGGGCGTGACTTGGTCAATCAGAATACTACTAACGCTGTATCCGAACATTATGATTTTTTTTCCTTACTCATCCACATTTACTCACATGTTTCTACATGTAGAGCTAACTGACATTAATCACATCAACTAGAAATTTTGGCTACGTCACTTTGAACCCTCCTGCAATCGCTCAGCTTCGTCCCCTTACCAGACACCACAGCATGATCAGCAAACAACCACAGATTGCTGTCCACCCTGTTCGCCAAATCATTTATGTATATATAAAATAACAGCGGTCCTATTACACTTCTCTGGGTCACACCCGACGATACCCATGTATCTGACGAACACTCACAGACGAGGACAGCATACTCTGTTCTTTAACTTAAGAAGTCGTCGAGCCACTCACATATCTGTGAACCTGTTCCATATACTGGTACCTTCTTTAGCAGCCTGCAATGGGCATTTGTAAAACTCTTTCCGAAACCCATAAATATGGAAACTGCCTGTTGCCCTTCATCCATAGCTCGCACTACATCATGTGACAAAAGAGCAAGCTCAGTTACGCACGAACGATGCTTTCTGAAACAAGGTTGATCTGTTGACATAGGCTTCTAGATATCAAGAAAATTTATTTTATTCGAACTAAGAATACGTTCAAGGATTCTACAGCAAACCGATGTTAGGGATATTGATTTGTAATTTTGCGGGTCCGTTCTTCTGCCGTTGTTATACACAGGAGTCACCTGCGCTTTTTTCCAGTCGCGGTGGGCTGGAGATTCACGATAAATGTAAGCTAAGCAAGGGGCCAGTGCCGTAGCGTACGCTTTGAAAAACCGAATTGGTATTCCATCCGGTCCTGATGACTTATTTGTTTTTAACTGTTTCGGTTGTTTCTCTGTGCAAGGTGTGCTTATTACTATGTCGTCCATACGGGAATTTGTTCAATGGTCCAACGATGATATACACTCCTGGAAATTGAAATAAGAACACCGCGAATTCATTGTCCCAGGAAGGGGAAACTTTATTGACACATTCCTGGGGTCAGATACATCACATGATCACACTGACAGAACCACAGGCACATCGACACAGGCAACAGAGCATGCACAATATCGGCACTAGTACAGTGTATATCCACCTTTTGCAGCAATGCAGGCTGCTATTCTCCCATGGAGACGATCGTAGAGATGCTGGATGTAGTCCTGTGGAACGGCTTGCCATGCCATTTCCACCTGGCGCCTCAGTTGGACCAGCGTTCGTGCTGGACGTGCAGACCGCGTGAGACGACGCTTCATCCAGTCCCAAACATGCTCAATGGGGGACAGATCCGGAGATCTTGCTGGCCAGGGTAGTTGACTTACACCTTCTAGAGCACGTTGGGTGGCACGGGATACATGCGGACGTGCATTGTCCTGTTGGAACAGCAAGTTCCCTTGCCGGTCTAGGAATGGTAGAACGATGGGTTCGATGACGGTTTGGATGTACCGTGCACTATTCAGTGTCCCCTCGACGATCACCAGTGGTGTACGGCCAGTGTAGGAGATCGCTCCCCACACCATGATGCCGGGTGTTGGCCCTGTGTGCCTCGGTCGTATGCAGTCCTGATTGTGGCGCTCACCTGCACGGCGCCAAACACGCATACGACCATCATTGGCACCAAGGCAGAAGCGACTCTCATCGCTGAAGACGACACGTCTCCATTCGTCCCTCCATTCACGCCTGTCGCGACACCACTGGAGGCGGGCTGCACGATGTTGGGGCGTGAGCGGAAGACGGCCTAACGGTGTGCGGGACCGTAGCCCAGCTTCATGGAGACGGTTGCGAATGGTCCTCGCCGATACCCCAGGAGCAACATTTGCTGGGAAGTGGCGGTGCGGTCCCCTACGGCACTGCGTAGGATCCTACGGTCTTGGCGTGCATCCCTGCGTCGCTGCGGTCCGGTCACAGGTCGACGGGCACGTGCACCTTCCGCCGACCACTGGCGACAACATCGATGTACTGTGGAGACCTCACGCCCCACGTGTTGAGCAATTCGGCGGTACGTCCACCCGGCCTCCCGCATGCCCACTATACGCCCTCGCTCAAAGTCCGTCAACTGCACATACGGTTCACGTCCACGCTGTCGCGGCATGCTACAAGTGTTAAAGACTGCGATGGAGCTCCGTATGCCACGGCAAACTGGCTGACACTGACGACGGCGGTGCACAAATGCTGCGCAGCTAGCGCCATTCGACGGCCAACACCGCGGTTCCTGGTGTGTTCGCTGCGCCGTGCGTGTGATCATTGCTTGTACAGCCCTCTCGCAGTGTCCGGAGCAAGTATGGTGGGTCTGACACACCGGTGTCAATGTGTTCTTTTTTCCATTTCCAGGAGTGTATTTGTACGATCCTGCTGCGTGAAAGATTTCTTGAACGTGATATTTAAAACTTCGTCTTTATTTTTGGTTTATTTCGTCTGTTAATCTTTCTGAACACTTATACCTGCATGAGAGCAAAAGTTTCAATTCTCTCTCAGAATACGTTTTCCTTTTCCCTTCATCTCATGTCTCACGCCCAAGTGGCTCTGAGCACTATGGGACTCAACATCTGAGGTCATCAGTCCCCTAGAACTTAGAACTACTTAAACCTAACTAACCTAAGGATATCACGCACATCCATGCCCGAGACAGGATTCGAACCTGTGACCGTATCAGTCGCGCGGTTCCGGACTGAGCGCCTAGAACCGCTCGGCCACACGGCCGGCCACGCCCAAGTCCCGAAGCACTTTATGAGAATCCCTTTTCTGCAGTGTTTGTCAATTCAGACCACTCTTCTTGAAACTCCCTTTTCTCTTAAGATGGTTCGATGGCAAATCCTCAATCACTTCGTCATCAGATTCGCTGGTGATGGGATGCCATAGTCGTCTCCTTTTCTTCGGAATTATAGGGCTGCCACCATCAGAACCATCCAGTATTCAGTCTGCGGATAAACAGTGTCATGAAATATGCTACTCAATACTGCTTCAACCACACGCGAGCTATGTGCCGGACATCCATCATGTTGGAAGTACATCGCCATTCTGTCATGCAGTGAAACATTACGTAGGAAATCAGCATACATTGCACCATTTAGATTACCATCGATAAAATGGGGGCCAATTATCCTTCCTCCCATAATGCCGCACCATACATTAGCCCGCCAAGGTCGCTGATGTTCCACTTGTCGCAGCCATCGTGGATTTTCCCGTGCCCAATAGTGCATATTATGCCGGTTTACGTTACCGCTGTTGGTGAATGACTAGTACCTGAAAAAAAGACACGGAATTCGTTACTTCATAGAAGACGGTTTATATTTCACAGAAAACAGTATCGCAGAGATCGTTATTTATAATGCTTCTTTTGAAAAGAGATAATGAATTCGCTTTGTACTTGAAACTTGACGCACGGTGACCATTCACTGATGGTCCTCATTTTTGGTTAAGCTCTGATGCAATGGGTATACCAACGTATATATGTAGGTATTTAGCTATGTACTGAAAATACTATAGGTGCCAAACTAAGGAAAAAAATAAAGTAGACTTATCTGGTACTGCATTTTTAGCGGGGTTGTGAACGAGCACTCCCACTTGATGTTCATCGCTGATCACTTGTGTCCAGCATCTCATGTTATCATGCATATTCCACTTGGAAGCATTTCTTCTTCACAACACTCAAGACTTGACTGACGATGGCACGGCGCGTAGCACAGGCCAGCGGACTTGACAAATTATGCACACTTCAAACTGCATGGAGCTTAGGGAAGGATGAGTCATTTCAGGATGGTCGAACTTGACAATCTGTGCACTTCACCAGGTCAACATTAATATATACAA
Organism: Schistocerca nitens; assembly: GCF_023898315.1. Taxonomy (NCBI): domain Eukaryota; kingdom Metazoa; phylum Arthropoda; class Insecta; order Orthoptera; family Acrididae; genus Schistocerca; species Schistocerca nitens. The sequence goes on from NC_064618.1 coordinate 104,198,501, forward strand.
ACCACAGTACACTTATGCACCGCCCAGTGAGAGGCGCAATTAAGATTAGATATATTGTTCTCAGATAAGAAATGAACTGCCTGGTAAGTGTTTGTAGACTTGACACAATATCCACTGCAGCTGAATAAGTACGTAGGGTTTTTACGTAAGTTATATACTCACACACACAACAGATATACATAATAGATTTAACTCATCGATAATAGATTCTCCTTCACAATCGACAAGAGTCTGCCAATGCTGGGGTAACTTTACGTTTGCGACTGTAGACATCAGGTAGTTTTCAGGCGAAGAACTCAACAAGCCATGTTCGGAGCTCATTGTCATTCAGGAAGGAGAGAGGAATAGGGGGAAAGATAAGGTGAATAAGGTGGGTTTTGAATGATTTCCTAATTCAACTCTGGTATGGTGTTTTTTATCGTGGAGTAGCATCATTTCACAGCAGACTCCATGGTCGTTGTTAAAAAAAAATGGCTCTGAGCACTATGGGACTCAACTGCTGTGGTCATAAGTCCCCTAGAACTTAGAACTACTCAAACCTAACTAACCTAAGGACATCACACAACACCCAGCCATCACGAGGCAGAGAAAATCCCTGACCCCGCCGGGAATCGAACCCGGGAACCCGGGCGTGGGAAGCGAGAACGCTACCGCACGACCACGAGATGCGGGCCATGGTCGTTGTTCTTGGACTGCAAGACGTCTCAGTTGTTGACAATAAATGTCAGCAGTAATGGTTGCACCTCGGGGAAACAATTCCCAGTACATCACACCGTCGCTGTTCCTCCAGATGCGTAACATTATCTTTTGTAGAGGCGTGCATGAGTTTGTAAGGGGAGTTTCTGCTATGTTTGGGCTCCACCATGCCTTATTTTTCTTATGTTAGCATTAAAATACAGTTTCTCGTAGCTAGTAACGATACGGAATACGAATGGTCGTTATTGTTCACGAGTGAATTTATGACGAGCGAGCAGAGATGCACATATAGCCGCGCGCTGCATTTTATGATTTTGGCGTAGTGCCTGGGGCATTCATACACCCGATTTTTGAACCTTCTCCACTGTCTCACGGTTGTGGAATGATCACAGTTCATCACGTTCGCCAGTTCTACACTGGCGTGGATCATTGTGGATTAATGTCGTTGAGGTGTCAGCGAAATCTAATGCGGAAGTGGATTCGTGCTCCGTTGGGCAGAAGCACAAAACCTGTCATTTTGCCGCCGGCCTGTGTGGCCGAGCGGTTCTAGGTGCTTCAATCTAGAACAGCGCGACCGCTACGGTCGCAGGTTCGAATCCTGCCTCGGGCAGGGATGTGTGTGATGTCCTTAGGTTAGTTAGGTTTAAGGGGCTCCGGAACGCCCTATACTTGTAATGTTAAAATAACGCTTATAAATTACATCTTTCCTCACAAAGTATTTGAGGTAGGAATTTGAACTTTTTACAGATTATTTATTGGAATATGGGCTACAACTTAACACAGGGATTTTACAAAATTTTAGTTCAGTTATTAAAGATGATTTTTTTCAATTGTAATGAAAATTCACAACATTTTTTTGCAATTTTTTATTTATATATTCAAAAATATACAGTTTTTTGGAAAAAGGCTGTGTTAAATTATGCAGAAGGTACTGTGTAACATTTACTGAAAGTTTGAAACAAATATGTTTGGAAGATCCTTAGAAAACATGTAATTAGTATGAGAAAATAAAAGTTTTGGGAATCGAGCGACAAAGATTGGATTAACTTTTTAGTGCATTCCAGGTCCATAGGATGGATTATCTTCATCCTCTGCAAACTCCTCCTCCAGCTTCCTTTTGTTCCTCCTCCTGTTTACTCTTCCTTGTATTTCTAGACTCTTTACAGCCCTGTCTGCAGCCCGAAGGCGTTCCTTGTCTAAAGCAAGCATCGCTCGTACCATGTTAGAACCTATCTTCATTCCCATATTTCTAAATACCTTTGGCTTTCCAACGTTTCTCCTTTTCTTAAAAGCCTTCAGAGGATTTCTAATAACTTTACTTTTACTCATTATTATACTTCAACAAAACAGAGACTCAAGAAACAGAATTAATTACGAATATTTTCGAGATAACGACAGAGTAAATAAACATGAAACAATCGACAATCACACCAGCGATATATATTGAACCATCACAGGTTAGCCACAACACATACTTTATCTCACATCACTAAAATGTACCTGATGAACACGGACGTTAATAATAACACCATTTGACAGCAGTTTAACAGCGCCACAGTGGATCACGCCCAAGTAGAACACATTTAAAAAAAAAATTTAAAAATAGTTGTAGTCTTCGGAATTGAATAAATTATATATCTATTAAAAGGTAATAGTCTGCAGATTCAGAAAACGCAAAAAAGGGAAAAATTTAACTTTTCATGATTTTTGAGCCCTTCCGGAGCCCCTTAAGTAGTTCTAAGTTCTAGGGGACTGATGACCTCAGATGTTAAGTCCCATAGAGCTCAGAGCCATTTGAACCATTTTGTCATTTTGCCAAAGCCATATTCTCAAGCAGCCCAGGTAGAGTATTCCGCAGTAAGTCCAGGTACGTTCCTCTGTCAAGGCGTTGTCGAATAATAACCGATCCAATTACGTGGTCTCCAAGAATCTCCGCCCACACATAGATACTGAAGCGATGGTGGTGAGATGCCTCAACCGTTTCCTGAGGATTGTCTGTAGTTCACAGATGAAGATTATGCAGACTGATGATGCCAGTTGTAATGAAGGCTGCTTCGTTGGTAAAGAGGACTGATGACATAAATCCCATATTCGTAATGATCTGGTGCAAAAACCATCGACAAAATCATTCCCCTAGAGGGAAATACTCTCGTTACAGTTGATAGGGATAGTAGTGATTCTCATGCAGGACACACTTAATCGTTTTTTGTCCTGCATCATGATGGCGGGCCACTGGCAGAGTGCTTGTACTAGAATTTGCCTCAATATCCTTTAGAACTCGGTCCTCCAAATCTCGTGCACGCATAGCCGGTCGCTCCCCTCCACGTTCGTCTGTCTGACAGAACGCATGATCACATAAACGTTCAAAAATTCTATAAATGTTGTGTAATATGGTTGGAACCTGTGAGGGTATTTGTTTTGGTACAGATGCCTCTCGGCCGTTCCCAGCTGCTTGGTCGTACATAACCACCATCTCAGCTTGCTCTAGACATGAATACCGGACCATTATGTTGCTTAAAGTATACTGTGTCAATCACAGAGCCTGCAACGCATAGGGAATACACGGCACGTGGTCAGAGGAACTTTCTTTCGTCAGCACCATCTACTGTAGCAACGATGCAATTTCTGACACATGTTCATGGGATCTTTTCTCCATTTCCAGTCAGGAAATGGTCCCTGCAGTAGTTTCATTAATGTACATCTACATCTACATCTACATACATACTCCGCAATCCACCATAGGGTGCTTGGTTGAGGGAACCTCGTACCACAACATCTTCTCTCCCTGTTCCACTCCCAAACAGAACGAGGTAAAAATGACTGTCTATATGCCTCTGTACGAGCTCTAATCTCTCTTATCTTATCTTTGTGGTCTTTCCGCGAAATATAAGTTGGCGTCAGTAAAGTTGTACTACAGTCAGCCTCAAATGCTGGTTCTCTAAATTTCTTCAGTAGCGATTCACGAAAAGAACGTCTCCTCTAGAGTTCCTGAAGCATTTCCGTAACACTCTCGTGATGATCAAACCTACCAGTAACAAATATAGCAGCCCGCCTCTGAATTACTTCTATATCCTCCCTCAATCCGACCTGATAGGGATCCCAAACGCTCGAGCGGTACTCAAGAATAGGACGTATTAGTGTTTTATAAGCGGTCTCCGTTACAGATGAACCACATCTTCCAAAAATTCTACCAATGAACCGAAGACGACTATCCGCCTGCCCCACAACTGCCATTACATGCTTGTCCCACTTCATATCGCTCTGCAGTGTTACGCCCAAATATTTATTTGACGTGTCTGTGTCAAGCGCTACACTACTAATGGAGTATTCAAACATTGCCGAATTCTTTTTCCTATTCATCTGCATTAATGTACATTTATCTATATTTAGAGTTAGCTGCCATTCTTTACACCAATCACAAATCCTGTCCAAGTCATCTTGTATCCTCCTACAGTCACTCAACGACACCTTCCCGTACACCACAGCATCATCAGCAAACAGCCGCACATTGCTATCCACCCTATCCAGAAGATCATTTATGTAGATAGAAAACAACATCGGACCTACCACACTTCCCTGGGGCACTCCAGATGATATCCTCACCTCCGATAAACACTCACCATCGAGGACAACGTACTGGGTTCTATTACTTAAGAAGTCTTCGAGCCACTCACTTACTTGGGAACCAATCCCATATGCTCGTACCTTAGTTAGGAGTCTGCAGTGGGGCACCGAGTCAAACGCTTTCCGGAAGTCAGGGAATATGGCATCCGTCTCCTACCCTTCATCCATGGTTCGCAAGATATCATGTGCAAAAAGGGCGAGTTGCGTTTCGCAGGAGCGATGCTTTCTAAAGCCGTGCTGATGCATGGACAGCAACTTCTCTGTGTCAAGGAAATTCATTATATTCGAACTGAGAATATGTTCGAGAGTGTTGCAACAAACCGATGTTAAGGATATTGGTCTGTAATTTAGAGGATCCTTCCTTCTACCCTTCTTATATACAGGCGTCACCTGCGCTTTTTTCCAGTCGCTCGGGACTTTACGTTGGGCAAGAGATTCGCGATAAATGCAAGCTAAGTAAGGAGTCGATGCAGTAGAGTACTCTCTGTAAAACCGAATTGGAATCCTATCAGGACCTGGCGATTTATTTATTTTCAACCCATTTAGCTGTTTCACAATCTCAGCGATGTCTATCACTCTGTCTTCCATACGGGAATCTGTACGAGACTCGAACGGCGGTATGTTTGTACGATCCTCCTGCGTAAAAGATTTCTCAAATGCTAAATTTGAAATTTCAACTTTCGTTTTGCTGTCTTCCATTGCCAGGCCAGACAGACCAGTGAGTGACTGGATGGAAGCCTTCGACCCGCTTACCGATTTTACGTAAGACCAGAATTTCCTTGGGTTTTCAGCAAGATCTTTTGCTAAGGTATGACGGTGGTAGTGGTTGTATGCTTCGCGTATCGCTCTTTTTACAGCAGCACGAATCTCTCCTAACTTTTGTCTGTCCTCATGCTCCCGATCTTTCTTGTACCGCGAGTGCAACTGACTTTGCTTCCTGAGCATTCTCCGAATTGCGCTGTTACACTACGGTGGGTCTTTTCCGTCCGTAAACCACTTTATCGGCACATACTTGTCCAATGCGTGACTTACAATGTGTTTAAAATTCGCCCATAAATCTTCCACCGGAAGTAAATGAAGTCGATTCATTCACTAAGTGAGATGCTAACAACTGCTTATCTGCTCTTTCGAGTACGAATACTCTCCTAGACTTCTTGACCGACTTTTTAACTTTCGCAACCATAGTCCTGAAGAGGGGCAGCAGCCTTTTCAGTAGTTTCAAGGGCAACAGTCTGGATGATTGACTGATCTGGCCTTGTAACAATAACCAAAACGGCCTTGCTGTGCTGGTACTGCGAACGGCTGAAAGCAAGGGGAAACTACGGCCATAATTTTTCCCGAGTGCATGCAGCTTTACTGTATGATTAAATGATGATGGCGTCCTCTTGGGTAAAATATTCCGGAAGTAAAATAGTCGCCCATTCGGATCTCCGGGCGGGGACTACTCAAGAGGATGTCGTTATCAGGAGAAAGAAAACTGGCGTTCTACGGATCGGAGCGTGGAATATCAGGTCCCTTAATCGGGCAGGTAGGTTAGAAAATTTTAAAAGGGAAATGGATAGGTTAAAGTTAGATATAATGGGAATTAGTGAAGTTCGGTGGCAGGAGGTTCAGATGGCTCTGAGCACAATGGGACTGTACTGCTGTGGTCATTAGTCCCCTAGAACTTAGAACTACTTAAACCTAACTAACCTAAGGACATCACACACATCCATGCCCGAGGCAGGATTCGAACCTGCGACCGTAGCAGTCGCACGGTTCCGGACTGCGCGCCTAGAACCGCGAGACCACCGCGGCCGGCGGTGGCAGGAGGAACAAGACTTCTGGTCAGGTGACTACAGGGTTACAAACACAAAGTCAAATAGGGGTAATGCAGGAGTAGGTTTAATAATGAATAGGAAAATAGGAAGGCGGGTAAGCTACTACAAACAGCTTAGTGAACGCATTATTGTGGCCAAGATAGATACGAAGCCCACACCTACTACAGTAGTACAAGTTTATATGCCAACTAGCTCTGCAGATGACGCAGAAATTGACGAAATGTATGATGACATAAAAGAAATTATTCAGATAGTGAAGGGAGACGAAAATTCAATAGTCATGGGTGACTGGAATTCGAGTGTAGGAAAAGGGAGAGAAGGAAACGTAGTAGGTGAATATGGATTGGGGCTAAGAAATGAAAGAGGAAGCCGCCTGGTAGAATTTTGCATAGAGCACAACTTAATCATAGCTAACACTTGGTTTAAGAATCATGATAGAAGGTTGTATACATGGAAGAACCCTGGAGATACTAAAAGGTATCAGATAGATTATATAATGGTAAGACAGAGATTTAGGAACTAGGTTTTAAATTGTAAGACATTTCCGGGGGCAGATGTGAACTCTGACCACAATCTATTGGTTATGACCTGTAGATTAAAACTGAAGAAACTGCAAAAAGGTGGGAATTTAAGGAGATGGGACCTGGATAAACTGAAAGAACCAGGGGTTGTACAGAGTTTCTGGGAGAGCATAAGGGAACAATTGACAGGAATGGGGGAAAGAAATACAGTAGAAGAAGAATGGGTAGCTTTGAGGGATGAAGTAGTGAAGGCAGCAGAGGATCAAGTAGGTAAAAAGACGAGGGCTAATAGAAATCCTTGGGTAACAGAAGAAATATTGAATTTAATTGATGAAAGGAGAAAATATAAAAATGCAGTAAATGAAGCAGGCAAAAAGGAATAAAAACGTCTCAAAAATGAGATCGACAGGAAGTGCAAAATGGCTAAGCAGGGATGGCTAGAGGACAAATGTAAGGATGTAGAGGCTTATCTCACTAGGGGTAAGATAGATACTGCCTACAGGAAAATTAAAGAGACCTTTGGAGATAAGAGAACCACTTGTATGAACATCAAGAGCTCAGATGGCAACCCAGTTCTAAGCAAAGAAGGGAAAGCAGAAAGGTGGAAGGAGTATACAGAGGGTCTATACAAGGGCGATGTACTTGAGGACAATATTATGGAAATGGAAGAGGATGTAGATGAAGATGAAATGGGAGATACGATACTGCGTGAAGAGTCTGACAGAGCACTGAAAGACCTGAGTCGAAACAAGGCCCCCGGAGTAGACAACATTCCATTGGTACTACTGACGGCCTTGGGAGAGCCAGTCCTGACAAAACTCTACCATCTGGTGAGCAAGATGTATGAAACAGGCGAAATACCCTCAGACTTCAAGAAGAATATAATAATTCCAATCCCAAAGAAAGCAGGTGTTGACAGATGTGAGAATTACCGAACAATCAGTTTAATAAGCCACAGCTGCAAAATACTAACACGAATTGTTTACAGACGAATAGAAAAACTAGTAGAAGCCGACCTCGGGGAAGATCAGTTTGGATTCCGTAGAAATACTGGAACACGTGAGGCAATACTGACGTTACGACTTATCTTAGAAGAAAGATTAAGGAAAGGCAAACCTACGTTTCTAGCATTTGTAGACTTAGAGAAAGCTTTTGACAATGTTGACTGGAATACTCTCTTTCAAATTCCAAAGGTGGCTGAGGTAAAATACAGGGAGCGAAAAGCTATTTACAATTTGTACAGAAACCAGATGGAAGTTATAAGAGTCGAGGGACATGAAAGGGAAGCAGTGATTGGGAAGGGAGTAAGACAGGGTTGTAGCCTCTCCCCGATGTTATTCAATCTGTATATTGAGCAAGCAGTAAAGGAAACAAAAGAAAAATTCGGAATAGGTATTAAAATCCATGGAGAAGAAATAAAAACCTTGAGGTTCGCCGATGACATTGTAATCCTGTCAGAGACAGCAAAGGACTTGTAAGAGCAGTTGAACGGAATGGATGGTGTCTTGAAGGGAGGATATAAGATGAACATCAACAAAAGCAAAACGAGGATAATGGAATGTAGTCGAATTAAGTCGCGTGATGTTGAGGGTATTAGATTGGGAAATGAGACACTTAAAGTAGTAACGGAGTTTTGCTATTAGGAGAGCAAAATAACTGATGATGGTAGAAGTAGAGAGGATATAAAATGTAGACTGGCAATGGCAAGGAAAGCATTTCTGAAGAAGAGAAATTTGTTAACATCGAGTATAGATTTAAGTGTCAGGAAGTCATTTCTGAAAGTATTTGTATGGAGTGTAGCCATGTATGGAAGTGAAACATGGACGGTAAATAGTTTGGACAAGAAGAGAATAGAAGCTTTCGAAATGTGGTGCTACAGAAGAATGCTGAAGATTAGATGGGTAGATCACATAACTAATGAGGAGGTACGGAATAGGATTGGGGAGAAGAGGAGTTTGTGGCACAACTTGACCAGAAGAAGGGATCGGTTGGTAGGACATGTTCTGAGGCATCAAGGGATCACCAATTTAGTTTTGGAGGGCAGCGTGGAATCGCAGGGGGAGACCCAGAGATGAATACACTAAGCAGATTCAGAAGGATGTAGGTTGCAGTAGGTACTGGGAGATAAAGAAGCTTGCACAGGATAGAGTAGCATGGAGAGCTGCATCAAACCAGTCTCAGGACTGAAGACCACACCAACAACAACAGTCGTAATGACAACATCATGATCACTAATCCCTGTCTCAACACTGACACCGTCGATGAGGTCTGGTATGTTCGTGGCTACCAGATCCAAAATATTTCCATATACTACAAACTAGTACTCACCCATGTTGCTCCAACACTGACAGACGCGTGTATGATGCCCATCCAGGCTAGTGAGGATTTCAGCTGACATCAGCCGATCTGAAGTAATCACCCATCACTATGACTATCCTGTTGGAAACCTACCTAGCAAACATGTTTTCAAGCGGCTGTAGCACGAAAACGGTAGGCTACCGGACATGTGTTCCTATTCAAAATATAACGTACTCACTCCCCTCTACAAGTCCTACAAGCACGTAACGGGAATTTCCGACCACCCTATATATATATATATATATATATATATATATATATATATATATATATATATATAGATAGATAGATAGATAGATAGATAGATAGATAGATCGTGAACGGGCCAAATTTCTCACGAAATAAGCATCAAACGAATAAACTTCAAAGAACGAAACTCTCTAGCTTGCAAGGGGAAACCAGATGGCGCTATGGTTGGTGCGCTAGATGGCACTATCAGAGGTTAAAAATAGGAACCCCCATTTTTATTACATATTCGTGTAGTACGTAAAGAAATACTAATGTTTAAGTTGGACCACTTTTTTCGCTTTGTGATAGATGGCGCTGTAATAGTCACAAACGTATAAGTACGTGGGTCACGTAACATTCCGCCAGTGCGGACGGTATTTGCTTCGTGAAACATTACCCGTGTTAAAATTGACCGTTTACCAATTGCGGAAAAGGTCGATATCGTGTTGATGTACGGCTATTGTGATCAAAATGCCCAACGGGCGTGTGCTATGTATGCTGCTCGGTATCCTGGACGACATCATCTAAGTGTCCGCACCGTTCACCGGATAGTTACGTTGTTCAAGGAAACAGGAAGTGTTCAGCCACATGTGAAACGTCACTCACGACCTGCAACAAATGATGATGCCGAAGTAGGTGTTTTAGCTGCTGTCGCGGCTAATCCGCACATCAGTAGCAGACAAATTGCGCGAGAATCGGGAATCTCAAAACCGTCGCTGTTGAGTATGCTACACCAACATCGATTGTACCCATACCATATTTCTATGCACCAGGAACTGCATGGCGAAGACTTTGAACGTCGTGTACAGTTCTGCCACTGGGAAAAAGAGAAATTACGGGACGATGACAGATTATTTCCACGCATTCTATTTAGCGGCGAAGCGTCATTCACCAACAGCGGTAACGTAAACTGGCATTATGTGCACTATTGGGCAACGGAAAATCCACGATGGCTGCGACAAGTGGAACATCAGCGACCTTGGCGGGTTAATGGATGGTGCGGCATTATGGGAGGAAGAATAATTGGCCCCCATTTTATCGATGGCAATCTAAATGGTGCAATGTATACTGATTTCCTATGTAATGTTCTACCGATGTTGCTGCAAGATGTTTCACTGCATGACAGAATGGCGATGTTCTTCCAACATGATGGATGTCCGGCACATAGCACCCGTGCGGTTGAAGCGGTACTGAATAGCATATTTCATGACAGGTGCATTGGTCGTGGAAGCACCATACCATGGCCCGCACGTTCACCGGATTTGACGTCCCCAGATTTTTTTCTGTGGGGAAATTTGAAGGATATTTGCCATCGTGATCCACCGACAACGCCGGACAACATGCGTCAGCGCATAGTCAATGCATGTGCGAACATTACGGAAGGCGAACTACTCGCTGTTGAGAGGAATGTCGTTATACGTACTGCCAAATGCATTGAGGTTGACGGACTTCATTTTGAGCATTTATTGCATTAATGTGGTATTTACAGGTAATCACGCTGTAACAGCATCCGTTCTCAGAAATGGTGAGTTCACAATGGTACATGTATCACATTGGAACAACCGAAATAAAACATTCAAACGTACCTACGTTCTGTATTTTAATTTAGAAAACCTATCTGTTACCAACTGTTCGTCTAAAATTGTGAGTCATATGTTTGTGACTATTACAGCGCCATCTATCTCAAAGCGAAAAAAGTGGTCCAACTACAACATTCATATTTCTTTTCGTACTACACGAATATGTAATAAAAAATGGGGGTTCCTGTTTATAAAACGCAGTTGATATCCGTTTGACCTATGGCAGCGCCATCTAGCGGGCCAATCATAGCGCCATCTGGTTTCCCCCTTCGAGCTAGACAAGTTTCGTTCTTTGTAGTGTTTTCGTTTGACGCTTAATTCGTGAGATATTTGGCCCGGTCAAGACCAATGGACCACCCTGTATATACAGGGTGGGCGGAAATTCCCGTTACAAGCTTCTAGGAGTTGTAGAGGGGAGTGAGTCGTAATATTTTGAACAGGAACACATGTCCTGAAACGTACCGTTTTCGTGCTACAGCCGTTTGAAAATATGTTTGCTAGGTAGGTTTGCAACAGGATAGTCATAGTGATGGGTGCTTACACCAGATCGTCTGATGTCATTTGATATCCTATCCTACCTCACTGACCTGGATGAGCCTCAGTCACGTGTCTGTTAGCGTTGGAGCAACATGGTTAAGTACAAGTTTGCAGAGAACTCCGACATGATCTTTTCGAATGGCGAATCTCATGGCAATGGAAGAACTGCTCGTCGCCTTTATCTAGATGCTTCTCCACATCTTCAGAGTACATCGCGTACCCTTTTCGCGACAATCACCCAGCGGTTTCGAGAAAGGTTATCTTCACCAGCAGCAGGCGTGACTGTGGCGCTACAGGGAGGCCCCACACGCCCGAACTGGAAGAGGCGTTAGCGCATCACGCTGATGAGAACCCGTCAACAAGTACACGAGTCTATTAATGAGTGGAACTGCAGAACAAGTGATTTACTGGATCACGCCCAGTCAACTACTTGTAAAAATGGTCGCATTAGCAAATGGTTGTAGCACGGAAATGGTACGTTTTTGAACATGGATTCCTGTTCAAAATATTATCTACTCAGTCCCCACTACTAGTCCTACAAGTTTGTAACGGGAATTTCCGACCACATTGTACATATATCCTGCAAGGGACCGTGAGGGCAAGATTAGATAAACTGCATTTAAACAAACATTCCTCCTCTACTCCATACGTAAACGTATCGGGAAAAACTCTCATCACTAGTACAAAGGGACATATCCTCTGCTATGCACTTCACAGTGCTTTGCAGAACCTAGGTGCAGACGTAGATGGGCTAGTCAGAGAACGTGTACATAAAAGCACTTTTAGTTATCAAAAAAATTGCTCTGAGCACTATGGGACTTAACATCTATGGTCATCAGTCCCCTAGAACTTACAACTACTTAAACCTAACTAACCTAAGGACATCACACAACACCCAGTCATCACGAGGCAGAGAAAATCCCTGACCCCGCCGGGAATCGAACCCGGGAACCCGGGCGTGGGAAGCGAGAACGCTACCGCACGACCACGAGTTGCGGACTTTTAGTTATCACATGCTGGTGAGTTCATACTTGAGTATTGTCGAGTCTGAACTTAAATAATTGAGAATAGTAGCGTGTTAGACTGTTTGTAATTTATGGTTTTCAATTTTAACAGTTAAACAACGGTTAGTACAGTTTGAGAACTTAGAAGTTGTTGTTCATTAGCTCCTCAATTTGTTTCGTCTTTCATAATGCAGCAGAAGGATTGAAGAAGTTTCCAAATTCCATTACTACACGACGGGAGAATAAACATTCCGTGGAATTTTACGGAAGGAGGTAAAAATGGAAATACTTTTCGGGGCATGAACGCGACCTGTGGTATGTACTGTGGAAGTGCGACATATCCACATTCACTGCTGTGTTTACGAGGCAATCGTAACGCAGTGATTAAGGTATGAAGCATGTTAATGTGCGTGAAATAAGCTTTTAGTATCTAACATGGAGAAATATGTCCATGCCTATCATTATTTATTCACACTTAATTACATACGTAAAGGAAGCGAGTTATCAGACTCTCTACTCTGAAAAAGGGACGGTCAATACAAAGCTTAAATTCATTGTGTTAACTGAAAGTATCTTCGATCAAAATAATCTGTAAATATCTTACGTCTAAAGTTGCCGATCTCTGGCAGACCCCTGACACACGTGCATCTCACACCTCCGCAATTTGAGAGATAAGTGAAACGGTCTTCTACTAGGGAATAGGGAAACAATATGAAGGACTGGATCACTTTTGCTATCACTCGTTGTATTTAACAGTCATATCAACAAATTCCTTTGGGATAACAGTATCTTAATCCTGATTACTTTATGTAATAAGAATAGTAAGTCACAAGAATTTAGTGAACCTACTACCAATGTCTTTCTATGAAAGAAAGTCTATTTCATATATAAGAAAATTTTTAAACCACTGACAATTATGCGCCTGACGGCTTAAATTAAGACACACAATTTTTCTGACGAGTCTTCGGATACGGAGAACTGATGTTCTCAAAAACATTTACCTAAATAACAAACTGCCAGAGGTGCACCCAATAAACTGCAGGATTAAGTTAATACAAGGAATCTTGTTTCACACTCAAGAGTCAATGAATATTACTAAGGCTTACTAAGGTTTCAAACTTCGGCTCCAAGGCCCAGTAACACAATTAGTCAGCGCAAAGTCTTACTAAGAGTAGCACAGAACACCCTTTTACACTCATATGTTGCTCTTGAGTCAAGGTATAAAATTTAGCCGGTGTGGCCGAGCGGCTCTAGGTGCTTCAGTCTGGAACTGCGCGACCGCTACGGTCGCAGGTTCGAATCCTGCATCGGGCATGAATGTGTGTGATGTCCTTAGGTTAGTTAGGTTTAAGTAGTTCTAAGTTGTAGGGGACTGATGACCTCAGATGTTAAGTCCCATAGCGCTCAGAGCCATTTGAACCATTTTTTGAAGGTTTAATAAAAATAATAAATAAATAACCAAGTAAGTATAATTAGCGCCAGAATTAATTTGCGAGGAGTGACGCCAGGTCACTCGAAGGCAGAACGAAAACTTAACTTGGGGAAGCCAGGGGGGAAAGCGGGAGTTCGTACAAGACCCACTTCTCGAGCTTCGACCCGGAGTCACCCCCTCGCTACCCAGGATTTCACAGCGCTTACTGCAAAACACCAGCCAGCCAGCTGTAACATTTAACAAGCGCACAGGTATTAAATAACAGGTTAAATTAATCACTAATAAAACGGCACACTGCCTTTGCCCCACTGGAATGAACTACACAGGCAAGGTACAACCAACAGCGCAAATCTTATGAATAACCTTAGGGAGAATTTGCCTGCTTTTAAGATATTTAAAAAAAAATTAGAATTTCTAGCAAGGGCAGCGGCCACTCCAATCTTAGTCACAATTAAGTTAGGGGAAATCTTATGCCCCACTGTTCAGTGAAAACTGTAAAATTTCATTATAAGCTTTACTGAGGCTCGCTTCGCTAAGGCTACCAAACACTCGGAAGCAGTATATTTGATAAACAGATTACGACCTTGCAGCTGACTACGTATTACATCAAACAACAATTCCCCACGAGCTGGAAGAGGCATGCTCGTGAATTATATTAATATTTAACACCTGTCTTAAACACCATGAAGGCACACCTTTACTTCCATGGTAACACCCATGCGCTTACAGTTGCCAGAAGTGAGATGGCAGCCCTCAACACATTCACACAAATGCCCTGAGTACAATATCACTTAACTTTTCATTGGACGTCCGATATGGCTTGCGTCGGGTACAGCAGACGGCAGTAAGGCAGCGGACGACCGTAGACAGCCGTGTCTGGAACTTGTAACACCATAGCTCTGATGCTGTACTGATTTATTTTGCCTTTTGTTATATTTAATATTACATCGTTAAGCTTCTGTAAATGTTATATTGAATAGATAACACAAAATTGTATACTCTTTTCTTTGTTAAAACTTTGATGTCGTGGTTTGTTTCTATGCAAAGTAGTGTGCCTGTCATTTAAATTCTTTGTCCCATTTGGAGGGAACAACACTTACTATACATAATTGTAATTTCTGTATGAATAATTTTTTGTAGAAATGTCAATATGTGCAAATGTTCTGTTTCATTTAATGTGTTTGTTTGCTGTTAAGTAAACTGCTGACCTTCGCTTAGGGTTCTTAGTTATTGTGTGTATAAAAGGTGTAGTGGTTCTCCTCGGGAACGGAACTGTGTAGCGCGCGCAAAGTGTGGCTGGCCTATGTAGAAAAGGTGGAACTGATAGTCAGTCGGGGATGAGTTACGAGTCGGGGACGAGCTACCAAACTGTGCACTGCCATGTAAAAATTGCATATTGTGCTGGTTCCGAGAGAAGCTTTTCTGCTACTTTCCAATGCCTCGGATGGATGGATAAATAGCTGGAACAATTCTGGTTTTGGTATTCATCATCGCCACCAAGAAGGGCCAGAGTCCAGCAATTCAGCCTGCGAATCCACCTACCAACATGCAGTTGCCACCACGTTGCGCAATCACTGTAACGTAATACTATAATGATGTACAGTGAAGGATCAGCTTAATGGATGTGCTAATGTGCTCAAATATAAGGTAATTTATATCTGAATTTAAGCACCTACCTTGATTTTTCTCCTCATCATAACACCTCTCAGGTTACTCTCCGTTTGAACTAAAGTGATTACCGAGTGTCCCTACTGAAAGAACATTAAAAACCAGTTTTTTTCTAATGAATGCCTCTTGAACATAGTAAAGAGAAAGTTAAAGTTAATGTGGCAAGAGAGTGAGTTAAAGTTAATGATGCTTGCTGAAAATAATTTTCCTAGTAAAACTTCTTATTAATGTGTTGTTGCCAACTTCAAATTAAAAGTTCTTAAGACTGAGGCTTATAAAGTTTTGCTTAGTAAATGATCACATTACTGCCTGTTGTAAATCGCAGAAGGTGAGTCAGTATCTTACATATATGTTAATTTTGTGTCTCACTGTAGTAAAAGTGGAAAGCTGCAGTTGTGAAACGTTATATACTCATGTTTGCTAAGTGTTTGTCTCTCTTGTGTATTAGAAGTGCAAATTAATAGTATAAAAGGATCCACAGTTTGTCTATTGTGTTAATGCTTGGTAACAAGTAACGGAAAGACCACTAATTATAAAAACCGTAATTTCTTTAAGCCCTGGAAAAAATAGTGTGTTTCGGTATCTCTTATAATTTTGCAAATAGTTTCTGCTGCTCCAGTTGTTAGCTTCAATCTTAACGTAAACATATGTATATGTCAGAGTTTATTGCACTCGCGTGTGGCCAAGTACAGGTTGTGTTTATCCATTAGAGTCACTAATAACTATTTTCTTGAACGAGAATGTTAATCATTCTCTTGCCTAGTTAGGCTGGCGACCGTTTTCTTTATCAGTTAAACAGTGTTTGTTACTGTTCAAATATTTACGCAATTCTGACTTTCATTTCCGATAAGCCATTCCCGTTAGGTACAACACGGTCAACCTAGCAAAATTCCTCTCAGATGGTAACACTGTTCTGTTGCTTTATACCATTATTACTCTAACATAATAATTCTGTTTGCAAACTGCCTCCAGTTTCGAGGTTATGGTATAGCAGTAGCAGACAGGAGTGTAATACGTGGCTTTTACGTGACGGGACTATTTGTTCTGTTGGGACATAGTACGCAATAAACCAAATTTGGTATTTGAATTCATAAGCTACGTAAATGCTGTTGCAGTGTTATAAATTAGCAGCACGCAATCCAAGGCAGCAACAAGCCTCTTCACAGGCGACATAAAAGCCTCTCCAGCAAGCCGCCCCATACACGTGGTCGGTTCCCGCTCCACTGCCAGCGCGCTCCGGCCTCAGGTAACATCGAAGGCCAATTGTGCCCGTCATTGGCGAGAGCCTCCAGTTAACTCCTCCGGCAAGGATAAGGCAGCCAAAACTCAGTACGCGCCTCAAGCAAAGACAAGAGCGCGAAGGAGAGGTACTTGCAAATACGCTGGCGCGACAGCAACGCCACGGCTCAATAAGACACTTACAATTTTGGACGTATCAACAAGTCTTGACTTGTCTGGAACTCTGCTGACTAAGCTTATGCACAGATATTTGTACGGTGCCCTTGATGTCACATGCATGCTGGTAGGAAGGAAGGGGCAGGGCTGGAAGATGGACCGTATGTGTGAGACATCAAAAGGATTGTGCTAAGACGGGTTTGCATGCTTAGTTTGGAGGCCTCGGACATGTCGAGATTTATGTTCAGGTTATCATGTCTCTTGTTTATCAGTTTACAGAGACGTAGGCTCCACATGTATCAGGTTTCTGCCAAAGGGGGAGATTAATATTAGACACCAAAGAAGAATTAGAGCACTATTTAGTTTTAAAGAAGTAAATGTTTCGTGTAATTAAATTTTTATCTATGTGGTGATTTCTCCGGGATGAGGTGCCTGTAATACTGCAGTAACTTTGCGTTAACAACTATAACGTTATGGATCTGGCAATGAAGCCAGGCTTTGCTAGGATTTTTAACAAAAATGGATATGTATGATAGCATTAGACCATGACCTCTGTGTGCAGGAAGACTAAAATCTGTCCAGAGGACTCGCAGTGAGGACGGAAGGGAATGGTGGGGGGGGAGGGGGGGGGGAAGCTCACATGACAGGCCCCGGTCCTCTTTCCGCCAGTACCACGCTACCTGCAGCTGCACCATACCCCCGAAGTTGCCAAATCTTTACCCAACACTACGACACTTCCTGCTTGCAGTGGGCTTCAGCTGTCCGCATATTGCTGTCCTGTGTGATCGTGGCGTCCTGTGACTTTCTGTGTGTTCGTTGTAGCAGTTATTCTTTTATTTGTTGTTACTGTTATTCGTTGTTACATTTTTACTTTGTTACCGTGTCTGTCGTCACCGTTATTCGCTGTTACTGATTCACTGCTTCTGTTATTCGTTGTTAGTTATTCGTTGGTGTTGGCCGAGAAAGCGTGACGGGACCAAACGGAGAGCGGCCCGCGAACAAACGAACAAACGGAAAGGACGGACACGAAATAACGACGGACGATCGAGAGAGACCATACGACGACAACACGCAAGAAGCAACGGATCGACAGAGACAACCAAACGAATCCAAGACGTCCACTAGTAATGAAAACAAAGAACGGTAAACACGTTGTCTGTTGTCGAGGCGATATGTCAAGACGCACGCAACGATTAAACTCGCTAGCTGAGCGAGAGGCAGGGGCTTAAATACACGATCGGAAGCGCCGCTATTGGCCGCTGGAACCACGTGTTCCACTGTGGCGCCCTCACACTAAATGCGGGCCAGGAGGCGCGCGCCGCCACAGCTTACGGAGCGATGGTGCGGAGACCTCTAGGGGTCTTCGAAGTGCATGACGTCTGGCGCGGATTCAAACTCCGCGGTGCGCGGAACCAGAATCTCTTAGCATTTTTGGGGACTGGATAGCCAGTTTTTCTTGATGCAATAATTTAACAACAGCCGTATGATTTGTAGAAGTTTATTTTATTTTATGAACTTCTATGTGCTACCAGTTTCGGCATTACATTGTTGCCATCTTCAGGCTCCACTTGCCATAGTCGTAAAATAGCTATACACAGAAGGAGCCATATAACTGCATCCGTGAATCAATCGTCATGCAACAGACAGTGTCGCCTGGCTATCAAGAGCTGTTGCAGGACGATTGATCCACGGATCCAGTTATATGGCTCCTTCTGTGTATAGCGATTTCACGACTATGACGAGTGGGGCCTGAAGATGGCATCAATGTAATGCCGCAACTGGTAGCACATAAAAATTCATAAAATAAAATAAACTTCTACAAATTATACGGCTGTTGGTAAATTGTTGCATCAAGAAGTTCATGCCAGCCGTCGTCCCACGATACATAATGGATCAACGGTAGTTAGCAAGTTTGCTGAAGGCAGATTGAAGCTGGACTGCTGGAATTGTTACAGTCTCATCTGAAATGTTCTGCTGCATTTATTGAAGACTTTGGTGGTTGTTGCGATACACCTTAGATTTGACGACTCCCCGCAGAAAGTAATCACACACTGAGAGATGAGGTGACCTGAGTGGCTAGCTAGGTCAACGACCAGACTGACCTGTACTAACAACTTCGTCAGGTGTGAAGATTGTGTAAATATGCTCCAAGGTTTGGGCGGCAGTATGGGCAGATGTTCCATCCTGCTCCAAGTAACAGTAAGCCTTTCCTCCTCCGTTAATGCTGCCACAAATTCATGTCCAATTACATCCACTCATGTGTTTGCTACAGCGGGAGTCAACATCGACACAAACAAGGGCGGAGGGAAGTTGCGATGGCTGGTGGCAGGAATCCAAAATTATCTGTACAAAACACTTTCTGATTAATAGAAAACTTTATTAATGTTAAGGGAACTTCCTAATCACACTGTGCCCCCTACAGACAATTACATTGACAATTTATTACTAGTCGCAGAACGCAGGCTAAGTAAGGTTTTCTTATTACTCAGTACTGTAGATCTCGAAGTCTGCGATCGAACTGGGGCCACCCATCGATGGGCGGCTGGTTAAGTCAGCGTTGACAGTGGGCGCTGATCTCTGTCTTCCTGGAGGTGTGGCGACGGTCCGTCTTTCCACTGGCTAGTGAGTCAGCGCCTTCTTGATGCGACTTCACGGCGCTGCGCTGGTTGTTGCGCAGTCGATGCCTTAGGACTTTTATTTGCCCTTGTCTGTAAATGCAGCGTTGTCACGGTAGAAGGTGCTGCCAAATGAAAGTTCTTCTGCAGATTGTTTGACTGATGCAGCGTACTGTAATTTGCAGAATGGTTCACTTCTTACGTCGGGAAAAAGCTGAGATGGCTTTCGTGTACGGCCAAGCAGATGGAAACGGTCGAGAGACAGCCACACCAAAACATGTACCCTCACAGGCCCCTAACCACATCACACAACATTTCAAGGCTTTTTTTTTACATTTATCTGATCATGCATCCTTTCAGACAGACGAACGTGGTGGGAGGCGGTGGATTGTTTATACACCAGATCTGCCCTACAGACAATAGCAGAGGAGTGGTCAAGGCGTCTTATAAGCATCGTTTCCGCATCAATGTGTGGGAAGGGATCCGTGGCGACCACGTACTTGGACCGTTTATTATTCCTCACTGCCTCGCCTGAGGAACATACCTCGTCTTACTGCGGACTACTCTGCCTAGGCTGCTTGATAATTTGCCTCAGACAATACGACAGGCTGTGTGGTTTCTGCATGACAGAGCAGCACCACCTCTCTTTCGTATTACAGTTCGGTGACACCTCAATAGCTTCTTTCCTGGACGTTGGATAGGAGGATGAGACCCGGTAGCGTAGCCTGCTACATCACCGGACTTGAACACCCTGGATTTTTATCTCTGGGAGCATCTGAAATGTGTATGCTGAACCAGTTCCTGATGTGCAGACCCTTCAATAGCGCGTTCACGACGCCTGTGACGCTATTCAGAGAGAAGCTGCAAAGTGTGAAACAGTGAGGCAATCCATAATGTGACGTGTAAACGCGTGCAGTGCATCCCATGGAGGCCCCTTTGGACATGTAAAGTGTATACGAGCAGCTCTGTACAGGGTTCCGGAACGATTTGTTGTCGTTGCACGCACACCGTCAATTCCCCGACACATGTACACAGGAAATTTTTTCCTCTCTTTCATTAATGTTTCACTTATACATATAAGCTGGTAATATGTGTATAGTAACGATATCAGTTCTTCTTTTTTTCTGTAAAGAAATGCACCATAATAAAAAGTGAAAACTGTGTAGATCAAAAATCAGAAAAGACGAATTTCATGATACAAACTTCCTTCTATTCTGGCCGAGAAGCTTGACGCGGTTTCTGCCGTAATCCTTATATACGATGTTTCCCTACATTTCTTTTGTAGTGATAGTCGTGTCATACTATGCTGTATCTCTTCGCAGATATAAAATTTATGACGCTGTTACCGGATCAACAGACGCGCTTAGCGTCAGCCGTTAGCGGGACATGGATGTCCTTTATGCCCCGCCGTAGCTTCTTTGCCCGTCGCTGTCGCCCCGCCTCCTGGTCCGCTTTTTAGTAGCGCCCCGGTACAAGACGACGGCTGCGAAATGGCTGCACCTCTCGGAAGGCCAAAGAAATTGTAAGCGATGGCGGCGGCTGCAGAACAGCACTTCGTTTCCATCTGCGTCACAACTTCTTGCATTACACTTTATGCCATCTGTGTTCCCACTCTCACTTACGGTATCATTGCATTTCAGCAAAAACAAAAACAAAAAGAAGGCAAAGATGTCAGCTTCATTATCGCAAGATGAAGACGTATCCTTATCAGGGTCTACTTTCAGGCCGCTCTTTTAACGTGCTTCCCGACCCCCTCCCCCCCCCCCCCCCCTTAAAATATTCCCACAAAGGGCTTTCTACATCGGCTTTTCCTTTTAAAGAGAACGGATATAATGAAGCTTCAGAAGAAGTTTATTTCCCGGCCTTTGTTTCACTTACGTTCAACGTAAAAGCGGCAGGCACAGGTAATGCATGAGCCCTGACGTCGTGTTTTAAATTTGCTCCAGCTTTGTTACTATAACGGAAACTTTGTAAGCAAGCGTAACATGTTGGAGTACGTCGGCGAGGCTTCTCGCTCGCAAATACGTTAAAATATCATCTGCATACTGTAAGCCGGTATAACGATATGAATACTTGTTCTTTCTGCAGAAAAGTGCACACTAATGAAAATTAAAAAATGTCGATTATAGTCGCAGGCTAATCAGAGGACATACATCGTAAAGCTCGTATGCACTTCAATTAAAATCGGAGACGGAAATACCCAGCAACATATTGTCTGAAAGTAAGATACAGAAAAGCTGTAGTAAAAATATACAGTACTATTTTTATGGCGTTAAGAAACAGAGAAAGGTTATAGCGTTCACCCCTATGGCTGGTGCAGACGGCCCCACGGGTTTCTCGTGGTAACCACGATCGTACACTGACTGATGGCTTTTTTTTCTTTATTGTTCATCTGATACAGGTAGAACAGCAGCGGCATACTACGCCGCTGTTCGGCCACAGATAAAACAAATGTTACAGAAGACAATCGAAGAACAGACATGGTGGATATACAAACGTAGACATACAAAATTAAAACACCTGGAGTCGCTCACGGGCGCAGAGTCCAAAATAAAAACGTTCAGACACGTGGACACGCACAGTGATGACAGATGACACACGCGAACGTTGGAGCACAAACGATGAAACACTGGAACACTTGAACGGCACACACAAACACTAGGCGAAGATCTCCGACAAGCAAAAGTTCGCTATACGTGTACGAGTCCAGGGACCTGCAAAAAGGGAAAAAAGGGGGGAGGAGAGAGAGGGGAGGGTGTAGATGCCAGTGGAAGAGGATATGGGAGGGGCAGGAAAGAATGTAGGGGAAGCCCGGGCGGTGGAGGGAGGGAGGATGGGAGGAGGGAGAGAAGGGAGAGAGGGTGCCCTCGGGGAAAAACACAGGGTGCGGTAGAGGTGGACAAAGTTGGTAGGAGGGCTAGATGGAGGGGATGAGGGCATCATCAGGGATACTGATGGCTGTGGAGCCACGGGTTAAATAGTGTGCAGTTCACGCCCCGACTATGGCTTACGTTGTCACCAGCCAACGGCAGGCGCTTCACAAAAGGTACATGCAATCTGCACCGAAGTTCGTTTAGCTCATGTATGGCTACATAAGATGTTAAAACATTATCAAACGTAAGGCAAGTAGTCATTTATGTTAAAATACGATAAATAAACTTACAAAACAGCAGAAGAAGCAGTGTAATCTATTAACGCTGGCGTGACAGGCAAACATATCGTTCTTACAGTAGTTTGTCAATAAACAAATAAAAAAGAGAATGGTTATTATATGCAAATAGATATAACGTAAAGACATGATGAGAGGTAAAAGTGTATTGGAAGATACAACCATTAAAATATATACACGCCGTGTATATTTACTAGGCAGTGCCGTCTAGTAGGGATTTTAAACAGCGCCGTTGCCTAGAGATGGCCGCCGTGGTATCATAGAAGTGTGTGCTAATAAAGGACGTCGTTGTCACGGTAGGGTAACGGCCAAAGAGGCAGTCGAGAAAACCGAGGAAGCACGCCTGGTGACGCCGATTACGATCAAGGTATCGATTGAGGTCGATATCGTCAAAGAAGTTTGTGCCGTCAGCTCATGAATAAACGCTGTAGAAAAGTTAGTTAGCATTTTCCAGCGTCATTATTGAGACCAAATGTGGTGATACATCACCAAGAAAGCAGTTGCTGTTGCCACAGTGCCATAGTGGCCGAATGGACTTTTTCGTGGCATGAGCTTCTAGAAACTTGAATACATATATGACATCCTGTCGTTTGTAATATGATGATGAAGGTTAAATAGGTCTTAATAGCATTGAGATACATTAAGGTTGTTCTAATAATTTACGGGAATGGAAATACAAAAAAGTAGACAGATAGATATGCGCCAGAACATGTTAACTCAGATGGACCTAAAGTAGACAATAAAACGAACACTGTGTGAAATATGAAGCTTGTTCATAACGAAGTGGTGTTAACATACATGTGAGACATGTATAAAATCAAGTAAAATAATTAATTTTCATAAAATCAAGATAAGACAGGAGATATGGCTTAAGTTGCAATATAAAGAGTAAAGCAGCATCCTTGGGCTCAAATAATACTCTGAAGAAGTTCAAAATATGTTTTATCGTGAAAATCTACGCATTCGTTAAAGAGCAGGGATGGAACTTTTCTTTGGTGGACAAAACATCAGGTCGCTGTTCTCTGCAGACTGTATGTCAAAATTTAGGAATAAATTTATTTCTAAAACAGAAGAAGAGTTATTGATGCTTTGATGGAATGCATGTAGTATGAATAAGCACAAAATTAACGCTTGGTTTCACTGGACACTGCCTGACCAAATGAGTGGAGAACCCAGAAAAAGTTGACAGATGCCAGTGTAACTTGGCAGACATCGGGGAGTAATTCTCTGTGACAGGCAGAACGGTAACTAGAGTGAATTGGCGTTATTCGCTTTTGGCGCTGTTTTCAGGCCTGTTACGGTATACAAGGAGAGTTAACAGCTTCAGATGTTGAGAGATTACTGTGAAGGACACGGAGATGGCGTGTACACCTGCGAGAGAGCGTTATCAGCACCTCAACAGACTTTTAAAGCGGACTAATTGCAGGTCTGTGTTTGACCGCCGCCTCGTGTCGTGCAGTATCCAGGTTTCTGGGGCAATCGGATGTCGAATGCATGATGATGGACTGCATGCCAGCGTAATGACAGGCATGAGCATGTCTGACCAACACGAGAGAGGACCGACGAACTGTTCACAAAGTACATTGTGATCACCATTCCCTGCTACATTCTGTCTCTTCCCGCAGCTCTAGCTGGACACTGGCAGCAGCCTAACTAGGGAATTACTGTCGCATGAGTAGGCTGCCACTAACGTCACAACCCAAACGGCTTCGTATGGAACGATGCTACGACCAGAAAGCATTAATGGTGTCACATTGCCTGGACGACCATCGTCGGTGAATAAGGCGGCGACCTGCGGAGAGCTGACCGTTATTTCGATGTTTTACAAAGGTTTTAATCCTGACATCATGATGTGTGGGGCCTTCCGGTATGACTACAGTCAGGGCTGGCAGCCATTACGGGAACTCTGACGGCATGACGGCAGATCGCGGACATCCTGAATCCACATGTGTTACGTCTCGTGCTATAGTATCAAGGTGCCATACGCTAATCAGAGCTCGTACGGAAAGATATAGGTGTTCATTCTTTCCGCGCTATACGAGATTGGAATAATAGAGAACTGTGAAGGTGGTTCGACGAACCCTCTGCCAGGCACTTAAATGTGATTTGCAGAGTATCCATGAAGATGTAGAAGTTCACTGTATGACGCTGCATCTATTCCTGCCACGATACATGCACTGATTCGATTGGGAAGGCTGTACTAAGGCCATTGTATCCTCTTCAGAAGGAAGTTAGCCGACAACTGTTGTAACTGGTCCTTGATATACCGGGTTCTGGCACTGGGACGGAGCTTGTTCCACTCATGTTCTGTAGGGGGCGGGTCTGAGGAGTACTTCAACATCACGCAAATAGTTCATATAAACACATGCCACGTATGGACGAATATTATACGTTTGAAATACACTCTTCAGCTAAACCTATATGACAACATACACTACTGGCCATTAAAATTGCTACACCACGAAGATGACGTGCTACAGACGCGAAATTTAACCGACAGGAAGAAGATGCTGTGATATGCAAAGGATTAGCTTTTAAGAGCCTTCACACAAGGTTGGCGCCGGTGGCGACACCTACACCGTGCTGACACGAGGGAAGTTTCCAACCGATTTCTCATACACAAACAGCAGTTGCCCGGCATTGCCTGGTGAAACGTTGTTGTGATGCCTCGTGTAAGGAGGAGAAATGCGTACAATCACGTTTCCGACTTTGATAAAGGTCGGATTGTAGCCTATCGTGATTGCGGTTTATCGTATCGCGACAAAATTGCTCGCGTTGGTCGAGATCCGATGACTGTTAGCAGAATATGGAATCGGTGGGTTCAGGAGGGTAATACGGAACGCCGTGCTGGGTCCCAACGGCCTCGTATCACTAGCAGTCGAGATGACAGGCACCTTACCCGCATGGCTGCAACGGATCGTGCAGCCACGTCTCGATCCCTGAGTCAATACATGGGGACGTTTGCAAGGCAACAACCATCTGCACGAACAGTTCGACGACGTTTGCAGCAGCATGGACTATCAGCTCGGAAACCATGGCTGCGGTTACCCATGACTCTGCATCACAGACAGGAGCGCCTGCAATGGCGTGCTCAACGACGAACCGGGGTGCACGAATGGCAAAATGTCATTTTTTCGGATGAATCCAGGTTCTGTTTACAGAATCATGATGGTCGCATCCATGTTGGGCGGCATCGCGGTGAACGCACATTGGAAGCGTGTATTCGTCATCGCCATACTGGCGTATCACCCGTCGTGGTGGTATGGGGTGCCATTGGTTACACGTCTCGGTCACCTCTTGTTCGCATTGACGGCACTTTGAACAGTGGACGTTACATTTCAGATGTTTGACGACCCGTGGCTCTACCCTTCATTCGATTCCTGCGAAACCCTACATTTCAGCAGGATAATGCACTACCGCATGTTGCAAGTCCTGCACGGGCCTTTCTGGATACAGAAAATGTTCGACTGCTGCCCTGGCCAGCACACTCTTCAGATGTCTCACCAATTGAAAATGTCTGGTCAATGGTGACCGAGCAACTGACTCGTCACAATACGCCAGTCACTACTCCTGATGAACTGTGGTATCTTGTTGAAGCTGCATGGGCAGCTGTACCTGTACACGCCATCCAAGCTCTGACTCAATGCCCAGGCCTATCAAGGCCGTTATTACGAACAGAGGTGTTTGTTCTGGGTACTGATTTCTCACGATCTATGCACCCAAATTGCGTGAAAATGTTATCACATGTCAGTTCTAGTATAATATATTTGTCCAATGAATACCCGTTTATCATCTGCATTTCTTCTTGGTGTAGCAATTTTAATGGCCAGTAGTGTTTGTCAGTCTTCGGACGATATTTGTCACTGATTCTGCTTATCAGGGATCGGACAGTTTGTTGGTAGGTTTGTGGAGACATGTGGCATTAGATGTGTACGCACAGGTTATGTAGGTCGCGTAAATAACGGGCCGCTGATCTTCGTTCGCCGTGATGGCGTCCGATAGCGACCCAGATGGGTTCCACAGAATTCAAATATGGCGTATTTGGTCACCGACACATCAACGTGAGTTCACTATAATTCTCTTCAAACCATTGTAGGACGGTTCTGGCTCCGAGACACGGAGAATTATATTGCTGAAAGATGACATCACCGTCGGGGAAGACATCAAGCATGAAGGGTATCTAGTATCAAAGAACGGTCGAAAATGGTGATCGTATGCTTTCACCTGGGTCAGGATCTGTAGTTGTAGAGCGCTTCAAATAGAACTTGCAGAATATCATTAGTAATTTTCCTGATCATGCCGTTGTAATAGGCGGTGACTCCAGCTTGCCAGGTGGGAGTGTTATGCCAGAGACAGCGATTCGTGTGACATTGTTGTGGATGTTTTGTCCGAATATGTCCTCTGTGTGGCCCAAAAGGAGTTTTTCTGCTGGTGTTTCCCAGTCCCAGAGGTTAGTGGTTCTTTCTTTCCACATGTGAAGTCCTGTGCGTTGTGATGCTTGAGTGAGGGTCTGTGTTTTTCACAGGAACCTTTTTCTTCCATTTTAGGTGTTAGCCTGGTGGGCATCAATACAGTGGGTTTAACGTCGATGTTAACACAATTGTTTTCTCCTTTCTGGCTGTCACTCACCATATGATATCTGGTGGGACAACTGTAGCTAGTACAGTCTTTGGGTGGGGGCAGGTATCCTCTCATGTTATGGAATGATTTGTTCAACGGTTTGCTGACCCCTATGGCATAAAATCGCTTATGCCACATTGGGCACACAATTTCAGTTCTTGCATAGCATAAAGTTACGGCTGTTGTCTCCATTACGAGGGCTGTGCACCACTTGCAGTTCCTGACAGTTTGCGAAGATATTATTTCTCAGTGCACCTTTCTGTACAAAAGGAGCAACCACGCTGTGTTCCTTGGTAACAGATTTTGCATACGAATTCTCTCAATATATGTGGTGACTGTTCCTTTGGATATCCTGCAGCTGATATAAATCAAGACATAAACGAGATACTGGCATTAGCTGCCAGTGGAAACTGATTATCAGTAAGGAAAGTTGAAAATTTATGTTGGACCAGGATTCGAACCCTAGTCTCCTGGTTACTAGGGAGATGGGCCACTGTGCCATCCGGACACAGTGACCATTGCAACTATGCGAACTACCCTGTTGTGTTGAATGTTAACACTTTTGGGTGCTATATAAATAAATAGAGAATGTATGCAAAATCTAGCTTACTGACAGCATTTATTTTCCCAAAAACAAAGACATACATAATTTATGCTAAACAGCTTACGATAGAATATTATAAACAACTAACAGGTGCTTTAAGACCACAATAGACAAGGATCCTGGGTGGCAGAAGTGGGTCAAGTACTCTGGCCCAAAAAAATGTGAATAACGCAGTCTGAACTGATCTGACACTGAGCAGACTTTGATCTATATAGGTGTAGATGAGAGTAAGTGGCTATTTGGATGTGTATGCCCTGACAAAACCGGAGCAGCGGTACGTTATCCTGTTTGTTTCGTGCAGTGATGCAACTTGCGACTGGCGAGGTGTGTGCGGTAGAGGCCAGGCGTAAGGTGGCCCCTGTGAATTGATCTGAGCTATGAAAGAAATGCAAAATCTCACAGTCCAGCGATCATGCAGGCGGGTCGCAATTTCTATCAGACCCCTGAAATCACAGTCGATTTCAATATGTGACACACCAATTCGTCGGTCGTACCAAGGACCAATTTGGCTCACTTATACAACAGAGCGCACAAGGATACTAAACGTCAAGAAAGACTGGTAAACCAAAAACGAATAAGTGTGCCCTCGGCAAACGCGTAGTCCGAGATGTTTGAAGTCACACTGCCAGTACAGTAAGAACTTCACCACAGGCTCTCCAGTCTAACTACTTGCAAGTGGAGTCAGTTTCAGGACAGGTGCCAAGCACCAACCACACATGCCAGAGCTTCGACCAGAAGAAGATTTCAGACCGAAGTCCTGAAACCGAGTGCCTCACAACTCTCCAGATAAAAACAATTCCGTTTTTCCGCAAAGTGCACGAACGACACCGTCTTCATCCTGTTTTGAGCCAATCACAGGGCTTTAGAAGCGCGAAATCTCCCCTCCTACATGACAGCACAATGTCGAACCAGCACAAGAGTTAAGAAACCAGCATCTATGAAAAGAAACGAAAACAACCAATTATTGACCTTTTTTTAGTTTTCATGGTGGGAGGAGATGTCTTTGTCCAAAGTCGCTTCGCTTCCCACGGCAACAGATACAATCTTAAAAATCTTTATCTATGCTGCCCGTGCCTTGGAGCATGTTAGTCCTAGCAGTGAGGTGTCGTAAAGTATCTCTAAACGTTTCTAAGACACCAGAGTTTCTTATACACCTGAGGCAGCCGATGAAAGTGTGTCACAGGCCTATTTGCAGTATCGGCGAACACGAAATCGTAAGAATTTTTACTGGCGTGGTGCTGCACACAATGCCCGGTTTATAACTCCACTGTGTAGACGCGTCCCTTCAGTCTGTCGCCCCCAGCCCAGCCTTCGGCTGGCGCCAATGTAGGTGTAGTGGCCTAGTCCTGCTGGAGACCTGTCTCAACTAAGGGGTTCTGTGCCTGCCCTGTGTGGCTGTGGGCCTGTCGGGCAAGATTTACTCAGGGATGGGCTCGCCACTACTTGCTTTCAACTTCCAACATGCCGTTTCTACGATCTAAAAACCATAAAAATACGTCATACTTTTAGCTACCTGCCAGGCTCCATCAACGCCTGCTCAGGCCGTTAACATTCTAGAGTCTCGCTCAAGATGTGTAACGTTGTAACAAAATCTTTATGCAAAACGGGTGAGAGAGTCACTTGTCCTCTCTCAGTGTGAACCATGAGATACAAACTCTCAACTAATGCAGACACTTCTGATGTAGTGCTCCTTGTCCATTACCTCATTACTCAGGCCATTTCACCGATTCTCGAAAGAGTACGAGCGTGGTGTGGATCCACATTGAAGTGGTAAATGGTTGTCCTCACCTTAATTATGCATGTGCTGTTTGTTCTCTGTGACATGTCGCACTCCCTCCGGCATAGATGCATGCACTGTTTCGTATCGGTAGGGTTTACAAGTTGGTAATATCCCCTCCTGAGGAAATCTGACCCACAGGTTTCGGAACACGTTCACGATGTCGTGGATACCGACACTGGGACGAAGTTGAAAGCCAAGCTGGTCCCACATATGCTCTGTCGGCCATAGATCTGGGGATATTTCTGCTCACTGGGGTAGCTGAACATCACTCACACAGAGAGACGTGAGCCATAGATGGACAAGCACTGTCCTACTGAAAAACAGCACCATGATACCGTCACATGACAGGAAACATAAGATTGCAAGATGTCCACGGTGTACCGTAATGCCGTCAGAGTTCCTTCAGTCACCACTAGCCACTAGCTATAACGATGGCTCAGCACACTGTGAGACCAGGACCAATACGGCTGTGCCTCTCAGTAACACTGGAAAACAGCAACCTTTCCCTGGGGTCTGCCACACCCTACGATGCCCATTCTGGGAAGTGTTGGATCTCGATTCATCGCTGAACACCATTCATCGGCTGTCCACACTGCCCAGCCAGGGCACAACACGAAACACATCTGTTTGTGTCGCGGTTCAGTGACAGCCTAATCATGCTACAGTAACTCCTTAATCCGGCTTTGCCATTCTCTAACCGATGGTGCAGGGTGACACGGAATGTTGTATGGCATCTTCTCAGATGGCAGACGCTGATGTGAAGGGGTGGATGCACAGTAGGGCGATCCCCCCTTAAGGTGATCAGATTGGTCAACCGAAAACTTGTCGAAACATACAACTGCCTTTAAGTTCCCATGCAGTCCAGCATCACGACACTGTCACATCCAACAGCACCTTAAGTCTGGTTGTTGCGCGATTTGAGCAACCTGTCAAAGCGAGACGCACAGTGAAGCCCGTTTTAAACGCAGCCACGTGCTGCATACGCTACTCTGCGTGCCGCGGCCGACTGCAGAGCGCCGTCAATTAGGCGCGTGACGCGGACACGCGGCCGCACTCGGTGCTCTTCCAATTTTAATCAGGCTGCAGCTCGACTGTGTCGGCGCTACCCCGCGGTCGGTTGCTGCTCGCCAACAGAGCGCCGCGTCCGCTAGCGGACGCGGCTTCACTTAGTGGACAAGCTGTCGTGTCCTAACACAGGACAGAGGGAAGACCGGGGGTTTGAGGTCAGTCTGCAATTTCCGACCGGTGAGGAGTAAGTGCGGAAAGACAAATTCACAGTGGTGGCAGGTTGATGAGTCGGATCAGTGTCAAACACCGTCACGGGACACCTATAAGAGGCGCGGATTCTGCGCTCGACAGTATGCTTGCAGCAAGACACCCAAGCAATTCAGGGGTCTGATTAACGCTATTTATTTGCGATCAGACTAACTATTACACTCAAGGCTAATCCTAAGCATTAAAAGAAGCAGATGAGGCAACTGGTTGCAAAACAGTATGTGAAATGAAATGAAGTCCCATGCTTCTTTACAGAGCGTAGGGGAACGATGCGGGAAACCCGCACCGCCTTACTAGGCAAGGTCGTAATGGAGGTGGTTTGCCGTTGCCTTCCTCCGACCGTAATGGGGATGAATGATGATGATGAAGACGACACGACAACACCCAGTCATCTCGAGGCAGGAAAAATCCCTGACCCCGCCGGGAATCGAACCCGGGACCCCGTGCTCGGGAAGCGAGAACGCTACCGCGAGACCACGAAGGGTGGACTGCACAACAGTATAGTCAGTGTCTGAAGCCATGGGGATGGGTGCTAACAGAAGTAGCGAACACTGGCAGCACATGAAGTACAAACTTGAGAGCACCACTCCATCTGAGAAAAAGAGACATGTCGGAGCTTACCGAGGCTGGCCACGAGCTACACGGAGTCGGCGCCCTTGCGGTGTGACTGAGAACTCTCTCTGTAGTGGGTGTCCGCGTTCCGCTTAGTAGGCCAGGAGTCCACTACACACAGGAGGCGGCTACACGGGTAGCTTGGGCTGTGTGGAAGGGACTGGGCGGTTTTTTTTTTTTTGGTTAGAGAGTCTCAGGGAACCACATAAGGTATGTCCGTCTAAAAGTGGAAGGTAAAACACAGTAAGGTAGTTGTAGAAACGATTGGTATTGTAGTTGTAAATTGTCGTAGCTGTGTTGGGAAAGAACCAGAGCTCCAAGCCCTAATAGAAAGCACTGAAGCTCAAAAACTTGTAGGTACAGAGAGCTGGCTAAAGCCGGAAATAAGTTCAGCCGATTTTTTTTCCAACGATCTAACAACGTTCAGAACGGATAGATTAAATACAGTTGGAGTATTTATGTGTGGTGTGGGATCCGCATCAGGTGGGACTGACGGATGACATCGAAAAAGTACAAAGAAGGGCAGCTCGTTTTGTATTATCGCGAAATAGGGGAGATGGTGTCACAGACATGTTACGTGAATTGGAGTGGCAATCATTAAAACAAAGGCGTTTTTCGTTGCGACGGGATCTTATCATGAAATTTCAATCATCAGTTTTCTCCTCCGATTGCGATATCATTCTGTTGGCACCCACCTACATTGGGAGAAATTATCATCACGATAAAATAAGAGAAATCAGGGCTCGCACAGAAAAATTTAAGTGCTCGTTTTTCCCGCGTGCCGTTCGAGAGTGGAACGGTAGAGAGACAGCTTGAAGGTGGTTGATTGAACCCTCTGCTATGCCCTTTATTGTGAATAGCAGAGCAATCACGTAGATGTAGATAGATGTAGAATACAAAAAGATGGAATTTTTAAAGAATCATGGAGATGCGCTATTTGTCCCTTTATATAGTCGACCCACCAATCCACTGGCACTTAACAAGCTTCAGCCAGTCTGCCGAGTCGCTCTTTATCTGCAGGACACCTCTGACCAACCGCCGTTAGATTCCTCTCCATCTCCTACTAGGTAGACAGGGATGTTGCTGGACTTTACATTAACAGACTCCAACAGCGTTCAGCTGAAAGCTAAACGTCGCTACCACTCCTATTACGGCCAGCAACAACAGTGTTTTACGTCACCTGGCCCCGCCCTTCTACGAGCGCGGACTGCTGTAGTAGCACTCTCACCTTTGTAAACCCACTGACGTTCCGGTTTTCAGGAGCAAGTATCAAGCTTGTTCCTCCTCCTAAGACGTGCCTTCTCGTGGCCAATTTCTACGGTGACGACCTACAACAGCGTCTACACGGTGGACTGAGTTACCAGTTAACTCTCTGAAGGGACACTTCTCCCGTGGGAGAGCTGTACTGAGCGTCTGCAGTCTGCAAGGCCTTAGTGTTACCATTTAGCTCAGGTAATCTGTTCATTGCACTGTGTCTTTAATTTCCTGTCGTGGAGTCCGCTTCATGGCTCCCAGCAGCCTTAAGCGTAATAACGTACAAGTCATTAAGTCGTCAATATATCGCAAGACATCACCACTTCCTTGTCATTATCACAACAAACAACTCGCCAAGGCTGCCGTCAAGCTCTCCATGTACGTCCTGGACATTTCCGCCAGATACTGTACCCTAATTCCTCGTAAGGATTATGGGTTTAGCAAAACTGATGGATTAAAAATCAAATAAATTTCTTTCAAGTAATTTGCTATTTTTTGCGAATTCAAGTTGTTAATTACTATATGCTAAAATTTGCATGGAAAATTTATACGCATTTTGAGTCTTTTCCAAATGGCAGTACTGTACCCTGTGCCGAGAGCTAAGTTTTTTTTCGTATAAGGGAGATATTTGGCCACGCATATGTAAAAGTCTTGATTTTTAAATACAGTTAGGAAAATTATGATTCACTTTAAATTCCAACAGTTTATTTAGGACTGTGCGATTAGAGGAAAACTGGTGTATTTACCGACGGTTAAATTAATGCTCATAATCAGAAAAGATTTTTTTTCTCCGGAAGAATTGTGGTTTTCCCGATATGTCTGAGTATTTAATGGTGCTGTAAAAATAAAATAAATGTCGTGTGACTAGTGCCTCCCGTCGGGTAGACCGTTCGCCGTGTGCAAGTCTTTCAATTTGACGCCACTTCGGTGACTTGCGCGTCGTTGGGGATAAAATGATGATGATTAGGACAACGCAACACCCAGTCCCTGAGCGGAGAAAATCTCCGACCCAACCGGGAATCGAATCCGGGCGCTTAGGATTGACATTCTGTCGCGTTGACCACTTTTTTTTAAGTTCATTTTGTTCGTTTTTCGTCGTTGATCCATCAACTCAGTTTTTTTTTATTACAGAGGGCAGCTAACCCTCTGACCGAACACGCTGAGTTAGCGTGCCGGCTATAAATCAGGATGGCAACCACTCAGCTACCGAGGGCTGACTAGGTGACTGTAATGAGTACGTAGTGTCGAATGACTATGTTTGTGCTTATTAATGATGAGAGAAGGAGGAGGTTAAAACCCAGTAGCAGGACATAGCCTGGTGTTTTTAACGAATTGTGGGTGTATGTATGGTTGCCTAAGGTTGTCTCTGCAATGAAATCATCACGCCTACAAATGATTAGAACGACACTGCTATTGACAACCTATACGTAAGCATTTCTATGTTGTGGTTTTGCTTCACTTCTGTTTAGCACATCAAACCACTCATTGCTATCGGTGCTATCGGCATGCTGTTAGAATGAATCACAACTTCAATACCGCAAGTGATTTATTCTCAAATAATCAAACAAATTGTATAAAGATGGATGTGGATTCTATCTCAAATGTAATTTCGAGAATGACAGAACATATGTTTGACTTCCTTTAGACTATGTCACCAATACTGACCGAATGACAGAACTTATGTTTGACTTCCTTTAGACTATGTCACCCTTTATTAGGTGTGAAACGTAATTTAACAGTCATGGGTGACTGGAATTAGGAAAACGGAGAGAAGGGAACATAGTAGGTGAATATGAATTGGGGCTAAGAAATGAAAGAGGAAGCCGCCTGGTAGAATTTTGCGCAGAGCATAACTTAATCATAGCTAACACTTGGTTCAAGAATCATGAAAGAAGGTTGTATACATGGAAGAACCCTGGAGATACTAAAAGGTATCAGATAGATTATATAATGGTAAGACAGAGATTTAGGAACCAGGTTTTAAATTGTAAGACATTTCCAGGGGCAGATGTGGACTCTGACCACAATCTATTGGTTATGACCTGTAGAATAAAACTGAAGAAATTGCAAAAAGGTGGGAATTTAAGGAGATGGGACCTGGATCAACTGAAAGAACCAGAGGTTGTACAGAGTTTCAGGGAGAGCATAAGGGAACACGTGACATGAAAGGGGGAAAGAAATACAGTAGAAGAAGAATGGGTAGCTTTGAGGGATGAAATAGTGAAGGCAGCAGAGGATCAAATAGGTAAAAAGACGAGGGCTAGTAGAAACCCTTGGGTAACAGAAGAAATATTGAATTGATGAAAGGAGAAAATATAAAAATGCAGTAAATGAAGCAGGCGAAAATGAATACAAACGTCTCAAAAATGAGATCGACAGGAGGTGCAAAATGTCTAAGCAGGTATGGCTAGAGGACAAATGTAAGGATGTAGAGGCTTCTCTCACTAGGGGTAAAATAGATACTGCTTACAGGAAAATTAAAGAGACCTTTAGAGAAAGGAGAACCACTTGCATGAATATCAAGAGATTTGATGGAAACCCAGTTCTAAGCCAAGAAGGGAAAGCAGAAAGGTGGAAGGAGTATATAGAGAGTCTATGCAAGGACGATGTACTTGAGGACAATGTTATGGAAATGGATGTAGATGAAGATGAAATGCGAGATATGATACTGTGTAAAGAGTTTGACAGAGCGCTGAAAGACCGGAGTCGAAACAAGGCCCACGGAGTAGACAACATTCCATTAGAACTACTGATAGCCTTAGGAGAACCAGTCCTGACAAAACTCTACCATCTGGTGAGCAAGATGTATGAGACAGGCCAAATACCCTCAGACTCCAAGAAGAATATAATAATTCTAATCCCAAAGAAAGCAGGTGTTGACAGATGTGAAAATTACCGAGCTATGAGTTTAATAAGTCACAGCTGCAAAATACTAACGCGAATTCTTTACATACGAATGGAAAAACTGATAGAAGCCGACCTCGGGGAAGATCAGTTTGGATTCCGTAGAAATGTTGGAACACGTGAGGCAATACTGACCGTACGACTTATCTTAGATTAAAGATTAAGGAAAGGCAAACCTACGTTTCTAGCATTTGTAGACTTAGAGAAAGCTTTTGACAATGTTGATTGGAATACTCTCTTTGAAATTCTGAAGGTGGCAGGGGTAAAATACGGGGAGCGAAAGGCTATTTACAATTTGTACAGAAAGCAGATGGCAGTTATAAAATTCGAGGGATATGAAAGGGAAGCAGTGGTTGGGAAGGGAGTGAGACAGAGTTGTAGCCTATCCCCGATGTTATTCAATCTGTATATTGAGGAAGCAATAAAGGAAACAAAAGAAAACTTCGGAGTAGGTATTAAAATCCATGGAGAAGAAATAAAAACTTTGAGGTTCGCCGATGACATTGTAATTCTGTCAGAGACAGCAAAGGACTTGGAATAGCAGCTGAACGGAATGGACAGTGTCTTGAAAGGAGGGTGTAAGATGAACATCAACAAAAGCAAAACGAGGATAATGGAATGTAGTCGAATTAAGTCGGGTGATGCTGAGGGAATTAGATTAGGAAATGAGACACTTAAAGTAGTAAAGGAGTTATGTCATTTGGGGAGCAAAATAACTGACGATGGTCGAAGTAGAGAGGATATAAAATGTAGACTGGCAATGGCAAGGAAAGCGTTTCTGAAGAAGAAAAATTTGTTAACATCGAGTATAGATTTAAATGTCAGGAAGTCGTTTCTGAAAGTATTTGTATGTAGTGTAGCCATGTATGGAAGTGAGACGTGGACGATAAATAGTTTAGACAAGAAGAGAATAGAAACTTTCGAAATGTGGTGCTACAGAAGATTGCTGAAGATTAGATGGGTAGATCACATAACTAATGAGGAGATATTGAATAGAATTGGGGAGAAGAGTAGCTTGTGGCAATACTTGACTAGAAGAAGGGATCGGTTGGTAGGACATGTTCTGAGACATCGAGGGATCACCAATTTAGTATTGGAGGGCAGCGTGGAGAGTAAAAATCATAGAGGGAGACCAAGTGATGAATATACTAAGCAGATTCAGAAGGATGTAGGCTGCAGTAAGTACTGGGAGATGAAGAAGCTTGCACAAGATAGAGTAGATGGAGAGCTGCATCAAACCAGTCTCAGGACTGAAGACCACAACAACAAGATATATATACCAGTTCATGATATCCAGTATTACAAATTTACTCTTTCTGGCGCACACACGTCTAGATCGTCCGCTCTTAATATTCTGCCATCTCTCTCCCCACGTCCATCACTGCTGGCGGCTCACCTCCAACTGCGCAACGCTACGCGTTGTTCACATCCAGCTGCCCAACACTACAATAGCAAACAGCAATGCAAACCAACCACAGACTGCACACAGCACAGGCAGTGATTTTCATAGAGAGCGCTACGTGGCGTTGCCAATAAAAAAACTTAACCAGCGTAATTACATAGCCCCCATGCTCCCCATAAAAATTTTAGAAATTGTTTTGGGCAGTGGCCAATACAGATTTGAATAAATTTTTCGTAAGTACAATAACAAAGAAATCAAATGCACACACTTATTGATACAATGTTGGTCAAAAGCTAAAATTTTCTCCAGTCCTTAAAGACAGTCCTGATCATTCATCACAGTAAAATTGCCGTGTTTTATTTTTTAAAAAATCTGAGCAATAAAAGAAAATGCACACGGAAGTAGTGGGTTTCCATGCAGTCTTGAAGAAGTAGTGTGGTCCTGCCAACTGGAATACAATGCTGACTCTTGACATGCAGACAGGTAATGGGCCACAACAGAGCAAACCCACAGTAGAGTCAGTCGAAGTTTTGAAGCATATTGGTAGGTAGGTCAGCACAGAGCAGACCCACTGTAGTCCTGGTAGAGATTATGGTATTGGTGGGCCACCCGAGGTGCAGACCCACTGCAGTCCTTGTAGAAACATGGTATTGGTGAGTTATCAAAAGTGTAGACCCACTGTAGTCCTTGTAGAAATCATGGTAATTGTGGGCCATCAGAGGTGCAGACCCACTGTAGTCCTTGTAGAGACCGCTAACAGCCATCCGTTGTGAATTTGCGGTTGCACAATCACCATTGAAGAGTCTTGCGGATAATATAGCAAGTCCATGAACTACTACTTGTGCACTTACAAAGTTTTTGGAATTGTCCTTAGAACCAGCAATGCTATTAACCAGTCCTTTGCTGAATTATTAACACACGTGCAAACACTAACAGTCCCCTTTTTTTCTCGCATATTCTGCGTGTACTGTGACCCACAAAAACGTGTGCTGTGAAATGAAACTTAATTAGAAGAACTGGAGTCTATATAATTATACATTTACAACATTATAATACAATTACAAAGGTACAAAATACATAATTAAAGAACATAATAGCACAGATAACATTTGTAGTAATACAGGCTTGACAAAAGAATAGAAATAAACATATACATGTTACAGGAATTATGACATACGTAAATATATAAAATAATGAGAATAATTTTCGAAACATTAATTTCACACATGAGCATTAAACCAAAACAGAATAAATAATGTCTAAACATCTTTACAAAGTAAATAACATATTATAAACGCAAATTATATTTGAGGATAATAGTATTCCTCATCATAGTGAATGTACCTGAGTATTAGAAAAATTCTACAACATAAATCTTATTAGCTAAACACATAAAGACAGGAAAAACACAAATACACAAGGGTACACAAACACATATCGGAATAACACAAAAGGAAAGGACAGGGTTTGTTTTACTGCAGTATTTTGCAAACAAAACTTTCTTTACTTCTTGGAGATCTCCCTTCATTCTTCATTGTTCTCAAAAGTCCTATGTATACCTCTTGTCCCTAAACCCTACTGTTCTGATCATATCCTCTTTAAAAATAATTATTCTTCATTGTACACTACTCATTTCGGTCCAAATCTTTTTCATATAACTTCTCAATGCATTTCTTCCAATTCATCTCAACTCATTCTCTTATATAGCCTACCCCCTTTTAAGCTAACTTAAATCTACTGAACTCAGATGCGTAAACTAAGGGACGAGGCAATGCAGCAGTGCAAAACAATGAACACAAACAGCAATGACAGAAAAATGCAAATAGGCAAAGCAAGCAGCAGTATATCTAAATTAGTAAAGCAATTGCAATATTACAACTAATATAAGGCACTGTGCAGCAAACAAGAAAAATAAATCAGTAGTAAAACTGGCTTAACAGAGTAATACAAAGTGAAATTCAGTAGCACTAAGCCTGGCAAACAGCAGCAGCAAATGCTATAACTTATATCTAAACATGACAACGCTCAAGCAGAAAAAATAGTACACTAAAGACAACAATGCAGATAAGGGAAATGTCTATTCACATCTTAATGTCTATGTAATTAAAGTGGTGCACCTCAACTTATTCTGCAAAAGAAATTACCAAGTACTTGAAAAGAAAATTATGTATGCAGTTACTGTTATTAGTCCCTTCTTAATGTTCTTTGCTTTCCAAGTGCTCCTTTTTCGAAGAATGTGGATCAAAAAACTATTATTTAACAGATCTGTTGACAGAAAATTTTCACATTAGCAAATGCATTAAATTTTATTTTATAAAACCAATGCTGCAACACAGCTGGAAACCAGATATCAAATGAAATAAGCAACTATGTAAAGCAAAGCATAAAAATATCATTCAATAGTAATGTGGCATTTCATAAGTTAGTAGAAATTCTCTCAACACTCGTAGAAAGACCCTTGTCTTAATCAGGTGTGCAGATGTAAGAATATTTCCCATCAGTTTATAAGCATTTCAGTAAGTAGCACAAAGTACGCACTCCACAATATAATCATATGTTCCCACGTAATGAGCGTGTCGTATTTGCGATGCTTTCTGTAAAGGAATGTCAATAGCGAGGTTAATGGCCTTTTTTTCTCACATAATGGCTTTTTCTCCAGGCGACTGGCAGAGCTGCGTGCCACAACGCATTACGTCATGGTCACGTAGATTTCTTACCGAAATATTTACGACAGCAATTTGCGCTAGTGACAGTCTCATATAAAAAATTTCACACATCGAAAAATTACAGTAGAAATGTGTAGAAACGAAATCTTATGAATAGCAGTGTTGTGATACATTCACGCATGGACACACAAGTCATAACTCTTAAAGTACGATTCTTGGTTTCCAACATCCTTTTTCACAAACCAGAGTCCCTATTTATTCATATACATATAAACACGTAACCACATTCCTCATATACGGTAGCATCAGCTTATTGATCATAAACATACCTCAACAGCATAATACACATCGTCATCGTAATAATAACATCATAACACCTCAGTAAAATCTCAAAAACGTCGTAGCTTTCTGCAATAATTTCAAAACCTAAAAAAAATGCTCTTCTCATTTCAATAGTGTCGTCTACCTCAAACGTACTTTAAAAATCATGATCCCATACCAAATACATCATTCAAAGCTCTCATAGTATAACAATGGTTCCAAAAAAAATATGAACAGTTCACAAAGTGCAGACAAAATACAGTTTCATAAATGTGAAGTTATCCAACTGTGTAATTACGTAAATATCTGTCACTGACGTAGAAAAAAATGTTTGTCTCTCTCAGTTAAATGATCAGATAGCTGTGTAATTCTGTGTTACAGAAATATGGTACCGATGTGTAAAGTTGTATAAGCAAATACCATATTAGCTACGGCTCCTTGTGCTTGCCAAACACATGGTACACAAAGTAAGCGTATACCCCCCTGAGGATTAATGTAATTATACCCTCAGGTGTTGCAGATTACAGCAATGGAATGAAATGTGTCACGGAAAAGCTTTGTATCATTGTAACTCAAAAATCTTTAAAAATAAATGCTTGAAGTACAAAATTAATCACTCAAATGCGTGTACTGCAGCGTTAAACTGTGCGTCTTGTTGTAAGATAATCTTTATCATTGCTTAACGGTAAAAATGTGCTAAGTGTAGTAATTATCGTCGTCCGTAAGCAAAATTCTGTAAAAGTCAATGTACTTACCTCGTAATAAACGATAGTGAAATGCTTTGCGTGTAGATATCGTAGTTATTACGTACAGTAATGTGATCAACAAAGTACTATACTGTAACGTACTGTTGTGCAACGAAGAAGCCTGTGTCATTGTAGTTATACCACAAAAGTTACTACTAAACATGTTTTACTTTCCAGAAGAATTCAGAAAAGCTGTGCAGATATAAAACAGATACACCGCAAAAGCAACAATGTAAATTGTGTCACATATTAGTAGCGTCGTGATATAATAGTGTAGCTGTCAAAGAAACCAAATGCTAAGTCATCTTTAATCTCACAGAATGTACTCCAAATAAAGAATATCGTTTCAAGCAAACCAAAATGTTGCATTGAAATCTCATTAACAGTATATGTTCTATGTATGTAAGTCGTATATTCGTTACGTAATCGTACAACTAACAAGCAAGAATGTGCAAATAACAGCACTGTGTAGTCTGTTCACTATAACAATGCATTCGTAATAACTGTCTAAATATGTTCCCTAGGTTCTAGACTGGACAGTTAACTTCAAAACATTGTTGCATGTTAACAGTTTCTAAGTGTGACAATGCGTACTAGTAGCGTGAAGAGAAAAATTTTATGGCAAAGACTAAGTGAAAAAGCAGATTATCTTTCAAGAAACGGTTTTACATGTGAAATGTGGTGCAAAACTTTACTCTTCCTAGTACGCAGAGTTTCAACTTCAACGCAGCTATCATGTGGTATACATAGGACTCTGTAAGGTCCATTGTAAACCAGAAAGAATTTGTGACTCAAGTGTTTCTTCTTATGTGACAATGAATGAGGTTTAATGAGAACTTTCTGACCATTATATAGTTTCTTTGCATTTGCTTTACCGTGTAGTTTTCTCCTTTTGTCTGCAGCAGAGTTTATATTTTTAATAGCCAAATTAATTATGTCTTTGTGTCGAAGTTTACGTGTATTCGGAAAAGGTACAAGCTCTCTGATTCTGTTTGGTGGTTCTTCATTCTTCAGTACAAGAATAGGTAGTAAAGCAGTGGAGTCATGAGGCATTTCATTCAGCACGTTTTGAAATAAGTGTAAATATCTGTCCCAATGCTGATGCTTTTTGTGACAACAAAGTCTGCAAAGCTTATTGATTTCTTTCATAATCCGTTCAGATGGGTTACAATGTGATGAGTACAGAGAAATAGAAACAGGTTTCATTTTATGATTCCGAAGCATGCATGACCAAACAGCAGATCGGAATTGCGGTCCGTTATCTGAAATGACTTTAGCAACGTGGCCAACTTCACGTAAGAAATTTTTAACAAAGGCGTTGGATAAAGACCGCCCAGTGGCTTTACACAACGGTGTGAAAGAAACCAATTTTGAAGTAAGTTCAACAGCGACTAGAACGTACGAAAATCCATTCGATGTTCTGACAAGGGGCCCCAAGAGATCAACAGCAGCAAATTCTTTTAATTTAGAAGGAATTATAGGAAACAACGGAGCACGATGTGAGATGGTAGATGGTTTAGCTTTGTGACAAAGTTTACAAATAGACAAGACTCTTCGAATCCTCTTTTCCATATTGTTAAAATAACAAGTTGTCCGAAGAATATGATAACATTTTCTTGGAACAAAATGTGCGTAGCTGAAATGAATGTACCAAATGAGCTTATTAACAAAATCGTCACGAATGCAATGTACCATAGCTTGTCGTCAACAGTGCAGCGTTTGAAGAGTGTTGTTTCTAACCAGATAATAATGCCGAATCTGTGTGTGTGTCTTTTCATGCCATTTACTTTTGATGTCTTTCCAAATCAGATCTTTATCTTGTTCATGAGCAATGTCCTTTAAAGATGTGGTGATGAAGTTTTCAAAGGGGACTTTCTGAATGTAAAGAATACTGAAATTTTTCTCGAGGTTGCCTTCTGTGTTACTTTTCTCAAGCCAAGCCAGTGCGCGTGACAGTGCGTCCGCAACAATGTTCTCCTTGCCGGGAATGTAGACTATTGTGAAGTGGAATTCTTGCAGAAACAATGCCCAAAGTTTTAACCTGTCATGATTTAATTTTGAAGACATAAGAAATTGTAATGCACGATGATCACTGTATACTTTTAAGTGCTTACCAGAAAGAAAGAAACGGAATTTGTTAAATGCCCAAACGATTGCTAAAGCTTCTAATTCAGTAACGGAATAATTTTTTTCAGATTTTGTTAGCACTCGAATAGCAAAAGCAATGGTTTTCTGAACAGTAGTGTCATTTTCTATAATTTCTTGAAATAAATGGGCACCAAGACCGACTTTAGAAGAATCCGTGCTAAGGCAGAAATCTTGTGACAGATCTGGATGAGCTAGTATTGGCTCGATAAGTAGCGCTTCTTTCAAATAATTGAATTCCAGCTGCGCCTGCTCGTCCCAGTTCCAAATAGTATTTTTTCCAGTGAGAGAACAAAGTTTTGGTGTAACTAGAATTTGCAATTCAGAAAACGAAGGTATAAATTTACGAGACCTAGAAAACTAAGGACTTGTTTTTTTGTGGATGGAACTGGAATGGCTCTGATTGCTTCTAACGTTTCAGGATCTGGCTGAATGCCTTCAGAAGAAATAATATGTCCCAAAAACTTTACCTTTGTCCTACCGAATTCAGACTTTTTCAAGTTAACTGTAATTCCAATTCTGCAAAAATATGTAGCACGCTGTTTAGGATGCGATTATGTTGTTCCCACGAGGCTTCTGCTATCAGAATATCGTACATATAAGGTGATGTGACGTTTTAAGAACTCAGGTAATATGGAATTTAGCCCACGAATGAATGCTGCCGAAGAAATGTTCAAACCAAAAAGAAGTTTCCGAAATTGATAACAAACGCCGAAACAAAGAAAAGCTGTGTATTTTCTACGTTCTGGATGAAGTTCGATCTGATAAAAGCTGGATCTGAAATCAGTGGAAGACAACACTTTTACACCATTAAAATTTTGAAGAAGTTCTTCCAACGTTTGCGGCCTGTCTGTTTCAGGAATGATGATAGTATTGATTTGTCTCGAATCTAAGGCAAGCCTGATCGATCCATTTTTCTTCTCAACAACATGTAATGGATTGTTGTATGAGCTTACTGCAGGCCCAATAATGCCCTCGTCGAGCATAGATTCTATTTCTGTTCTAACACGGTCCCTATAATGTGCCGTAATTACGTATGGCCTAACACAAAATTCAGTATGCTCACGAACACGAAATTAGTATTGAAATCCCTTGATTGTTCCTGTTTTGTGAGTAAAAACTGTGGAATGTGCTTGTAAAATCTCAAAAAGGTCCTGCCTATCAGTGTCATTACAATTCTCAATTGTTTGAATTTTATTCTGAATTAACCCATTAGTATTAAATACGCCGTTGATATCACCCCTGTCAGTACTTGCAGAGTGATTGTTAGTGCCTAGTTCCGTCGAAAATTCCGAACTGTTCTCTAACAGAAGGTAAAGCCGATTAATTTCCTCGTCATGGTTTGAGAGCCAATCTTCAAATTTCAAAGCTATTGACTTACCTTCTTTC
Organism: Schistocerca nitens; assembly: GCF_023898315.1. Taxonomy (NCBI): domain Eukaryota; kingdom Metazoa; phylum Arthropoda; class Insecta; order Orthoptera; family Acrididae; genus Schistocerca; species Schistocerca nitens. The sequence continues at coordinate 104,242,866 of NC_064618.1, forward strand.
TCTAAACTTATTTCAGCATTGTGAAAGTTGAAGATTGCTTTGTATTCATTCAAAAAGTCTACTAATATAATTTCCGTCGACAATAATGGAACAATAAGAAAGTTTAAAGAGAAGCTGTGGCTTTGACAAAAGAATTCTAAGTTGGTTTGTTGGCGTACATCTACACTTTTTCCAAAAAATTGCACATTGTAATTTAATCTTACGTAACGGAAGTGTGCAGCAATCGTTCGAATTGCTGAATTTGCTAAAGGCTCTTTCACTAATTACTGACATGGGACTGCCAGAGTCAAGTACTGCCGTAAATTTTACGTCACTTACTGTAATGTGAATTACAGGATATGCAATGTTGTTATGTTTCATGTCGTGTTCCTGGAGTAAGATGTCCCTAATGTCTTCCATTTTTACGTAATTACTAGCCACAGCAGCTACGTCGGCAGCTTTGTAAGCACGTTTTGTGGTTGCCAGCGGTGTGAGTCATTGCCTATTGTGTCTTTGTTGGCGAGCGTCGTTATTGGGATTAGGAGACCTAACTTCTACAAATTCACCTTGTCGAGAGGGCCCTGCCCTGTTTGGATACCTCCAGTTCTGATGAAATTCAGGACTGTCGTTTTGTCGGTAATTTACATTGTTCCTTTTTTGTCGGTCATGTGGTGGAGAATTTCTCCCGGAATCGTAACTGCACGGTGGACCGTTGCGTCTGAAATTATTTTGTCTCCCTTGATAATAATTATTTTGGTTCCCATATTGTCTGTTTCTCTGATTGTCTCTGTGATAGTCATTACTGCGGAGAGGTGATCTTTCCATGTAATTGTTTCTACTCTCCCAACGGTTGTCATATGGGTGGTGTCAGTTTTCGTCACGATTTACGTTGTAAGAATAGCCTTGTCGTGTCCAGTTATTATTTCTGTCATCACGGAATTGTGACGGATGTGACCTGTAATTGTTGTGTTCCTGCTTTCGCGTCCCGCGATTGTCAGTGTCAATTTACAATTCTTGTAAGAGTCCCTGAAAAGCTTCAATGTCGTCTTTGCAACGTCCTGCCAAAATAATGTCGTAAATGTTCAGGCAATTTGATTAAGCAAATGCGGATGATTTCTGAGGGGCTGTATGGGTTTGACAGGTACTGATTCTTATGCAACATGTCTTCAAAATATTTCACAAGACTGCAAAATTCAGAGTGTTCGAAATGTTTCATCATTATGATCCTATTTTTTACTCGGTCTTGTGTAGCTTGAGACCAATACGGTGAGAGGAAGGCATGGTAAAATTCTCCTTCACTGTGGCAATCGTGAATGACCGATCACATTCTTACAGCTGGTTCATTTTCTAAATAGTTCTAATCTGTGCTCTAATGACCAGTTGGGAGGAAAACAATGAGAGAATTGATGAATTGTGGATGAATGTTGTTGCCGGAATTCTTAAATTTTTTGAATTTACGAGTAGTAATAAACAGCTTATAGTCAAAATCATCATGTAGGCGAGTCGCATGTCGGTCATTGTTACGTCGATTCGGCGGCTCCATCTCAAAATTCCTTGTACCTTGCCAATTTCTTTCATAATTTCCGAAGTGCCCTGTGTTATTATTTTGTGGCTGTTCCGTATTTCTATGTCCCTCTTCCTGTATTGGAGCGCGAGTGTCCTCTGAAATATGTAATTCGTGTATTACTTGTGCTAACTGATCTTGTACTTCCCGGATTTCTCTTACGTACTGTGTATTGATTTGATTCTGATTTTGTTTGTATTTTCTAATTTGTTCATACTCTTCTGTGTCACTAAAGACTACCGGTCTTATGTCATTCAGAGTATCATCTACCTTCGTAGATAAATTATTTAGCTGATTTGAAAGTTCCGACTACTTTTTCTGATAATGAACAAATTTCCTGCATGTGTCTTGCTGAACCAATTTTTAGAGTATCTACTCTGTCCTTCACGTTTTCCTGAGTTTTTGCAAGTTGCGTAACCGAATCGGTAGATGCAACTGAGTCAATTTTAGCCCGCCAGGTCTCGTGATTTTCATGAACAATAGTTTGCAATTCTTTTATGGCTGCTTCGTTATTCTGTAATGCATTTTCATGCAGCGAAAAAATAGGTTGAAAATGCTCACAAATTTGTGTTTTTATGTAATCACAGATTTTTTGACATTTCAATTCGATGTTATGTAACTCAGTAGTTAAATCTTCACGTTGTTGTTGAGGTGTTTCTTTAATTTGTTTCTGATTTTGTTCCATTTGTTGCTGTGACAGTTTTTGATTTTGTTCCATTTGATTCTGATTTTGTTCAAGCGTTGTGTCTAACTTTTGTAGCCTTTGTCCCATTTGTTGCATTAACTGTAATAACAATGCACTGGTGTCTGAAACATGTTCCTCAGTGAAACTTCCTGGCAGATTAAAACTGTGTGCCGGACAGAGCCTCGAAATCGGGACCTTTGCCTTTCGCGGGTAAGTGCTCTACCAACTGAGCTACCCAAGCACGACTCACGCCCCGTCATTCTATGTTCCTCAGTGCTATTCGGCAGTGCATTTGAACCGGCAATATTCGCATTTTGAAAAACAGAAAATGTGTCTTGAGTTATTTGAGAAAGCGGTGAGGGTGCAAAACCTGCATTTACAGTATTTGCAAGATTGTGTCCTGTCATTTCGGGTTCCTTCGGTGAACTGTTGCCGACGATCGATCGATTATGCTTCCCTGTTCACTAATTGTTTCACTGTTTATACCATTATTTGTTGCCTGGTCCATTTCCCTATGCTCAGTTACCAAATTTCCGGCCGGAGTGGCCGAGCGGTTCTAGACGCTTCAGTCTGGAACCGCGCGACCACTACGTTCGTATCCTGCCTCGGGCATGGATGTGTGTGATGTCCTTAGGTTAGTTAGGTTTAAGTAGTTCTAAGTTCTAGGGGACTGATGACCTCAGATGTTAAGTCCCATAGTGCTCAGAGCCATTTGAACCAATTTTAGTTACCAAATTACTGTTCTGAATATTTGTTAATTCATTATACAGTGGCGCTAACACACTACACTCGTCTTCACTGTCATTTCTTAATTTACTTTGGAACCTAGTGTTACGTTTTTCACACTCCATAATAATCACGTATTTCACACGATAACACGAAAAGCACAATTTGAAGAGCAAAAACAAGAAAACACATTAGCATAGCACTGAAAATAATATCTCGTTAATTGCAAGCGCAGCTGCGAAATACTTGGTGCAAATCTACATGCACGCCACAACTGTTTTACTGTACAACAATGAAAAACTACAACTACAAGGAAATTCTCTCTATAATTACGCACTAGCAATAAACAATACCTACACTAATTACACAAACTACAAGAACTAAACAGAAGATTCCAGTGAGGTATGCTCGGCTAAGGGTCGACATATGAAACATCCCCTTAGAAAAATTATAAATGACTGTGCTTAAACTGACACACAATATTTTTAGCGCAACGCAATATGACTTTCAAAAATCCCCACAAAAGAATGGCCCTGACTGACAATAACCTATACATTTCGTGATTCACTTACCTCCCAAAAATCTTCGTGAACTCGAACAACTGCAATACATCGGGCGCCAATACTGCCAGCTAAATAAAAGATTCTAACTACTGAAGGCACTAACTACTTATAGGCATAGTTAGCAAATGAAAGATTTTGATAGAGAACAAACAATGTATTTACCTTAATAGTGTTCAAATGTCATTATGTATATATACAGGGTGAGTCACGTAACATTACCGCTGGATATATTTCGTAAACCACATCAAATACTGACGAATCGATTCCACAGACCGAACGTGAGGAGAGGGGCTAGTGTAATTGGTTAATACAAACCATAAAAAAATGCAAGGAAGTTTGTTTTTTAACACATACCTACGTTTTTTTAAATGGAACCCCGTTAGTTTTGTTAGCACATCTGAACATATAAACAAATACGTAAAAGTGCCGTTTGTTGCATTGTAAAATGTTAATTACATCCGGAGATATCGTAACCTAAAGTTGACCCTTGAGTACCACTCCTCCGCTGTTCGATCGTATGTATCGGAGAGCACTGAATTACGTAGGGATCCAAAGGGAACGGTGATGGACCTTAGGTACAGAAGAGACTCGAACAGCACATTACGTCTACATGCTAACACCTTTTTATTGGTCTTTTTCACTGACGCACATGTACATTACCATGAGGGGTGAGGTACACGTACACACGTGGTTTCCGTTTTCAATTACGGAGTGGAATGGAGTGTCCCGACATGTCAGGCCAATAGATGTCCAATGTGGTGGCCATCATTTGCTGCACACAATTGCAATCTCTGGCGTAATGAATGTCGTACACGCCGCAGTACATCTGGTGTAATGTCGCCGCAGGCTGCCACAATACGTTGTTTCATATCCTCTGGGGTTGTAGGCATATCACGGTACACATTCTCCTTTAGCGTACCACACAGAAAGAAGTCCAGAGGTGTAAGATCAGGAGAACTGACTGGCCAATTTATGCGTTCTCCACGTCCTATGAAACGCCTGTCGAACATCCTGTCAAGGGTCAGCCTAATTGCGGAATGTGCAGGTGCACCATCATGCTGATACCACATACGTCGACGCGTTTCCAGTGGGACATCTTCGAGCAACGTTGGTAGACCATTCTGTAGAAACGCGAGGTATGTTGCAGCTGTTTGGGCCCCTGCAATGAAGTGAGGACTGATGAGGTGGTCGCCAATGATTCCGCACCATACATTTACAGTCCACGGTCGCTATCGCTCTACCTATCTGAGCCAGCGAGGATTGTCCACGGACCAGTAATGCTTGTTCCGTAGATTCACTGCCCCGTGGTTTGTGAAACTCGCTTCATCGGTAAACCGGTAGAACTACAACGCATTGTATGTTAATGCCCATTGACAGAATTGCACTCGATGATTAAAGTCATCACCATGTAATTGCTGATGTAGGGACACATGAAACGGGGGAAAGCGGTGACGATGCGGTATGCGCATGACACTACTTTGACTCAGTCCACCGGCTCTCGCAATGTCCCGTGTACTCATGTGTGGGTTCATGGCAATAGCAGCTAACACAACAACTGCCCCCACTTCTCCTGTGACGGGCCTGTTACGGACCCGTTTGCGTGCTACGACCACACCTGTAGCATACAGTTGGCGGTAGATGTTTTGCAATGTGCGGCACGATGGATGCTCTCTGTCCGGGTACCGTTCTGCATACACCCTGCAGGCTTCAGCTGCATTTCTTCGACACTCGCCATAGACGAGTATCATCTTCGCCTTTTCAGAGTTCGAATACACCATGGTCACAGTTCCTACAACACTACACTATCACAGACGTCTGGTAACACGGTGTACTACAATTGGTCTGCGTGCGGAGACGAATGCAGAATAAGAATAGCAGCAAGCGCTACATGCGGACACTGCGACAGCTAGACCAAACCACAACAGTGCACTACAGCCACACTCGTAAACACGGTCGTCATCGTAAACATGTCCCTGCAGATGCTGCTCGCCGACCGTGGCCCGTGTTTGTCACAACACGCAACTGAACGTCGGAGGTTTCAGCGTCAACTTTAGGTTACAATATCTCCGGATGTAATTAACATTTTACAATGCAACAAACGGCACTGATTACGTATTTGTTTATATGTTCAGACGTGCTAACGAAACCAACGTGGTTCCATTTAAAAAGAAGGTTTGTGTTAAAAAAATATACTTCCGTGTATTTTTGTATGGTTTGTATTAACCAATTACACTAGCCCCTCTCCTCACGTTCGGTCTGTGGAATCGGTTCGTCAGTATTTGATGTGGTTTACGAAATATATCCGCGGTAACGTTAGGTGACTCACCTTGTATATATCAGTTCATGATATCCAGTATTACAAATTTACTCTTTCTGGCGCACACACGTCCAGATCGTCCGCTCTTAAAATTCTGCCATCTCTTTCCCACATCCACCACTGCTGGCGGCTCACCTCCAACTGCGCAACGCTACGCGCTGTTCACATCCAGCTGCCCAACACTACAATAGCAAACAACAATGCAAACCAGCCACAGACTGCACACAACACACCCAGTGATTTTCATAGAGAGCGCTACGTGGCGTTACCAATAAAAAAACCTAAACAGCATACTTACAGGTGGATATACATCTGGCTGATACTTTTTACTGGTGAGGAACAGAGGACCTACGGCCTGACTGTCACTTTCAGAAACAGTTAGTGAACAGGTAAACAGAACTCATCACATTTACTGCGAGTGTTTCGATATCCACTGAAACCCAGTGTGCGTATCACATATTGGAGTACGGACAGCTTATGTACCGCACAGGAAGACTTGCTCATTGTGGCGTTGGCCATTGTGCAGATGATGTATATGGCGCACCTGCAATTCTCTGCCTACACTGTAGACACAGTTTGAGTGGACACAGTTTGTCGCCCGCAAACTCCTAGGGCTGAAATTACCTCAGTACAAGACAGAACAAGACTCAGGATTTCCGTCTGCTCACTAGTCAGCAACAAAAATGCAACTCAGGTATTCTTCCATAAGGAAGCACGTCAATATGTGTTAAACTCCACAGAGAGGTAACGACTCGACATTCAAGTAAGCAGAATAACAACTCCATCAACAGCGAAACGACTTCATGTGCTCCTTGTGTCGAAATCAACACTTACTAAAATCTAACTGCGAGATGCTCCCCTGTACCTTTCGCCAGCGAAGCCTCTAGGTCGATCCCTGGAGGAACCATTTATCCCTGCGTGGAAGTGCCTTCGATCGATCCCCACAGGGAAGTGCCTCTCCACGCCATACGCCCACTCTCTTCTGAACACTTGGCGTTTAAGTTTACGCTCATGTGACGAATCTGAGCGGTCGTTACAAAAACGGTTTCTCCCACTACATCGGTTATGAATATGTCAACCAATTACCTGAACCTCATATTTATGGAAGTGTTTATATCCCTCCCTACATACTTAACAAACCGACAATCAGATACATGTCTCTGGTTTTCAGTGGGAAGCGTACCCCAGCGTTCCCATGAGAAGATTCCTCAGAGGTTAGCACGCGAACATAAGTTTGTGACCTCAAGCATTAATTCGCACTGGAAGGATGTCTTTTAGTCTCGTTCCACCCCCGAAACTCTTTCGCCACGTACGTTTTCCTGAATCTATTTTTCGAACCGCCAGAGTGGAAGCTCCATCCCACATTGTCCGCCGGCCGGGGTGGCCGTGCGGTTCTAGGCGCTGCAGTCCGGAACCGTGGGACTGCTACGGTCGCAGGTTCGAATCCTTCCTCGGGCATGGATGTGTGTGATGTCCTTAGGTTAGTTAGGTTTAAGTAGTTCTAAGTTCTAGGGGACTGATGACCTAAAATGTTAAGTCCCATAGTGCTGAGAGCCATTTGAACCATTTTTTTGAACCCACATTGTCCATTCTACTGGATTCTACAGCCTCCAGCGTTGTAAAACGCAACCTCCTCCTGCTGCTGCTTTCGCTAAGGGCAATAAATGTCGGCCCCTGCAGAACATGACAGCTCTCTTCCCGGCCTCTTTCAGCCATGGCGGCTTCTGAGGAATGCGTAACTCACATCGTCCTTTCTGTCAGTTCTCACCACTAGTTAACTCCCAGCGCAGTATCACAGAAATTGTTTCTCTCTGGTGCCAGTCAAAATCAGCCAATGAAATGATTAATAATCTGACTGTGCATCGTAAACAGTGACTTGATATAGGGATAAATCGAAAAAAGTTTGTGCAATCTTAAATGCATGGTTGGAGAATCTTGCTGCCTTACAACCCTACTCCTCGCGAATGACGCCAAATGGGACCACTGGAACTGACATCCTCTTCTGATGGATGTAATACGATGAACAGTGACAACTGCCCTCAGTCCATGAGACACTATGGAGACATTTGAAATTTATCCATGACACTGGATTAACATCCAGTGAGCAGGAACCTTACCACTACCCTCTGCCACTTTCTTTGTAATTCCTTCATTGCCCTCGCCCATATGGGTGGGCTGCAGCACTTATTCAACCCACTCTTTAGCCAGTGGCAGATAATACACATGCAGTCGAATTAAACCAAGCATGGCCAACCTTTGATGATTCGCGGACCGCATTCACATACGTATTTCTGCTTGTGGTCCGCATTCTCACATGACGTGACAGCAATGCTGCTAACACAAAGTCAAAACTAATGGGTGTGCAACGTTAATGTTTACTGCTTAACGGACCGATACGAATGACACCCCTTTCCCGGTAAGCCATGCCATTGTGACTCGAAAATAGCATTGTTGCTTGTACGTTTAATTCACCCACTCTTCACGTTTTCGTTTATTTGCGCGTCGGAAACAGTGTGTATTTATGTATGACTTTTTGTAACAGCTGGCTTAAAACTTCCAGTGGAAAATCCTGCAACACCGTTAGTTAAGGAACTATGCTCATGACATGTAAATAAATGAAATTATGTGAAGATGGGATACCAGGCATCTTGAAATGTCGTCATGGAGAAATAAATTCCCATAAAAGCAAGTGGTTGCAGCTAATTGATTGTAAACTACCCACAACTTCAACACCTTCAGTGTTATAATATGTCCACAGCAGACAATAACTTGTTGCTAACGTTTATACGAGAAAGAACTGTAAACATGTGAACTGAATGGCGGTTTGTCAAACTGATAATAACTGTCCTCACACGCTCAATACATGTTGATAACACTGAGAATACTTTGGATGGCACCAATATTGTTCCTCGAAATTTCTAGTATTAAAAGTAACACTCGATTTCAGATGGTTGTTGCATTGACGTACTGACAAGAGTATTGAACCTGTGAGGGCCTCCTGACTTCCGTGTTCAATTTTTATCGTTGCTAATGGTACTCACAAATCGTTTGTTGTTTACACTGCACGAAAAGTCCGAAACTGCTCACACTAAATACAGCAGACATTTTACAGATTGTACAGTCAATAAGAAGACACTACTCATGTGACTCGATAACAACGCCTGTAATGTTCGAAAACATCTGTGACATACAGGTTTGCAGAGAAGATATTTGGGCCCGCCCCTAATCTTTTCAAGATAACTTAGATATTATCATGCATTTTTTTATCATCAGTCTTCTGACTGGTTTGATACGGCCCGCCACAAATTCCTCTCCTGCATAGCGAAACACAAAAACTCAGCTATAAAGCCATAGGCAATCTCACCTTGCTTGATAGCAGCTTGCCCAGCGAATAAGGTGGAATTGAGTCGTCCACGACTGAGACAATACACGGAACTCCTTCTTCAGATGTTTGTATTTATTTTCGCTTCGTACTTTAATTCGGCGGCTTGGTCTTACTCCAAAATAAGACTTTTCAAGATCATGTGGTTGCACAGAAACCAATGTGAAACATGGCGACTTTATTTAAATCCAGTATGCCGTACACAAACTTTGCCATCAGCCCATTAGGAAAGCTGAAAAGTTACACTTAATAATTGCATTTACAGTGGTCTATTGATTTTAAAAAATATTCAACAGCAGTTTAATGTGAGCTCTGAATTTGAATTTTTAGCACAAGATTGTTGTTATGTGGATTTATGTCACTAATGCTGAGTCTTACGGTATTTTCCACGTTGTCGTCTGTTAACCTTGTACGTTTGTTGCATTATTTGTTTCCATAAGAGAAAAAAAGATGTTCACACTCATATGTGCTTCCAAAAAGATAAATTTTCCTTCTTGCAAATGATCTGAGTTGCGGATATTTCTCTTCGGTCAAATAAGTTTTATAGAATTCGACCTAGTTTACTTCTCCAAATTTTCCTGAAGTTCAATAAGATCCTTTTGAAGGTTTTTTGGGATGTTTTCTACATCACGCGTCGCTGGATTATCAAATATGGAAAAAATAATGTCTCAATTCCTTAACTGAGAAAATGTTGTGGTACATTGCACTAAAAATGATTATCAACATTTTCATGAGCTGACAGTGTAGGAAAGTGGTAACAGTTTCCAGCTCTCATCTGCATTTCCCACAAGCGCATCTTTGTCTGAAAAGCTTTCAGGTGGCTGCACAATTCGCGAATTAACTGCCCTTGCTTCTGGAGTTTGTAATTTAAGTCATTTAAATGAGTTGTGATGTAAACCAGAAATGTTAAATTACAAATCCATTGGGGATCATATATTTCAGGCTATGGTTTCCATTTAATAACCATCAAATCTGGTACTGTTTGTCGAAGATCATAAAAACGTGTTAGCGTTTTGCCCTTACTCAGCCATCTCCCTGTGCAGTGATGAGCTAAATCTTCATGTTCGTAGCACAGATCGTTCAAATACCATTTGAAATGGCGGTGATTGAGTGCGTGGGACTTAAGGGGCTCCGGAAAGCCCTATACTTGCAATGTTAAAATAACGCTTATAAATTACATCTTTCCTCACAAAGTCTTTGAGGTAGGAAGTTGAACTTTTTACAGATTATTTATTGGAATATGGGCTACAACTTAACACAGGGATTTTACAAAATTTTAGTTCAGTTATTGAAGATGATTTTTTTTTCAATTGTAATGAAAATTCACAACATTTTTTTGCAATTTTTTATTTATATATTCAAAAATATACAGTTTTTTGGAAAAAGGCTGTGTTAAATTATGCAGAAGGTACTGTGTAACATTTACTGAAAGTTTGAAACAAATATGTTTGGAAGATCCTTAGAAAACATGTAATTAGTATGAGAAAATAAAAGTTTTGGGAATCGAGCGACAAAGATTGGATTAACTTTTTAGTGCATTCCAGGTCCATATGATGGATTATCTTCATCCTCTGCAAACTCCTCCTCCAGCTTCCTCTTGTTCCTCCTCCTGTTTACTCTTGCTTGTATTTCTAGACTCTTTACAGCCCTGTCTGCAGCCCGAAGGCGTTCCTTGTCTAAAGCAAGCATCGCTCGTACCATGTTAGAACCTATCTTCATTCCCATATTTCTAAATACCTTGCACCTTACAATGTTGCCATCATTGAAAGTCGCAACAGCATCATACACACCAAAGTGAAGTGTTTCTATTCCAACAAATACAGTCTTGGGGATTCTCGACCATATAACACTATTTACACTTTCATTGGGGTTTTGAGTTTTTCCGTGAATACACTTTTTCAACAGTTCAGGTGCTGCTAAGTCTCTGAAAATAGGTTTTATCACCTCCATTATTGCATGAGGCAGACTATGCTTATGAGTGTACACTTCACCAGTTAGCAATCCTTTGTTATATTTACACCAACTGTCTTCTTCTTTGGGACACAAGCTATGTTGGGGATTTTCATCGTCTTTATTGTTTACAGTAATAACACATACCTTTGGCTTTCCAACATTTCTCCTTTTCTTAAAAGCCTTCAGAGGATTTCTAATAACTTTACTTTTACTCATTATTATACTTCAACAAAACAGAGACTCAAGAAACAGAATTAATTACGAATGTTTTCGAGATAACGACAGAGTAAATAAACATGAAACAATCGACAATCACACCAGCGATATATATTGAACCATCACAGGTTAGCCACAACACATACTTTATCTCACATCACTAAAATGTACCTGACGAACACGGACGTTAATAATAACACCATTTGACAGCAGTTTAACAGCGCCACAGTGGGTCACGCCCATGTAGAACACATTTAAAAAAAAATTAAAAATAGTCGTAGTCTTCGGAATTGAATAAATTATATATCTATTAAAAGGTAATAGTCTGCAGATTCAGAAAACGCAAAAAAGTAAAAATTGAACTTTTCATGATTTTGAGCCTTTCCGGAGCCCCTTAAGGAAATTGATGCTCGTGGTAACCACGTCCATGACATGAATCATTTTAATTGAATAGCACATAAATTTTGATGGTGAGTAATGCATTCTAGAACTGTCAAACTTTCTTTGTCAATATTTAGTTAAAGGAGATTTTTCATTTAATATGCCAAGAAAACCTTTTCGTAAACCGACCTTCGCAGGTGCTCCATCAGAACAAACTCCAGCGAGTTGGCTCCACTGCAGTTTGATGGTTTCGATGATTTTTCCAGCTTCGTGAAAAACATCTTCAGCCGTAGTGGTTCCTTTTAATGGCTGTAATACTAATATTCCTTCCATTATTTTGAAGACCACATCAGCACCAACAACAAAAGTTACTAATTGTGCTGTGCCTGACAAATCGGTGCTCTCGTCCAAATCAATGGAAAATGCTTCGAATGTGGCACAAAATTTCTTAATGTCACCAGCCATCATCTCAGTTCGTTCGTCGCGACAAACTTATTTGTTCAGACACTTTCTTTTATCAGGACATAATACTTCTACAATGTCCAAGAGGCACTCGTTCACGAATTCGCCTCCAGGAAAAGGCTTTAATGGCTTGTCAGTGTTCCTGCTCACGATAAAACTAGCTCTAACCAAATTGTCGCACTGTGCCCTAGGTTTGGCAAATAATTGCTTTTGCTTGTCCAAATTGGAAACTAATAACTTAATATTGTCTTTCCGCAGTTGCCATGTAAGCTGTTGTTGAGCACTGAGTTTCGTACAAAAGTGCCTTTTCATATTATATTCTTTCACAACAGATAATGATTTACTACACAACAAGCAAATAGGAGCCGGCTGCTGTGGCCGAGATGTTCTAGGCGCTTCAGTCCGGAACCGCGCGGTTGCAACGGTCGCAGGTTCGAATCCTGCTTCGGGCATGGATGTGTGTGATGTGCTTAGGTTAGTTAGGTTTAGGTAGTTTTACGTCTAGGGGGCTGATTACGTCAGATGTTAAGTCCCATATTGCTTGGAGCCATTTGAACCATTTTGAAGCAAACAGGTTTATTGTTGTACATCGTGAAGAAGTAATCCGCGGTCCATTTCTTCTGGAACTGACGACATTCAACACCTACTTTCGTCTTATTAACGCCAGACATTTTGTGAATAAACCTGACGCACAGACACTTGCACGAATTTAAGAAACAGCTAGCTCACAACTTCAAGATCGAACCGACAACAAAGAACTAGTGTGTTTAGCGGCACCTGCTGCCGTTGTTGAAGTCGGCACGTTTCGCAGGCAGTCGGTAATTTTTGTGGCATTGTTGCCCACTACAAGCGTTTGCACTTTATCAATGTTAGCACAGGCGTAGGCAGCAGCGGTGGGGCGCAACTTTGTACCGCGTTAACACGTGTCACGTGCTAGTGAGTATAGGCAGCTTCCACAGCGACAGCTGACGCAGCAACAGCCAGTCACTACGGCCAGCTCTTGCCTGTGTGTCGCCCCTTGCTATGTAAACACCGGCCATCCGCCACGGCCTGAGGCTTGAGACGTGTCACCTGGCTGCGTTCTGGCTGGCCAATTTTTTAAGTCAGACTTTCACTAGTCTGTAGCATGAGCATCAAAACTGTGCCGAGCCTAGCGAAGTGTGCAGGAGTACTCGAAAATGCGTCCTGGGCTGAGTATAGTGTGAACGCCTTGTCCTCTCCCGCGGGCCGGCCGCTGTGGACGAGCGGTTCTAGGCGCTTCTGTCCGGAACCGCGCTGCTGCTACGGACGGAGGTTCGAATCCTTGCCTTGGGCATGGATGTGTGTGATGTCATTAGGTTACTTAGGTTTAAGTAGTTTCTAAGTCTAGGGGACTGATGACCTCAAACGTTAAATACCACAGTGCTTAGAGCCATTTGAACCATTTTTTTCTCTCCAGCGGATATCGTCCGCGGGCCGGATTGAAATCAGCCGCTGACGGGATCCTGCCCGCGGGCCGCCGGTTGCCCACCAGTGAGATAAACGATACACTAAAATGTGAGACACATACAAATGATTTAAGATCTGTACAGCATCAATTATATAAAAACGTTCCTTTTATTCTTTATCTAAAACTAAACAGAAACAGTAAAAGGTAAAATTAAAGCAATATGAATAATTTAAAAACCTATCAAATATGATAAAAAAGCTGGCCATAAAAATGAAGCACCCTAAATTCAATAAAAGTTAAAGGACTAGCTGTGGAGGGGAAAAGATGGGGTTTAGCACCGTTGGTGGATGTGAGTACACGTATGGAGGAGTGATGGGTATTATTAGGGAAGAAACAGTGGATGTCTGGATGACAGACATGGAATAGTAGTTCGAGGTGCGAGTAAGGAAAAATTACGAGGGGGGAGCAGGTGTAGAGAAGGATGCAGTGGGAAGGGGAAAACGTGGAAGGTGGTAATGGCGAGGGAAAAAAAATGAGGAGTCATGTGGAGGTGGAGTGGATTTATAATCGATAGGATGGGTAAGTTCCAGGACGAATTTCAGAGTCTCGGAGAAGAAGTAGAATGAAATCTTGTTGGGAGAGTATATAGCGTGGACAGAATGTGTTGGTATGGGCGCGGCAGCATACTAAAAACTAAAATTATAGGGGGTTGCGCTTGGAGATGGTGTACGGTATTTGAAGCCGTTCAGAACGGGTGATGAGGGGTGGGAATTTGTTTTGAGATGGTAAGGAATCCAAGAGGGAGAAGGTAGACCTATGCAGAAAACGAGGCAGAGTCCAAGGATTTCGATGGACTCATAGAACTTAGGTGGAGTGGAATTCCATATTGCCATAGGAGAGGATGAGTCGGATGAAGGTTTTGTAGGTCTAGAGGGTGCTGGAGGACAGAAATTCCCAAGTTCTGCCTCTTATTAGTTGCAGTCTATTGTTGGGTTGCTGTTACTTTGTAAGCAAGTGGGTTTATTCCAAGATATTTTAGTCTATTTGTTGATTTGCTGAAAGGATTCCCTGAACCCCTTTTCTGAAGGTTTAGGCGAGGCTAGCAATTTTGTTGCACATATTATTAGGAAAGACATAGCTCACCCGAAATTTTGCCGGGCCAGACCTGTTCCCATTGTACTACTAGACAAAGTGCCTGCTGAACTTAAAGAATTGCAAGGTAGTAGAGCTATCCCGCCCATGCAAGCTAGTCATTGGGTAAGTCCACTCGTTTGGCTCCCCAAACCTTCAGGCCTCATTCGCCTCTGTGTTGACTACAAGTCTACAGTCAACCCACAAATTGTGATTGATACTTATCCATTGCCACGCCCTGAGGATCTCATGCACAGTTCAAGTTCTGATCGCTACTTTTCAAAAATGATTTGTGAGACACACATCTTCAAATATCGGTACATGAAGATCTCAAAATGTGTGTGTTGTGAACGCTCATTTAGGCTTGTTTAAATATTTGCGTTTGCATTTTGGCAGTGCTTCCGTACCCACGGCTTTTCAACGGTATTTGGAACAGCTGACTGCCCAAGTACCAAACTGTTGGTCGATATACTCGTAGCACGTCGTACAACTGAGGAACACATAGCAAATTTGCGTGCTTTCTTTCGTGTATTATCACATGTAGGAGTAAAGTGTAGACTGGACAAGTGTGATTTCTTTAAACCTGAGTTGCAGTATCTTTCTTCATGTCATAACCAGTTAAGGTGTATAATTTCTTCAGTCACAGTTGTTAGCCATGCGTAACGTGCCAGTTGCTCGCAAGTCACAGAATTGCAGTCAGGGAAAATGAGCTATTATATTCGGTTCATATCGAATGCTGCACAAATCGCAGCTGCATTGCATCGCTTGCGTCGCAAGAACGTTCCCATTGTTTGGACAGATGAGTGCCACGAAGCTTTTCGAAACCTTAAAGATGCATTGCTCAGTTATCGATGCTTGATTCACGTTGATCCTGGCAAACCAGTTGTGTTGCAAGTTGATGCTTCCTTTTACGGAATCGATGCAGTGCTTTCGCACGGAACTGGTGATACAGACAGGCCTACTGCTATCGCATAAAAAGTGATGTCCAAGGCTCAGTGTAACTATTCACAAACAGAGAAAGAGGCACCAAATTCCTCCACTATTTGTGTGCCAGAAAATTCTACTTACAAGGGGAGACCGCCAATTGTGAAATTCAGATTCGATTCATACTGCGCATAATAAAAGCTCATGGCCAGAGGTGTAATGTGGCAAAACACCAAGATGCACTTCTCAGCCGTTGTCGAGAAAATCGAGTTAAAAGAAACCGTTGCGGTGAAATACTCTCTACGATTAATAATTTTCTACAGCGTCGTGGCGCAGCGGTGAGCGCTCGGGTTCGTTATCCGAAGGTCGCCGGATCGAATGTCGCGCCATGCAATTTTTTTTATTATTAGTTTTTTGTTATTCATATATATATATATATATATATATATATATATATATATATATATATATATATATAAAGTATTAATGAATCGCTCTCCAATTGTACCGCCTCCATTTTTCCCTTTTTTTTAACAGGTTGTACCAAAGCTCTCCCGTCCGCACTGATTTTCGACGATGTTATAAGTTGCGCTAGGGACCGCATCTACCTTCTTTCGAAATTAGCAGGCAACTACGCTGTTATGCGGCGGCTCGTTTCGGCCCATTCAACATCTGTCCTTCAAGTGTAACGAGCGAGTAACGGAGTTTATATTTCATACCTGCCACAGCAAATTTGTGTTCGTGGGGTCTCTATTCTAATTCGAACGTTTGACTTACGCTATACGTATTCGTTTCGGAATATCGTTTCTACGTCTTCCGTTAACTATACGTGGTTAACATTATGAAGGCAATTAATAATATTTGTGAAATACAACTTTCTTTGCGGAAAACATAATGATGTTCGAAGTCGCCAGTTTTTCCACGACAAACGACTTTCAACAACTTATTATATGCATAATTGTTGCAACTGATTGCCGGGAATTATATATATATATATATATATATATGTATGTATGTATGTATATTTGAATTATAAAAAACAAATACTAAAAAAAAAAAGGTTGCATGGCGTGAGATTCGATCCGGCGACCTTCGGATTACAAATCCGAGCGCTTACCGCTGCGCCACGACGCTGTAGAAAACTATTAATCGTAGAGAGTATTTCACCGCAACGGTTTCTTTTAACTGCCGATTTTCTCGACAACGGCTGAGAAGTGCATCTTGGTGCTTTGCCACATTACACCTCTGGCCATGAGCTTTTATTATGCGCAGTATGAATCGAATCTGAATTTCACAATTGGCGGCCTCCCCTTGTTAGTAACTGATCACAAGCCATTTCAGTCCTAGTATCATCCGATGAACCCGATACCTGTACGAACAGCCTAAAAAATGCAAAGATGGCTTTTTTGTTGTCTCAATGGCAGTTCAAATTGGTAAAGCGGACGCATTTCACGTCTTCTGATTAGCCCTGATACAGACTCTGACGCTTCTGCTGCATCTTGTTGTCACATCGATGCTCACGAGTCTGAATTGCTTCAATCCATTCCCCTGAGCTATAGGAAAATTTTACAGGTCTAATTCAGATTTGAACAATTTGCTAAAATACTTTCGCATATCTTGGCCTCGCTCATTGAACAGCTTAAAGAACTTCGTAGAGCACCGATAATTTGCACATAGGCATAGTCTCGCCATACAGCAAGGTGTGATTCTTGCTCTAAATGACAGTGGACAGTCACGTGTGTTGATCCCCAAACCTTTGCAAACAGAAGTTTTGCAGTTAGCCCCGAGATGGACAACGCCGGCGGAACTGCTTCACGGCCGCCGCCATCCTACACAGCTCCACCCTCCTTAGCATCTAGCGCCGAAAGAAGGCCGCAAGTTTCAAATCAAATGACTCTGAGCACTATGTGACTTAACATCTCAGGTCATCAGTCCCCTAGAACGTAGAACTACTTAAACCTAACTAACCTAAGGGCATCACACACATCCATGCCCGAGGCAGGATTCGAACCTGCGACAGCAGCGGTCGCGCGGTTCCAGACTGAAGTGCCTAGAACCGCTCGGCCACCAGAAGCCGGCCCGCAAGTTTCGCTTTGCGGCACATGATATCGCGTTTTTCAGGCTTTTTGGGGGCAGCAGACGGTGGGAGCGAGGCGAGATCCGTCGTCGACTTGGTGCATGCGTGTATCTTATTTCATGCCCAGACGGATTGCAGCGCCGAGATCACAATTAAATTCGCCACTGACATGTGCACGGTGATCCTTCTGTATCTCTTCCCCTGACTCACGGACCCCAGACAACGCGGCCACAGCAGCCGCCAGAGGGTGTTATCTCGACACCGCGGGACGACCCCATGGAGACGAAGCCTTCACCTTCTCCCTCTTCTCTTGTTCTACCGATGGAGCTGGACCCGCTAACGCTGCAACAGCCGAAGTCATCTACATCTCGTAATCAGCCTCAGAAGGTGGACGCGTAACCTTCTGGGCGTTTTCCGGGGGAGGCGTATCCGTCGGGCTGGATGGCGGGGAACGACTGGAAGTCTGACGTCCCATGTAGCCACCCCTTCCTGTCCTTTCAGAGCGTCCACGCTCCTGCCTCCCCCGCTGTTTTTGTGCTCCCCGTTTGTGTGTGTGTGTGTGTGTGTGTGTGTGTGTGTGTGTGTGTGTGTGTGTGCGTGTGTGGAGGGTGGCGGGTGTCGGGAACGAAAATGCAGAGAGGGATGTGAGACGACGTCAGCCAATCGCACGTTAACAGACCCCTCTCCAGGACAACAACGCGATAGCAGCGGCCCCTATGCGAAGAGGACATTAGCGCCGCACCCGACTAGTCCCGGATTAGTTGAAGAGTAGTTTCAAAATTAGCGAATTCTATAGCAGCATCGACACTAGTTTCTTTGCTTGTACAATCTATGCAACACGGACTTGGGAATTGTTTATACCAGAGAACATTCCTTACTTTGCAGGTCGCCCTTTGCTTGCGACACTTCTGTGTGATAGTCAAAGTTAAGTGTTGTAATCCTTTCCTTTTTTAATAAAACTCATTAATACGATTTACTTCAATGTTGTCTAGCGATCCGAGGAAGCAGGTTTCTAGCCACCCCATATTTGACGACTAGGTTAGATTTAACAGATAATAGCCTTGATCGCTTCCCCCATGAACCATGGACCCTGCCGTTGGTGGGGAGGCTCGCGTGCCTCAGCGATACAGATGGCCGTACCGTAGGTGCAACCACAACGGAAGGGTATATGTTGAGAGGCCAGACAAACATGTGGTTCCTGAAGAGGGGCAGCAGCCTTTTCAGTAGTTTCAGGGGCAACCGTCTGGATGATTGACTGATCTGGCCTTGTAACATTAACCAAAACGGCCTTGCTGTGCTGGTACTGCGAACGGCTGAAAGCAAGGGGAAACTACAGCCGTAATTTTTCCCGAGGACATGTAGCTTTACTGTATGATTAAATGATGATGGCGTCCTCTTGGGTAAAATATTCCGGAGGTAGAATAGGCCCCCATTCGGATCTCCGGGCGGGGACTACTCAAGAGGACGTCGTTATCAGGAGAAAGAAAACTGGCATTTTACGGATCGGAGCGTGGAATGTCAGATCCCTTAATCGGGCAGGTAGGTTAGAAAATTTGAAAAGGGAAATGGATAGGTTAAAGTTAGATATAGTGGGAATTAGTGAAGTTCGGTGGCAGGAGGAACAAGACTTTTGGTCAGGTGATTACAGGGTTATAATTACAAAATCAAATAGGGGTAATGCAGGAGTAGGTT